>NC_044574.1:26000024-26620233 GCF_901933205.1 Camarhynchus parvulus
AAAGACAACTACGTGGTGATCTAATAACCAAGCACAATTTGTAGTCTCTAGAGAAGCTCTGACAAATCAGAAAAATGGGATTTTCCAGCAATTACTGCAATATTTGGCCCAGTTTCAATGTTGAGTCACGTGTGCTCCATAAATTATATATTTCTGGATGATGATCAAGTTTAGTATGGACTTATTGCTTAATTTGCTGGAGGATGAAAATATTATTAATAGTCTTTATCTTGATTAGTCTTATTTACAGCTACTCAGAGACTAATAATTTTAAAAATAAACTGGCAGGTCTATGGCAATCTTACCATAATTGATTTGGCATCAGGGGCAGGCAGAGAAGCAGGTTGTAACATATTAGCATGTGATTCTGCTCTTCAGGATATTAATAGAAAAGCTCCTGAAATTGGAGTTTGATGAAAGAAAGAAAATATGACATATTTTTATCTCTGTGGTTGGTTTCCCCAGACCCAAAACCCATATTTCAGTAAATTCAGCTGCATAGAAATGCCAAAACTAAGAAATGTAGGGAATAATAAAAAAATTAAAATCTTCTTTACTGTTTATTAAAAAGCATATTAAAGTTAGAGAGAATATATAAGGGCTTTAAATTTGCCTAAGGCATCTTTGAAGAAGCTGTCTATCAGATGTTTTGTATTAAATACTCATTAAAGCACATATATTCAGTACAGTATATACTCTGTTAAGTGATTTTAAGTTTCCAAAGAAGTTAAACACTGCCTGAAAGCAGAAGACCTGACTTCCTTGTCATGATGATCACCTGGCCTTCACTTCCACTGGAACTCAGATTGCCTGATTATAATCCTACAGGGAACTGCTCCTTATAACTCAGAGATATTTTACATTTTTAGACGAACTTTTTTCAGAATTTTCTCCATCTCTTCTTTGCAATCACACTCTCAGGCACAGGGGTCCTCAGTAGACTCTGTTTCTTAAGTGGTTGTTTTGAGTACTAGAAGTTATCCAAGAAATAATACTCTAAGAAGCAGTAAGGAGAGGGAAGATCCTCATGGTGACTGTTTTCCTCTTGCTTCAGGATTTACTACATTTTCTAAGGTTAGCTCAAGATTCAAGTTAGCTCAAGAGTCCGACTCCCAGCCTCAGCAGACACTGAGGGCATCTCTTTTCTGGAAGCAGCAGCACTGTATGCAGCTTGGTTCCCAAATGCCTGGATCTGGTTCCATGCTACTTTCAGTTTTGCTGCTTGTAAGAGCTGGTTTTAGGCTGTAAATAAGAGGTCAAATAAGTCACTCAACTGAAGAGTAATGTGACCAAAAAAAAAAAAAGCACCTTTTTCTCATCTGGCAATTGATTGGGTCATCCAAAAGGATACATGCAAAGAAGGAACAAGATGTCACAAGAGGGAGAAGTAGAAATTGCTAGAGCTTACAAAAGCATTAAATTAAATAAAATTAACAATTAACCATCCTGCAGAAGCTCCCCATGTAACCTGGTAAATACAATAATATACCTAGTGCTCATTATTATCTGTGGTATTTCTTTGTGTCTTCACAATAGTATCTCCACTGGTAAAAGCACTGCTATAGACATGCCCTGTTGAGAAATTCATTATTGCAGTTTTACAGGTTAAAACAATAGAAGGTAAATGATTTGCAAAAGGCTTACAACCAAGTTGTTATGCCAGAGCTGAAAATGCAGCATGAAGATCATTCTGAGAACACACAACTGTTGGCTGCATTGCTAAAGGTCACATTTGTGGCTCAACAGACAACCTGACTGCAGGCAGACTGGTGAACATTTTCTGCTGGTTCTCATTACTGTTCTTTCCCCAGCTTCATCACTTCAGTTGTTTCAGGATAACTTTTTCTGTGGCCACACAATAAGCTGTACTCAGGTACTGAGACAAGTTAAAAACGACTGCAGGATATTTTGCTGTATCATTCATACACAGGCACACATGCTAAGAATGGTGACAGATCTCAGGCCTGAGGCAAAATAAATGAACTGGTAATACGATTGTGAGAGATTGCTGGGGCAGGGAGGATGAGTGCAAGGACAAACTGAAACATCATGAAATAATGGGAAGAAGAAAACTGAGGTTACTCTTTATTGCTACAGCCCTGAAATCAAACAAGTTGAAGTGATTAGCTCACACACCAGCCTTTTTGTGTTCTAATTGTCTTTAATACTTTTCATGATATTCTAACAATAACGACTTTCAGAGAATATAAAGGTCAGAAAAAAGAAGTTTCTACAGCAGAGCAAACACACTCTCCCAGGATTACAGTTTTCTACAGTGACCATTCTTGTGAAATCGTTCTCAGTGCCCTCTCACAAGTACTTCAATATGGAGAGCAGCACAGTCACTGACAGAGTTTTATGAGACAAACTCACAAACCTCTCAATATCACTTCTTGATTCATGGATTTTCAAAGAAATTGGCTGCAAATGTTTCACATAATCAAGAAAAATATGTATTTTTATCTTTTCTTGTTTGGTTTTCATCTCTAACTTGCAAGTTTATTTGAAAGTTTGAATTCCTATTTTGTCTCTTAGATAGGGGTTTAAATCTGAAATTTGCTTCTTTATGAAATAAAATCTGAAAAGAAAGCAAGATTATTTTAGATTTTTGCATTTATTTCACTTGACAAAATGGTATTGAATCCATCTAGCAACACTGAAAGATGGCATCTCAATTCCATGTAACACTTCGCAACACTAAAAGCAAAGTACTACCTCCCACCTAGTTTTTAACTTAAATGCACGTGGTGTTCTCAAAACAGGTTCATGTGTGTAAGTACAAAGATGCAAAATTACCTGTAAAAGTATAGGGCTCATAGTCTGAGAAACATGGAATATCTTAAAGGAGAAAAAAGGCCTCAGCGGTGAACCTGGTAAAAGGCATAGCAGCTCAGTTTCCCGGGGGTGGGAGCCTGAATAATGGTTGCAGCTGTTTAGACAAGATTAAGGCCTGACATGAACTGGCTAAACTGCAGGTAAGTGTCCACTCATCTGCCCTACAGGGACTCAGCACAGGGATTTACAGATAGTGCAGAAGGCCACTTCTAACTCATACACCCATGAATACCCCATTTACTGTCATGAAGCTTGGCAACTACAGATGAGCCACAAGAGAAGTGCCCTTTCCAAGAGACTGAAAAAAGCCTGGTTACACAATGAGAATGAAAAAGATGGAGATATGGATTGAATGGATTGCCTGCAGCATGGAAGAACAATCTGTTTAAAGGCTATGAGAACAGAAAAGTGGCAAACCAAATTTGATGAAAAAGCTGGATTGGAATCTCTTCTGTGGGTCCACATAGATTTTTTTTCACTAAGAATGACAGTTCAAATGAACTACTCCTTAATAGTTGCCATATCTTATGGCAACAGGAAAGAGACAGCTAGTGTTATACTTGCAAAAGTCTTAGAACACATCTGCTATCCAAGAGTACCATACCTAACAAAGAGCTCACACAGAACTCTGGAAGTTGTTCAGACAGTGGGGAAGTATAAATTCCTGATTCCAGTGAAAGTGGAACTGGGAACAAATCCAAATATATCATTAGATTAAAAAGACTCTTCTTATCCATCCAAAAATGAATAAAGGAAGCAGCAGCTGCTGTTGAATTTTGTATCTTCTACATCAACTGGTGTTATTTAACATCTCAGACCTAGAAATGCTCTTCAGACAATGTGGCCGAACTGTGTTGATATACTTAAGGATGGACACATGCAGTCTCTACAATGTAAGTTAGAATTTTTTGACAGCGCAATAATTTATTTTGTAGTCAAAACCCAGATAAACTATTTTGACCAAAATAAGGAGTCACATCTGAGTTAGCAGTGTGCTGTGGCAGCCAGGATGGGCAACCCTGTCCTGGGGGGCATCAGGCACAGCATCACCAGCTGGGCAAGGGAGTGAACTGTCCCACTCTGCTCTGCACTGGGGCAGCCTCACCTCAAGTCCTGGGGGCAGTTTTGGGTACCACAATGTAAGACAGACATTAAACTATAAAAGACCGTCCAAAGGAGGCCAATAAAGATGAACAGTCTAGAGGGGAACCCATATGAGAAGAGACTGAGGACATTTGGTCTGTTCAGCTTGAAGATGAGGAGATCGAGAGGAGGAGACCTCATCACAGCCTGCAACTTCCTCATGAGGGGAAGTGGAGGGGCTGACACCGATCTTTTCAAGTTTGGGACCAGTGACAGGAGTCGAGGAAACAGCATGAAGGTGAGTCAGGGGAGGTTTAGGTTGGGTATCAGGAAAAGGTTTCCACCCAGAGGATGTTTGGGCACTAGAACAGGTTCCCTAGGGAACTGGGCACTGCACCAGCCTGACGGACTTCAAGAAGCACTTGGACAATTCTCTCAGGCACATGGTGTGACCCTTGGAGATGGTCCTGTGCAGGGCCAGGAGCTGGACTTTGATGATCCTTGTAGGTACCTTCCAACCCAGGATATTTTATGATTCTGTGAACCAGCAAGAAACAAACTCAGAAATCCCCTCTGAGTCCTCAGTCACTTTCCATGACAGCACAATACATCACAAGTTGAGCTTATAATACTCTAACAATCAGAAACTCCTAAAGTATACACTGTACAGCCAAAGCATAAATATTGCAATGTACCATTGAAAAGAAAAAAAATCTATCAAAAATTTTCACTGTGTTTGTACAATGATCATAATCAGTTGGGATGACCTGTCCTGACTAAAGCAGTCAGCCCTTCCAGATTTCTCTTACTGATCCCATCACTTGATTCAAAGACAGCAGTGAAAATGGGAGAGAGGCACTAAATTAATTAATTAGAGCTTTAGTTCAGCCATGAATCAGTTGAAATAAGTATTATTAAGAATATTGCTACAACTATGAGCTATTTTTACAATATTGTACTATCTGCCAAAATGACTCCTAAATGAAGTAAAATTTTTGAAAACTCTTGCCTAGTATTTATTATGCAAATTATGAACACACTGTTTATTTAGCTTACTCTATAGAAATTTCTTTTAAAAAACAAAGCAAACTCCAAAAATGCCTGAAAATCCAGGTTACAAGATCTTTCGATTTTAGCAAACAGAATTCACACTTGGGAAAGAGAAGCTGGCACAGTGAAACTGAAGTCCTCTGCATTACACAACAGTATTTCGATCACAGCACTGCTACAGGAATTCTGGACTAACTGGAAGTAAATCACACATTGCACAGCTGCTCTAAGTATTTGTATCTTCAGGGTAATAAATACACCCAAAACAATACCATACCTAAAGAACTGCCTTCCATTTCCACAGATGACTGTGAGAGGTACCCTTCACTTCATGCAGTTTCCCAGAACTTGTGTTTACTTGTGCACTTCAGAGCATTGCCAAAAGGAAGACCTCAAGAATCAACACAAGTTAAAACTTTCTGAGCTGCATCTTATTAGGAATCTTAAAGAATCAGACACACTTCTCACTCATTGACATTCAAGGATCTTCTCTGTCAAGTAGAAAATCATTGTAAGCCATTATCATGCTGCTTCAAGTTCACATTAAAATTGTTTCACAAACAAATCTGTCAGAAGCAGATGTCATCAATCTAAAGATGCTGTCCTACCCCCCATCAGCCTGCTACAAAACCTCTCCCCACCCACCTCTCTTCCCTACTTCTTTGTGCCAGCATGGCACTTCATGCTGTTACACAATGGATAGCATCAGTCACTCCTAATTTAATTCAGATCAGTTTCCAAATCCAATCTGTCATGGAGCTGACTAAATACTCTTGACAGGACATAGAAAAGACATGGGTGAGATGGGGAATAACAAGCAAGAGAATAGGACAACACTGACTCTTTCAGCACCACTACCATTTCATATAGCATTATCTATTGTGAAACAGTAATCTGGAACATGTTCTCCAGAAGGGTTGTGAAACCTCTACCCTCAAAGATCCTCAAAACCCAACTGAGTGGCCCTGAGAAGTTTCATTCATCTTTAATGCTTATCCTGATGTGAGCCAGAAGAGTTCCAGAAGTTTCTCTCCTCCCCACCTGTGTAACCTTGAGATTCTAGTTTGACTGCCCTGCTCAGCCTGAGAGCCTGGTGCTTTCCCACGGGGTCTCCAACAGGTCAACAATAACTTCTGACAGAGACAGACTTGTGAGAGGTAAGCATGTCTCACTAACTGAATCCTCAATAGGGTTTGAGTGCAGATGGTTTACAAGCTATTTGTTTATAAGATGGATGGGCACGAAAAGAAGTTAAACATGAGCTGAAAAGCATAGGAATTTTTTGAGAATTCTTTAACCCCACTTTAATCTGAAACCATTTTGTTTACTAATTCCTGCACAACAGGGTGTACTCATATCTAGTAGAAGAGGTCTATCTACCATACTAAGATAAAATGTTACCTCATCTGTATGTTTCTGGTTGTGAGCCCAGATACACCAGTCGAACAGGAAGATCAGTGTTAATATTCTTGAAATGTTTATGAAAATGCAATGTTTCACCTAAAGTTCCTACCCTACAACTATTGCAGTTTATTAAATTAAATAAATTTTATTCTGTGAAAAAGCATACTTTTCTAAACTAGCAAACAGACATTAACAAAAAGCCATGCTAATTTTAAGAGTAGTTGTAAAAAATTATTTCACCTACATAAATTATCAGTATTTATTTATAAGAAATAATATATTATTATTAATAATATATTGCATGTGCAGAAGAATTACTTATGATCTCTAGTTAACATACCAACTTAGGAACCATAAACCACAGCTTATAACAGATAATACACACAGAAAAGCATTGCAACAACAGGGCTGAAGGCAATCAATCAACAACATATTCATTAATAAAATAACTGGCCCTCCTGATTTTCCTTTCTGCCTCCTTCCCTTAACTTCTCTGTGCAGCATTGTGAAATATAGTTTCAAGCAGACATTTCCATGCCCAGATTGTTCTCAAAAGTGTTTCTCTATATGATAGCCTTTTAACTCTGGTGCATCCATAACTCCCCCCAACACACACTCTGAAGTTACATCAGTGGGGAGGGTGAAACACTGCATGAAGTTTTGATGCTGTCTGCTATGACAAAGGCTGGCTTCACATGCATTGGACCACACACCTAATTCTGACCAATGCAGGATGCCAATGTCTATATTTCTATATTACTTTTTTAACTTTTCATTTTTTAAAATTAATTTCTTAGTTAATCCCTCTCTCTTTACATTGACTTATTGATAAATTATACATACCAGTAATTCTAAACAGTTTGTGGGCAGCGAAGGGACAGTTCTCTGAATGTGGAAAACACATTCCTTCCAGCATCCTATCTCTCTGTCCTTCTCCCCTATATTTTGTCCCTAGTTTGTCCTTCCTGAGACTGCACCTGTGTAAAAGAACTAGCACCACAGAGTTAACTTCAGGCCCCGTACCTAGATCCAGCACCACCCTGAGCTATTGGGACCCTTTAGGTCCACCCACAGCAGCCAAGCCTCAACAGTTACAGAGACTAAAAGTCTCACTCATGTCTCATGAAGAACATGTTATACTCATAGGACAGCAGAAATTAAATTTTGGTTTTTGAAAAATTATCTTTCCTTAGAGCAGGAATTGGGGCTTGAGGATTTATTTTCTTCTTGATCCTTCTTCTGTGCAACTATTTCATTACTTTCTGGATCTGCATATTGTAGATCTGCTTTGATCCATGTATCTATTTATTACCTATTCAATTTTCCATTTCAAGTCACCCTGATTTTATTCACTGTCTCCTTACATTTAGAAATTCATGTCTGAAACACTGAATTCATCACTGAAACATGTTTTCAATCATGGCTTTTTATGACATCTGTTACTGCACATAAACACTTACAGAAGTACACAGGAACTATCTAGTGCTATTTTGCAGATACATTAAACAGACGGTTTTGCTAGTTTGAAACCCTCCCCAGTGCATTACACCTCTCAACCACTTCACTTTCTTGTTGCTGTAAATTAGTTCTACTTCACCTTGAATTAGTGTGCTGTCAATTTGATGGTAGACTGGAGCTGACATTGAGTACTGACATTGCATAAAGCCTTACAAAATGTTTCTCACAACATGTTGACTATCTGCCATTAGCAACTCTAGCCTCAACATTTTGCTTATCAAAAAATTACACCATAACGTCATTATTATAACTAGCAGTTAAATTACATCTATTGGAAGGTTATTAACATGTAGAAAGGAGAACATTATGAAAAAAATATTCATTTGTTTTGGTGTCCTGGGCTTTTTCAAATAACACAGACCCTGTGTATTCCTCTATCACAATCTCTAATTTTTGTGTTCCTTTTTGACAGGATTTGACTATACATGTTTTTCACTAGCTGGACCTCCAAGGTTGTGTGGTTCAAGTCACAACTGCATTTAAATGGACCATACCCAGATTTAAAAACTGAAGACTGGATTATGACTCGGTTATATCCAAAGACAGATTTTACAACAGTGTGAGTTTTTGTCACACAATTAGTCTGCTGGATTCTGAAGGGCTGCAAGCCAAGTCATGGCAACATTTAAAACAAAAGACGTGATTTCAAACATTCTATGTATAAACCACTTCACCCACTGAACATCACCTCTGCTTTATTTTGAATTGAATCCTAAATGCAATTCTAAATTTCTGTATCTCCTTGTCAAACAACTATTGCCAGAACTACAGCTGGAACAGCCTTTGTGGGTCATGTTAAATTCCTTAGGCTAAAGAGGCACCATCAAAAAGGAAGTGTATTATGAGCAACTCACACAGGATGTGAAAGGACTGCAAAACCCAGGAAACAACTGGTAGCCACTTATAAGCAGCTGAAAGAAGCCTCCACTCCATGTGCCTGGGTCATGGCAAGAACTACACTGGATGAAGTCATGCGAAAAACATGAAGACACAACACGGTGGTAGGAGAAAACTGTCCCACGTTATTCCTTGGAGACCTGGTAAGTGATTGTCATCAGTGCAGTAGCTTAATGTTTAAAAGGAAATACCACCAATTTCAATGAAAGCATCTCTGATAGGTTTATGAGAGAGGATTCTAAATGTCCTTCCAAGAGGGTTTCTCAATACCTTTTCTTCAAAAATTACTCTGAAGGTAACTTCATAAATGTGTAAAATTTGAACATTTCTTAAAACTGCAGAATGGCAAAGTTCCCTCTGCATCTATAATTTGACATCTCACACAGGTGCACTATAAAAAGACAGCATAAAAGCTGGGTCACAGACTACCTATGGGATTGTTCACTCAGAGGCCCTAGCAGCTGCTGTTTTGTCTCGGCATATTTACCTGCTTTTGTTGCCAAAATCAAGCAGATTAAAACAAAACTGAAGCATGCCAGTGGAGGATTGCCTATACAAACTCATACATATCCATACATCATTCATACACAATTAAACCAAATATGGACTTTGTGTAATAGATACTAACTCAAATGTATGCTAACAGCTTCCTGTTCAAAGCCTTAAAACAAAAATTCTCATTAGCTGTGTAAACAAGATCCATGTGATCAGTCAGCTTTTTCTCCTAAACACTTCAAAAGCCTCAATTAACTCTAAAATGTAGGTTTTTAATAACATCTCATTATTTTAGTAAGTTTAGCTGTTATAAATGTGATAAAATATAATTAATTTTACTGTCAGCAGGAGAAACAAAGAACATGGATAAGTTTCAAGTGACGTTCACAAAAACAGGAAAAAGGAAATAACCACACCACTGGTCTCATTCATGGATTATACTAAACATGACAGGCAGATATCTATTACTCTATGAAGACTGATTCCTTTCCATTTTCTAACAGGACATGAATTAAATTGTTTTGAACAGTTGACAGCTTTTAATAAAAGACACCACACGTATTTCTGGATTTGTTTTTTGGACCTAATATTTCATCCTATTTTAAGTCCACAGTGAAAATCATACTATTTGGTTTTTCCTTTTTACTAATTACAGAAAAAAGATTAATACAATCAACCAGAAAAAATTATTTTATTGCTTTAGAAAATCAATTTATTTGATTGATTAAGCAAATCAACCACAGAATCGAATTTGCCACTATGAGTCATATCAGCAGCTCTTCAAAGAACATTTGACTGCATACAAACTATTCACAGCTTCTTAGAACCTATTTAGTATTAACCTAATTTTCATTAGTTAATTTCTCCCATTCCAAACATACCATGTTGACCTATTCTGATGTCTTTGGCTTTCTGTAAGTCTTTACCTGGCTACTGCAGTGTGTAGCATAGATACTACAGCACAATAAAATATGTTGCATATAGGTATTTACATCTAACTCTTTCTAGGAAAGAGAAAATCAAAGGCAGTCTTTTCCTTTCGTTGTATTGTTTTGCTCTTTAGAATTAATCTGAGGGAGGAAAAAAAGGTTGACTTACGGCAGAGAGTTTTGCCATACACTCACTGTGCATTAGACCACAAGTTAAGTGAATGAATAAGTGAAATTAATTTTCAGGGTTTAATCAAGATGAAAAATAATGTTGTTCCTAAAGATACAGGCTATAAATGTTACTGAGTAGTTCTCTGCTCTACTGCAAATTTCTTGCTCAGTTTTGGCTTCCCAAGCCATTAATGTGCCAACATTACTTTCTCTTCCAATCCTTTACTTGTTTTCTTCATGTTGGCTGTAAACTTTTGGAGGCAGGCGGCTGCCCCTCAGTGCATGTTTGTGCAGCATGCAGCATAAAAAGCCATGATCTCCAATGGACTCTTTGAGCCCTAACTGAAGACAAGCCATTTCACAACCCTATTTTAAAAGATATCTGACATGAAAAAAGCATAGTGAGCAAAAATGTATAGAAATGCAAGGTGCATTGGAATTTTAGTTTGGGAGCACCTTTTTAATTTGCATTGCCCTAATACTATTTTCTAGCCTAAATTAAGTTTGATTTCCAAAATAGGAGACTCTGAGGAACTCTCAATAGAAGGCATTTCCTCTGCTTTCTGGAATATACTTCTACAAAGAGGATTAATGTAAGTACTCAAGCTATTATTTCTGTTTTAAAGGAAGCATGACAGCACAGGGCTATGAGAATCCATAAGCTTCAAATTTATCCCCACCATAAAAGGCCAAAATAAGACATGTATATGGGCCTTAAGGATCTTATATAGTCTGCCTATTTTTCCAAGTCTCTTGATGAAATTTGATCTTTTCATAGAGTGGAAGAAATATTAGAAAGCATCAATCAACGAGTCTGTTTGCATTATGCAGTAATAAGCTGACCCACTATAAATTTCTCTAATGATTTAAAATCTTTACATTTTATATTAATTTTGGCTTTAAAATACATCCTTTTTTTTTCCTTTTGAAATCTGAAAACATTGCAGATTAACTTTTATTGTCTTCTTGAATTGTGGAATCCAATGCATGTGAGTTGCTATAAATAAACATCCACTATGTTGTAGTAACTGACCTTTGGCCCACTCTTAGTGTCCTTCAGTGCTGAGAGAGAATTCACTAGATTAAATCATTAATCATAACCAATATCTCTGAGGACAGATCTCTCTTACAACCAAGTACCAGTGTTGCATGTGATGGTCAGAGGATACAGACTATTACTACCCAAAAGGACAAAGTTACTACTGGGAATGTTTTAGATGTCATTAGCTCAGCACATCTAGTTTAAGGTGTTCCACTGGTATTAATTTTCATGTTTTCTTAGCAGTGCTGATGGACTGTGGTAGGACAGGGCTTTTTAAGACTGATTTTTAAGTTGTATTGACTTAAAGATCTCATCCAGCCACTCAAGAAGGATGAAGTTGCATGACACCTTTATGTAAGCAGTCCCTTACTACAAAAATTATGGGTAAGCATGCAAAAAAGCCTTACTGCACTTCAAATTTCTATTTTCCATTTTCACACAGGTTTTAGTTGTACTTTTAAACTTTCTGTACTAGAAAATAGTCTATAGATACTGTTACGTACTTTCTTAAAAGAGCAGGGATAGCTGATTTTATATGCAGTCGCTGAAATTAAACAGCTTTTAAAATTACTGCATTTTTACTGTCACACATGGTTTCATTGCGGTAAGATACAGAAGATCATTTCTGAAGAGCAACAGTACTGTGGTAGTATTCAGAACTCCCTGTACCTAACTACACAAACACTGACTATGCTCTCTGCCTAGAAACTTAAATCTCCTTCAAGTGTTAATGAAAACATTGTCTATAAATACATGAAAAATAAATGGGAAACAGACATAAGTTTAAATATCAGAGAAAAGCTATGTAATGACAGCTCACTGGATGCCAAAGAGCAGCGCTTGTAACTTTCCCTCTTGTTCCTTCTTGTAACGCGCTGCCACAATTACTGCTCCCTTGGCTGCAAGCTGCCAATAGACTCTCAACAATACCTAAGAATAGACATCCAGGCATCACAGGAGCTTCATCTCTTCCACACTGTGTAAACAACATTTGTCACATTAAGCTTTACATACATTAGGGACAATTGCTCTGCAAAGCAAAGAGAGAACAACAAATGAAAAGTGATGATCAGATATGGAACGGCTGACGTTAGAATGAGCCAGCTGTAACTGACGGCAGGAAATAATGACGATGTCAGTAACAGCTGCTCACAACATGAGGGGATGTTTTGTCATACTGTATGTACTAGACAACCACAGTCACCCCCCAAAATGCACTACAGCAGATGGACATTTCTGCATTCGGTACCGCCAGAGGCTTTCCACAGTGACTCTTCTGCTTCAGTATCTTTTTGCTAACCAGAGTCCCTTATTCAACAGACCTAACACGGGCTTGCCTCTTTCATTTTTGGTATCTGTACTCAGCATATACAAAGTAACTTCCCCCTACTATGTTATATGCTTTTCTCTAGATCTCACTGACAGGACTTATGGGGCAGGGAAGAGGCTGGGTTGAAAAGGGAAGGGATGGTGTTAATAACTACTTTTTGCAGATCTGACGCTCCTTAAAATAAATTATTCTTGGCTGTAAAATATGTGTGTTTGCCTGCAATAACTAGATGCTACAAAAAGGACAGTAATCACAAAAATCACTTAGTCACCTACAGGAAAAAAAAAGGTATTCTTGTTTAAAGGAGAAACCGTAATTTAAATTAGGACAACTGAGGTTTAGCAAACTAGACTTAACTAACCAGGACACTGTCAATCCACTCTTACTGTTCTTCCCGTGGTTGCCACTCTGACTGCAGTCACTGCATTTTCAGTGACATCCACAGCAAACTCTGGAGATATTATTACTAAAACTGAAGTCAGATTCTAACATAATCTTACATCATTTGCAGTCTCACATTGGATCTTCTTCCCCATCAGTCTGCAGGGGCAACAATATTTTCCACCAAAAAAAAATTTAAAATACAAATAGAGGAATCACTGTGACCTCCAAGACATAAAACAGGACATCAAAATCTAGTTGCAGCTTTGACATTGTTAATTAATGGGGGAAAGTTGCTGCTATGGAAAGCAGGAAAAACAAAAAGAGAAAAGAGGGGAAAGGGGGAAAAGGAAAAGCCCAAAGAAAACCCCTGACCCCTGAATCTCAAAGTATTTCGGTTGACTGAAAACCAGAGCAAAAACATGTCTTCAGGAAAGAATGGAAAAGAAACATCCAAAATTTATCCTTCCACCATTTCACTTATTTGACTGGTTTAAGAATTTTGCACTTTTGATACACACAACTCACTCTTAACAAGTTTGTGAAAGTCAAATTCCAAAGAAGGCAGAATAAGTAAAGCAACAGAGAAATGGCCTATTCTGTTGTTGAACATTTAAATGCATCAATATATTACCTAAACCCACTTTTCTTATTTTGTTCAATAATTTTTAGAGAAAACAGGTATTGTAAGGCTGTTTGTTATCAGATTTGTTAAGTAGAAAAATTGTAATACTGAATTGGAGCAGAGGTGCTATAACTAATAATGCACTCAATTAAGTAGGGTTAATTTAAAATACCTTTTGGTAGGCTAAAGATATGTACACTAAAGATATGTACACTTTGCATTTGTTTTAAACCACTCAGCCAGTCTAAAGATGAGTCTCATTCCACTGTTGCCTGTGCTCACTTTCCTCCCCACTAATCCTATCTGTGTAACCACCTGTACACCTTTATTCTGGGTTAATTTTCTGTCACTTTAGTGAGCTGAATTAGCCAGTCCAGGAATCATTGTGATGCATGGGAAGTGGCAGGCATATATTGCCTGGGGTGAGATAGTACCTTTCATTGGCAACTGAATTTTTGACCAGTTGTCACAGAACTTCTTTCATAAGTATCCTATTCCTTCTAAACTGCACAGCTTTCAACTTCCTGGGCTTGTTATGTTGTTTGAAACACTTATTCAATTGTCATATTCTCTTCCACTAAATTTCACAGTGGAAGAACTGGAAATAAAAAATGAAAACAAGGAGAAAGAAATCTATCCTCTCTCTTTCACCCTCCAGAAACATCAAAGATTGTGTATATATATTTTAAAAATATTCCTTTTCCCCTTTTTGTGTCATGTTTTGATTTTAGCTCTTCTAAATGCACTGATCCTCTTTCAAATCAAACTCAATTTAAAAATGCATGCACATTATACTAATGTTATGAAATTATGTAAATGCAGTAATAGATATTCTCCTTAAACTTCCAGAATAGTTTATGTCACCCTGAACATATCCTGCTAATTTAATACCAAAAAATATATTTAAAATAATAACTTTGCTGAAGGAAATGACTGACCAAATTTGAAGTTTAACAAACAGCCATCCCAATCTATGACAATACTATACATATCCAAGGAATTATTGTTGTTACAAAACATTCCATTCTGGCATAGCCAGATTGGAGAAATTAGGCAGAAGAACTCTGGACAGGCTTCTTTAGGAAAATAAGCCTGACTGCCCCAATATCACAATTTTAGTTTACACAGTGGCAACATTTTTCTGAAAGAGCTCTATTATAGTTGGCTTATCATGGCAGAAATGTTGTCAATAGCTTTGACAGACAGGAATTTTGCAATGAGGTCATAGGCTTAGTTTGGATCTTCCCTTGTCTGATTAGACAGAGAGTATTTTACCACGATTGGCTCTAGCCGCTGATGGATTTTCATTCCCAAATACCTGTCATCACCGTCACTGATGCATTCAGGAAGAGCGAGACTGCAGCCAAAGAGCATGATGTGCTGATAGCAGTTGAGACGACTGAGGTAACTGAAGAACTTCAGGAACTTTTCCATTTCAATACTCTTGACGATGGAGAGAACTGAAGTTACAGTGGTGTAGTTATATGGCAGCATTTGGCACTGGCTGTTGGTGATATTTCTGCAGGCACCTGTGAAATCAAAACAGTATATTTAGAACAATAGTATGACCACTGAATAGCATGTATTGAACTGAATAGTCAGTATATATAGTATAAAAACAATGCTGGTATCTCACAGGTAAGAATACATTCCATAATGCTATTATAATACTGTCAAAAAATAAGAAAAAAATTACACCAGAGAAGCTTAGCTTGGAAAACCAAATAAGCTTTTAGCTATTTCCGCAATCCTCTGACTTATTACAAAACTGGAATAGAAATAAAACCAATTTTTTTCTGACACAGCCTGGATACAATAAAATTCAGTGGAAGCTGAGAATAGAAGTCACACACAAAAAAATGGGTTCTGAAGCTGCTCTGGCTTTAGCATTAACATAAAGTTTCTCTTTTCGCTACCATTCTACTTTCACAAGTAGAAATTTCATCAAGTGAAATTTCATCAAAATTATTCATGAGATCATCAGGTATCTCCTGAGGCACAACTGCAAGACGGTCCCTGCCACGGCATGTGGCAAGAAGCACTGACATTTTTGGCTGAGATCACATGCATGGACTGCTTTAGACCTTTTTAAAATTTATGCAGTCATGACAGAGAAGGGCACAGTTCCTTGGAGCTATCTGATCCTTTTGTGGTACTTACTGGCTAGACAGCAGAGCAATGAATTCAAAATTCATTGATAAGAACAAGGAATTTTGTGGCAATTATATAATTTTTAAAAGAAAGAAGATAATAAACCCAGGACCTGTCCTTGAAACAGAATGATCACACAGAGAAAAATATAAATAGTCTCTATCCATCATTCTTATAGGATCCTTTCATGTACTGTAAGGCTGCAATTATGGGGATTATAAACTAGTTTTGGCAATACCTACAGGAAGGTAAGAAGAGCAGTGAATGGGAATAACAGCATGTGAAAACACTGTTGATCAGAATAGCATGGTCCTTAGTTATATGGGTAATTTCTGACATTCATGTGAATTAAGAGTTTTCTGTTTATCACCAGCAATTGCCAAATGGATTGAACTGGTTAAAAAGTGCTTTTTTCTACTCCAACAATTGCAGTGCAAGTGTACAGTTTCATATTCAGTCCTGCTGAAACTAATTTAAACCACACATTTTCCCTTTCCTATTTTCCTCTTCAAATTGTTCCTACAGCCTGCATCTGCACAAAATACACTGAACTAGCAGGCTGAGCTGACTGGAAATAACCACCTACCTTCTCTCCCAAAAGACAAAGTTCATCATAGCCCCAAAAAAAAGCAACTAGAACTGCAGCTAAGCTTAATCTCTCTTTTCAGTTTTAAAAAACTGAGCCATGCCTGTAATGATAATAAGGCCATAGTTCCTCACCCAGAAGGGCTTGCTGCTTCCAGATTTATGAGGCCATGCAATGAACTAGCTCTGCACATCAGGCTGCCTGCCTTTTCTCTCTTCGCATGCACCACAATGTCGTTTTTTGGTGGGCACAGGGTGAAAGGAGAGGAAGAGGAGAAAAACAACTATTTCACTTGGATCAAATAATTTGATTGAAGAGCTTTTTGGCAAAAAATATTTTTTTCCAAGAGAGGAGAAGGGGTGGGGCAGTGCAGTGACAGAAACTAGAGGTTAAGGTCAGAGCTGCTGAAAGACAAAACAAGAGTTAGTAGAGTGAAACCTTGTGGCTGGAGGGTGATGTGATATGTTTTAACCATTGCAGTAACCATTAAGGCCACAAGATCCTTGTAAACCATTACCATTTATTGGCTAAATTTTCCTTTGACAGAAATGCTAATAGTACTTCATTCTCTCTGTATCAGATGTTGTAATAAAAACTATTCATTTCTTCAGACCCTGTTTTTCTTGTAGTGTTAAAATTTTTGAGTGTGACACTCCTACTGATTTGATTTTAGTAGCCTACTACCATAGAATTAGTTTCTTAAATTTCTTGAGATCTGTTATCCTGAACTTAAGTGTATTTTTCCAAGAGTCTAAAGAGTACCCAAATAGTGCTCTTCCTACTAGTTGAAATGGTGGGGATTTCCTCCAGAATTTATTTTATTTACAATTAAAATAAAATTTAGATATAATTTCTCTCACTTTACTCACTTTATTTCTCTGGGTTTTGCTTCCTCTTACACAATTCAGTGTAAAACCTGCCTGTTTTTCTCAGCTTTCTCAGTACCAGGTGCAGGCGACAATGGGAGTTCACAGGCTGGACTCTGTGATGAGAGGCCAGAGCTGCCCCATGGCAGACACGGACAGCTGCAGCTGGCACCCAGCGGGTGACCACAGGGCACAGCTGTGAGGACAGCACTGCTGGGAGAACCAAATTCTGCACTGGGACTGAGTGAGGAAAACAGAAGTGCGAGAAAGAATCCTGTATCACTGAGCTGAGGGAAGAAAGGGGAAAGGCTCTTCAGGCACCACAGCAGGAATTTCCTCTGCAGCCCATGGAAGGGAGCTGGGATGGAGCAGTTATCCGCTCTGCAGCTTGTGGAGGACTCCGTGCCAGAGCAGGTGGCCATGCCCTGAAGGAACTGCAGCCTGTGAAGAAAGCTTATCCTGAGGAACTGCAACCCATCCAGAGGGCACACACAGGATCTGCTCTGGAAGGACTGCAGACCGTGAGGAGATCCAGCATTGAAGCAGGGAAAATTGTGAGGAGGAAGAAGCAGCAGAGTGGAACTCTTACGGACTGATTACAACCCCATTCCCCATTCTCCTGTGCCGCTCACAGCAGGCAGGAGGTAGAGGAGTTGGAAATGAAGGAGTGAAACAAAGCCTGTGAAAGAAGGGCAGGATGAGGGAAACTGTTTTAGTTCTTATATTTTTTTCTCACTATCCAGTTCTGGTTTTAATTGGCAATCTTTCAAATAATTTTCCTGGGTCTGTTTTGCACCTGATTGCAATCGATAAGCGATCTCTCTGCCTTTCACTCAACCTAAGATATTTTTCATCTTGTTTCCTGCCTCCCACTGTCCTGTGGAGCGGATGGAGTGAGAGAGAAACGGGATGGATATCTGGCAGCCCATAAAGAGAAATCCACCACAGTCTAATAGAAAATGTCCTTTCTTTCCAAATTCAAGTAGCATGAACATATAATTGAGAACACTTTTTGAGACACAATTGAGAACTGAAACAATTCTACAAAGTTAGTTTCAATTCATGCATTGCTGCACTGTCTCTAAATACTTAGCTGGCCTAGATCGAACTTCACCATGTAAGATTTGGATAATTTTTAGGTGCTTCTCACTGCATGGAGGTGACCATGGCAGGGAAGATAAACTCCATGCCAACCAAGCATAACTTAAATAGAAACCTGAGAGTCATGTGGAAAAAATTCAGTGATGTGGGGAGAGAAGGGGAAATTATAGGTCACCTTTCTGTATGGAAGGCTAGACAGAAGCAAGGACAGGGCCACATCAAAGATGGAGTAACAGATTTAGATCATTTGGATAATTCCCACTACAGGTTAAAGTTCTCATGAGTCTCAGTGTCAGGCTATATTGACTATATAAGAATATAAATCAAAGGAAAACTTTACATGGACAGAAAACCAAAATTAAACTATGGAAGGAAATAGCTTAAAAAAATCTAGACATCAATTTTTTTCAAGCCTGATCAACATCTCTGTATCATTTTTACTATTTCCTCCAGTCTAAAACTCTCAATCCCTCTAACAAGCACTCTGTTGGTTAATCTGCAGCTGTTGGTGTCAGGACGTGGTTTGAGTCATGGTTAAAAGTCAATAAGGAAACATCACAGAGAGTTTCGCCATACTACTCAAAATATACCAGTCAATGTAAGTCAGTCATAATTTTCTTCATACTTTCAGTTTGGATCCAGTTCACTTGGCTTTGTTTTCAGATCAGATAGTTAAAGATCCTTCTTTTTTTTTAAATTACTTTTTCTGCTTTCCTTTAATATTTCCCCTTCAAGACTGCTAAAAATGCTTATCTTTTAACCATCTGTCCTGAATTTGCCATCATAAATAGTGAGATAATGAAAGCATTTCATTTCTTTGACAATTTCAGCTCTTCAGTGCCTGAATGATTCTTCCCATCTGTTGGAGACCCCTGCTGTCTCCCCCCCAGAGTCTCTCTTATTCTGGACACAGTGGAAATTACTGTTTACACAACATAACCTCCCGTGTGATTTTATTTCCTTTTGTATTTCACTTTCACTTTCTTTTCACTTTCTGTATTGCAATATCAGCTTCATCCTATAATTTCTACAACCTTGTATTGTTAATGCAGCTCTTATTTTCAGATAGACCTTTTATATCCCTATTTGTATACTTTCTCCTCTACCCAAGATCACAGAAATTATCTAACAATTATGATATATAACAAGTGCATATTACCTTTTCAATCACGACTGCGATTTACTCTTCAACACATCCAACCTTGCTTGTGATGCTTTGTTATTTTCTGCTACTTGGATTTCATCCAACTTTTCTGCACTTAATGGTTTATGGTCTAGGTAAGATTTTTGAAAATTATTTACACAAGAATTTTAAAAATACTTACAAGGGTGTAAGCTATTTAGATACATATAATTTCAGCCTATTTAAATCTATAGTGACGGGGGTGCATTTTTTGGACCAATGTCTTAGTTCTAAAAAACCAATACACTTTTATGTCCCTTGAGCCTCAGTTTCTTTTTTTCCCCTCATGGAATGCTGAAACACTTAGAACACAAATACTGCAAATGTACCTTTATCCAAATAACAAATTAAACACTTGTTTTAATCAGGCTGCCTTGTCATCCTACCAAAATTCAGTCTATCTAAATGAATCACACGTGTTTTACATGCAGTTAAAATTACAGATACTAACGAAAGCATTACAAAGACTGTTCCTAACTTTATTTTCCTATACATTTTGAATCACTAACTGAATATTTGAGACTGCCATACCAAGATCTAACATCTTTCACTGTATATCCAAAATGAGACATCTAGCTCTGAAAGGCATCTATCTCATTAGAAGTGCACTGTTTTAGTAAGCATTACTTGGATGCTTCGAATCAGAAGGGAGACATTTGTGAAAAGTTGCAGAACCTCTCTGTCAGACCATGGGTAATTAAGGGAATTCTTAACTTTAGCACTGTTCTCAAGATCCTGATGGAATAAACTGCTTAAAACTCTTCAGATCCTCACATCTAGGGATAAAATTAGCCATATACTATATGGACAATTTTTTTTCATAATTTCAGAGCACCAGCAGACCCTATTCAAATCAACAGGGGAGGTACATGCCAAATGACTTTTTAAAAGCTATACTTCAGCTTATTTTGAATTTTAATCTTGAGGCTAGACAGCTTCTCTATTTAGAGCATCTTTTAAGCATGTGCTGAAGTGCTGTCTGAATAGGAATGAAGTTAGCATATGCTCAAGTGTTGTTCTAAATACTTGCCTTCCCTTTTTAAAGACGTCACTCTCTTGAAGTCTGTAGCTCCTTGAGATTTAATGTGAACCAAGACACACTGTCACCATAACACTAGAAAAATAAAAAATTTGCTAAAGAGATATCTGTAAATGAAGAAGTTTCCAAATTCTTCATGACAAGGAAAGTGGAGTGAAAGAAATTGAAGTAAACACAATGAATGAAGAAGAGCTAAACCCCTCATCTGTGGTTCCTGCTAGGATTCTCTTCAATTGCACATAGTCCTTCTGTATTTACTCAGGTACATTAGCACAAAATCAAAACAGTATTTTAAACTTCCACTCATACTGATGCTTAAAAAGAAACATCATGTACAAAATACATGTCAACTGCTCTGATTAGTTCAAAACTTCTTCTAGAATAATAGACACAATTCATTTCTGCAACTCTATTAAATAAGTATTGAATGATAACTTCATAGGGGTAATTTCAATAATGATACCATGAATTAAAAATAAGTTCTAGTCAGTAAGAAGCTTATAAAATACAAATCACATTGTTCAAAAGCATTTATTTCTTAAGGTTTCCTTACTGATGTATATCAGGCAACATGTTTCATTATCTTACAACTAAAGCACAGGTTAATATTATTCCTTTATTATATATTCACCTTTTAAAAAATAGCATAAAAAGCTGTAGTTTCAAGATTAAAATTAATCTCTAATTTTTAAAGATGGCGACTTAGTGAAAAGTAAATTATTCAACAGCTATCTTTGTCTAAACTGATGCCAACCACTACCTCACAGTTATTCGCCAAAAGAAATCAAGAGACCAGTGTTTGCTTTGTTGCTGTCTCCCATGTTGCTGCTCTCTGTTAAAAAAATCCACTAAAATATTAAGGGGATGCTTTATCACTACCAAAATTTGTAACATCCACACAGAACAACAAACCCACTGGTGACAGAATCACCATTCCATGATACTTCTTGTTTCCTTTGCAACTGACAAACTATTTAGTTGTACCGTGGAAATACCTAAAAGCATCCATTAAGCATTGACAAAGCGAAGGAAAAGACAAATTAACTCCATACTCTGGTGTAAAAGCACAATATTATAAACAACGGTCAACAGCAAGGTCCCCATTTCTAATAGCCTCTCTTGACAAGAACAAAATTGTGGTGTTGACCAGTATTTCTCATTCAAGAGGACTACCACAGCCAATAAAACTTTGGTAAATACTGTGTCTGTAGATAATACAAAAGCAGAAGTGTGTGCAAACAGCAATATCACCATTGCCAACATGTAAAAATGATGAAGGGATGGAAAACAATGTAAAAGAAGTCCCTATTCTAGCTGTGAAAAATAAGCATTTCTCATTTGCTAGAACAGAGATCCTCTACAGTATACTGCAAAATGGAAACATGGATTATTAAGAAGAACTTACATAAAAGCACTAATAGCTTTTATTTTAGGTGGTATTTTAGGCATAAATGATCCTTTGGGAAATTATCAGAGGCAATTTACACATGAAATGTGTAATGTCTTAGTCCCTAAAGAAAGGCTTAAGAGGAGTGCATTTATACAGCCTTATTACAGCACAAAAACATAATCTGAATATAAGCAGTAGTAAGTTGGTTACATTTACATGTGGGTAGACATTTGACAAACTTCTGTCTCCTGAAGGTTCAATAACAGTGACGATAGCCTAAAGATAGAAGCAAGGTACTTCTTGAGTAAGTCTCCAACAGAAGGTCATGACTTTTCTCAAGTCAACTGACACAACCAGAAAAACATTTCACAAGACAACAGAACTGATGCAATGGTACCATACTGCTTCCTTTCAACCTTGTGTGCTTGTCATTTCCTTTGAAACAACTTCTGCGCCAAACCACCCAAGAGCTAACTTAGCCAGTGTTAGGGCTGAGTCAGCTCACTGAGCAAACAAATGCCATAAAAAGCATGCAGCACTGTATGGTTCAGAGCAAAGGGAATGGGGACACTTTGTCAGTATCACCAACCTTGAAATGAAGCCCATCTGACTCATAATAGTTTATGTGGAGAAGAGGAAAACAAACTATAGAACAGCAAATCCCATTCATGGATCTGAAACACAAGTCAGGCACCAGCAGTAGCTGAGAACAACTGGTCGGCATTTAATTTCATTCAGCTAATGAATTATACAATATGAAAGGAAATAGAGATTGTCAATTCCCCCTTGTGCTCCACAAGGTACCAAAGGGAGAGGTGGTAAGGCTACTGACCACCTGCAGTAGAGAGAAAAACAATTCATTATCTCCCAGGTAGGGAGTGGATCACCCATGAGGGAAACACAACTCATATTTTAGATCAGAGGTGAAATGTTATCATAATTATTTTTTAAAGCAACCTGTACCAGCTGCTTTAGAGTGGAACACCACATTCAGTCTGCCCCAGACACTTCTTGCTCTGAGCAAGTCTTAAATTCTATTCTCTTGACCAAAGAATGTTGCAAAAGGCTGGACACTTCATCAAGCCACTTCATTTTTTGGAGCCCCACTTCTGTCAGCAAGTTACTTCCAGATGCTGTTCTTCTTGGCTGAAGCACATACTTTTTAATCCCTTGGGCAGGCACAGCTGACAACAGGTAAGCTCAAGAGCCAAAGCTGAGGCTGAATATTTACCCCCCTGCAAGCAGGCCGGTGTTTCAGATCTGGTATTTTGATTAGTCATTTCCTAATTACAGAATTCTTTAGTGAAATTGGAGACATATTTCTAAGAGCCTGCCATTAAACAAAAGGCATATATTGAAATTAATTTTACACTTAGATTTATCATTATAGGCTACTTTCCATGGTACATTAAGTTGGACAGGATTTTGCTATTCTTCTGAAACATGTGCATGACTTTACCCCTCTTGATAGGGCTTTTTTTTAAAAAGGGGGATAAAAAATGGTAGCCTCCACTGGAACCAGGCAGGCATCCAGATGTTTTTGGTTGGGGTTATTTGTGGGTTTTTCTAATAAACATGTTTTCAATAAGGGAAAATGAATGCTAGTTTGATTGACAACATTTAATTATGTACCAATACTGTTATGTTTGAAACAAAACAAAAAAACCCACAGTGCTTTTCTAAAAGATTTAAAATAGTTTAGGTTATGAATAGGTCAGCACAGAAATAGGCTGTGCCTGAGCTGTCCAGCTCTTTCTGGTTAATTACCTTTCTAGGATAGCCACTCTTCTGATCTATTTAATAAGAAATTAGGTGCCTTTTTTCCAAGTACATCTCACAATGATAATTATACCCACCTCACTTTCAGATAAAACTAACACAGAAAACCCCTCTCTGCAAAATCTGTCTAGAATCTAAGAGCACAGTACAGCACCTCACACTTGAAAAGAAAAACACTGCAAGTACACACATACTATGCTTTGCAACCTGCAGCTTCCCATGTGGAAATTCACAGGGGAAGTTTTAGATCTGGGTGCGGATCTTCAAAGCCCTGGTTAACTAAGACTGATCAGTCTAATAAATTAATTGTTTTCCCTATGGGAAATTCCCACAACTATATTATTCAGAGGTATGTATGTGTTTGTTTTGTTATAGCATTGTCATTGTCTCTAAGATTGATTGTGTTAGCCGGAAATACTGCAGCCTAGATCTTCTCAATTTGATAGCCCATTTTGCAAAATATGTTTTGCAGGACACGAGATACAACTTCCCTGGCCATTTCTCTATCCAACTGCTACTGACTCTCCTGTTTATAACACTAGAGGTTTCTTTTAAGTGTTGCATTTTTTAAATATTCAGTAAAGGTCTAATTCCTTTTCTACCACTACAGTCAGAATGCTTCTGTTGGTAGACAAGCCTAGCTGGCTACATTAATGCAGTTATTCTTTAATGTTCCAGTTTTTGCTGTGTGAACAAAGAAGAATTCTGAAAAACTTTCTCAGCCTGAGAAATTAGAGGTCAAAAACAACCCTATTTTTCAGTGTGCAAAAGGAAAATGTTTAAGAGCTTAACATGATTAAGTTTTTTCCAGCTTTATGTCAGTTCAGGTTGTATTTAAATCTTTGGAACATGATGCCTGCAAATTGCCTGTGCAAACTGAGATTTTTAAATCCTTGTACTTCAACTGCTTTTTGCAGAATGGAAATTTTGTTCTTTCAAATAAAACCACTAATAAATATCAATAGCTTCCTTCAATGCTCTCTCTTATAGCTCATTGTTTAATTGCCTATTTTAGCTGGAGAGAAACAACAAGTGTCCCCATGAAAATCAGGATTATCTTAAATATCATTAAACCAGCACTAATGTTAAACTTTTTTCAACCATGCTCAGTAGAACATTTTCATGTTCTACTCCCAATTTTTTATACCCTAGAATCATAGAATTATTGGTAGAAAGAGTCCTCTGGAGGTCTCCACCTAACTTTCTCCTCCAAGTGAGGTTGCTGCCAGCACGCTGTCATCCCTGACTTTGAGTCTTGGAAACACCCAAGGAAAAGGATCCCACAGCCACTGCATACAATGGGTTCTGCACTACCCATCCACTGAAAAAGATTTTCCTAACCTCTGCTATAAAGTTCTGCTATTTTATTTCACTTGAGAGTACCTTTTTTTTAATTAGCAGTCATAATAAAGGTGAAAAATACAGATTTTGCGTAAGGATTAACAGCTAAATGAATCTTTAGCTGTATTTGGCTGTTTATCACTTTCTCAAATTCCCACCTCTACAATGATTTTAAACCATGGTACTCATTATGCTGTTCTTGAATTTCACATGATCGTAAAAGATGACAGTGACTGTACATTACTTAGTTGCATCAATGCTCTGACCTTCCAATATTTCAACACAGGTTTAGAACTTACCGTTTATTATATTAATGATGACTCTGTGCCCACACCTGGCTGTACTCTATGTGTTATAATGCATAACAGACCATGCAGAAGTACAAAACAGATAAACTTCAATCAATCATAAAATCACATACTGCCACCAGATGTAAGGTGTACCTTTGGAAACAAAGTGATCAATCACAATACAGAACAGAAAAAAAATATATTATCATCATCCTTTTGTTGAAATAGCCACACAAATACCTTTTAAATAGTTTCAAACAACCTGACGGGTCTGAAACAAAAGCCAGTGCCTGCAACTCTCAAACAATTATCTTCAGATATGCCTTGCTTCATTGTTACCACCATCCTTGAACATTTCACTAAGCATGCGATGTCTTGCTTAGCCTCTTGGTCAATTCATGATTCAACTTGACAACAAACATCTGTTTGACATGCAAACAACAAAGTATAAAAACCCATGATGAATGTAAAACAGGCATAAAGCTGAAATTCTTCCGTTCTTTCAAGTTTTAAAGGAACACACATCCACAACTCCATTAGCACACGTCATTTAAAGTCGAACAAAGCTGATTTTATTTCCAAAGCTGAGCAGAAGTGGGAATCTCTCACTCTAAATGAAACCACTGAAAGGCCAAAGAGTAAAGATACATGGAACTTCAAGGAGGGCGTGTTAGTTATTCACAGAACTTCCTGCAATATTAATCCTAACAAATATTTGAAGTCTTTTAGATATCTTACATGGAACATTGTTTCATCAGACTGAATTTGAAGAGATGAACTACAAACAGAAGAACTGCAATAATGAGCCATGAATTTATTAAAGAGAATTGAAATCACAAGCTTAGCTAGAAGTAAATGTATGACAATGTTAACAATATCATTACAATTTTCATACAAGCATCTGAAATTTTTGGCAAACTTGCAGTTACCTGACAACAGTAACACAGCAGGTGATAAAGCTAGCAAGCTTTTTTTTTCCTTATAAGCATAAACGGTAATGAAAAATTGCTCTATATATTTAATAATGGCTTTTAAGAATCCTTTGGACTTCAGCTAATATATTTCACATGTCAGAAACTTCAGTTTCCTTTCCAAGCTATACTCATGTACTCATAAAAAACAACAATGGTAAAACTGATGAAAACCAGGTTCTTGATAATGAATTTTGTGAAAATCCACATGTTTCTCTCAGCTTACTAATTTTGCCCTGTGAAATGCAAATACAATTTCAAATTTCTTCAAGGGAAGAAAAGCAGAATTTTGATTCTTTTGACTAGTGAAAAAAAATTGTAAATGAGAACTGCATTGCCAAATTTTAAGGCAGCTTTTTTCACTGTCTTTAATTTTGAGAGACAATTTAGGTATAAGTGAGGTAATGAAACACACTGTACTGCTGGAAGAGAAAACACTCTCAAGCATGGACTCAAGCACCAACAAAATTAATAGTTACCATATTAGTCTAATCATGCTTGCATTCGCATGGCAAAGATACGTTTGAGTGGCTAAATTCCTGCCCTTATAATTAGGACATTGCTTATGTTCTTCTGTGCCAATCTGAAAAACCAGAACCATTTCCCATTCAAAAGAAAATAATGTTTAACAACATCTTGAATTCTTTTTTTATTTTTGAGGACAAGAATACCCTAAAAATCTACCATGGGTCGAGTGCTGCTGTTACTCCTTACACAACTGAGTCTACTCCAACTTGTATGAGTAATTAAACAAAAATTTAGCTAAAAGACAAAATTATTTATTAGATCACTGCTGGAAATACTGGGGATTAGGGAGACTCAAGCTTATGGACTGACTTGGAATACAGTTACTGGATACCTTAGCTTCAGCAGGAAAAATGTCTTTAGTATGAGCAGCACAAGGTTGAGATAGAGAGACACGGGAATTCTTGTTTTGGCACCACTCGTGACAAATTATGTCCAGCTATCCCCATCGTGGTTTTCATATTGCTTCTTCCTACCAAACAAAAAGGTGAGCTGGACCCTCTCTGTAGTAGTTCTGGCAGAACACAAAATTCTTTGCAGTAGAATTCTAATAGTGGCAGAACCCCAAATACATAATAAGAAGCACTGTGTAGTGACAAAGAGATTTATTTCATGTACAAATTGAACATAGTTAAGTGATAAAAGAATTAGGGTAACATCAAGGCTGAGTGGAGGACTGCAAAGAAACTAAGCCGTTCCGTTTCAGAGATGCGTTAGACAGGTGAAAAGACCCAAGGTTCCTTGGATGCAAGCAAGCAAATATAAATCCTGTGCTTTTTGAAACTCCAGCGCTTTCTGAAACTTTTGAGACAGGGACTCGGTTTTACGAGAACACTTTTCCACTTTATTCCTTAAAGCAATCGTTTAGGGCTCGGGGGGCGTTCACCCTCCTCCGCACTTGGGCAAGTGACCGTGTTTCGCTCCCCGGGAGCGCCCGCGGCCCCGATCCCGCCCCTCTCCGCCTCGTCTTCTGCCCCGCTCCAGGCCCCTCTCCAGCCTCACTCCTGCCCCGTTCCAGGCCCCATTCCTGCCCCACTCCCACCCCGTTCCAGGCCCCTCTCCAGCCCCGCTCTGGTCTCACTCCTGCCCCGTTCCAGGCCCCATTCCTGCCCCACTCCCACCCCGTTCCAGGCCCCTCTCCAGCTCCGTTCCTGCCCCGCTCCGGCCGCGCGGGACTCGCGTTCGCGGCGCCCTCTGGCGGCTGCGCGGGGCAGGAGCGCGGCCGGGCCCCGCAGCGGCGGCCGGGCCGTGCTGAGGGGCGCGTCCGGCCCGCACGGCCCCCCACCGCCGGCCAGGCCGCGGCGATGCCCCCACGGACGGGCACGGCTGAGGATCAAACTTGGCCGCGTTACTTTTCACGTTAGGATGTGGCCACCGGTATAGTTCTCCACTGAAACTGCTTTTGTGAAATGGTAGAGGTGCTACGAGGCTGTCTGCTAGGGGAGATCTATGGGAGACTTGGCGCAAAAAAAAGGAGTATTAAATGTACATATGCAAATACACCAGTGAATGGAAGAAAAAAAATCAGATACTAATACTTCCTGTCCCAGTGTATATTCCATACATCTACAGGATGTTTTTCTAGGAAGAAGGTCGGCCCTCGCTCTCTCTACTTCTGTCTCCCCAGTCATCAGTATTACAAAACACGGAGTCATGCTTCATCTGAATCAAGTCTCCTGCTTTACTGCCTCAGTGCAGTCTGCTTTTATTTCAAAGAGAAAAAAGTAGCAATAAATTGTATTAATATTTCCTTGGGAAACCATGTTTTATTCAATTGTTACTGTTTAAAATGTGGTCTTTTTTCTTTTAAGCATTGATTGACAGATAAGTAGAATATTACTGCATATACTTCTAAACTCTATGAATAAACACTACAGAACCTATTGAACCTGACTCCCATCCTGATGGTTTTGCTATCAGAAAACTCTCCAGTGAGCCGTCATCATGACTTGGAACCATGGTCCATGCCTCCAGAAAACATTTAGATATGAAGTCACACAAACTCAAATACCTCAATAGGAAAAACATATTCCCTTCACTTGCTTCCCAACAGAGAGGTAACACAGGATACATTTAGCTCAGAAGCTGACCTTTGGTAGGGGTCACCATTATATATTCAAGAAAAATTATAGTAATATTGGGCAAATATAAGGAGCAACCACCTAGGACTATAACAACAACTTCTGGCAACATAAAATCTTGAACCTTCAGAAGTCAGAAGTTTCTAATGGACTATTGTTTCTACAAGCCCCAACAGACCAACCCCTCACAAAGTTCTCCAAACATTTCCATACTTTCTGGTTTTCCCATCATCCTGTGGCAGTAAGTCCATGAGGTCTCTTTTTTTAGCCTACTGCCTGATAGGAAAAAAAAGAAAAAAGTTTAAAAAAAAAAAGAAAAAAGGCAACTCCTCATATAATGAAAAACACTTGAGTAACTGTTCTATTTCACCTAGACACTCAAAACGGTCTGACTATCCACCACAACAACTTACTAACAAGCCAGCTGTCTTCCAGAAGGAAACAGTGTCTTCCTTCTATTTAGTGCCTCCCCACATCTAAGTCTTTCCATGTCTCTACTGGTCTGGTTGCCTGCTGGTTTGCCTTTTCCAATTCAACTGTTATCTTTCTTAAGTTACACAGATGTGGCAGGACTTTTCCATTTTGTTCTTTGTAAGCTTCATGATGAGGGTGCTCATGGAGACAGAATGCAGACTGCAGCAAATCATCAGGTCCTTATTTTGGTGGCAACACTAGCTGAAAGTCCAGCATTGTATATGATAGAGTTTGCATTGTTTCCCACTCTCCAGCATTCTTTTGCATCTATTGGCACAGTCATTTAAACATTTTATCAGTCACTGTTCCACTATGAAACCTTTATGTGATTCCCAGCTATTCATTTTAGGAAGCTAAATCTGTATTAGCAGAAATGTTATTACTTGACTATTTTCTGTTTTCCCTGATCAGAAAACACTGTCTGCCTGTAAGATTCCATCAGCAACCTTCTTCACTCTGGAGCCTAGCCATTCATTCTTTTTTCTCCTTCTGTCTTTTAACAAATGCATAGTTTGTGAGAAGAGGTCAGTAAGATTTCTTGGTGAAGACTCTTGTTAAGAGCATTTTGAAAAGCCAAGTATGTTGCATTAACCAGCATTTTCACTGTCACCTTCAAGAACTTTCTAATAAATTTGTGAGGCATTGTATCATTCATTCCTATTTACCCACTAATCTATTCTTTGCTAGAATTTCTGCCAAAGAATTTCCTTCTTCTTTAAGGACTTCTTAAATAATTGATGTCATATGTGCCAAATTTAATTCCCCTCCAATTAGTAACTCAGCAATGTCTTACTTATGTTAGTTTCAAGTCTTTACTGAATACCATATGGTCACAATATTTATAATTTCTCTTATTAATGTCTTTTACTGAAGCTTTGGTCACCAGTAAAGCAAATCCAGTACTAGGAATACTAGCATCAGACCAAAAACTTAACAGCCACATGAATGCCAGTCCAAATGTGTTCACAGAATTTTGTCTGGTTGGCTTTGAACTGGCAGTCTCTATGTCATATGACATATCATTTATCTTTTATTGCATAAAATGAGCATAAAGTCCAAGTTACACATGCTTACTAAATAAACAGAAATGCATTCACTTCTCCACGTTTGAACCAGATGAAACTTGTACTGACGGATGATCTGCTAGTGTGCCTTGATGATGATGGAACATCAGCCTGACACACATTTAGAGGTTAATTTCCTTACAAGACACGCTTAAAAAACTCAAACCTCTGTTTCACATGGGTTCAAAAGTGATTACGTCAATTCATGGGAGGACAAACAAGCGCTCACCAGGACTCACTGCAGATCACTGAAATCTGCTACTACATAGCGTTCAAGTGTCTCAGCAGGCCAGCCCTAGTTTATTCTTCTTCAGACATGTGATAATGTTCACAGCTGGATTCAGACACTAAGCAAGAGAGAAATAATTTGATCTACTACCACTAATCTGATGTGGTCTTTAAGTTTTACTTGTCCCAAAAAAAAAAAAAAATTTACTCCAACAGAATATTCCAGTTTCACTGCTCCAAACCTCATTTATATCTCACTGTCCTCCACATTAGAATACTTAAGAACTTCCTGTGAACATCAGACCATGTCCTGTGTTACCTTAGGGATCTCTTCATGAAGAAAGCTTAGTTGAAAAAAAAAGACCAAAGAGACTAAAGATGAGTATAAGTAGTTAATTTGCATAGGCCAGGACAAGAAAGAAGTGAGTAGAAGACAGTGCTAGAAAGCCCCTGCTTTCTAGTCCTCCATGCCTTGGAGAGCCATGGGAACACACAGTTATTATGAGATCAAATTCTTCTGGATATTTAATTTTTTTAATCTACACACAGAATTAAGACAATGTCCCCATGAATACGGATAAGCAAAACACTTGAAAGTGGAATCAAAGAGTGCAAGGTTATTGATTAGTAATGTACTATCTCCGGGTTTTGGTTTTTGTTATCTCAGTTTGGGATGGGATTTTTTTGTTGTTGTGTCGTTTTGTTTTTTTTAAGAAATCTGTAGTATATCAAATTTGACTTTGAAAACTTTTCGTCCTTTTCTCTTTACACAGAAAATACTACGCCACAATAGAATTCCAAGTAGTCACGCCTGCTGAATATACACGCAGTCATACTGCTGTTGGAATGATCTGCACTTACCAGAATAGAACACATACTTGGAAAGTGCTAGAAGCGCCTCTCTGTATAATACCAAAAAGATTAGAAATCCAAACCTAAGGCTGTCCTGAGTGACTGTAGTAGGGAAAAATATCATGTGCCATACACATGTGCATATTACATATACATGTTATATGCATCTCAAAAGAGTTTGTTCCAACATAGTAAGAAAAGGCAAAAGAGCTTTACACTGTTTCATCTATACTTCCTAGAATTTCAGGTATCTCAAACATGATTATGAAAATATTTGTAGTGTAGCACATTATGCTTTCTTGCTGTTCCTTGGCACAGTGATAATTTGCCAAGTTGCCAAAAGAAGTAAATAAATTAACCACTAATAGGATTCAAGTGTCCATTTTTATACATTTATTCTGAGTTTGGGGTGCAGGGGGAGAAAAAGAGAGAAATCTATAGAAGAAAAACGACTCAGCAAATAGAACCTGCAAAAAGCCTGCACCATTCAGATGGCTTATGAAGTCACTATAGTCTAGGGAAGAGGAGAAAATACTAATAAATCAGTGATTTACATTACATTTTCTCTATGACCTTATGAATAAGTTTTGCTCTGTGCTCTGGTGGGATTAAGAAAAAAGGAATGGTAAGCAGCTCTAGAGAAATGGATTCATTTCAATATGGTACCCTTTTGTTTCAGCAATTAGCAAAGCAGTATCAGGGAATTCTTCACTACCACTAACATGATGAATCAGTAACATTTACTATGACATTAATAAAATGCACCTACCTTCATAGCAAAAAAAGTCCTGATCCCAGTTAATTGTTGTTACTCTCTCTCAAAAATGCCAAAGGAACTTCATTGCTACACAAAAAAACCTGCTTCAAATTAGAGAGGAATTTATCCATTAAGACATAAAAAGTTGTAACTGCAATTACAAGCCAAGATCAGGAATGTACCTGCCACATGCATAGTTTTAAAGAAACAGAATATACAATCTACAGACTTAATAAGTGCACTAACTCATTTCTAGGCTTGGTAAGCCTGATTATCACCAACTGAAGAATGTATTTTAAGTTTTCATACTGAGAGAATTTACAGCATCTTCCTTAACAGGTTGAACAAATGTTCTGATAAGAAACCACTTGATTGCAAGATGGAATGTACACAACAAAATAAATTATGGAAAGGGACACACGTTCCTTAGACCTCATAGAAACACATAGGGGAGCATGCCAATAGTATGCTCTGTAGTTTTTGGGTCAGAACCATAGAGCCAAATAAAATATAAACTTACTTTTTTTCTGATCCATTTTTTGTGACACAGATGGATGGGTAGGACTTAACATTGGCAGAGTGGTCATCCTCTCAGTGTTGTTAAAAGAAGTCTCTGTAGACCACAACGTCATCATCTCTGCAGTGGCAAAGAGCTGGGTGCTGTCTTCAGAGCCCTCTGCCAAAGCAGCTTCAGAGGCAGGTTGATGACTGAGCACTGTGGCTTGAGTTGGGGGATCAAAGGAATTTTCCTGGAAAGACTCTCTAAATATATTTGAGTTCTTGTTCATTTGGTCAACGTGGGATAAAGGCGTGGTGGTCCAAGAAGAGGGCTGTGTGCTAAGATCCACTGCGGGATCAGTCTCGGAACTATTTTCAACCATATTTGGCAAAAGATCAGGAGACATTTCAAAGTCACCATTAACTGTGAGGCCCTCACTTCCATTTGAATAAAAGCATGTTTTTTCTAACACTCCTGCAATAAAGGAAAAAAAACACCAAAATTACCATCACCTGGAAAAGTGTTACCAATTTGTTTTGGAAAGTTAATACTAACTAAAATGACACAGATTTTAAAAGTATTTTAATATCAAAATTAAAATTAAAGACAAATTTAAGAATTCTGTCTGGTAACAAAATGACAGGAGCACATAAAACATGGTTGCTGTTTATCATGGTTGCATGTGGATAAATAGAGAAACAAATGCTTCCATGAGCTTAAAATATTTTAATCGTATTTATAGTATGTCACCAAATACTTACATGCTTAAAACTACAGAGTGCAATTTCACGGAGCTTCAACATGCATTCATTCTATCATTATGTTAACAAGATGGACAATGCTATTTTTTACTCCTTTTAAATTGCATCATCTCTTGTTTTCATAGTACCACCATCTTTAGAAATCCAATTCTGAAGCTTTAAGGGAATCAATGCATTTTCAACATATTCCATATTCACTAATTTGTAACATGGAAAGAGATGCTGTTTTCTCTGTATAAGATTATGTACTTCAACTACCACTGCTAAATATGGGGCCCTGAGTTATTTGTCATTCTTCTCTGATATTGCATTTTAAATATACAGTTATTGTCTAAAATTTTGTCACTTGCTGGCTTTATTTTTCGATCATTTATTATATTATAGACAAAACCAGACTTTTCTTAGTTGTATATGTTGAATAGTTGCAAGTAATTAAAATTCACAAATCAAAACAGTAAGTAGATATATCCGACAAGCATGGGGAATTTAAACTACATAGTAAGATAATTGATCTTTAACCTAGTAATCCTAATAATAAAGAAGACATCTTAAACATGTGTAGAACATATAACTCATTTATCTATAATAAAAACAACAAATATTATCTCAAATTCTTTAACCAAATGTGTTAGAGTCATATTTAAGGCTAGAAGAGAAGCACCACTCTGTATTACAATATAAGAAATTTTTGGTAAATAGCAAAAGTAATTTTTGCCACTGGCAGGTAAAACAGCTTAACACTCATAATAGCCACAGTACACCTAGACTTGATCATAAAAAAAATTTAAAGGAATCATCAAAACATAAAGTCTTCCAAATGTACCGAGTACCTTGGCAACAATTGATAATTTTAGTAACTTTTCTTCATATTCATTTGACCCTTCATTAGCTGCTTGGTACAGATGAACCCCAAATGGCAAGGGGGTTGGAATTAGATGGTCTTTCTATGATTCCATGACTCCTAAATCCACAGAACACTCAGCACCATCTCTCCCAGACTTAATTTTCATTTTGGTTATTGCGTTTACCAAAATGGCTGGTTACACCATCACCTCCCAATTAGGCCTTGTTCACCCCCCACTGTCCCAGGCTCTGTCCCTAGACAAACCCAGCTCCAGGCACCACACAGAGCCCAAGAGGGTATTCTGAGCCCATTCCCATTATTGAATCCCTCTTCTCACTTCTCCGTGCACTCTGCTGCTAGAATAAATCAGTTCACTGGTCTGAAATTCAGGGACTGGGCAGGCAGAAATGTTTATTAATCACAGCTACAAGTAACTGAAAACGCCAGAAGAATCCAACTAAAGTGCCTTCGGGTTGGAAAGCTTTATAGGTAAGGGAAAAAAGAGAACTGGAATAGCTGAGAAGGGGCAACGTCAGCATTTTCTTTTTTACTGAGCAACTTTTAACTATAGCAAATGCAAACAGCAAGAAAAACTGGTGAAAAAATTCTGAAATATAGTGAGTTTCAATTAAACAGTTACGATTTGAGATTTATCATACCATCATTTATCCAGGCTGGATTGTTTTGGCTCCAGTGTCACTAACTGTGAGTAAATCTTTATGTCTAACTTCTACTGGACAAACCCAGGGGAACTTTATACATATATATATATATAAATGTTAGGGTTTCTGGTTTTCCACCAGCAGATGTTCATATATCATTGGGGTTTGGAGGAATTTACTGTGTGTACTTTACAGAAACAACTAAAAATCCTCCCACCTGCAAATGATTTAAGCAGCTTTTTTTTTTGTTTGAGTCCTCTAGTCAAATCAAACAGTAAGTGCATTTTCACAAATAGGGACTAGTATTAATATGATTTGCTAAAGTCTAAGGAAGAGGGAGTAGTTGTGCTCAGAAATTGTGCTCACTAAAATATGGCTTTATTTGGATGCCAGATACTTCTGTTCAAACAAAGGATTGAATCTCTAGAATTCAGAAGCCTACTTTGTTTCAAGTTTCAAACTTTATCAGTTTTTTTTGCAGTTTTCAAGAAGTTAAAATAAGCTTTTTTAACTCCTTTGGGAAAGTGCATTGTATTTTTCCATAATTCAAGAATAGCTTAAGGTATTTTTTCACGTTCTCTCTTCTCCTCCCTAGACTCCTCTCTTCTCTTCCATTCAGCATAAAAATAGAAAAAGGCTGTGAAACATTGGTCCCAAAAAGTTATTAATACTGATTTAAAATAAAAGTTAAAATTATTAGCTATTTATATAACACTCATCAGAATAAGAGGCAATGCATCACAAGACAGGTAAACTCTTGAAAAATGTTTGAAAACTCCCTTTGGTTTAATACCATGGTCAAATAAATACTGTGAAACAAAATATTGAGGCTACCCACTGGATTCTATCCTCTTCACACTCAGACTTATTTCATTCTTTTTCTGGAATAACAAATAATAACTATGTCTATCAATGCCATGAGGTCATTTACTTCTTTCACTGAGATCCCCAAATCCTTGTTTGCTTCTTCAACCTATCTTTCCAACAACTGCATTTTTTGTTCTATTTTTACCGTTTCCTAGTGATAACAACTCCTCTTAACAGGGGGACCACACAATGAACCTCTTCGACACAAAAGGTCTTCCTATTTGTATCATCTCCACTGGCAATGAGCAGTATTAAAATTCTTTTTAACGTTTTTTCCCTCCAAAATAACATCAGCCTGGCTCAGGTATGCCCTTGAGGGAGGCAGGTGTAGGGCCCTGGCATTCCTCACTTGCCAGCTCTAGATGACAACTCTGTTTCCACTCAGTTTGTAAGTTTTAGGTCACCTTCCTAAGTCACCTCTTTCTTCTCCCATATTCTCCTCCTATCCTGTCCTTTTATCAGTGCACCATAGAGAATTTAGGCACTTTATTCCAGGCTACAGAATCCACTCTTTGTGCTGGGCTCCCATTCACTTTAATTTTCATCCTTCCCCCCACCCTTCCCCTAAAAACACCATTGTATATTTTAAATCCTGAATTAAGCTTACTGGATATGCTTTTATAGCATCCATATTTAAATTTCAAGATACCTAAGAAAACAGAGTGATGCTTTAAAACAATCAGTTCTTTCTTAATCTCTTCAGTGAAGAGAAATTAATTACTCTCTATCTATGTTTGCTGACAGACATGCAGCACATACTGAACAAGCATTTTATTCATGTATACAGGCACACTATATCCAACCATTCTTCAGACTTGGGTTCATACAGAGCTGTAGATGGTAAATCATAAGCCAGATATTAATTAGTTGAGAAACAGATGTAACCATTTTCAATTTGTGTCTCTAGCTACAGCTGGGCATGTCCAGATGACAAAAACAGAAAGTATGCTGGTCTTCATTGTTCTTGGTACAAAACAGAGCTACTGGGACCAGACCCATTCATTTCAAAGTAACGCTTTTCAGCAGTTTTAATGATCATTTCCAGTTGTTGTTCACTTTGGGGAATTAATATTTTGCTTAAATATGGACAGATTTTAAAAAATTGACAGCTTACTTAAAAATGGACAGTTAAGAGATTTAAGAAATAGTCACACTGTTCAAGCTCATAAATTGAGATTCTGGCAGCGTAAACTGTGGAAGATTTCTAGCTCTTCAAAGCAGGAAAGCTCCAAGAGACCAAGTCTGTTTAAAAGCTAATGAAACAGAGCAAAGCAGTCTAACAAAGTATGGGTAATTGATGAGGAAGTTGCAAAGGAAATAAAACACTAGTTCACTAGTACAGGAGGCCAGCACATATGAACTGAGATTTCTCCTGCAGGGTCTGTACCCATGACTGCACTCTGGAGAAATGGGCACATTACTGATACTGTGAAGGTCCCATAGTATACCAAACTATTGCTTGTCAGTTAAGCTGCAGTAATATCCTTCCTTCCTTTCCTTACTCCCTCCCACCCCCTCCCCCCACCCTCCCTCCCATCAAATAATTTCTATTAGCCACCCAGTACTATCAACTTATTTCTTACACAGTAAGACTTCATACCAGTATTAGAATTCAGTTATTATTGACCTGAAATAAATATGAAGTAGTATTTTGAATATAGTGTATTGCTAGTTCCTGTAACAGACTACATTCTATTACACACACTTTAAATCCCCACAGCATTAGTTCACCTAATCCTGGTCATCAAATATATTTGCTTCTAGGCTATCAATGCACAGAAAATGAAAGCTGCTGAGAAGAATAGTAAATTATAAAATATTAATTCAAAAGCTGCTTCTGAAGGGACCTTTGCCAGTTTTCAACTTGGGTTATAACATCAAGTCTTATTCTTTACCCTACAGTAGTGACGTTGACTTAAGAGGAGACAGTCGCGCTTTTTGCTACATAAGCAGGATCAGAACGCGCCCCATTTCCCAGAGGATTTCGTACATTTTAACCACAGGTCGATCCATGCCTGAGAAAGAGATTGAGTATAACTGATGTAAATACACCTGCCTTTTCATCTGGCTTCTCACCAAAGAATGAAAATCTAGGGCAGAGGATATGAAAGATACAAATGGAATGCTAAACATAAGGAAAGCAAATTTAACGGCTTCCTATTTCCTAATTGCAAGACTTATTTGATCTTAATCCATTTCAGACTGTTCTTAGTTCAGAAATACAACCCAAGACTTACCTGTCAATCATAACATTTACTAGCTTTGGGGGTTTTCTTACTTCCTGAACTTAAACTAAATGAAAAGAACAGGCCTACAACATCATTTGCATATCCTTTACAGACTGAATGGAGAAAACAGATTAAAGTTGCTCTGATTTTGACAGTACTTTTGAAACACCTTTACTTTCCTCTTATGCTTGTTGTTTGACTGCTTGATGTGAATTGAAATTGAAGTGTTCAAAATAGGAAAATAGATTTATATCTGTATGTCTGGATACTGGATATAATACCCCACTTATTTCAGATGTGCTTCTGAAGTACCTAAGGAAGCTCAATTTGAAAACGTTCTCACTAACAAAAGAAAAATTTTAAAAAACCCAAAACCACTCAGCACTGAAAGCAAATTTTTTAAACTTTTTTTTCCTGAAAAAATAATGCTTTAACCTAGTTTCATTGTCCTTTTCATTTTGTACTTGAAGCAATTTAATGATATGTCAACTTTTCTAAAAGTAACAAAGGGAAGACTTTTTAAAAAAAATATGCCAATAAATTACCACTTTTTAATTATGAAAAACATATGCACAAAATTACTTAACAGACTAAGCCATTATGAAGTCTATGAATACCTTGAAACAGTTACCACAAAACATATTTGGGGTTCTGCATTGATACCTATTTTGTATGTAGAAGAAATGAACAAAAATTTCCTTATTTAAACAGCAATGTTTTGTATGCTGTTCAGAAAAATTTGTGGCTATTTAAAAATTAATAAATTAATAAATTTTCACCTGAAAATAAGAACCAATGTGCATATGACATAAACAGATATATATTCCATTCCACTGACAGTGATCTAAAATGACAACAAAAGTATCTTTTTTACTTGTAAAATGGCTGCTGAACACTATCTACATGTTCAAGATAATGTGTTCCTCAAAAATCTACCTTGAGAAAACCAGAAAAGGTTTCCTCATCAATACTTTAAATATGTTTCAAGGATATGAATGTGAATAGCAAATTTATTTCTCTGCAACAGTCCCTAAGTAGATTCGTTTTTTAGGTAGGTGTGCTAAGATGTATGTCTAATGTCTACAGTTATATTAGCACTTGAGAATGTGGTCTTAGTTTTAGTCTCTTTAATTTAAAAAGCGTCTCCTTAATTAAAAAAGCACTCACCTACAAAAGTAAGCAGGATCACCAGCAAAAGGATCAGAGCACAAATGCATGGAATCAGTATCAGGAGCAAAAGTCGAAGGAACCTGGCAGAAGCCAGTTTCTGAGAGCAGCCATCCCCCATACTATCTTCATCTGTTCCTAAGACCTGAAAAACCAAAATGCAGTTTTATCATGCTGGGGACCATCAGTAATTCCTATGTTTTCAATAGCAGTCCTCCCTCCCTACTACACAGCTACATGATTTAAATATATGCTGTATACAGCTAATAGATTCTTAAGGACAAGTTGAGTGTAAATTTTTTTCCTGGTGGACAGTCTAGCACAATCGATATCATTTGTTAAATTTTACTCAGTATCCACAGACTCATAGCTTTATTGAAATTTCTAAACATTTCTAATGAACTGGATGTTGGATAGTGATTTAATTTGAAAAAAATGCAAAATACATCATAAACTTAAGGAATAAGGCTAAATACAGATTATTTTATAATTTAAAACAATCCATTACTAATTATTCAAGAGCTCTATGTTCTTGTTTATTTATTAAAGAATCAACATACTATTATAACCTTTAAGTGACAGCAGAAGACTTATTTGCAGAGTAATTATGTCTGATTTTTAAGTACTTTATATAATTATAATTTAACACAGTGTTCTGTAGTTTGCAAATCACATTTTCTGTTCTATGAGTGGAATACAAAAGAATAGAGGAACAACAATTTTCTGAATTCAACTGAGCTGTACAAAAATTCAAACCCCTGTAAAAGCCTAAATATGCATTTTATATTTTTTAAACCTAACTCCATTAATACTATGATCACATATACTGGAGAAACATCATTGGTTTTAAACAGAAACAAAAACAAAATTCCAAATTAATATTTAATAGCAAGATTGAAACTGTTACAAAGTCAATGTCCCTTTGTTTGAAATTGACCAAAAAATACAATCTTCCCTGTGATAACATTAAACTGGATGATAAGTTTGTTCATTACAGACAGTGTCTTCCCAAAGGATGACTAATAGTTTATCCTCTTTGTCAGGAAGATCAATCACATCAAAGTTGGTTGTGTCAGGACACAAGAGTAAAGGCATCCATTACCCTGACAGCCTCTCCCCAAAGAACCTCAAGAGATTGAAGTCTACAACATAAATAATATTAGTTCTTGTAAATGCCAGTCTCTGTGGGTTATCCCTTTGGCTGGCTCTGCTGAACGTGCCTTTCTGTGAAGAGCAGGTCATCAGACTGACTGGCACAAACCAAAGCTGAACTATTTCTTAAGGAATTGCTGCAAAGACACTGGATTTGTACCACCCCACAACCTCAGTCCCATTTACTGCACCGAATGAGAAAACCCTAGGCATAAGTAGGATTTGCAGAATCATCTTCTATCATTCTACATTATCTCCTGTTCCAGCATGTCACAAAGACTATTGGAAGGTAATTTTCCTTACTGATAATAGAATTACCAACTATTCCTGAAACCCCTGGTTGCTAGACACTGCAAGACCCTTGACAGACAGCAGAAGCCAAGAAAACTGCATTTGTGAAGTTGTATGTGTCTTTTCTGACACTGCTAAGCATCACGTCATCTGACCACTTCGAGACTCATCCACTGTAGTGCCTGTCCCATTTGACTTCTTTTCCTACTTCCACTGTTCAAAGTGAAGACATTAACACTGAAAATGCATATGGTATTGGTATGGTGTGAGATTCTAGTAGCATCTCCCTTGATAGTCTTCCTCCTATACCAGTGATTCAGTCTCAACACAGTCCTACTACTAGACTTATCTAGCAAGCAGGATGGTAAACTTAAAGATGTTGGATTTATCTGAAAATCCGAAACAGCCAGCTCAGGATGAGAACAAAGAGTGTCTGTTGAAACAGTCTGAGTGAGACGGCAAGGTCTGTAATCTGATCCTCATCTTCCACAACACAAAAAATATAAACAATATTGCAGAGAGTTAATTGATTGTCAGAATTGTCAGAATTATTTTTTCTTAATCAGCAGCTTATTCAGAAGTAGTAAATGTTTCAAACCAAGACTTCAGGATATCTCAGCTTAATTAATGCCTTGTCCACAAGTGACATCTAAAACATTCAGTCACAGATAAAGTTAAGGATTTAGGTGAATATTAGGAACTTCAATCCATGTAATATTCAGACAATACCTGCTTGACTTCTGGCAGTCCACAATTGTCTGCCTTGTCATATTGAAGTCTTCAGTGTCTGCCTGACATTTTGCTTCTGGTAATGCTGGAACCCAGCAGCTTTAGCTGCTGTACTCATAGCAGGCTTCCCTGAATTCCACAGTCTGAGTTTCCACAGCCTGTATTAGGCCCCCTTGTGAGTTCTGAGCACAAATAACAGAGGAATAACACAACTCTGCTATGAACTCAGATCTCCCAAAACTCTGCCGTAATTACTTCTAAAAGCACAGACAACGATGAGTAGATGCAGTCCTCCCACAGGAAAGGGGGCAATTGAGTTCAATACCCTATTTTGCCTGAAGCAGTTAAAAAATGAGATCTATAACTGAGCAGACGATCACAACCACATGAACACAGACTTCTCTTGAATCAGAGCATGCCATGCCTTGAAATTATGACATTCTATAAAAATGAACCTGGTGGTTCTGGGCCAGACAAGGAGCAGGACCATCACTACACAGCTCAGTGATCAAGGCACTCAGGGGCTGATTCTTAGTTTCTTCAAGACAAACAAATTTTAGATCCAGCTCATTTTCCTAAAGAAATTATTCCCAACCAAGATGCACTTCTTGCAAGTCCCAAGCAGAAATGTCCAACTCTACCCAGTGTAATACAAAGTAAATTCTGACCTGTGTCTCCACAAAGAGTTTGTCTTAGGAGTAACAACTTAGCAAGAAAGAACAAAATTTTTGTTCTCAAATATTTGAAAAAACATTCAGAAATAGTATCCATCATCACTTTTTGACTCTTTTTGTTAAGAGGGGATGATGACATTGATTATTTTGGAGGCACATGAGTTCTTAATAATCTCAAGCACAAGTGTTTAACTGACAGCAGTTATCACCATTGTCATATATAAACCTTAGAGTCAACCTAGCAGAAACATTAAATGTGTGCCAATTGAAACAGTGATTCTGTGTTTCTGTGAGAAATGTTTTCTGAAGTCTACTAGTATTGTAAATACTACTTACTTTACATAAATGTTCAAGACTAAATGAGAACATCAAACATTTTCTTTCTTGTCTCCTCCTGAAACCAATAAATCTCAATCTTTGTATTGACAACTCACTGCCACAGATTTTTAAATGGGCTGTTGTATCCAAATTTACTTTCAATGTCTGCTCAAGAAAAGAATGCTGTATTGTTAAAGACATGCTTCTTTAAGCACCATGAATTGTGTGTTCTGTAGAACTGCAAAGTAACTATTTATAGGCAATTAAACAGTATGTTGTATTTTTCCCTTCTACAGGAAAAGACCTCAGGAAAAACAATACACCTGTTTAAATCATCATCAGTGACTATGCAAGCATAAATTATTTTTTCCAGTTTCCCAATATTACTATTTTCCATCACTTGAACATCTACATTAGGTTTTTTCTGTCAATTTCTCTGATGAATATGAACTAAAACTAGAGATAGTGTTGCTGGTTCCTATATCAACAATGAGAATTTAATAAAGTGTCCTATAGATAAACATGAATGACATGAACACCTACTGTTTGTATATGCCCTGACAGTATTTATTTTTCTCTTGCCACCAAATATTGCAATACACAAAGAATACATGCACCAGCTTGAAGTGCACTAGCATGACAATGGTATCTGCATAAACTGCAGACGTGCTCTGTTCTCTCAGTTCTAATGAATAATGGAATATAGGAACAAATAATAGACTAAAGACATAAATAATGGAACTGTCAGATAAAAATGGGCCTATGGAAGGAAACAGGGGTTCAAAATGCTTTCTCCTTGGCTCACTTCAAGCTTCTAGGTTAGTGGCTGAGAGAAAAAACCAGTCTCCCTCAACTCTCTGTGTAGTTAACAGTTTCTCTGACTCATTCTCTAAGTCTGAGGTACCTGGTAGATACTTAATATATCTCCTTTTCCAAGGAAAGGACAAGAAGACTTAAAAGCAGGATCCTTGAGGGCCCACTGAAATAAATCAACCCTAAATGCTAAAGATTTCAAAATAAAATAGAGATTTAGCCAAAAATCTATAGCACTGGACTAAAACATATTCTCAATACTTGAAGAACAGGTGCAAGTTCTCTTCCAACCACTGCTATTAGAAAACTCAATCTAAGAAACATTTCTCAGAATTAAATACTGTGTGCACTACAGTTAGGAAATATCTGTGTTCATTTTTTAAGGGAACAAGTAGTTTGCTTTTAATACAAACAGGCTTTGTATTTAACAAGAATATAGTCAGAAGAGAGGATACCTAAAAACATCAGATAATTTCTTCTGACAGCTAAGAGGTTTTGTCCCTAACAATATTACATTAACCACTGCTAATCTGAGTGGCATTCTTTCAGTAAGGACTGCAATAAAGGAAATAGACTAAAACTAAATTCTGAGCTAATTTCAGTGTTTATTTTTTAAAAATTCTAGGTTTATCTACGACTGTTGGATCAGACTGCTCAGTTTATTTTCTGGAACCACAGAAGGAAGAAAAAAGTAAGATGAAAAAGAGTGTGTAGTCCCATCTGACTGCAAAAAGACTAAGAATTCATTGGACCAAAATTCACAGCTTATTTTCTGCAAGACGTGGAAAGAATCTGATCTCATGGCTGTCATTTGAATAACATCCCTGTCATATTAAAGCAGAGAAATGACAGATTACATTAAGAGTTATGGGTGAAAAGCCTAAGGCAGCATGCAATTTTCCTTTTAGATACTAAAAGTATCTAAGTTACTAGTCTATAAAACAGCCTGAATCATGGTATAAGCACTCGACAAAAATATCTCCTGCTGTTGTCACCACAGAACTAACAGATGTTCTCCCAATAAAGAAGTATCATTAGAGCTAATTGCCTGCTGTCAGTATCTTCTGTGCATGATGGGTCTCTACACAGAAATGTAGAAGACACCTCCTAGATCAGAAGCATTAATGTATCTTGAGCAAGCCATACACCAAAGCATTATTTATGTTTGTAATGGAGAAAAACAGAAAGAAGTACTACCATGAAATGCAGAAAGAATGTCAGAGGGCAGTAAACAGGTCACCTCATAATGCCATTGTCCTCAGAAGTCCTCATAATGCCATTGAGGAATCTGCTATCCAGCCAAGCAATAATTATGTAAGATTACAAAAACTATCTGCAGCTCTTCCCATATCCTTCATACTGTTCCTCTTCTAATGTTGAAGCAGTGCTCAGTTGTCAAGTCTTGTGATTTCATCTGCTTTTATGATGCTGGTCTTAAATCTCTAGATACTGAACTGACATGACCATACCAGCCATTACAGCTTTTCCTTTGCCATTAGAGGAAGATGGTTCCCATCTGTTATAGCTACAGAGCAAAAACTGAGCATGTGAAGTGTCAATGTTTAAGCACCAAACACCACATATGTATATCAATTTAACCATACTCATTCTTACAGCCTTTTCTGATCAACTCATAATATTCAAAGGCCTGGTAATGAGTAACAGAAGCTGAAAATGGCCTACATTTTTTATCAGTTCTGTCCTGTTTACATGAATACTAGGAGGCAGCAACACACCTCCATTCGACTACTTTATTGTCAAAAAAATATAACATCATACTTCAGTAATCATTGTAACAAGTAGAAAGTGTAAGATAAATCCTCCAGAGGTACAGAGTCACATGCTAAAAACACATATAGGCAAAAATTTGCAGAATATTTCATTTTCAGTGTTAAGAGGAATTAGAGAGCCAAACTGAAATGGACACTGACAAATGAATGTAAAGGTAGCATAAGAAACTGGATACTAAGCAGCTTTTGTCTGCATTTACAAGCAGTACCCAAATTCTAGTACACAAATTGAAGAACAGTAGCGTCATAGTTATTCTAAAATGAAATAGTGCCATTTAGTGGGGGAAAAAACTTCTCATGCAGTAAAGTAGAAAAAAAAACCCAAAAACAAACACCTTTTCATACAGAAGGCAGGAAAAAAAATCCAAACAAACAACCCTTTTCATACAGCAAATCAGCAAACACGAAAAGTATGTTATCATCACAAAGTTGTTATTTGCCAATAAAATGCACTATTTTCCTGATAGTTCAAGTTTCCTGTAATCTTGTAACTTCTCCCAGGGAATTCCATATCGTCAGACAAAATACAAATTGCTCACATAATCCATTAGAAGTTCATTTTGACGATCAGACCTCCCTTCTCTTCCATGAAATTAATCAATCCAAAATACAGAGTATCTCACTAAGGGAGATGTCATATAAAGCTGGGCACATCTTTCCAAAATAAGTATTTGGTTGGTGCTAGAGGCCAGATTCTTTTGCCTGAATCATAAACATGAAAGTTTGGAGTTCTGAGCTTATTCTCATCTCATCTAGTTCTTCAGGGAAAGAATACACTGTTCTATCCTGGCAATGTAGTGGACTATAAAGGCACTTTGAAAAACATCTATTTGACATCAAAATAAACATAAATAATTTAATAATTGGTCTCCCTAAAAATATTTTATTTAGACATCAGAAAGCTACTGACAAGCAAACTACTGACCTTGATTCTCTATTACAGGTAATCTACGCTTAACATCTCATGCAAAAGATGGAAGTGGAAAAGAAAGGATTTTCATGGATTCCATGTGTGATATCAATAACTGTTCTCCATCTCATTGTAAATAAGAACTAGACACACCATTAGCCAACATACACAGTCAGTACAAATCTGTCTTCAAAATTTGAATTAGAAAACAGGGAAAAAAGGATATTTATCATTACTAGAGAAGAGTAGTATCACTCTTACGATGTGGTCCCTTCATTTTTAAAAAGAAGTGCTGCTGAATAATGATTTTGTTGTGGCATAAATGCTAATTGTTTACATACTTTGTTATATATTGTACATATTTACAATTATTTATCATTTCACTGATGTAAAGTTAAAACTACTGTGGGGATACTTCCCACATTTACAACGGAACTTTGTTGAATTCTCAAGAATGTTCAGATTAGGAAATAGTACAGCTGATGGCAAACTTACTACATTTCTAAGTTCTCTTCTTTATTACTCACAGCTGGTGGCAAAGATGTGTGATGCTGCCATTCCTCATAAAATGAGCAAGGTTCAGTAAACATATGGAAGATAGCAAAGATTTTTTAAAAACTGAAGTATGTATGAAAGGCAGTAATTTTAAGGATTAGACTATGGTTAGCATTATCTGATACTTCTCAGTGCCAGAACACGAACATCCATTCAGCCCACTTGCACAAGCAGTGGGAAATTGTTCTGGGGAAAGTACTATTTAGCTAATGCAGAATTCATGCTTTAGGGGTTCTTAGCTTTCTTTAAGTTGCTACGGCTTGCAAAAATTACGCATGGAAGTTTCCACAGTGCCGTGCTGTTTTTCTGAACACACAGAGAGACTATTCTAATGCTTTCCTGACTACCCAGATGTTCATTGCATTGAGCTAAGCACTCTGAACAGCGATGGCAAGCCTCTGGCTACACACTGCTGACAATCACAACCCAGCAAGCAGGGAGTAAGTAACACAGTACCCTCTTCAGGTTCCTGCCTAGCTGGGAATTCAATGAGCAGATGTCTGCAGAAGAGCCATTAGCGTAAGAAAGGCAAATTTGAAAACCATAAAAAAAAAAACCCACAGAAAAATCTTAGTGGTCTACTTTCTGACAATAAAAAAATTGGAAAAAAACAAAACCATTTTGAGGGGGTGGAGGGATACTGTTAGTGGAAAACTTCCTCTTAGAAGAATCTTTCAAGCCTGGAAAAATAGAAAGGGCAAAAGGAAATCCTGCCTGTCCTGTGGCTCACATTCAGTGTATCAGTCACTCACTGCCTATGTAGAAATGCCATCAGAAGTCCCACCCCACACCTTTTTTCCTGTTAATGCCTCATCAGTAGGTTTAACCCTCTGTGCAATGCCTATTGCTGATTATGCAATTGCTAAGCCCATTTGAAATCAGAAGCTTTCAATTAGATTAACTAGATGGTAAATTAGAATGCAAGCTAAAAAATTGCAGGAATCTTTTTAAAAGTATTTGTCTCTTTATTTTTGATGCATTTTAATAATTTTTTCATTAAAAATGCATAATTATTCTTCAACTATAAACATCTACCTAGAAGAAATTAAAATTTAGAATTTGAATGTATAATGTTAACTTTACCGATTTTTTTCTGAATTATGATTTTAAAAGATACTAACCCTTGGACCAAAGATAAGGCCAACAGTAATATCAATCAAAGGAAAGGATTTGATTTAGTGTCAAAGCAAAGCCTTATCTGTTCAGAATAGCTGGATTTTTATTTGACCTCCTCCAAAAGATGAAAATGGGGTTACACAATGTCACAAAGGTTGATAACCTACTGTCCTAGGGTGACGTTATGATGCTTGTATCCCCATTCATATGTTCTGTTTCTGTGGGATATTATGTTCTGTGCCTTTAAGACTGGCTTTGAAGAGTGAAAGTTTTGTTTGGGTTTTTCTTATCTAGGACACAGAGACGGACAGTGCATAGGGTTGCTTTCGCTTTTTTTTTGCTTTTTCTTTTTGCCTTGCTCTCTCGCTCCTGCTTCTGCTTCACTTCTGCTTGCTTTTTGCTTCTGCTCATTAGCTAGTTTAGCTAAACAGTCCAAATTTCTTCCTGGACTGTTTCTCCTTTCCTTTTTCTGACCATCTCGAACCTGCTCCAGACTGGGACCTGGGAACACCAAGTTTACACCGTGTGGCCTGCAGCAGCTGCCCCAGCGCCGGAGGGTCTGAGAACAGAGCGACCACCCCCTGAGAAAGATTCTGAATTTGTCATCTTTTTCTGAGTGGTATCATCCGGTATCGTTCATTTTGTGTGCTGGCGGGTGCTGTGCCTGTTAAATAAACAGGTTCTTTCCACTTCTTTCTGAGGAATTCTTCCTGAACCAGTTGGGGGCAGGGGCCATGTGGGTTTGCTTTCTGGAGGGGCCCCTTTGGAGATTCTCTACCAAATTTGCCCTAAACCAGGACACCTACCACCTAAAAAATTTAGAGGTGACTCATTCATTTTTCAGTAGGGTACCACTTTGTTCAGAAACATGTCATCTTTGAACATTTTGCTTCACTAAAAGAAAATAAAGAAAGAGAAGAATATTTTTTTTAACTACCAGGACATTGAGACAGAAATAACTGGAGAGGTGACTAGAGATTAAACCTATCCAATATTGCTGAACTTACAAAAGAAATGAGCCAATGCAGAAAAGATCAAGTGGGTTAACAAGGCACTTACATTGGTGTATATATTTGACTAGGACTTTGATATAATAATTAAGCTTTATGGCTCACATAAAGATTTACGGGATAAAAACATCCATCTAAGTCACTGAGACAATAACAATCTGATTATTTCATCAAATAATAAAAATTCTACTGTATTTATGGCTAGAAATATTCAATTTGTCATCCCTAGAACAGTTGTCAGATTTCCTTCCATTCACATTTTCTTTGAAAAACTCCAAGAGTCATAGAATAATCCCATCTATGATAAGGAAAAAGCAAATGAAAACCATCTGGAGTCTCAAACCATCCAAACCATCTCATACCATCAACACTATTCCCAATCTCTCACTTTATAGGGAAAAGGATTTGTTAACAACTTCTAAACACATTCAATCATAATTTCAGACTTCCTTTCCAGGCTTTTCTACATGCACTTCAAATTATTTAAGCTAACACCCTTAAAATGGCTGAGCAGGGACAAAACGAAGCTTATGAAAAGGCATTTACTACATAATTCTTCTGTTATGTAGTTGCTGCATATTGAAAGGCAATGTAAGAAAAAAAGAAAAAGAAAGATAGCTACTTACTCTACAGTTCCTAATACTCTTTCAGATATATTATCCATTTTGGCAATATTTGCAGATGCACAGAACTAGCTTTTTCAAACAATAAAGTATCTCTCAGCAACATCTGTCACTCATGGCAAAAAAGGAAAGGGTGTTAAGGTGAGATGGGCTCAGCAGTCTGTGTTTCTTCCTGGAGATGTGAAAATGCAGAAGGCTGGGAAAAGCCTGAGAAACATAGCCTGTGCTGCTTCAATAATCTCCAGGTGCCACTGGTTTCAGGACAACTTTACCACAGGCAAAATAATCCACCCAGTAAAAAATTTGATAGCAAAAGCAGCAGCAATGGAAAATATGTCCATGTTGCTCCACTGTCCCACAGTAGTCAGGAGAAAACATGATTGTGTATTACTGCTATCTGCTGGACTATCACATCCATGCAGAGCTGCAGGACTCAGAGATGTGGGATGGAAAACTCCTCAATGCTACCTACCAGAGGTTTTATTTCCAAGAGAAAAGACCTGGCTGCTTTCTGAAATCACTAGTGAGAGGAACAATGCAAGGAGCACATAAGCAATTTCTCACTGCTTCACTCAGAGGCAAAACAGGGGGGAAATGAGAGTCTCTTTCCTTAGGAAATGTTTCCTGAATCTTTGATGTTATCAAGAAATTTTCAATAATATTAGAGTGACAGTATAGGCTATTTTGAAACTAGGAGTTCTTTTGAGGTGATGAACAGTAATAGGAATTGCTCTAGGCAGTTACTACTACTGCTAAATCACTGCCAAGTGAAATCTCTCTCTGGCATCAAACAAATCAGTTCTGAAAGATTCTAGCACATTAGTTTATAAAACACCGGGTCCTGTATATGGCAGAACTGAGTGTTGCATGTTTTAGGAAGGGAAGAAGGGAAAGACAGACTTTTGACAATCACCAACCAGTCCCAAGCAAGAGCACCATACACTGAATATTGGAATGACCCTGAACTACAGCACATGAATTGGAGTAGATGAAATTTGATGCAGTCCTAAAAAAAAGGAAACTCTACCTTCACTTCCTATCCCTTAAAGAACTAGGTGAAGATCAATTAAATGTTCAATATACAAAATACTTCTTTTGCAAGAAAAAATTGGCCTTGGAATTCTAGAAGAGCAGTAGCTTACAAGAGCATCTGAAAGCAATGCAACCTGACAGTCTTTTTTCTGACAGACTTACAGGAGCTGTCCCCCAGGAGCAGCACCTGAAACATCACAGCACAAACTTCACCATTCAAAAGCAGCTCTGTCAGTATCTGATTTTCAGCCTCTATTCAGTTTGCAGAGGTCAAAGTGCTAAAAAGCTACCTTATGCTGGAAACAACTCAAAAAAAACCCAGAGAACTGTAAACTGTGTGGCACCCAAACAAGCAGATTATGCAAAGGTTCCATTCTAATGACAGAAATGATCAAAAGGAACAGAAAGATGGCTGGATTATTCTCATTCCTTCATGATTTGGGGACAGGAGAAGAGGGACAGGGAAGCAGAAAACCACAGAGGCAATGCTGCTACTCTGGTCAGTAACCCAGCGACCACTTGTGTCCCAATTACATGGACATCTATGCAGGTGGCAAGCTGCTGGCAGCAGGGAGACTGCACTGCAAGTTTTGCCTCCTTGAGAAGAGAGCAGGAGCTGTTGTGTGCCAGATATGCCTAGTTCCACCTGGATCCACACCACAGGACACAGCTGAGCCCATCAACCAAGTTGGTGGTGCCTCTGTGAAAAAGTATTTAAGAAAGGGCACACGCACCACACAGGCAGAGAAGCAGGAGAAGAATGAGATACAGCAGAGGAAACACCAAGGTCAGAGAAGTACATGCTCCATGGTAGAGCAAATACTCCCAAAAGGACTGCAGCCCACAGAGGATCCACACCAGAGCAGAGGATGAGTAAGAACAAGGAGTAGGAGCAGTCCTTCCCTGCACTGTTCATGGCCTCACTGAAGGGACTGAGTGCCATCTGTAGCAATAACAAGGGGGAAGGAGAGGAGTCTGGAGGGAAGCTGAGAGGTCTGAGAAGTGAGAGGTGTCTTCCTGAAAGGTTTTAATGCTTGCTTCATTTTTTGTTTTTGTGTCACAATATCTGAGTCAGTCAATATGTATTAATCAGTAATAAACTAATTTACTCCACTCGAGTCTATTTTGCCCATGATGGTAATCATGAAGGGATCTCCCCGCCTTTATCTTGACCCATGAGATTTCTCATTCTTTGTTTTCTTCCCCATCCCATAGGATGGGCTAGGGAGAGAGCAAGTGGCCATGTGGGATGGAAATAAAATATTTAAAAAATCTTTAAAATCTTGGCTGTGGGCCGAGGCCAAGCCACCACCACCCCTAGAGTTGGCTGCCCAAAGGGCACTGAGGGCCAGCAACTGAGACATGGATGAACCAGCAGCATCAGACAGCATTTTCTGGTGTCTGTTGCTGGCTTTAACCCCCAGATATTCAAGTTTCACAGGTAAAACAACCAGAAATAATAGATGCACAATTTAGTTACAAGCACTGCTTTAAATTATAATGTCTAGAAACCATAGCCAAGGAACATCTATCCCTTCAGGGGAGCAGCTGTCCGCACAAGGTAGGCACAGGATGGAATCTAATTCAGACTTCAGAGGTAGCAACATTCTCACCTCTTTTTGAAATGAGAATCTCTTGCTTGACAGTCATCTCGTTATTATTTTTACATTTAGGAAATTAACCATTTTTTGTATTTCTTTCATCTTTGCTGGTTAGAAAGGCAAGTCGAAATTAAAACGCCAGTTGGAATTATCTGTTCCACAGCAAAAATGAATTATGCTTCCATCTGACAGCGACAAAAGCATTCACCACTGGGGCATTAAAGTGTCCACAGATTTAGGAGCGGGGGAGCTCTCAGTGCTGACGGGAGCGCCCAGGGGACAGCGGGAGCCGGGGCCCGGTGCGGCACCGAAAGCCGCCGGGACCTGCCGGCGGGGCTCCCCGGCAGCTCTATTTTTACTGCGGTATGTTTTGCATTCAGACTTTCCACTGCAGGCGGCCCGGGTCAGGGGATCCGCTCTGCCGGGGGAATCTGACAGGTCAGCTCAGCCAGAGTTATTTATAGAGGGCGGGGGACTGAGGGAAAGGATGCGATCGGCATCGTATTCTTCTGGCGCGGGGCTGCGGACTGCGAGAGGCACCCAGGAGCAGCCATCCCTTCGCCCCTCAGCACAGCCGGGCAAGGCCACAGCGGCCGGGAGAGGGGACAGCCCGCTGGACACGGGGACAGCCCGCTGCACACGGGGGCTGCTGCCGAGAGACCTTCCCTCTTTGCCCCCACTTTAACTCCTGCAGCCTCTCGGGGAGCGAGGGCCACCCCACTCCCTGCAGTCCCAGCAAATGGAGGGGGGGCTCCCAGACCCTGGCACCCAGAGTGAGGCCCAGGACAGTTGTAGGTGAAACTGCACACAAGGCAACAACTGACTGCGGAAGGCCAAGAGAATTAACAATTGAGAGGCAATGAGAATAGTCAGGCTGCAGCTATCTGGATACTGTCTTCAGTCACTTCATGAGTGGGAAGACTTTTGCAAAGAGGATGTAAGCTTTCTTTCTCCCACTATGACAATCCATCACTTCACAGCAGGTTATCACCTACCCTTCTCTCCTGGCACTGGAGAACTCTATGTACCCAGCCTGCCACTTATGAGGTCCGTTTCTTTTCAGTAGGGAAAGAGACTGGGACAGATTACAAGCATCAGTATTTAAACTGTAATCACACTGCCCCCCTCAAGCCCTGCTGCTTACTTAGCTGCTTCATCCTGAAGGCATTTAGGTATCAGGAGGTGTCTGGCAGCCACATTTGAAAGGGCCTAAGCTGCATGTGCAAGTCTAAAACTGCCCTGCTGCAAGTGGCCTGATATCCACCCCTGCCAAACCCTGGCTGGCATTCAGAAACAAGACATTCATCTGGCCTTGTAAGCACTTGCTAAGGATGCCTGACATGCTGACAGGACTCTTCCCACACAATGAGCTACAACCACCGTCTTTTAAAACCTGACCACACTAGGAGATAGTGCCAGCGTATGTAACTGCCTAACAGCATGATGTGTTCAGCCTGAAAGCACATAACCTGGTACCCAGGGCTTCCCAGTCCAGGTCAGGTCGAATCCACAGCTCCCATTTCTTAAGGAAGTACCAGTAGTGCTTATATTGTGTCTCCTGGATTGGGATGACCTGAATCTGCTGGACCTCAGCATGGCAAAGATTGACAGAGTTCAAACATCCACTTAGCCACACTGAAGTTCTGTCTTCCTGCTTGTGAACAAAGGGTTTGTTTACAGTTCACCATTTGTTGGTTAGAGCAGTTGAGCAGGAGCTGCTGGATTTCTTTGACAGATACAACAATCCCAAAATTCCCTTGCCTGTTTCACCTTCAATTGAAAGGACCATTCTCCTTCTGACAAATGAGATTTCTGTCTAGGTGCTTATCCACCTCAGCCTCTGCACATATTCCTTGTCTGGCTGTGCGACTAATGACAAGAAATTATGTGTCTGGCAATACATGGGCTTAATACAATGCCAGGTCAGTAATGTTCCTCAAGGGAGCTGAGTGCTAAGACCTAAACATGCATATCAGCTTAGCAGGAAAAGAAAAATTTAAAAAAGAGCAACTCCTACATTCAAGTAAGCCCACATTTTAAAATAATTACTGGCACTGTTAACAGTCCTGGCTTTGACTTGTATCTGCAGACATCATCTAATACATAATTAACAGCCAAACAATAACAGAGATATATAAAATTGCCCTGTGCACATTTTATAGAACACCTCCAATCATGACACATTTCCAACCATCCACATACAATACTTTTAATTCACTGGACATTCCAGTTATCTGCATACAGTTGAGTGCCAACTAAGACTTATGGAAAGGAAGTGAATTTTTTCTTCAGCATTTTATAGCTCCAGCTCCAAAAGACTCAGTAAAAACAGTATTTTGTCCTGATGGCCTCATGAGATACTAAAAGCACAAGCAAGCTCCTCCAACATGGGAAAGCATCCTGTACTGCCTGGCTCACCACCAGGAGAGCCTTCTCAGGAGGATAAGTGCTGGTGGCTTCCTTAAAAATGCATGCTGAGGGAGGATTATATGTGGGGTTGGAGGGCCAGGCTTCTCCACAGGCAGAAAGATCTGCCTGTTGGGGTACTTCATAAATGGCCTTTGGAGGAGGGAAATAAAGTCATGAGCATTTAATTTCTAAAAGAGGTTTAAACACTGTTTAGGATTCCTTTGTTCAGCTGGAGGAGTCCCCATCTTTCCACAGAACCTAGATGTCCAAGGTCCTCTGGGGATACCACCAGCATTTATAGGCAGAGTAGTTCTCTAATTTCTTGTATTACAACTTTCCTGTTTGGACTATCTCAGTGAAACATTCATTCATTCATGTGCCACAGCACCCAAGAAGCTTATAACAGAGATCTCCAACTAGAGCATCCATTACAAAAACAAACAAAAGAATTTAGTCTGCTGACTGGTCCCTCTTTTAGGAACACAGGAAGGGTGTACGTACCCATATGGAAAAATCTACTACTACACTCTTACTGCTGAAAGCCAAAACTTCCCAAGAGATCCTGTGAATGCATTAAAGGCTCTAGATATTTGATTTCACTTCAGAGTTTCATAATTGCAACCAGACTGCTAGTAAATTAAGTTAATTAATTAACTGCCTCCCATGAAATGCATCCAAGAACTGCATTTTAAATCAAGTGGAGCAATGATACTACTGAAGTATACTGCCGTGTTTATAAACTTGTCAAACCCCCTGCTGTGGCATTTCGGTCGCGTACGATCGGTGTGACACTGCGAGAAGCTCCGTCGCCCTCTCCGCAAGTGCCACTCATCAGGCTCAGCACTCCGGCGCGGCCCTCGCCGGTCCCTCCGGGCGGCGGAGGGCGAGGGCAGCCGGTCCCTCCCTGCGGACGCTGCCGCTCGCTCGCCGTGGGCTCCCCGCTGTAGAGCTGCGGCCTCCGCCGTGCCCGCCCCTCTGACAGCGCACCCGCGCCGGGGACACCGGGGAGACACCTGCGCCCCGGCCAGCGGAGGGAAGGGCAGGCTCAGGGGACTCACCCTCCGAGCTCGCACTAGCGCAGCAGCCACCTCCTGCAGGTTCCCTCTCGCCCTCTCTTATGCAGCCTCTCCCATAAGGGCGGCCGACTCTCTCACCCCTCCCACAGGTGTGTGCTGCGAGACTGCCCACGCCACACCTGCGCTATCTCCTCCGGACACTTGCAAGCACACAGGCTGGCTCTCCCTGGAAGGATTAAGTGCCCCCTCTGTGACCCTGTACAGGATCACCTCCTGACGGTCAGCGGTACCATCCCGCCGGACAGCCGTGGGAGGGGGCTCGGGGTCCCTCTACCCGACCGCAAGATGCACCGACGCAAGGATAAAGCCAGGTACCGCTCATGTCGGGGGACAACTACCGCGCCGGAGTCAGGGTGCATCGGTTCCCCGGGAGCCCAGCCCCCGATGGAGCTGCCATGACAGCCCTGACAGAGGTTAAGCCTAAACTTCGCTCCTGCAAATCCTGGCCGGACCTGTTGTCGGATTCGAACAACTCTCCACTCCTTCCAGCGGCAGAGCATTTACCGGGCACAGCAGCCCCGCTGATCTTCCGCGCTTGGTGAGAAAAGCGGGTCGAGGGGGCCGCTCGGTCTCCCTGAGACGCCGACAACGAGCGCTTCTTGGCTGCGGCTCACCTGCTGCCTCTGAACGTGGCCGTCCCCGGCGCGTCCCCGCAAGTTTAGACACAGGAGCGCTCCAGGACGGCCCCATCGCGGCAGGTTGGGCGCGGCAGGTCACTTGTCCCCGGCCGTCCCCTAGGCCGCCCCTCCGGGGGAAAGGGCCCCGTTCCTGCCTTTGAGCCACGGGTCCATTCTCGCTACAACAGCTCGGCGAGGGCTCCTCCTCCGCCTGCCCGAGCACCCTACCGCTCAGCCCCGCGGCGGCAGCGCAGGCTGCGCGCCGCACACGGGAACTGCCCCTGGGCCGGCTGAGGCCGGAGGTGTCCCCTGAGCGCGCTGCCCCCGCCCGCAGCCCGGGGGTCACCGAGCGGCGGAGCCACCCGCCCTCCCAGGCCCCCGGCCCGCGGTCCCCAGGCGGCCCCCCGCGAGGAGGGGAGCGCCCCGAGGTTCGCCTTACCCGGCTGGCGGAGAGGACCTGCCGGTAGCGCTCCTCCTCCGCAGGCAGGGCAGGGAACTGTTGTGTGGAGAGCATGCTCTGGCTGCTGCTGACCCCTCTCCACTTTGGCCGCCCCCTCACCGTTCCCTACCTCGGTCTCCGACGAACCGCGTCCACCCGCCTCCTGCACAGACACACTTGCGAGGAGGGCTTCGCATTTTGTCTGCTCTGCAGACTCCCCCCTCCCCGCTCTTCCACCCAATAATAATAAACCTCCGCGAGAAAGAGCCACATCCCCACCCCTTTCGCACACAAGGCTCTACCCCTTGGGGACACGCTGAGAGACAGCCCACTTGCTAATTTCACCCTAAAGCCATCCCCCAGGGAGGGCGGATGGAGTGGGCACAGGTTTTGCGCCCCTCCCCATTCCCCCATCCGGTTAAGGGACGCCTCGTCACGCTGCGAAGGGCTTCAGGTAGCAAGACAAGCCTGAATCAAAGATGATGTAAGGGGCAAGAACCCGCGGGGCTCGCCCCTCGCACCCCTTTACCTTGGCTCGCCGGGGCTCCGCCGCGCCCTGGCCCCCGGGCCGCCCGGACGCGCACTTGCGGCTGAAGCGATAAGAAGCCAGCCCAGCGCACGGACCTGCGGGCGCTCTCGGCCCACCGAGTCGAGGCGCAGAGTTCAGAGCGGAGATTGGCAAGCGTGGGCCAGACTCCCGTATCCCTTCATTCATCCGCGGGTGGACTTCCCTGCGCTTTATTTTACGTTACGGTCCGGCAAAGGCTTTCCTTTCAGCCCAGGGACGGAGAGTTTCGCGCCTGCAGGGACTGCGACGCTTCCCTCTGTAGCACAGCGGCTGGTCTGTCGCAGCCCGGCTTCTAACGCTCCAAAGAGAGCTGAAAGAGGCGCTGGCACCGCAGAAGCGGAGGGGAAAGAGCTCCAGCAGGAGGAACCTCCCGGAGCCAACGACACGTTTCCCCAGCTCGTTCCCCGCAGGAAAGCTCCGGTCCCAGCACCCTGGCGACAAGCCTGCCGTGCCCCGTCCCTCCCCTGCGAGGAAGCGCTGCGCGGGAGAAGAGCGGCGACCCGACAGCGTTACCCCTTGTCCCCACGCCGGTCCTGGTCCTGACCGGCCCTAACGATCCGGAGCTGGAGGGATGTGCTGGTTGTTGCATATCTATTGAAGCAAAATTCTCAGGCCAAGAGCCAAGCTGAAGCTGCAAATGACAGAGCAAATGTCCTACCCCCATGAGATACCAGCTTTTAAGACCTGCATTTGATCTATTTGTCCCCTTGCCCTGTGTTTGTATTCAAAGATGTCAAGTCTGACTGAAGCCCTGGTCTGTGCACACAACAGAGCTCACCAATACTATCCAAGAACAATAAAGTCAACAGGACAAAAGGCAAAACAATAAGTACAAAATGGGCAGAAGTGTGTGCTACCAGAATAGAAACAGTTCAGGACTCTTCCAAGAGTCACAGGGACTACTGCCAGGTTCTGAGATGACATCTGTAAACCAGAAAGGCTTCCATTTTTTCCTGTGTATGATTTAGTACTTCTGAAATGCTATCATTCTAAATGTAAATCAGAAAACTCCCAAGAAAATGTGAACCACCACCTCTCTATGAATATGGCTTCCAGCCCTGTCAGCACTCTTGACAATCAGTGAGGGTGATACTCCTCATCACAGTGTTTACATTTGTAAATAAAAACACATGATGTTATATATGCTTATATTTAAATAATAAACAAGATGCTTAGCATTTTTTTTTCAGTTTCTTTTCCATACCTGTATTTCTGTACCTTCAGATTTAGGCCCTGTTACCTTGTGTGCAAACGTTATGGTGCAGACAGTGTTCTCTATGCTTCTGGAGTGCCAATGTACTTAGAGGCTTCTGCTCATGGTAACTCAGTGCTGCACCTTTTACCTAACCAACCAAACATCTCTCCAAACCAACCTCCAGCATCTGCAGGAAAACAGTGGTGGTTTTAAAACAATTGCACCAAAAATAGGAAAAGCATGGAAAGAGAGAAAAGAAAGACCATTTATGCAAAATAACAAATATTTTGTGCTGTAATGCCAGAATCAAACCATAATTTGTGATTCATTACAGAGATTAGGTAACCCTGTCAAAACTCTAATAACAGTAAATGACAATGTGTATCTAAGAGGTGCAGTACATGACTCAGACTGCAAAGCCAGCTTGGCCTTGGCTGAGGATGGCTTCAGCTGGAGAACTGTGAATTCCAAACCCCAAGCCAGTCTTGACTCTTAATCTCAAACTAATTTCCTCCAATAGGAGTGCCACTGAAACTGGAGTTTCACAACAAGATTCAGCAGCATACAAAGAAAGCCTGAGTTCTGGTTTTGTTGGTGATTTTATGGAAATCACTGCATGAGCAACATTTAGCATAAATAATGCTTGGTTGAATGAAGCCACAGTTCCCTCAGAGCATGACTTATTCCTACACAGCTGCTGTTTAGCCTACCTTACAGCTGAGTTTGATGTGTCACAGGTCATATTCATACACTATCCATACCACAGAATTGTTTTCTGGTAGCACGGCATGTAGACATTGTAATGCAGTGTTCAAATAATTCATTAACATCTAACCATCTTTCCATCTTTGTGGAAAGAAGTATATCTCATTATCTTATAATTAATTTGACTTAATTTGATTTTTCCCCTAATTTTTACCTTGCATTTCTTTTCCTAGGAAATTCAAGACACGACAGGTTCTTAATTTTCTAATTCTCTAAGGCAACTGACTAATTTACTTGAATAAGAGCAGACAGGAATACAAATATATTCATGAAGAAAGGAAAGGGAGCAATTGAAATGCTCATAGATAACAACTGGTAACAGGATGCAACCCCAGCAGAAGAGGGATATCAAAACTAAATGAAAATGAGAACAGGGCCACACATGACCCTGTTCATGTGTGTCCAAACAAGAATGCTCCAACCTAAAGCACACACATCAAGCTCTCACTGCCTGGCACTGAAACACACTTCAGACCAAGCATCTCTGTGCTCTAACCTCACAACACACAAGCCCATCACTCAGAGAAAGCTGGCACAGGACAGATACGTTTTGGAGCCTGAACTACTACTGAGATGACAAACTCAGAGTTCACTGCTTTAAAGCCACAATCAAACATAGATGCTTTTATGTACAAATTTTGGTGCTATCTGCTTAGTACCATTTCTTTCTCTAGTAGTTAAGGTCAGCACAAATGTCTAATAAATCAGCTATATTTCTCCCTGTGAGGCCAAAAAAATCTACCAACTCCATTCCCATTTGTTTCACCTTAAACAACTTCCCCAACCCATTTTCACAATTTTGTCAGAGTAGTAACATGAAGAAACACAATTACATAATTTCAGCATTCCTCTGAGAAGGAAGAATTATCACTACCAGAGAAGGGGGCAGAAAGCATACCTAAATCTTGGGCTGCAGTGTGTCAGTCATCATTACCTGGGAAGTCTGCTGCTTCACTACACCAGTCTTTGAGAACAAACAAATTTTCAAGTTGTTTTTGATATATTTATTGTCTGACTTGGTTTTTACATTAAATTAACACACACAATGGATTGATACTGTTACAGGGAAAAAACTTGCCCTAGGAGTTTCCAATCTCAAACATACTGAACAGATGTAAAAACCTTGGCTCAATGGAAGGATACATTTTCATCACAATGCATCCAGAATCAGGAAAAGCCACAAGTTTTTTCATTTTACACATACCTAAATATTCTTCATGTTAAGTCATCATCAGGCTTCTATTACTGTAATTTCCCTTCAACAGCAGGTCTGATTACATAATTTGTTTTAATGTATACTGATCAATATGCATTTTTTTGTAAGCTGTTAACATTAAAAATATTTGCTCATTACATTATGTAACAGCACATTACATAGAAATTGCTACCAAACCCTACATTCAGTTCAAAATTTCTTTTCTAAAATTACCATCTTTCATTAATATTGAATAAAAGGTGATTTTATCTGTATCTTTTCCTTCAAAGGTTGTTGACAACACGGAGCTCCAACCAAAGAAAGACAAAATATTAACTGTAAAAATATTTTAAAGAAACAAACAAAAACATACTGATTTATTAAACTGCAGATTGCTTGAACCCCCATACTTTTTTTATGCCAAGAAATAAATATCTGGTTCAGCAGGCAGACCAACAGAGTGCAAATGACTCAGATGGTTGGATAAGATATACAGAACTATTTTGAATAAAATTTCAAAAATAGGTATGCCTTGCATATGCAAGATTCAGAAGAGATACAAATCCTTTAAGAAAGGGAATACGCCCACTCACACACACCTTTCTATGAACAGAATGAATTTGTATAGTAAAAAATCATGGCAATCTTTAATGAAGATGATCAATGAGAAGCCTCTTCCTCTCCAGTATTTCCCACAAATATGCAGAAAAGAATACTAAGAACTTCTTCAAACATCTAGTAACTGCATTTAATTAGTATAACTCACTAGAGAGAGGTTTCTTCTCTTTGCTGTAGAAGCAAGGATAAACTTTCCATTTTAATTATTTTAAAGCTAGCAGTAAATAAAAAAAATTAGTGATAGTCATACAAGATAAAAGCTGTTTCCACAAAGTTCTCATTCATGTTGATTTCCATATTTCAGCCAGAATGATATATTTTTGTACCTTTGGATAAACCATCACATTTTACTTCATCTGAACAAAAATACCTCTCCTTTTTCCTTAGTGACAGAAAAGTTACTGACATATGCAGTCACAATAGAATAGCATCACCTCACTCTTGTTAAACATATCTGAAATTATCTTCCAAGCATTAATATGATAGAAAAAAGTTAAAGCAACAATATGAAACAATGTTTACCTTTTATACTTGACAAATAAGAAATTCAACGGAGATGCCATTTTGCACAGTGCAATTTCAATTAATTCTACAGCTTTAAATACTAATGGTCTGACACATAAGTAATATGCATCTCTAAAATTTAATTTACAACCAAAGTACTATAGAATAGCATCAATCCATGCTAAATATTGCCAAGTTTTCCCTACCTTTCTCCTCATTCACCAAACTTCTGTGAAAAACTGAAAAGAAACTAATTTTATCTGTTTTCTTAACCTATGTAATCAAAAGCTTCTGCCTTTTTGCAGCTTTTCTATTTTATTCTCTTGCTGCTGAATCAGAATTACAATTGGATATCTGTTCAAATTAATACTGGGTCCCTTCACAATTAAGTCAAAATCAACCAAAAGAGCTTTCAAGCAAACTGCAATGTTTTCTGCTAACTCATACATATGGTCCCACTGCTTTTGTAGGATTTGTGATTAAATTATATGCCTGAATTACAAGGGTATAATACTAATACCTGTTGGCCATGCACCCCATTTTTTGCAGGAGCTTGTAATCACTTTGCAGTAACCTGCAATGCTCAAGTATCAGCAAAAAGTTTCTAGCAGAGGTTTGAAAATTCAGCTTTCTCATTTCCCCATTCCTGAACTGAACTTGCAGTCTCTCAGCTGAGACTACATAGCCTCTCTGATAATCCTGAAGCCAGATAAAAACCTTCCAGTTCTACCCACCAATACTGATAACCTAAAGCAAGGTATTCACAAGTGTCAGGAAGAAAATATTTAAACATTTGGAAGTTTAGCTAGAAGGTTTAAATGTGACTACCAAGCATCAAGCGGCTTCAGAACATCATATTACTGTATTGTTACACTGCCCAATTACATTTTTGCACACCTGTGCAAATATCCAACTCTGACATTTATCCATACGAATAGTCAATTGATACTCTTAAGTTTAATTTCAAATTGTTTTTCTGCTGCTGGCAGTTGGGGCAACAGTGAGAATGCAGCCTTGTAGCCTGAAACTTCTTGACATCCATGTTCCGCATATGCATCTGTCCACTAAAGGAACTTTTCAGTTAGTTCAATTTTGAGGAAACAAGGGTGGGAAGGGGCAGGGTGAAACAACAAAAAAGCAAACCCCACCGTTTGTAAGGGGGGAAGGGCACTGTTTTGTTTGTGATACAGCTGAATTGAAAGATAGTTTACATTTCCTTTATCTAACAAAGCTCTGAACAAGTCCCCAGAATACGCAAGCCTAAGTGACCCCAGGTTCCCTGTTAGTTGCCATAATTAAAACTGGTGTGAAGCATAGAATTATTGTGTGATACAATAAAGATGAGCATAAGAACACTAACCTTCAATAAACAGCTAAGCTGATTTTACAGGAAACATATATTCAATAAACCATTTTATACTAAGCTATTCTTAATATTATGAAATGGAGACAAGGAAAAATAACAGAATAATAGAAGAGATGTTAACAAATCCCAGTCAAACTATCAACACTTCAGTGTAGACTAGAATCTACTATTACTTTTGGTGTCTGACTTCAGTTTTGTGCTGTGAATGTAATAACACAAAAGGTGACATTCCTTTTCTCCTCTACGTTTTTCTTAGCAAAGAGTATACATACATAATCTATGCTTATTAAGTTCTGTTACTCACAGACTAACGTTGTAGGAATAATAGCTACCTAAAGTCCAACTGAGGTATATGAAATATTGTGTTGTTTTCAGTCATTGTAGACCATGAGCCATGCAACCATCACAACAGCAACTCCGAACACTGGCAGCATAATGAAGTTCTTGTACTTTTGCCACGATGATTGTTCAACTTCTACCTCATCCTTTCTTCTCTTATTCTTTCTTCGCCCTTTTAATCTGTTTTCAAAAGCTTCCAGTTCAGCCTAAATAAAGAGAACCATAGGTAGTTGACATTTGTATCAGAATTAAAAACAAGGAAATATGAAGGTTTTAAATAACATTACCAAGTAACATTCAATAGAAGTAACTGTCAGCCAGGAGAAGTTACACATCTCACAGATGTGTACTACACCCATAGATTGGCACTACATCCCACAGGTACAAAGCACACTGCTTTCAAGTATTAAACCATTGTTTAGTTTCCTATAAAAACATTGCCAAAAATGCAGCCAACTGAAGTTTTGCATGCTCAGTTTTTTAACTCAGGCTGAAAATATTAAGCTAAAAATAATGTTATTTCCATGAAATATGTTAAAAATACTTTTTTTTCAATTAAAAAACACATTTGCATTTAAGCTATTTTACCAACTTCCATAAGGGCATAGGCTGAAATCTTCAAAGACATTCCCTTGTAATAAAGATGCACTCTGCCAAAACTAAATTAATAAAAACATAAGTAACTAAAACTCTATGTTATTTCCCTCAATTCTTTATATTTGCATGGTCACTAAATTTTAGATTCATTGCCATAATCTTAGATACACACAAGAATATTTTATTTGTTAAGTGTTGTAACTTGAACATTTAATCACTCATATGAATGTAAGAGGTATATAATATCCTTCAGTAGGAAGCACATGCCTATAGGCCCAAAAATGGAGCAAAACAATTGTAAAAGTAAGAATGCCAGGCTTCCAACATAGAATGGTAGTTTCAGGGTCCTGTCTGGAATAAACAATAGGATCTCTGATCCCTGTTCCTCATCCCCCTCCACATTTATTTTAAAAGAGCATCACGAGGATAAAGAAAAAACTCACTTGAGTGTACAAAGCTGAAATAACACTGGAACTAGGCAGCCTAGAATAAAGAGTGAAGACTAGGATGAGGCTCCAATGAGAAGGTATCTAATTGCTAGGAAGACCTGAGACCAACTAAAGTCAGAAAAAGTCTGATGATTTCCTGGATTTTTGGTCAAGTTGTTAGCTACCAGAGAAAACCTGGGACAAGGCACTAGGGAGCAGAGAAACCAGATGGAGTGAAAGGAAGTGAGATGGGAGTATCAGAGCGCAGCAAGGCAGGACTGGCTGGGCAAAAGGCACAAGACTGAGCTGAAGCAGAGGAATCATGGACAGTGAACACAGACAAAGCCTGGCCAGAGAGGAAATAAATCTGTGTGACTACAACTGCAGTGCTGCCAGGAAGAGGGACTAAGACAATACAGTAGGTGCATTATAAAAACAAGAAAAAGACTCTTTTGGGAAATGGACAGAGTAGTAGTTCAGTAACTAAAATTTTCATTCAGAACTCAAGGTTGCCTGATGTCTGGTCTTCCTTCACTGACAGCAAATATTTGTCAGTTTCACAAAGCAGCTCTTCCCTTCCTGAGCCAGATACCACTGTTAGCAGGAGAAAGGGACCTATTTTGATGTCTATTCCTTTGTACCTAATAAAGGCAGAAATTGTTGGCACTTCTCTGTTGATATGGGAGAAGAGTTCAGACAAAGTCACAGCCTATTTGAAACAAGATTACTCTCAACTAGCTAATCCTCCCTTAGAAAAGCAAAGTATTTTAATGAAACAGTTTTTCAAAATTCAAAATCTGGAGGCAAGGGTGGAGTTTTTATGGTTTTAAAGACAACATGGCAGTATTTCATGACAGTATTTCATTTACTTGAGTGACAGACACTCAAGTAAAATTTGGGGCTTCTATAGTTACTATACACTTGTGATCAGTACATTTTAAAAGCAGAAAGCTCTAGGAATTGAAATAGTTAAATTAAAATATAGGGCTCAAACAAAATTATGTAATAGCTATTGAATTGCTTTCCTAGTGAACTCTACAAAAACCTGTCTAAAAATAAATATATAATTTACAAAACCAAAAACACAGAATGAAAAAAGATTTGTGGGCACAGAATATGAGAGAGAAGTCATCATTACCCTTGAAAAGCCACGTACAGATTTTGTGTAACTGTCATATTTCTGAAGTGTCACCTTAATGACCTCTGAAGCAATGGTTGTGCACAGTCTTCAAACAAGCTTAACTTTTCAAGCTAAACAAGCCTAGGGTTTTTATTTAGATAAGAACCTAACTTCTTTGTATATACGCATACTACAAGTAAAATGGCATGTGTTTATTTGAACTGTATACTCAAAACATCTAGCTCAGTGTTGCTCAGGCCCTGGATTTTGTTCTTTCAGGTGTTGTTCACTATATTCTTTCTGCACTGAAGGGAGTAGCATTCCCATGGGAAAATGTAGCTAAATGAATGCAAGTAACAGTGACAAAGTGTATTTACTGAAAGTGAGGACATATTTTTATTAATGGGGAGGGGAACACTTCACTATTTAACTTATAAGGATCTGTTAAAATTTTTTCTTTGGACACAAAAAAAGGGAAAATAAATCTTTCCTACAACTCAGTAAATTACACTTCAGGTTCAAGACCCTAACTTTCAGTATTGAAACTCTAAACAGTTAGCTTGAAATTTTAACTAAACCTTTTACAATGGAGAGGAACAGACAGAGCTTGGTCTGAGTTGTTAAATAATCAAAGTGCTGATCTTTTTTCCACCTCTAGCAGTTGTGAAAACCCTGGCCTCACAGGGTGCCTCTGAATTAGAAGCAGAGGGAAAGATTGGCTGCTAGGGCCACAACAAGAAGCCTAGCCAAGCCATCTCTTCCACTAAGAAACAAGTGATTCCATCTGTAAATGGTATTAGCAAAAGTTGCTACCACATATAGCAAATACCAAAATATAAATGCACAGACTTACTAGAGCAGTAACTAATTTGTATATAAAACATTAAATGAAGTATTAATCAAAATAGTTTTAAGAAACTGTGACTAACAGATGAACAGTCTCTACAAAAAAGTGCTAATGACATTGAGGAAGGTCAAAAGGTCAAAAGGAAACTTTTGTCAGAAGGGACTACACTAAAAAATATATTTTTAATGTGACCCAACACCCTACGATAGTGATGTCCTCCAATTTCCATCAACAGATGGCAGATTATGAGTTCTAACTGGATGGGAACCAATGTTACATAAAAAGGCTGCAGTAGTTGAGGTTAGTACTTGTACGCAGTTCTAGAGCCTATTTATTAGTTACAGCTGTCTCTTTTTTTTAACAATTTGTTTTGTCCTTTCTTTTAACCTTCTAATAGGGTTCATTATGTATAGGTGAAGTTTTCCATCCCTGAAGTTGCATCCATCACAAAACACATATGCAGGAGCAGTTGCCATATATTGCATAAAGTTACTACAGTGGAGCTGGAACTGTGAGAATTCAAAGAATGTACAAGTAGAAAGGAATGGTGGTGTGACTGCAGAGAGAAACAATCACTGCTGAAGAACCCAGCCAAAATCCAGCACACTGTGTTGGTAGAGCGAATCTTCTACTGTTTCAGAGGAGCTTCCTTACTGAGACTTTACTAGAGGGACTATAAATCAAGTGATTTTGAGCAGAAATCATTAGTATTTGGGTGGGATGGCTTCTGGAATGCATGCAAACACTCAGTGCAAGACAAACATCAGCAAATTTGGCTTTCTAGCTCTAGGACTGTAAACGTGTTCTTTACATGTTTAAATGCCCATTAGCACACTTCAGTACTTAGCTTGCAGAACCAACACCTACAGATTTCCTCTGCCCAATTTGTTTCAGACATCTGTATGTAAGTCACACTTCCTGACCTATATGCCAGAAGTAACATTTCGAAGGTCAGCTTAGAGAACAAGAAGAATTAGAAGAACTGTCTAGGAGTTATATGAGGAAATTCTATAGACAGCTGAGATATGAATGTTGCAACAAACATTGCAGGATGATCACAGAACAGGGCCTGGTGCTCTGGACAGATGCATAACCATGTTTTTCTTGCAGGATGAGCAGATAAGGTTCCCCTCTGATAAGCAAAAACATGCCTTGCCAGAGCAATTTAGATGTAACATTTTCATGAATTACTTAGAGAACTTTAAAAGTGTGTATAACAGAAGTTATGACCCAGAGAGAGACTGTCTATCCTAATGAGATTGGGGAAATGGCACAAGTGCATCATCACTGTAAGCCTCCCTTGCCCCCCTTTCAAGAAGGGAGCAAGCCACTGATCCCTGATAAAAACAGTGTGTGACATGCAGGTGAAAACACAAGTGTAAACTAAATACACAGATGCTGTGATAATTCAGTAAAAGGAGACAGAAAGCACACACCAGACATGGAATATGATTTGGTGTCAAATGCTCACTCAGGCACAGGCACACATGAACTGGCTGGAAGGTGTGCAGACTCCAGATGACAAACCTGTCCTAGCCATCACCAACTGAGCTTAGAGTGTTTGCCTGAATGTGACCAGCACCTCCAGGCAGCTGGCACAGCAGCTTTGTGGATTGCAATGCCAACCACATACCCTCACCACCAACAGCAATTACACTCAATACATGTTCCCCCTCCACTCCAGAGACCTTGAAGGACAAGAACTCATCTAGCTGTCCTTGTTCTTTCATGATAGGAGGGGGAAGGGCAGCTTCACTCAATATTTAAATCTTGCAGAGGCTATTCAGTATTCTGTAGTGTTTATGCTGTATAAAGTGTTTGATTAAAATAAAGCATACTTACTAGTTTAAAAATAAATTACCTTATACAAAGCTATAGTAATACAAAGTTACCATTTTGCACAAAATATGAAAATTGCTTGCAGAAATGTGGCCTCAACCATTGTAAATAATTTACAGCACACAGAGTATGGTAAAAGCTGACAGGAATGACTGTGCATATCACATTAAAAACTACAAATCTTTAATAGCGTGTAAATTACATTATTTACTAACAAGAACAAGGTGAGGATGAGGTGGATGAGGAAAAAGAAAGGCTAATACCTGTTGTCTTCGCTTCTTCTCTTCAAGAGCAGCTTTTGCTTCTGCTTCTTTTATCTGTCCAGACACACAAAGTTATAATAAATTGTTGTAAACAGCAGCTAAACCTATTTTCTTAAGAAGTCATAATTACTCCTATAGAATGGTTCTCAGCAAAAGCCTGCGAACTTTCCATCATGTGAGCTCCACCATCCAAAAGCCATATGAAAAGTAGTCATGCAAGATACAATTGATAACTCTATAGAAATATTTTGCAGAGTTCAAGAAAGCAAATTAAATGCTAGAAAGTATTAAGAAAAAAATGGTGCAGAAAAAATTGTCAATACATAAAGATGCCACATACTTGAATGTTAGCAGCTGCATTCCATTTTTGTCCTACAATAATAAATAAATATGAAACCTGAACGTATACAAAGGACAACAGGATGGAGTGGCTCCCATCTGAAGAATGCATAACTAGCATTCATCAGGTGACTAACAGGACACCAAATCCTGGAGAGTACACAGATGCTAAACAGGGATCAAGCATCAATAATTATTTTTCATAATGCAAAGGCATAAAATGAATTTACCAGGAGGTTGGCTCACAATAGAGGAAAGTATTCTACTCCCACAGAGTATTTGGCTAAATCTAGAATTTCAGTACTACAGGACATTTGTAGATGCCAAAATTTTATGTCAACTGAAAAACAACCAGGCATGTTAATAGGAGATAAATCCAACAAAGGCCATTAGAAAGACACCATGTCACCCTCTTAAGTTCCCACAGGAACAGTATATGGGAGAAGTTTATATAGCTCCCTTTTTTATACCTTTTTTAGGCTTTTAGCATTGCAGTCGCTGAATCATTCCCTTAGAAAATTTAGATGTAAAAATCTATTAATAACTTGAAATGAAAAAAATCTTGATCCTAGTAGCTGGATGATTTGCACACTAACAATGAAAACAGTTTACTGAATACTGTTTGCACAGGTAGAATTGATTACAAATAATTTCCAATTCAAGAGCTTTTGATGACTAAGGAGAAAGCACACTAACTCATGCTTTAGCACGCTGTAGATGAAACAGCAGGGACTAGGGGCAGGGCCAAAAGCACAGTCCTATTTGCAGGTTTTCTGACTAATTTTTAAATTACTAAACCTTGTATCAAATAAAAGCACTATTGAGAATTTCATTAATCTAGATACAATGGCAGAGTCTCTTTAGAAATGTGTGTAAAGGACCTTTTCAGCCGTGCACATCTGAAATCTGAAAATATGGTGTGCAAAAAACTACACAATGAGCCCCCTCGTTTTCCACTGCCATCTAATGGCAAAACTTCAGCTACAAAAGAAAAAGTGACCTTCAAATCTGGAAAAGAGCAACAGAAAAGCTTCTTTTTACTCTGGTGTGGTCATATTTGTATAAGATACACAGGTAGAATGTACACAGATAAAGGGAACCTTAACTATTATAATCACAGCATGGAAAAACATTTCTAGGACTATTTCTTTAATAAAATGTACAGTAAAAGACACATTCAATTCCTAGGCATTTAGTGAGTAAGAAATGCTTACTCAATAGGTGCCAGACATGAAAAGTTTCATTAAGAATTAATGCACTTCAGTTTTAGAAATTAATGGGTGCTTTGCAAATGTGCAAACTAATTTCTCTTTGTAAATGTCTGCAGTTTTCAACAAGTTTTTTTCCAGTCTGGACACATTAAACAGTAATAGACATAAATAAGCCACTTTCATCAAGTGCCTATATTAGTAGGCTATTGTAGTATGTCATTTGCATAACAAGTCAACACAGGTTAGAAAAAGGTGCCTAGGAAGAATTTAAATAAAACTTTATCACTTTATATAAAGTGATAAAGTGATAAAAAACCCCAAAACAAGTAAATTCCCATCCTTCTGAGAAGAACGTACAAACAGCTAGGTTGTGCCATCCAGTATGTCTGTGGCATTGCTGACAGCAGAGACTTGTGGCCATTTGCTCACTGCCTTAGACCATTTCTCCCTGTGGATTACAACATCAGGGCACGACATTGGCAGTAGTATCTGCTCCAGGCAGACAGCACTGACACTGCAGCACTCAGACAGGCTGCTGGGTCTCAGCTCATGCACTCTTACTGTCAGCTCACCTGGCTTTAGAGAGGGACTCCATATACTATGAACTTACAATCTTCACATTCTTTCTAGAACTATTTGTTATGGTTGGTATTCCCTAAAGGCATATCCCAAGAGTTTTAGCATTCAACCTGTTTGCAAAGTTGCAGGATTTGGTCAGTGTGGTAGTTGTTAGAACTTGTCAATCAATCCTGAAAATCTGAGCAGAAGCTTACTTGACTTTACCCATTGAGTTCTTGGGTTGTACATTTATCACATCCAAAACCTACCTGATAAAATCCAAGCAATTTATGCATCCACATTTTTGTGTATGTTTTTATTAAAGGTTTGTAACAGCAAGGATCATATCCTCTCTCTCTGTGTGACAGCACATAGCAAATTCTTTACTTCGTAAAACAGCTGAGCTAGGGAGAAGTCACATTAACAGCAGTCTAGGTAGTATTCTGCAGTTACTGGCAAGTCTCAATTCTACCAGTATAGGACAACTAATACCACATGGCAGATTATACTCCACACTGGACAAGCTGAGCAACTGATAGCTGCAAAACCTTGATTGGAAAGACAGATCTTACAATGCTCTGTAAAGCAGTCTGACTCTAGTCTTACAGCACTAATAATGACTATTTTATCATCACTGATCATCACTTGTTCTCAGTGAAAGAGGAAAAAATCAGTTCCAATCAATTCAAAGAAAAAAAATAACATAATACTGTTTAAAAATAGTATTTGAGTCAATTAACACCATTCATAAATTCAAGACTGAAAAAATAGCTACTATTCAACAGCACATCCACTTACGCTGCATTTCTGCAGGTACTGCCTTGAAAAATAATGTGCTCTTTTTCCTACTTTTCTAGAAGCTCCGAGAAGGAATTATAGCTCCAGTGGTTACATTACCTCATGTGCTTTCCGCTTCATTTCCTTGCATAATGCATCACATTCCAGTGAAACTTGGCCTTCTTGTATCTTGCTGCACTGCACTTCCTGTTAAGTAGAATTTGTCTTTTATAATAATTTCCCTATATAAGATTTTAATTGTCAACTTCTTTATGAAAATAATAAAACTTTCTTATTTAGTAAAACATGAGTTTTACATATAAAGCTAATGACTGAATGTTATTTCAACCTATAATTATGTATTAAATTGTCCTTTTTTTTCTTCTTTCTAATAAGCTAAGCTGAAAGGAAGAATAAATCTACAGTCCAGTTTAATTTTCCTCCTCTTTACTCATCTGTTTGCCTTAGAGAAGTAAGATAACCTTCTGAACCTTTGCATTTAGAGTGTCAGTAATTTCATATATATGACCTTTACTGGCTTACACTATAGGACATAGTCTGGTCATGGGGGGAAATTCAGTAATTCTCAATCATACTTTCTCCCTTTTTCCTAGTACTGAAGAAATTAAAAAAAAACCCAAACAACAAAGTGGTTATCTGTAAGCAGAGGCTGCTCAGTTTTAAGCACTTATTCTATATATGTCATCTTTTCTCTTGCTGAGCATCCCACCTGCAAGACTTCTTGGATGCACAAGACAAATTTTGGAGAAGCTGAGGACTCTGGGGAACTGCTGGAAGGTTCAGAAGTTAACTGGGTCCAGAAAGGTAATTTGAACATTTTTTAATTAAGACAGATTATGGGTTTTTTTTCATTAAGACATCATCATTTGTCAAAACTTCATATAAATTTCTGTTGTTCCCCTCATAATAGTGTATAGCTATAGTAAACTTGTTATATTACTTTGTCCATATCTGTGTTAGAAGCTAAGGATGCTGATGCCCATACTTGCTTCTAGGTTTGCAGGAACCTTAATTAATTATATTAGTTCAGGTTTCACAACATCTGTGCTAATTCCAACTTCTTTACATTTTCCCAATATTGTCATAAAAATGTAATTTTTATTCTCAAATCACTCCAGGTCATCTGAGTATTTTTCTCACAAAAATTTAAGTGTGAATGAAGTTAAAGCTATTGTAAGTCAGGCAGCTAACATATTTTAGAACTAACAAGATTTTATATTCTCCAGTGAATCTGCAGATATAGTAGCCCAGATCTTCAGCCGATGTGAATCGTTACAGTCCTACTGTAGTAACAGGCCCTATTCCAATCTGCAGCATCCACATAATCCATCCATACAAGCTCAGGAACATGCAAAGAATATACATCCTTCAAAAACTGCATCTTGTAAATTTACCTTTTTCAGTCTCTTACAGAGACATCGGAGTTTGACCTTCTGGCTGCAGTTAAGAGGACAGCTACCTGAATGGCAAATCTCTTTACACCGGTGACCACAGGGCAGCTGTAAGGAACAAAACACAAATTAAACTCCCACATCAATAAAGCATTGTAAAATTACCAAGAACATATGGAATTGGTTTTATTTCAGACACAGAATTTTAACAGAAAACTCATTCAGGTAATCAGTCTTTTAACTTGTGAAATAATTGATTTTTCTTTTCTTTTTTTTTGTGGGGGAAAATGTTTGCTTATTATATACTGGTTTTCAGTTCCTGTAGTATGATTTCTCTTTTATTGGCACAGCTTCATTGGAAGACAATTTCTCCTTTCACATGTTTCAAGAACAGTCATTTCCACAGTAATGTATACAACAATCACCCTAGCCATCTCTATGCTGGGGGAATACAAATGGATAAGGTAAAAAAACCCTGAAAACTGAAATTGCGTGTACTGTAGCTATGTGTAGATTAGACAGAGTAATAAAGGAAGAGGAAAAAATCAGAAGCAAAAATACCGCAAAAGAAATCTTCTATTCAAACATTATCTGAACTATGCAAAAGTCAAATAAAGGTCACCAAAATTCTTATCATGGCAAAAATAATTCACAAAATCCTAATTTTATGCATTTGGCAGGTCATCCTATTTCTGCCATCTGAAAGATAAAGACTTTTTTTACTGCCAGTGCAATTTTTAACTTACAAAGAAAAAATTATCGTTCATTTACTGTGTAAGAATTGAGTTACTAATTTAAGTAGGCTGATTGATAAGAACGTAGCAGTGCTCCCAGCATTGCATTAGATAAAATATGTCAGGAAAGTAAACAGATTTTTTTCATTGTTAAGAACTTGACTAAAAATATCCCTTGCTCATAAGAAGTCTTCACAGTAACAATTTTTCATTTTCAATTACATAACCTAATACTGTTAATAACCAAAGATAGAATCTAACAGAAGACATCTAAGCAACTTACTTATAGAGAGCTTTAAAGCCCCCAACTACTTAAAATAGCATTAGACAATGTTCTTTATCAGAAGTGAAATTTCACCTCTTCACTGTCATCAAGGGATTAATGCAAATTGGAAAATGCCCTAAGACATACAATTTTAAGATCAGTTTTTCCCATTTATTAAAAATTCAAAATCTATACATACTACATCACTTTATCCACAAGAATGAAAACAGTAAGTATCAAACCCAGGTGGGTACAACTTTGATTAGTAAATCTGGGTTCTCAGAAGTCCATTGGAATGGGCACAACATCTGAGCCAGTATCATGAAACACACACCTAAACAGAACATGAATCTTTCAGACTAAAATTATGGAACACATACACACGTCTTCATGTCCATGACAGTCACAAGCCATTAGAGATACTTTGTGCTTTTGGCTCAGTTTCCTAGTTACTGTTTCAGCACATTTCATACAGGACTAGAAGGAACCTTTAAGTCACCATGCTCTGTTCTGAAAACCAGTCCTCCTACAGGCAGGTACCTCATATATCCTTCCAGGACTGGATGAACACTTACCTTGGAAACAGTCCCCCATTCTGAGCCTATTCTACAATTTCACTAAGGAGGGTGCTCCATGAGGTCACTACAAGATGTAAGAGCTTTTTTTTTTGAGTCTCCTAGGTTTGTTCTAGCTAATCTAAGCTGCAGTTCTTATCCCCATATTGAAGTACTTCTGTCTTTTCTTAAAAGGCTCTTTATTATCACAGTATTGCCTTAATTGAATTTCAACTATGTTCAATCAATGTTTCTTGAATACACAGCCAGAACTGCATGTAATATTTCAAGTGACATCTCAGCAAGAAGGACTTTGTACAATGTCTTAATTGCACCTCATTCTTAGTAGAGCATGTTCCCCAAAACATCTTCAGCTCTCACTGCATTTCTCTCCAGCTAATCATGCTGTAAAAATAAGAGTATCTGCTGTTTCCTGGGAGCTTACTATAAGCTTCATATGTATGGTCTTATTGTTTTGGGGTGCTTTTCTGTATTTAATAACATGACCCCAATACATGTGTTCTACAGATGCACTTCCTCAATTCTTGTACACTGACAACACCCCACAACTTTTCATCAGAAAATGACAATGTTTTTACTGCCAAGGTCATTACTGAAAACAATGCAAAGTTAAGTGTCAGTTCAGTCCTTGGAAAATCTTCCTTATTGTTAATATCTCTTGCTCCATCTTTTTCTTTAGTTTTGATGTTGTTTTGGGGGAGGAATCTGGGTGGTTTTTTCAAAAGATAATCAAATACAGTTGTTTCTTTTAGTTGTTTCTTCATGCTGGTATTAACCCTCTCCTGTATCTGAACTAGAAATTCACTAAGTAGCATTGACTCACTCACTCAGCTGAAGCCATATGCAGCGGATCTCACCTATTCATTTTATCTGGAGGGAGAAATATAGAAATTGGTCACCTTATCAAAGAAGGAATCTAGGATTTTTAGTTACAACTGATCATCAGCAAATATTTTTCCCTGAAATCAAAAACTTATTTTGCCTCATTTTGAAAATATGAGGGGATAACCTTGTGTAAGCCTTGTATGCTACCAAGGCAAGACTACCACTCAGAACATGGAGTCTAATGGCCGAGTCTCCTCACAACTGACCACACTCTCTGCAAAACCAATTTGCTACTGCATGAACACTGTCTCCTGGCTCCCTACACAAGAGCATCAGGCACAATAACTCCATCGAGTCTCACCTGCCAGTCACTCATGCTGGCTAGAACAAGCCATGGCTAGAACTATTACCTCCAGCTTACTTTTCCATAATAATTAGACACATATTCATTAATAGTGTCAAAGCCCAAACAGTCATGTCCTAACCGGCATGTCAGAGCTGCAAATTCAAGACAGTAACCCTCACCTCATCCTCTAAGTGCTACTGCAATAAAATTCTTAGACACCATTAGACCAAAATATTTATAGCACAGGAGTATGTTTAATCCAATACTGAAAAGCAAATGCACACACTTAAGTTCCCCTGCCAGCTTTTTTCTTGTCCTATATCTCTGTGTGGGGAACTTTCTTCTTACTCCCTCCACTGTAAAAACAACACTAAAAAAAATATGAAGAGAAGCTGTGGAATGAATGGCAAAACAACATTTCCCCATGACTGCAGAAAACAAAAGCAATCATTCTGCTGCTTCTGCTGGATAGAAAAATGTAATGGGAAAGGATTTTTTTTTTGCTTGTTTTTAAATGTCAGTGCTGAACTACTTGGTGGTCAAAGTGTGTGCCCCTTTTGGGGAGGAGCACTGTACAAAATCTCTTGTCAATAGCTTCAGGAGTAAACCCCAATTGGGACAGGCTTTATGTTTGATATGGCAAGGCCATTAAAAGAAGGGATTTAATCCACAGCTCTGAAAAAAAAAAAAAGCAACCAAAAATGTCCTACAAATATTTTTTCCATAGGCAGTGCATTTAAGTCTTACGATTATACCCGATGATGATAAACTCTGTCAACACTTATAGAGGTTTAAGTGAACACCAACAGAAGGCAGTAAACACAAACTGTTAATACACATCTGATAATACAGAAAATAGCCTGGTACTAAAGAAAATAGCACTTTTTTGCACCAATTCCAAAAGCTAAGTACAAAAGAGAATTTTATCACTTCCAAAGACAAAACTAATTTTTTTACAATCCACATACATTTGCAGTGTGTGTTTGCAGAATTCAGTTTTATTTCCAGAATGCTTAATTAGTTCAATGCATTAAAAACCCCAAAAAATTTATCATAATGGAGTCATGTATTTCACATCAAGACAAAAGCAGAGCGCACAGTAAAACTACAAAGTATGGCTATTTTGTCAAAAAATACTAACTACATGGAATAAAGTATTAAATACAGATTCACAAATACTAACAGGAAAACACAGACAATGAAAACTGATCAACTTAAAATTTCTATGTTAGAATTGTCTCAAAACATCTGCAAGCATGATCATAAGAATTTAATCACCCCGATTAAGAAAAAAAAAGTTACATTTCCTTTAACAGGATATCTTGTTATTACTACCAAACAAAAGAATTAACTTTTTAATTAAAATATCTCCTATATAACAGCTGTTGCAGCATTAAAGACCCTGCTTCTCCCTAAAGCAGAAAGGAAATGTCAGCTGTACTATGCAATGCTGAAAGTTATTTTTTTAGTTTTATACTGCCATAGCCAAAAGAAAAGCATGGAACTTCACAATTTTTTTAAGTTTCTGTAGCATTTTTGCAAAGGAACAGACAATATAATTGGTTTTCTTTATCCCCAAATGTACCATGGCAACTGTAAAACAAATGTGATAGCTGTCCTACCACTGTCTACTAATATTGTCTACCGCAATTTCCATTAACCAAAAACATCTCAAAATGACAACTGCAGTAAAATACTGCATTCTGTTGTACCTAAGTTGCACTATGGTAAGCTAGAAGTGATTACAGTGAGTACACTGATTTATAGGAAAAATCAGCTTCACTGAGCTCTGCAAATGACTCAATGTCAGCTCCTGACATGGAATAACAAAATTCTCAAGGAACACTAATTTGAAATTTACTTGAGGCTCCAAAACTACACAAAAAACACTCCCAAATTAGTTTTGGGTAGACATTTTAGATCTGCAATCTGTAAATGCTCCAAATTCAGTAGTCATATACATCTTATCTCTGGTCAAGTTGTTTCTAAGTTCTTGTCTCACAAGACAAAGACTTAAAAACAACAAAATGGGCTTGGCCTGTGTTTGCTGGGGAGAGGTGGTGGTGGGAATGGCAGGGTGGTGTCTGTTAAGGCTGCCCCTTCAAATTGTGTTTATCAATGATTCCTTTAAAAGAGAACTATCAGTATAAATTGTATTATGATACAGATATCTCATTTTCTCAAAGCTGCAGAGATATATTTTGTTTATAAAACAGAAACAGACAAAACATCCCTAGAACTGTTCAGTATTCAGAGAAATGGAACAGATTTTTTAGACAAAAAATAGTAAAAACCTCAGATAATACCCATGTAGTTATCAAAGTCGGATCTGAAGAAAGTAGGAAGAATTGTAACAAAGATATGAACTACCTGAAGCAAGAAGGTACTAATAGCTAATTTCTATATTTCATGAAAGACTGTAAGAGCTAGAGCCAACATCACAGGAAAGGAAGAACATGCATTTTTCCATCATCAATTACAGTAAAACAGTGCTCTGGATAGCAGAAGCTAGGAAAAAACCTTATTTTCCAAAGCATTTATAGGAGTAAGAATTTTAGAGCTGCTTCATAAAACTTCATAACGTAAATTCTGTTGCTGTACTCCTTATTTCACATCCCACCAAACTAAGTAAAAAAGACATTATCTGTGGAACAGGGCAATTCTGAACTGCAAGCTGAAGTTTGGGACCACTGCTAGGTGGATTTTAAATCCCAGACTAAGTCTGGGGAATACGTTCAGAAAAATCACAACAGTTCTATTAATCCAAGTAAAAGATGAGCTATGGGAAACAAAAGATTCTTTGAAGAGGATCTGAAGTACAGAACATATAGTTCATGATAAGAGATTGTAAGCACTCTTGAAAATACAGAGAAGGAAATAGTGGAGCAAATAAAACCAAAGTAACAGAGAAGGACATCAAAGGACAAAATTAAGAGATAAATGGACAATTAAGTAATATCTCAAAGTGTTCCCCCGCCAGGAAGTGAGCTTTCAGGCATCCAGATGAGAAAATTGTGACAGGAACATTCATGTACAGAAAAAAAATCCATCAGATAGGCATCTACAAGGGCAAAAAGCAGAAAACACAAGTATGTACAGAACACAGCCTTCCTGCTGGGGTTAACCCAATCTTGTCTGAAAAGCAGAGCATCAGACACTGTTAGGAAAGCAGGAGATATCTTGCAAATGTTTGTGTTTAATCAAAATAATTTAGAAAAAGATAAGAAAAGTCCTTTTCTAATAAAGACAAGGACTCAAATTTGAAGTTTCTGACACTGGATGATAATGAAATTCCTGCTTTCCCACTTTACACATTTTCTAACCCTCCAGTAGGAAAAGGAGTAAAGACAGAGCTGTCACTCTCAGCACAATTAATGACAACTAAGGAACAAACATAAAACAGTAAGTAATGCAAGGATTTCTGAAAGCACACAAGCAGCACACAACTGCAGCACTGGAGAGACAAGGACAAAGTTCTTCGGCCCATCCCTCACATCCAGTTGTGGCTAACACTGCTGCAAGAGAAATCCTGAAACATTTCTAAGTTGCTTCTGATGAAAATTTGGTAGCTTCTCCAACCAGCTCCTGCCCTGTTCCACAAAGTTTATTATTTAAACATAGTATTGAACGGGAATTTTCTTTACTGACGCTACTGGCTCACAGTCTAAGTATCATGTAGTAAGGATATTATTCTTCTCTTCTTCACAGCAAACCTTTAGATGCACCCAGATACAGCAGAGAAACTAACTGGCTTGTCTTCCATTTTACTTAACTACTTAACATATATTTCACTAATTCACCAGAACATTATTCTCTCGTCTCATTTATTAAGTATAAAATCCCTTAGCCTCCAAATTGCACAGATAGGGATTCTAAACCTGCACTTACATGAGACTAGCAAGCACAATTCTTACCATTTTTCCTAATCAAACAGCATCTTATCATTTATGAGATACAAACTGATGACCAGTTTTGAACCCTATAAGAGGACATACTCTTCCACATTGAACCTCATCTGTGTGTTTAAACATCCAAGTCATTCGTACCTCGGAGACAAACCTCTGTTCCTTTAATATTACCCTCCCAGTTGACAGCAATATATTAATAAATGTCCTTCAAGTACAGTTCACTAACCACCTTCACATCTATAATTTAACAGGTTCACTTAGACTAAGCTTCTCTAGTTTGCTTGGTCTATATTCACAAAATTCCACATACCCATCAACTGAAGTATTTCTTTGTTAATATGGCTTACCTCTTTTGGACACTGATTTCTGCAGGAAATAAGAAGCTCCTTTTCTTTTACATCAGCATGTGTTAGTTTTCTGTAAAAGGAAAGATGTATTTATGTTAAAAAAAACCCAAACAATTTAAAAACAACAGAAGTCAATGCAATTAGGGGTGTATTTCCAGTATATTTCACTGTAAATAAAAGCAGACTCATTTGTCGACATCCTGTATGACTAATATAAACTGCCCTGTTTTACAGACAAACCCACAAAAATTTAGAGGACTTGAGGTACTTTAAAGAAAATGAAGAAAAATATAATTGCATATGATGAATATTTTCAGAACAATCCCCAAGTTTCAACTTATATTTTGTGAAGTCTAGCTTAAAATCTATCCACGCACACAAATGATTAAAAAAGTGTACAAATTGAAAGACTAAACAGTTTTTCAATTAAAGCTAGAAATTGAAAGACACTAACTGCAAAGACAAAGACCTTTTAGACTAACTACACTCATTCTAATACTTGTATAAAATTCTTCTTTACATACTGTAAAAGAAGGACATATAGAACAAATTTTATGTAGATTACTTTATATTTGCATAATTCAAACGATTATCTGTATTATAAAAACAATTTCTGTTCATGAGACTCCATGCATTTATAGTAATTTCAGCAGTAATACCAAATAAAATACTGGCAAAACTTAAATAGAAAAAACCATTATCTTAGAAATTATAACCAAGAAAAATTTTATAAATTGCCGTAAGAGTACTTCCCATCCCCAGGCATTTCAAAATTATTTCAAGTTAATAGCATTCAAATGAAAAGCTGGTTTGTGTTCTGACACTTACAAGCATTCAATATACAGTACTGATAGTTTGCAGTGACACTTTATTTTAAGCATCTGGAGACATGATGGGCAATCCCCAGGATGACAGGGCAAAACACATCGGTGAGGACAGCCAGCTGGCCGGGGCTTGGTGCACTCCTCTTCACACTGTGAGCATTCTGGACCCGCCTAGCAAAATTAAAACAAAGTACTAAAGAAAATGCCAAGTATTTGTTTTGTGGGGTGTCATTAATGACCTGTTACATAGAAGAAGGAGTTGGGGTGTTTTTGCTATGAGAATCAAGCTATTCAGTAAGATATTTCACAAGCAAGAGTAATTATTAAAATATGTTTTTAAGAAAAAGCCAGAAATGCCAGTGTTTGTCAGTCAAAGAGAATTCTGTTTTCCCTCCTGGGCATAAAAGAACCTCCTTAATATTAGTGCTTTGGAAAGTGACCATAACCTCTGTTAATTCTCTAAGGAAAATTGTTAGAAAAATAAGTCATTACATATTCAAAACCAATTTATCCCACTCACCATGTTCTTGTAATGCTTGAATCATTACATACCACCCCTCTAATACAGGGGTGGAAGGATTGGTTTGCTTGATTTTAAGAAGTAAACTTTAAGTCATTCCATTTCCATACACATATGATATTCTGTATAATCTTCCAAAAAGGATTATTAACTTGGGAATATCCTAGGAACTGCCTAAGGTCTTGCTTCTACTCCACAGACGACACAAGTCTACCAGAGCTGTGACGTCACTCTGATTGCAGGTGATGTGATCACCGGCACAAGGTGATGAACAGCACAGTAAATAAAGCTTCATTTCTACTCATATTCTTAACAACACTTCCAGAACCCCAGTCTGCAACCAAATAGATCCAGACAGATTGACATGATTTATCAACTGAACCTACACAACACAATATTAAAGGCCCACTATCACATTCAATGTTTAGTTTCCAAGAAGTCAGCCAAAGTAAAGCAAATTTATCTAGGAATGAAGCTACAAAAAGCTTCCCCAACAGGACTTTTCCAGCACCAATGTTCCACTTTATGCTGTTCAAAATAACAGCATAAGAATTTTGAGGTTTTAATAGTTTTTTTCCCCAGTCCCCTTTCCTTCTCCTTCTATAGCTGAACAATTTTTGCTGAAGTTTAAAAAAGAAACCTTTGTACAATGATTGCTTACAAATCTTAACTCACAAATATTCAAATCTGAGAAAAACAACAGCAACTAAAACCATTTAGAAAACTGTCATATAACATTTAACAGTAGGTAAAAGTAAACAGCTGGCCTTTCTGCAATATTTTTCTAACACAACATGCAGAACAAACTGAAATTCCAGACAGAAAAATCACTACTCAGACATATAAGCCAGAAATTAAATCAGCCCTGACTACATTTAGTCTACCAAAACAAGAGAACAAAAGCTCTAAAGGTCAACACCAACTTGAGTTCATAAGAATTGAAGAAAATTGAGAAATGAGATTTACCCATGCTTTGCAGATACATAGACTCCCATTCTTCTGAGAATGTGCTGCTTCATTCAAAATGGAGCCAGGAATAGTCCTGACTCATTCACATTTTAATTGGCTTAACTGAAGCAGCAGGCAGGCAGCCTCTTATAGTCAGAACTGGGGATGCTTAACTGTCACTCTCACTATTTACTGATGTCACTCCATTGCTGCAAGTCACTGCTCCACCAGTTGCACTAACAGCCCATACTCCTCAGACAAAATTTCCACAATCATAAATTAATGTGTTACAATATACAGTTATTAAATGACAACACCACCACGTCCAGGACACGAATTCATAGACATATTATGCTATTTAAGTGTAAGCTAGTTAAAACATAACATTCCTGCTTTACATCCAACTAACTGCTTCTGTGTTTTCTAAATGCCCAGACTGCCCATGTTGCAACTTTTTCTGAAGTAATGCTTAAAAAAACCTTGAGAAGTTGTTTTCCTCCAAATCATGACTCTCCCAAACCATACAACACATATATGTGGCTCTAACTGCTCATAACTTGAACAATTTTAATTTTACACTTTTGTTTCACATTATCTTCAGCAGTTAACACCTGCAACTTAACTGCATAAATGACAGTTTCTAGTAAACACTGATAAATATATCATCCCAGTACTTTGAAAAGTCTTCAGCAATTCTGCAACATTTCCAGCACTCTCCTAAATGTCTCCCAGCCTCCTCAATCCATTTAAGCTCTCCTCAGTAAATAGCTTCCCCAGCAGATTGCAGGTGCATTTGTATACGGGGATTATCAGTAGCTCCCCTTGATCTTGACAGTTACTTTTCGTAACTTCAGAAGAGACTTCTCTAGGGTGTTAAATAAAGTTCTGATGAAATCAAAGTAATGTCATTACAAGACAAAGTTATAGAATTTGCAAAAAACGCAATATTGTCTCAGGTTTATAGTCTAAGGAAATATAGATTAGCTAACTGTCACAGCATCAATGGGAACAGCACACATGCAAGTCTCCCAGTGGGATCTGGAATAGATCTTTACCTTCCAGCTGCAAATTCCTTATTTTCCAAGTAAAATTGAAGACAATTTCCATATAAAATACATAAAATACACAAAAACAAAAGCAAAAATGAAATTACCCTACCTTCTTTCCATCTGCACCACTGTTGGATTTAGTAACACAATGGCATTCTTTCATACAGGTATGATTCTGACAATCAAGAAGCCGCCCACAAAATCTCTTACATGAGTAGGGATTTGCAGAGTGACATGGTAATGGACTAACCTAAAAGTTAAAAATAAATAAATACAGATATGCAGGTGGGATATATATACAAACATTGCACATATGTAGCCTGTGAGATATTTACATACAAAGAGACACGGAATTATTACAGATAAGCTTTGGTTCTCCTTTGAAAAAGAAAAAACACGAGAGAAATTGTATTTGATTTTTTAAGTATCATTTGGGTTCCTATCCACATAACAATGTATCCACACAAATTTGTTTTACACCGACTATAACACGAAAACAGCACACTTCATTAAACAACCTAACTTTTGCTGCATAGTTTCCCTTTCTTTTTGAAAGATTATTTTACACTCAAATCTTTTAGCACCATTTGCTCCATCTTTCTCAATTACACTCATGTCTTCCATTAAAGGTTTCTAGGGTGCTTTACTATTATTGCAAAAGACAGTAACAGTTTGCTTTCACAGGGCTAATTGTGTAATGGTCACCACAAATCAAAACTATTTTACAGTCTGAAAAACAGAAAACTTCCAAGCCAGAAATTCTAAAAAGCAAATACTGACTACAACAAATATAACTCCCAGGAAAAGTAAGGAGAAGCAGAAATAGCTCCATAACAGGACTAAGATTTTAATGTCATGTCACATTTGTACTTTCGAATTTGAGGTCAACACTCCAGTTAACAGAACTCTGCAGAAACCTTCAGAGCATCTACTTAAAAGCCATTACTCTTCATTGGTACTGAAACCAGTGTAAATTCCCAGGTAGGTTGTTACTTGCCTAAAGTTGAATAGTACAAGTCCCTCCATACAAAAGTATTAGAGGAAACTCACTTAGCATTTTCCAACCATTATATAATACTCATACCAAAAAAATTAATTTTCTGTGATGCTGTCAAAAAATTTGATTTTTTTTCTTAATTTCATGTCATTTCTCAGAGAAAAACAAACTATTTGTGATGTTATTACACAAGAGGCTAATGTGACATAACTCACTTTGACTAGACCAAGGGTGTGATTTTATGTTGCAACTGTGGTTGACTGAACTGCTTTGCAGGGTACTCATTCCTTTTCTCTCTTCAAACTCTAAAGCCCTCACAGCACTCTCCTACCACTGAACAAGTCCTACCACACATCTCTCTTTACAGAAAGATGATTCAAATAATCAAAATGGAAGAAAAGGAATCAATAGAAAAACGTTTCTTGTCTTTTGCCAGTGGCCTGGCCATACAACCAGGTGAACACAGGAACTGAAAAGAAAGAAGAGAGATGACCCCACAGGGCAGAATGAGGGACAGCCTCCCTTCAGCACTGTCCATGTTATCTCCCTCAATCACACAAAGTATAATTTAAACCCACTTGCCTATATAAATTTTTCTGGGCGACACCCAAAAAATACTACTCCACTACATCACTTCAAAATCCAGTTCATTCACAAGACTTCTGAACTCCCCTGATCATCCTGACTCACCAAGACTGAAGAGAAGTCTGCATGGCAAGCTGAACATCAAGCATGGCATACACAGGAGAAAACCTTGAGGCCATCACATCCAACCACTTTCACACCCTGTGTCAGAGCTGAAGCCAATGCTGGCTAAAAGCACTAATACAACAACCACACCTGGTTCCTACTGCCCCTTGCAAACATCCTACTCTGTCTCTGATGGATGCTTCTGGTGACCAAAGGAGGAAAAGCCAGGAAGCAGTGGGTCTGAAGCAGAGAATAGTACCCTACCCAGAACACACTTAGCAGTCACCAAAGCTTTTGATGTTCCTAATATCCCATCCTATCTCCCTCCCCAGAGCACAACATCCTTTCAGTAGCAATGTAAGTAGCCAAAGGATGTTAAAGAGAAAAGAAGGAAAAAAAGATGTATTATTCATTACATTCCACCCACTTCTCTACCTTTTCTTGCTTGCCCATTGCCACTCAGTTTTTTATGACTATGCTTCTGCTGTGGCTCAGACAGTGACAGCAGATCAGGGCAACAACAGCAATTAGCTCCAGCTGTTCCATAATGCTGGTGAGACTTTTTTTTACCAAGAGTTAGTCTTCCACCAGATACAACCCCTAGCTCCAGTTACAGCCAAGCACTTAGGCAGAATTGGAACATCCCTCCCAGGAGCACTGCTCAAGTACACAGATGAGGGGCACTGTTAAAAAAAGGCAGACTGGTGAAGCACACAAGTCAGCCAGGCAACAATGGTAGCTTTCAGAGGTCTAACTAGAGGGAACATTCCAGCCCTCTGGCTGCATCCAGCAGAGCTTCAGCTTGAGCTCAGTAAGATACAACAACCTCCTGGAATCAACAGACACTGTAGCCAAAAATTGAAAATTTTCAATTAATTTAAGCCTACATTGTTGGACACTACATTATTTTTTTTCTCCATTTCTCTGCTGTGGATCTAAGTAGTAAGTCCAGCTGAGAAAGTAAAGTTTTACTTCCTACAGCTGGAATGAGTTAAATGAGGGCCGGAATTCTTAATACAAAGAAAACATCAAAGTAGCCACAAACTCCAGGAGGCTGATGAGCTGAAGAATGAAGAAGGCAGATGAGAACCATAAGTATTTTATGAAAGTTGAATAGGAAAAAAAAAAAAAAAAAGAAGGCAACATTTTCAGACTACAGGTCTTCTACAGGACAAGGAAAGGAAGGAAAGGAAAAAAACACATGACAACTTTCAAAAGCTTTCCAGGAAATCTCCGAAATGCATAAAAGTGATTAACAGATAAATCAATTAGAATATGAAAACTAAAATCAACAGGGCAAGGAAAATCTGGAAACCTTTATAAGGTGTTTAGCCATACAGATGAATCTCATCAAGTTTCACATTAAGTTTTACCTAGAGGCAGAGTAATGATTTTCCTCCTATGAACAAACCAGAACTAAAACCCACTCAGAATATTAAAACATACCATTAAATTCCTACCAAAAGAAAAAAAGAAACACCCAAGAAAAAAGAGAGTTCCATGATATGCCCAGCCTGATTCAGGATATTTACAAGGAAGCAAAACCAGAGCATTTTCCTTGCTCTAGAACATCTAATGAAATGAAGCAACTAGAAGAAAATCACACACAGCAGATAAATGGATATTATAGTCAGTAAAGATTTCCTTCTTTGTCATCATTTATCTTGTATCAGCTTTAATGTATGTTTCTCATCAAAAACAGATTTAGAGTAACTTGATTTTAAAAGATTTTAAAACAGCATATGTGTACTACTGCTATGAAATTCTAACGTATATAACAGTTAAGAAAACATCAAGATTTCTTTTTTGGGATGGCACAAACTGTTGATAGGTGATTTTTCTGACACACAACCTGAAATAAAATTGAGAGCTACTTTTAAGAGACTACAAATGGAAGAACGATGAGTTATTTATTTTTATAAATTTATGTAAAGTTATTTAAGAGAAGGCTGTAGACTTCAGCTAAAAGAAATGTTCTTTTAGCTTAAACATCATGTAGAATCATACTTCCACTACGCACAGATTTTATATAATTACATCCTCTGAAAAGTAATTTTTAGTCTGTTCTTAAGTAATAAATTGCTTGTTCTAAATGCCAGAACATGTAAGAGCTCAAACTAAATCAATCCCTTAAAAATACTTCCTAAATTAAATACCAAATAGAAATAAAAAAAGAAAAAACAACCCCATACACAACCTTCCCAACAAACAACCAACTCCAATATCTACACAAATTAAAATTACTGTCCACATATTAAAAAATTATTAGACAGCAGATTTGCTTGTTATATAAGTCCTAAGGTGTTTTCTTTTATTCTCTATTCTACACATTGTCAGCAGGCATCCTGATAAAACACAAGAAGGCTTTACAGCTTGCTTCATTCCTAGTTTCTTTCTTTTTTATATCTCTTCCATTATAGGAGGTATAACAATAGTCCAACGTAAGTAGTAGCATAGTACAGCAATAAGCACCTACTCACAGCAAAAGTTTGCTTAAGAAAATTGCTACTACTTTTGTCACTTGTGAACAGTCCCCATTTCCCAGTGAAAATCCCCTCAGGAGTTGGACCCTTCTACTGGAGGGAAGCATTCCTAAATACATGTGTTTCCTCTTATTAACAAAAGTAAATTAATTTGAGCTGAGATTATTTGTTAGGAACCAGTGTGGCTGTAAAACAGTGAACAGACATTACATGGTTTTTTTTCCTTTCCAGAGATCTCAGAGCAACACAAAAATGTACAATGAGCACAAAATCCACTGCAAATAAAGTACATTCATATACACATTAATGAATCATTCTTTTCCATAACTTCCAACAAAATCTCAAACAGGAGACAATTTCACTCGAGGAACTGCTCCACTTTAGCAGGAAGGCAGCACCGCCCTCTGCAGGCTGACAGAAGTCACAGTTCATCTAGAGTACCATGTAGCATAAAAAAATCTAAATAATTAAAGTCAGCTGTAGACTCACAGGGATTTGTCCTTATTGTCTATGCAAATCCATATAGAAAACATGACCCAAAGCCACTGAATGATTTTGCCAAGACTAGTATGCAACAGAAAATGAATTATTTTTTTTAATTATTCTGAAACAAGTAGTAATAAGTATGTAGTGATTGTTACTATTTTCTCTATTAAGTGTAGCAATACTGTCCTTCTGCTGTGAGGAAGGACAAACTTCACAGTCATGTACATCTGAACAGGACCAAATCCTTTTACACTGTCTAGATCACGTTCTAGACTGGGTCTATTGACCACAGCTTGCATTTTGTTTAACATAAATTCATGGAAGTTTGGGTGAGATTTGGTATGTCCTATCAAAAACCATGTCACAGACTCAATAACAAACTGGCTGATGTAAGTTTTACTGTGGAAAAACAAAGCAAAGCCCATCTGTTTCAGCAACAAACAGACAAGCATTGTTGATCTTTTCTTCCACTTTCAGGACAGGTTTTTCTTCAGCAACCATCAAGATGCATAACAGCTCTGTGGAAAAGCTGCATTCACAGCCTGGATGGAATGTGCTGCCCCAACAGACTGCAGCTACATGGACACTGGTAACAACATTTAAAGATGCCACCAAAACATAATTGAGGCACCAACACACATCAAGACATTATTAATAAAGGTCAAAGGAAAAAGAAAAGAGGTATCTTCAATATTTTTGTATTTATTTAGTGTTTTATACAATTTTTTACATGCTTAAAATTTTTATAATATTGTTAGTCAGGCTTTGACAGTGAATTTATACCAGACATACCAATAGACAAAGCCATAACTGCAAAATGTTTTTTTAAATTAGTTTAGCAATCGTCTTCTGAAATAAAGAAAAAATACTTGACCTTACATTTCGTAACTTTTAGAAATTATTGTGAATCATGATGACAGCTACCAAGTATCAATTAGATCCTCTTCTCATGTAAGCCAAAACAGACAGCAACTCCATCTAGAACTAGAGAAGGCTACACACCAGAAAGATAAGTTATTAACTAACACTAAAGAAGTTTCCACTATACTGTCTGATTTCATCCATGTGTGCTTAGATCCAAGTCACATGAGAATTTTCCTGTATGACATTATATTCCTAATCCTTTTAAAATATACACAGCAGTTCATAGAACTCAAGAGTGTGTGACAGAGAGAGAATATTAACTATAGAATGAGGGGGGAAAAAGCCTAAATATTTAATAAGAAGACCACTGAAAAACATTTAAACACTATTTAAACACCTGCAAGAAAACACAAGAAGCTACATAAATAATGAATTTAAATTTCTGTCCATGAATTGCACAAAGTCAAATAGTTATACATTCTTCCGAAAGGAACTAAAATCCTTCTGATATGTAAGCTGTCATGCTAAAGTATTTCATCAATTTAAAAATATGTATTAAAAATCGACTATTCTTTTTAAATTCCTTTTGTTTTGCAGACTTACGAAGTAAGATAACTGCCATATTTCACTTCACAGGGCAGTTTCCATGACTCACCTCATGCTGTCCAAGACACTCCCTGTTAAAAAATAAACAAATCAGAGATTTAGAAAATGCATATTTGTTAGGGGACTTCAAACAGTAACAGTGCTTTTCACACAAAAATTAGTGCAATCTATTTTTTAAAAGTGCAAACTAAGAAAATCACCCATCTATGCAGCTCAATGCCTCTTCCTTTCCAACAGTTGTTTGGATTGTTGTGTTTTACAATGAAAACCTCAAAATTTGTTTCATGTGCAAATTAATTGTAGTTGTGTATGAAATCAGTTACTTTTTAGAAAGTAACCTGCTTTTGTTCCAAATAGCATCTTCTTTTTCTCTACTAATACATCATATTTTCCAGTTATTTCAGAGGTCTCGTCTGAAGAACAGTAACCTTTTTTTAAATATCCCTGATAACTTCTTGGACACAATTATCTTTCCATATAAAATCTCTTTTATTTGCCTTTTTTTTTAATTTTAATACTTACACTGGTATAGGAACCTCACAGGGAGGGCACGGGAGTGCAGTCTGAATGAAGACTGGCTCAGACGGCTGTTCCCAAGGCCCTGCAGACTGATGCTGAGAGCAAAAGACACCAGCTGAATACAAAACATAAATGGAACTATCTGCTTGACCGTAAATAAATGTACAATCTAAAGCCTTTCCAATTCTAAGAAATTCACTTTCTATTAACTAGCTTTTTACTAATGGAAATCTCCACATGCCATATAGACAAAAAAATTACAGTTTTATCCTTAGCCTGGTTAGGGATAGGAAAATTAAGTCCTGTGGTTCCTAGTGCTAAAAGTTAAGCACCAAGCCAAATGAAAAAGACCAGTAAAATAGTTCTAACCAGTTAATAAATGTAAAAATATTTCAATTTGTAAGCTACTTCAATTACCATCCTGCAGTGTAAGTTAAAAATTGTCAATTTGTGACTTCTAACTTCTGCAAAATTTGATGGTTTTGTAAACACCAGACTTAAATTTTTTTTGGTTCTTATGTTAAAAGCAATTGCTTAAAGCTGAAATGTTTTTAATACAACTCCAACAAGAATCTTGTCATCTTTTGAGCACTTCAAGTATGTATTACAAAATTACCTAGATTGCAACAAAGGAGCTAGAACCACTTAGCATCACACTGAGCAGTACACCTACCTCTGTGCTTGATTATGTGTTTACTCTGAACTCCAAAAGCCCCAAAACAGAAGATTCAGGTCAAACCGATGCTCATTGTTCTGAACACAAATAATGCACCATTTTTCACTGTTTACTTACTGAGCCAGTTTGCTTCACAAGTGCCTCGTCGTGGCAGGAAACAGGGCACAAATGGCCACAGGTTAAGGTTTTCTGGCAGGGCTGGCGACACGGAGGGCACCGCCCAAAGTGACAGTAGTGTTTCTCCTGGGTAGGATGGTGACAGGTAGGTGGCCGACTGAAGTAAAATCCAAGAATGAATCGATATGACAGCAGGAAATACAAAGTTACAGTCACTGGGCAAGTATGTTCAACATACAAAGAACTGAAATGAACAAGTTGTTGGTGTTTTTTGTAAATTAGTTTACTTCTCACCTTCAGCAGGTGGTTACCACTACAATAAAATCAGAGAGGAATTCTAAATAAAATTAAAAATCAAAGTTGAGTTTACATACTCAAACAGCTGTTTCAATCCTAATTCTGCTCTGCACTACATAATCTTGCTACACCCCAGCAGAAAATATTCTTTTTCTTTTGCTAGTATAGTTTTCTAGATAAACTGCCTCTGTGGCACTTCAAAACATACCAGAGAAGACTTGAAGAAATGAACTGAACTACAGAGTTGGAAGAGCTTGGTGAGACAGAACCTCCCCCATGAAGCAGGCAAGCTGCTCATGAAACCTCTGTGTCAGAGAGGTATCTGATAGGAGGGATTATTGCTAATCTCCATCTGCATAGTCAGGGATTCAGAAGACCGAGAAGTAATAACTCTAATCAGATAATGAACAAATTTTGCCTTTCAAGGTATGTATTACCACTTTCTTTAAGAACACTTTAAACTCCACTTAAGAACAGGAAACAGACCCACTTTCTATACTGACCTGCACAGCTGCTTGCACTTGGGAGGTTTGATGGTGCGCTCTCTGCCACAGGGCACTTTGATGACAGTTTTTCCACAACTGCATTTCACATCTACAGTCTCTGGACATGGATTGCAACTACCTAAAAATAAACATATTAACAATGTGACAAGCAAGTCAGAAATAACCCCTTTATCACATTTATAAAAGAAGCCCAGTTATTTAGATCACACAACACTTAGATCTTCACAATTTGTATTTCAGTCTTACATACCTATGAAGAAATGTCATTTTACATCTAAATTCAAAAAAGGACGCTGAAAAACTGGTACAATAAAGTTTTGCAGATTTAGTACGATATTCATGTTCAGCCTATGTAAAATGAATGCTTCCTTGAAAACATCCTCCATCTCTATAAAGTTAGTAATCTGATGCATTTTAAAAACTGTATCTGTAAAAGATCTATGTTTTAATTCATAACTCTCCCACACCATTTCTTCACCAAGTGCCAACTGCTAAGTTTTATTATTGAGTAATTTAACAGCAAGAATATGAATCTTCTAAAAAAAGCAAAGACAGGAGATTTTAGCTTACTAATCATGTTCCAATCTGAAGCTTTAAAGAAAACAACTGAAGATTTTTACAGTAAAAATTTTTAATCAATTCTGACTTGTTAGCAGGATCTGAAAAGCAGCATTTCAAGAAGGAGATGCCTCACTGGAAAAAGGCTGCTAAAGAGAAAAGGATGGAAGCACTACAGTCTTCATATTGCAAAGTAAATTAAATAACAATATAGTGTTCAGCATGCACAGAAACATAGAATCATTTGGGTTGGAAGAGATCTTAAAGATGATTTAGATCCAACCCCTCTGCCATGGGCAGGGACACATTTTACTAGACCACACTGCTCATAGCCCCTCCCTCAAAACACTGCCAGGGATGGAGCATCCAAAAATCCTCTGGGCAACCTGTTCCAATGCCTCACCACCCTCACAGTAAAAAAAAAAAAAAATCTCTTCCTAATATCTAATCTAAACATATTCTCTTTTCAGTTAAAGCCATTCCCTCTTGTCCTGCCACTGCCTGCCCTCGCAAAAAGTCCCCCTCCATCTTTCTTGTAGGCTGCTTTAGGGACTGGAAGGCTGCCAGTCTTCTCCAGGTTAAACAACTCCAATTCTCTCACTCTTTCCTCACAGGAGAGGTAATCCATACCTCTCACCATCTTAGTGGCCCTTCTCTGGACTCTCTCCAATAGGTCCATGTCCTTCCTGTGCTGGGACCCCAGAGTTGGATGCAGTGTTCCACTGGGGTCTCACCAGAGCAGAGGGGCAGAATCCCCTCCCTCCCCTGCTGCCCACGGGGCTCTGGATGCAGCCAGGACACATTTGGCTCTCTGGGCTGTGAGTGCCCATGGCTGGGTCATGTCCAGCCTCTCATAGCACCCCCAAGACCCTCTCAGCAGGGCTGCTCTGGATCTGTTCATCCCTCAGCCTATGTTGATACCAGGGACTGCCCCAACCCTGGGGTGCAGCACCTTGCACCTGGTTGGTACATCTCATGAGATTCCCAAGGGCCCACTACTCAAGCTTGTCCAGCTACTTTTGTGAAATAAACTGAAGGTCTAAAGCTATACTGCCCAGAGTGGCTATGTCTACAATTCACTTACATATCCTATTAAGGAAGACAACTGACTGCATTCCCAAAAATACAGAAAGGCAGGGATCAGAGATTCAGAGAGCCTGAAGGTAAGGTGAGAGCACACTGTTCTCAAATCAAGTGTTATAATGTATTACAGTAGGAAGCAAAACATTTCTATTCCCTGGCAACACACTGTAAATTTCAGCAAGCACAATAAATATTTAAGAAAAAGAGATAAGAAAAAATAAAACCAAACCACAAACAGAATAGATTAAGTTACCTTTTTTCAGGGACTCCTGCTAAAGGCCAATTCTGAGATTTGGTGCCTTTTAAAGGACCTTACCTGGGCGGTTATTTTCTATGAGGCATTATTTCCTTTTATATCAGTGGTCACTGCAATCTGACAACTCATAGGAAAATAACCCTGACCTGGTATTACATACTAAAATAATTAATCATAACTTTCAGTAGCTAGTAAAACATTGGTATATAGGGAGAAACAAATGAATATAATATTTTACATTAAAATAATTGCCTTTATTAGGAATACTTTCAAACATTTATGAAGATACTACAAACTGTACAAGACTGTATTTTGTTAAAACACAGAGAATTTAGAAAAGAAAATAAATTTATCATCTAGTATCAGTAGTGATTACCTTCATTATATGCAACTTTAGTTAGTAAATAGACAATTATGCTCTTTTGATAAGTTACTCTTCCAAGTGTATATATTTGTTATTTACATTCACAAAGATCACTTCTGTTTTCTTACAGACATTGCTTTATTGTTTTCATGTTAATTACTAGAAATCTTCGTCACTTTTAGCCAGGTTGTAAAATGTAAGCACCATCAAACATAAACAATCATTCAACATAAAAGCTTATCCTATAATACAAAATAAGCTCTTTAGTTTTCCAATCAGAATTTTATTCTAGAATTTAGTTATCAACCAAACTAACATGGAAAAGCAATGTTACCGGTTTTCTTCTGACAGTACACAAAAAATTACATATTTCCAAGATTTTAGAGAGCTACAGGGGATGGAGAAGATAGGGAAGGGAAAGAGAAAAAGGGGCACACTATAGAGAGAAAAACCAAACTACTAGTTTGTGGTGACAGATTTAATAGCAAGTTAACAGGTACAACTACCACATTTACCTATCCTCTCCTTCTAAGAGTCACTGCCTAAGAAAGACTGGCTGAACAAGTTGTGATTTATTTCCTGAGTCATTGCAATTTATACTTCAGAATACTAAGGAAAATTACAGAGGCTACTTGGCTGGTGTTTCAGCAGGGCAGCAGCTTCTATGGGGAAAACTGCTGAGAGGGCAGACAATTTTCCAGTCATTCCAATTTAACCCCCTACCAAGCAAATGTCCAAGCAATCTGCCAGGTAATTTTCCCCATTTCCAGCATCTTTCTAACCAAGGTCATTGGATTCAGAAGCAAACTTTTTTGTTATCCTTCTCAGTCAGTAACAAGTTCTTATTTTCTTTTACCAGTAGGATACCGATATCCATTCAAATTCCATCTTTTTTTTTCATTTTAAGCCCACTTGTACCACATGTTGCATTCTAGGATTTTTTAAAACTGTCCAGACTCAATCAACAGCAGTCATTTCTTGTATGCATTTGGACTTTGTTATGCATATTCAGTGAACAGAATTATTGAGAAAAGGAAGTCAAGACATGGCTTTTGTACTACACAGTTGGAAAGGAGACAGGAGCATTTTCAGAGGAAAAGTATTAAGCAAAATCACCACATAAAAATTCAGGTTGCCACTATGTACGTCCTTAAGTTCCAACCAGGAGTTTCAAACACACTCCCCCACAAAAAGCAAACATGCAACAATGGAGAGAATTTACTAAGCACTACACACAGTCATGCAAGCATGAAATTTGGCAAAAAATAAACAATATTCCATCACTACAGGGATTCTTCACCTATTCTTACCTCTGTGGCAGCCTGAAGGGCATTTGTGATTTCTGCAGCCGAGAGTCCGCCCGCAGACTTGATCACAAGGTGGACAGTTTCCAGAACAGCACTATTTAAAAAAAATCATGCAGTCTAATAACTGGAGGCAGAAATTTTTGGTGTACACTTTCCCTCTTCTACTATCTCATTTTTTCAATACTTATTAAAAAAAAAAAAACTCAGTGCAATTTAGTCAAATTTCCTCAAATTCATTCCAGAAAAAAGGCTACCTGTAAAGTGGTTTAAAAAAAATTCTTATTACAAAATAACAAGAAAACACACATTAGAATGCATCATTTCAACACATCAAAAAGGCAGAGGGCTTCAAAAAAAGCATAAAGTTTGAAATATTATAATATTTTAATCCCAAATAATTTCAGAAGACAGGACATCTAACAGTTCACCTAATTATTCTGCAGTTTCTTCCACTTTTATGCTCTATTGTCCCCAGCACAAAAACATTGCTGACCATTTTTTTTAAATACCTTTTACCTCTGTGGTAAAGGCAGATAACTTCAAGACCAGTTATCTATTTTCTATTCTTAAATACATTAGTAACATGAAAGATAAGAACATTTCACAAAACCATCACATCAGTGGATGCTGTATCAGGAGAGAACATCATCTTTTCTATTACCTTGAAAAGTATCTTCCTTCCAACAAGAAACCTGTATTTTCCACCATGGAAGTGACAACATTGCATTTACTTGTTTTATAACCTTTTCACATCAAATAAATTTACTACAACAATAATATTCAAAAATACTTAAGAGTAAAACTTTATTTTTTCATGCCTATTTCTGGTAAGTAGTCCAACTTTCACAAAGTATTAATTCAAAAATAGGAGGTTACTTTCAGGCTCTCTTGAATGAATAAACTGAAAAGATACTTCTGATACTTTTAACTTCAAATAAGAAGCAAAACAAAACTCCAATTCCCAACTGTCAGTCCACTGCTGCCTGCACTGCTGTGTACGTGGGATGGAATACTGGGCTGTCAAAAATAAAGAGTGTGTCCCTGAAAAAAATTATAAGTCTTTCCCAGCTCTTCCCACAAAGTAGGGGAATAAATTGATTTAACTGCGGCAGAAAGCATAAAGCATCAGTGACTACTCAAGAATCTGACAGCAAAACTGCCTTCAGGAACCACAGAGTTGTCAAAATCCCCTCCCTGTTTATAAGACCACTGAGTGTTACTTGATGTCATCCTCTTCAGAGAATTCTGGTACATTGAAAACTCATTTCAATGACATGGAAGAAAACTCCTCTTGCTACACAGTAACATGGGGTGGAGCAACAAGTTGATGTGATTTTATCTAGACTTTTTTCACAAGTCAGCTAAACAATGCTTTTGAGACAGATTATCTCTGGGCTCTTACCTTCCTGCGGCACTGGTGCTTCTGACAATCACGGATTTTAGTGCACTTGGTTTCACACAGGTATGGCTTATGGCACGGCATGCGCTTGGTGTGCTTCCCACAGCGACACTGCTTTTCAACCTCCTGGGCAGCAGGACAGGGGAAAAAAGCAGCGTGTTTTTCATATAAGAGAAAAAAAAAGGAAAATAAAATGTTCTACTACTATCTGTAAAGGAAAGTTCGAGGAAAAGTAACATTACACTGCATACACAAGGTAAGTGTGAAAAGTAACATTACACTGCATACACAAGGCAAGTGTGTCCTGCAAGATGATAAGCGTAACTGCAAAGCAAATTAGTACAAAAAAGTACCTCTCCTGCACATGAAAGTAGATTCACCCCTAGTGTATACAGATAATTTAAGAAGTAGATGAGCAGGTTTATCTGACCTTCATCACAGCTGTCAAGTGATGATTACTATCACCTAGACTTTGTAGCCAAAGCTGGCTCAGGAAGAGGCAGCTGAGACCTGACAGAGCAATGGCTTCATAGGCCAGACCACAGAAGCTCCAGAGATATCTAGAGCACAGTAAATTTCTTACTGTTAATTTTCTTACAAAGAAGAAAATTGTGTTATGTTATACCACCTTCCATCTCACTAATGAAGGAATATCATAGAAAGACAAAGTCAGAAGGAAGCTAGAAAAGATAGGGGAAAATTGTCTTTTAGGCCATAATAATTAAAAAAAAAAATCCAAGCTAAAGCAATACTCTCATCCACAGGTGCAGCCTCAACTCAATACAGTGCTCAACTACTTACTCAGAGCTGTGTTGGGGTGGGAGGGGAATAATGAAAGAACATGTTATTTGTAATAAACAGAGTGACAGATTTTGTGATAGATATGATTTCATTTTCCTTAGGTGACTTGCACTGTTCCAGGCACATAGTCCAAGAGCCCAAACAAAATGTGAACCTGATAAAGCAAGACTAACCTGTCTGCATATTTCACAGGGACCCCGATGACAGCGCTGTGAACATTTATGGATGCCACATTCCAGAACTTTGTCACAACTATCACCACAGGTGGGCACATCTTCTGTACAAGGCAATGTAAACTCTAGATGAAGAGAGAAAAGTACAAGTAAACATTTAGGGAACAAAAAAAAGCCAAAATATTTAGGAAAAAAATGCAATGTATAGGAAGTTCAAATGACAGTTGTCTTTTGTTTTTTTCAAAGTTTCCTTAGATTTACTTAGTTATTCACATCAAAAATTAAACCCCTGGTGCTAAATAAAGCTTTGAAAGCCATGCAAAAAAACTTAAGGTACTGTCATGGTTGACAGTAAGAACTTTTTATGCACCCTGCCCTGCAGAATTAGCCTAAACTACTGACTGGGAAAGAGTGGAGGACTTTTTTATTCAATTTATCATTAAAAAAAAATGTAGCTTACTTGTTTTTCCACATGGACAGGACCTTTTCCCAGAACGAGGACAGTCTCCACAGGGACCAGCATGACAAACTTGTTCACATGTGTGATTGCCACATGGCAAACACTTCCCACACACCTGAGAAATTCAGAGAAATCAGTGAATGCAATGTAATAGAGCTACATACCAAGCCAAAGCAAGGCAAGGGTAAAAAGCAGGAGTGAAATGCTTCTGGATGAAATTTCACTTTTTCTGAATTTTGTTAATAAATGTTGTATTTGTTGATTCACTAAATAAAACTAATCATCCCTGCAGTGATCCTGCCTGGAAGGCCACAGTACATTTAGGAGTTAGTGATTCACAAAACCTGAGTAGTTGCAGGTCTATGCTGGGCTGCACATACAGCTCAGCCTTCAAGCCTGCATTGTGGGCACATACACTTTGGCCACAGGATAAACTTACTGTAGCAGAAGAGAATGAAGGCACCTCCCACTTGGTACCAGTGATTATGCTGTCTGCATGTCCTTGCCTTTATTTAAAAGTAAGTTAGAAATTCTCATCTGAATACCCTTTCTGTTTAACTGTAGAAATTATGATCAAGGATGCTTTCCTCTTGTAAGAAGATCCTACAAAAACCTTCAACAACCAAAGTGGGGTCTGCACTGTATGCTGCACATCTATCATGGCCCATTCAATGCTGCACAGCTTGGGGTTCCAGAGATCTAAAGGCACATGCTAGTCTTTAGATTATACTCCTTTTCTCTACAGTGTTAGCTGAAATAAACTGCATTTTAACTGATACTTCACAGAGGCCAAGTACCTTCCTTACTGGGATCCGAATGGCCAAGTACTTCCTGGTACAGCCTCCCCTCCACCACTTAATTTTTTTAATTATTATTTTTCCCAGTCTGTCAAACCATAGCCTTGGTCTTAAGCACAGACTGCAAATACTGTTCAAAGAATTAATCACAAAGCTTTCATTCTGCTACAGTCCTAAAATTAGGCATGAAACTCTTGTCTGCTAAGCTGTGGTTTCATTCATATTTTTGAAGGCAACCGCTGAAATTTCAACCTCAAGTACAAGAAAGAGTATACAAAGTAAAATTCACTGCTAGAGTAACCCCAGAACAATTCCAGAACAGTAACATTTTAACTATTATGGAAAATTAATGGAGCCACCAATTAAATCTCTTCTCAAACAATGCTGTTTATATTTTTGATTTGTACACTTTCAAAAGTTAATTTTTTTTCTTACTGAATATATTTTTCCAATCTTTAATACACCAGGTAATCAAATTTTATAAAGGTGAGAAATCTCTTTAAAAGGATAGCTTCAACATACCTGATCACACTGCCACTGAGGGCTTGCACAAAGCCTCTCTGCTGTCTGTCGGCCACAGATACACCGTTGTTTACTGACACGTGGACAAGGCTGACAATCTCCTGTATGCAATTTCAAAGTGACACTGAGAGTAGGAATTGCAAAAGAATGATGTATCTTATCAACAGAAACAGCTACTGCTCTGAAATTTAAAAAGGTTGGTCTACCTGCATGACAGGGATTCTCACAAACATGTTGTCCACACAGCAGTGTTCGCCCACATGGCAGGCGGCAAGACCACTCCTTGGCACTGCACCGTCGGGGCACTGCTTTGGCTTTCTTACAGTGACACGTTGTTGTGACCATCTTTGGGCAAGGTGGACACGGTCCTAATGACAGGAAAAACAGTATCTTGTTAATGACCATTCAGCAAATGCAGCCTTGACTACATCACTTCTATTCTGAGAATTTTAAATATACTTAAGAGATGTAAAGTTGAACTGTGTAACAGGTACCTAAATACAGGTCACACAGCCAGGAAACACAAAGGATTTACCTGGATGACAAAGCAGCAAACATTTATGACCACAGGAAGGTTTGAATTCCCTCTCACATATTTGACCACAGGAGTGAGGTACCAGCCATGGGTCCACCTCTGGATTCTCCACTTTTCCACAGTAACAGTAATACCTACTGGGAGTTTCAGAGCGTTTGTATTCAAACCTACATTTTGGACTAAAAGGGGAAAAGGAGTGAAAACAAAAACAACTTCTTAAAACAATTTAAAAAAAAAAGCAGTTTTATAATTTTGGCTTCCCAAGATTGTTTCAATGCTACCAATTAACATTTTTACAGCTACTATAATGAATAACAAAAATATACAGTAACACAGAAGAAGGGTCTTTCTATATGTCAGATTTTACAGTACATTAATTAGAATGTCTAAGGAATTGCTTTGTTAATGCAATTTCTTTTCTCTAAGAATATATATAGACAAAAATAAGCACAGCAAAAATCAGAACAGTTTTTATGTCAAGTAATATCAAAAGAATCTATGCAACAGCTAACCTTCTTGAATAGAACCAATTTTAAAAAAAAAGTATTAAAACCAGGGGTTTCCTAGTAGCAGTCTATTAGGCACGTAAAACAAAGTTTAGCAATGCTATTAAAACCAAGCACAATAATTAGAATTTTATATGAAAAATTTTAGATTCAAGATGTACACCTTCATTGTCCACCCCCAATGTTGACAGAAATTTAAAAATTAATTATTGCTAAAGGTAGACAGACACTAGAGGCCTGGAATTTATGAAGTGCCACAGGCCTAACAGAAGCCATGAACAAGGGAGGCAACACAAGGAAGGAGAAACAAAGCAATTCACATTGCTGGCTACACTGAGAAAAGACAACAGACAAGAAAGTCTCCCTCAGAGAAGAACAAAATGGCTTCAAAAGACCTAAGCACTCATTTTTATCAAATAAAACATTAATTTGCCCTGATATAATATATTACAGACCATGAACCATTTCTCTATAGTGATAGCATAGTTTTAGCATGTCCTTACACGTAAAATAAAATACCATTTACCTGAAGAGGCATTATCAATTTGAGATGCTGCCAGGCAACAACTGACACTTGATTTCCTAAACAAAACTGCTTAGGAAACTGTATTCATTTAGCCACATTATTACCTTCTTCTTTATGCCATCTCAAGGAAAACTGCAAGACCTAATTTAAAGTTTGGATTATAATGAGACTAAAAAAATAAATAAATCACTACATCTTGCTATTTGACAACATTTTTTAAACTTATTTCATGTTGCCAACTTTAAAAGTGAAAAATATGTAAAGCCATTCAGAAATAAATGTCAGAAGCTGAGACACATGACAGATAAGTTAGCTTCTCAGAGGTCAAAACAAATATGATGCAGCAAGGTTTTAGTATCGCTGTGAAATTTTTCTGAACCATGTTAATGAAAACTTACATAATTTTAAAAAGCAAAGAAAAGTCAGCCTTCTGAACCCTTTTTTTTTTTTGTTGTGCACATGATGTACACGTACTACTCCTTCTAAAGGAACACCAGTTTGCCTGGTTTTCCCAATAGAAATAACTTTGTAAATGTACCACGAGGAGCTCACCATGGCCAGGGATAGTCTTTCTTCCCAAAATCATCATCTGTCAGAGGAGAAGATACAAGGAAGAGGCTGTCCTTGGCCCACTTTTGGATACACACCAGATGAAATATACAAAAGCATCCACAACAGCTCCAGACCTAAAGAGCAGACATCAAGTGTCAATTGCTTTAAATGAGGTTTCTGTTTCCGCTGATGATGATCCATAATACCTGAAGAAATATTTCCCTTTCAAAATGGTTTTTCAAAGAGAGATTACACCCACTGTTAGATCAATACATAGATTCACACCTGTTACAGATTCATACTTGTAATCTTTTTTCCAGCTCCCGTGGGAAGTTTTTGCCAAGGCTGACGGACCCCAAAATACTCAGATAATCAGAGAAATGTTGATTTAAACACTGTTGGAGGTCATGTAGCACAAACTAATGCCCAAAGAAGGACTATTGCCAGCTTAGCTCTGTTCAGACACAGCTTTGCCAAGCAAATCTGGAAAGTCTGACGGATGGGGACTCCACCATCATTGTGAGCAAGCTACTCCAACTGTCATATTACCTTCCTAGAACGCAATCTGCACCTCCCAAGGCCCAGTTTGTGCCATTCTCTCTTATTAAATCACCTGGCACCAGAAAGATGACTTGGGCTTTACCCAAAACTATAACAATTTGGTAAGAGAAGTGCAGAAGAAACTTTTAACTATTTTTTTTAATAACTTAAGACAATGTTATGAAATAATACTGTGAAAATGCAGATATTTTCTCCAGTAACTTACAGAGGACAGTGCCAATGACTGAGTTTCCATAACTATGGTAACTAACTTCCCAAAACTAAAGCTAAGCAGGAGACGTTATGTAAACAGACTTGGCCAAAATGATACAGATTCAAGATAATTAGTAAACCACTGAGTTATAAAAGAAGGTTTTCAAGTTACCAAATCATCTCACTTCTGCTAAGATAAGATTAACTCTATCAAGAGCCACAGAAATATGAAGCTAAACTCATTGAGGTCTGAAAGAATATGGATTAAATATGTTAAGAATTCATACGAAATATATTGCATTTCTTTTTAGAAGTTACTGACTACAGTTTCATTGGGTACTTGTAGTCTCTATATCTATCATAAGAAATGTATATATTTTCTGAAATTTCTGAAAAAATTATTTTTTCATTTCATTTCTTTTTCATGTCAAACCCACAGTTCAAGCCTCAGGTTTTAGCTTTTAAATTTTCCAGATTCTGTCCTGCTTTAGTATGGAGCTCTGAGCTTCATATTAAGGGACAGTAAGCTCTCTTCACAGAGTAGCTTAGACAAAACAATTCCTTCTCTAGCTGGGGACCCAAGGACAAGAGATCCAAATCTCAGGCCCAAGAGCACAAACAATGGTGGAATGAAGAGAGAAAAACAAGGAGGATGGGACTTCCTACCCTAAAGCTGTAATTGGACAATTAATCCAATATGCAAATGGACCAGAACTTATAAAAGTGAGAGACCTCATGACCGGATGTCCATTTTTGTGACCACTTTGGGTTCATCTTGGGTGTAGCCCTGGCTGGGCCCTTGTACTGCCCAAGGTATACACATTGAGGCCCTTTAACAAATACCTACTTTATTCTTAACTCTGTCTAGCCTCTGTTCTAGGTCAGCCTTCACAACGCATCTCAGTTATACATGTTTTTGGTTCAAGTACCTCTAACACAAAGAGGAAAAAATATTTGTCCTGAAATCTTTCCCGTATAAAATGTACCTATATGAAATAGGACAAACGTCTCTGACACACACACTTCTTTTTCACCTGATCAGCACTGGGGGCAATGAAGTTTATCTTAGTTTCCCTGCTGTAAATCTAACAATAATATCTCCTAATGTTCTAGCATTTCATGTTTTGCTTTGCTACCCCATAGCTTACTGAATACACAATTGCAAGCACTGGCATTCAAGCACTTATCTTTGTCACCTGCTACTACCTAAAACTTAAAAATAGCTATTTTACACAATGATAACAAGCATATGACAAAAAAAAGGACACATTCTGATTACAAGCTACACATATAACCACTTACATCTTCCAGTGTTTCAAAATCCAAAGATGCCAAATTTGCATTTAGTACTTTTACAGTTTTAAAGCTATCAATCCCAAGAATAACCTCAACAATATAATACAAGTTATTCAGACAGTAACATTTATTTTGCCCTAAAAGGTTACTGTAAAGTACTTACAGCTTGGTTCCTTTTAACTGAAGCAATGCAGATGAGACATGTCATGGCCCCTGACTGAAAAGCCTCATTCATGTACTGTCTTGTACGTTCCAGTTCACTTGCATCTCCATCTTTAATGGAAAAAAGATGTTTAAAGCAATTAGTAACATTTGATCTGTTATTTTGTAGATGTTGAAACTACTGCACAAGTATTTTTTCCGAATAAAGCCAGTCATGTATTATTTAAAAAGCCACACTTCAGACAGTTAAAAGCTATACCAGTTAAAAGCTATACCATTGCTTCTGCATGAAAAGACAAGTACAGCCAGCATACACTGCTGAGAAAAAACATTTTTGAAGTAAGTCATGATAGAGTGCCTTCCTTCCAACTACAGTAAAATTCTAATACAATGATACTACATTGCTTACGCTTTCGGACCAAAATAAAAGTCAATAAATGAAAGAAACATTACCAGTTTGACTGGTGTAAATGGTAAATGTTTTGTCCAAAATCTTCCCTTGTTTTGCTTCAGCATCATCATCATCATCTTCAGATGAGGAGCTTAATTGGTCTTCAACTAGCTTTTTTGCTGCAGCCTGATTAGCCCTCTTAATTTCATCAAATTTCTTCAGTGAAGATAATTCTATTAAGAGAAAATACTAAAGATGATTAATACCATGATAGCTAATTGTAAACACACATTCAGTTCTACATACTTTCAATTGTCCTTTTCTTTAAAAAGTTTGCTGGTTTTATTTTTTTAAGAGTATTACATCACTACAATTTCAATACCACACAAGAAGAGCTAAATTGTATTTACTTTTTTACTGTGCATTATCATAAAATTCACTGCAGGAATTATCTACCAATTACTGCTGACAAATCAAACCTAACATAACAGAATAGAAGCAACTATAACGCTGCTTTTTGAAAAGAATACTTTAAAAATCCCCAGACATCCCACACAAACATAACTGTCATAGCACAAGGAAGAGAAAAACAAAACACAACACACAGGTTTGTTTATAACAAATTTACAGTTGTTATAACTCGTAGATACCATACACGTATTTCTCCAGCATCTGGAGAAATAACTTCTTAAATTATGACTTTCACTCATCTCCCTCAAATTCAACAAATCTCTACTGCAAGAGTGTGCTCACGCTATTTCACAGGAGATTTTTTTATTAGACCCAATATATTTACCAGAGTTTCATCAAGTTTAGCTTTAAGGCTTTTCTTAAGAAACTATCCTGCCACTGAAAAGAGCTGTCTTTGGCACTTCTCTGCTGTATTTGCCGAGGACGAACTTGCACTCAGAGCAGCCGCGCACACCGAGAGCCCGCACCTTTCCCAGACCGGAGCGAAGTGTTTCCCTGACCAGCGCACCTAACACTGTCTCTACCGAGCAACTCCCCTGGCTGTTTCCACCCAGATAGAAACATTTCATCCATTACTTCACACTTTACTCTTCTGCTCCGAGAAGACGGTGCACCCAGCGCACCCTGGCGAGGGCTTAGCCCCTCGCTGCTGGCCACTGCCCAAGGCCTCCGCGTCTCTCCCCGGCAGGAGCCTGCAGGCAGGACCCGGCACATGGCGAGCACCGGCTCGACACCGCCGAGCAGCGTGGGAGCGGGGCCGGGGCCCGCCAGCCTCCCTTCCCCGCGCCACCGGGGACAGCCCCGACCTCGCACCTGCAGGGGCTCCGGGCCACCACCGGCTCCCCAGCCCGGGGCCCGGCAGCGCAGGTAGGGGGCGGAACGCGACACTCACCGTTGGCTCTGTCACCGATGGGCCCCGCTGCCGCAGCGCGGGCACCGCCGCGGCCCCGAGCGGCCGGGGGCCGGGCGGCCGCCCCAGAGCGAGCGGCGAGCTCGTCCCCGGGCCTGCCGCGGCCGCGGCCCCGGCCACCCTGACGCCACTGAGCCTCCATTTGTCCCTCTCCAGAGAGCGAAGGACGGCGGTGGGACCAGACCCTTCGCCTCCCTCTACGCCGGCACAGCCGCCCGGGGAGCGCTCCGCCCGGCCCAGCCCGGCCTGGCCGCTCCTCCCGGCCGTGGAGGCGGCAGCGCCGCCGGTGCTCCCGCGGCAGCGCGACTACAGCTCCCGGCGCTCCCCGCGCGGCGGGCGGGCCCGCGCCGGCACCGCCTCAGCCGGCCGGGCTCGGAGCTGGGGCTGTGGCTCTGTGCCCGGGTCACAGGGTATCCCAGCTTGGAAAGGGGGTGAGGTCGCCGTCGTTAACCCAGCGCTGCCACGTCCGCCATTGAACCATGTCCCCAAGTGCCACGTCCGCCATTGAACCATGTCCCCAAGTGCCACATCCATACGGCTTTTAAATACCTCAAGGGATGGTGATTCCACCACTTCCCTGGGCAGCCTGTTCCAGTGCTTGACAACCGTTTCGGGTGAAATTTTTCCTAGTAACTGGGAAACCTAGTTACTAATCTAAGTAATCTAAACGAATCTAACCTCTCCTGGCGCAAATTTCCTCTCGTCCTGTTTCTTGTTGCTTAGGAGAAGGCGCCGCGCCCCCTCCCCACACTACCGCCTCCCTGGTGCTTGTACCAGCGACGTGTATTGAGGAGCCCGTGTGCCTCCCAAGTTCTGACAAATAATGGCAGGTTGAAATCGTTTTAATTTTATTGACATTTCCTTATAGCACTTGCATTATGTCGTGCGCCAGGAGGAAAGTTTGCATTTAGACTTTTTTCAGCAAATACCTTCTCATGAAAGTCGTTATAGAAGATTTCCAACCATAAGTAGTCTGAAAATAGTAAGCAAACCACTGGAGATAAATTCTGGTTTTTGGTTTTATTTTGAAATTGTTTAAATCAAAGAGTTTTTATTCTCAAAAAAGAGGCAGCTAGTGAATACAATTCATGTCTTAGACTGAAGAATCAATGCTGAAAAAAAAGTTAACAGTAGATATCTGTCCTTTTTTTAAATTAAATCTTCATATCACACATTTATCTAATAAAAAGTCTTAAGCACTTCAACAAAGTGCCTTCTAAGTGCCTAGTAGCCATATAGATAGGTTGCTGCTGGCAGACAGATTGCAAATTATATTCAAGACCTGAGCTGGAAGAATGCTGATTGCAAAGTCCAACTCTCAAAATATAGCTAAATACCAGAATAGTCCTTGTTCCTGTGTACAGGGATAAAATCTTTACTGACAGGATGGCATACTTTTTTCCCCTTATCACCTAATGAAGTCATTTATCATTCAAAGCACAGATCAACAGCCATTTTGTGTTTATATTTACCCTTGTTGTTCTATATATATCTTATGCATTAGGTACTTCAGAAAATTTCATCCTTGCAGTAAATCAGGAGCTATTTCTAAATCTCTGGCATGCTAGAAAGCATCAACATTACAAAATATAAAACAGCCAGAAAGGAATGCACTTTATAAAATACCCAATTTATATTATCTCCATCTCATTAAGCAGACAATGCAAGTGTAGAGAGATTATTGACAGTAACATGTATATATGTATTTTTTGAGAGTGGCAGTCCAGTTGCTCAGGGTAATCAAACATCCCTAAATAGAGAATTATCCATTCTCTCTTTACAGTCCCTTGCTTCACTCCCTTTCATCAAACTTTAACAATGTTATGTGTCTATGATCAAATTCTACTGAAAATACCCAGCTGCAAACACTCAGCTGAGACCATAACAAAGCAAAATATTTTTTTTTGCAAATGGAAAAAGAAAAAAGGATCCAAGGAGATAATGCATTTTAAAGCAGTTGAAAATTGATCTAACATACGAATCTACCGACTTTACTATCTCACAAGTAATTATGAAAAAAAGAAATTCTCTATCAGTGGGAAAAAGCAACCTCTTTAGTCATATTCTTCCCCAGCAGCATCTACAGAAGACTTTGGAGGAAGAATTTGGCCTGTTGCTGTTGTGTCTTCCCTTTGCACTCTGCCAGCATAAACAAGTGTTACATTAGGGATGTAAACATTTTTAATTACAAATCTTCAAAACCTGATAGTCCATGTTCTGCAGCCACATGGTTACATGTAACAGAACAATCTTTAATGCATATTTTTATTTTTATATTGTTTGTATATTATTTGTTCTTATTGTGAAAAGAACAGTAGATTATGAGCCGTCCATATCTTTCATATTGATGCTTGCATAAAACTGTGTTTTCTCCTCTCTGTATTCCAGCCTTTGCATGTACTATCCTGAAAAAAGGTATATTTTAATCTGCTCACTTATATTTCAAGAAATCAGCCAAGGTGGACCCAATGAAGTAATAGTATTTTCCAAATCTTACAGCCTTCAGTAGCCACATCTACATTGTAGATGAGAGTAGATAATATTAGTAGATATACCTAATTCTTTTTATAATATTGCATACTTAATTAATTTCATGTTAATCAATAGATATTAAAATGTGCTCATTTATACACAAATTTAATATAAAGGTTAATGACTTCAGATAATATAATTGTTACCAAACCTTTCATTCTTTCCATACGGAGACACAAAGGAATTATTTTAAAACAACCAGCAAAACTTCCACTATTTTCCAGTACATGACAATGTATGTGCATCTGCCATAGAGCAGCGTTACAGAGTACAAAACACATTAGCAGATAATAACACCTGTTTGTGCAAGAGCAAAGTGTTATCTTCCATTCTCATTCTTGATTCTTCTTTTCCTGCCCCAAAACTGCCAAATATGCGCTACTTGTAGGAGATAGGTGGCATTGTCTCAACAAATAAATTTTTGTAATTAATAGTCAGGTATTATAAAGATTAGAAATTAATGTGTTCAGCCCCAGTCAGGATTTGACCCTCAGTCTTATTGGCAACTTCCATTGTTTTTATTCTGCTTTTGACAATCCAGGTTTATCTGTGGATGGATCTGCTTCTTCTAAGTCTGCAAATTCTTCCTCTATAACTGGCTTCAATATTTTCTCTATTTGCGTAAGTCTTTTTTTCACTTTCTGTTGTGCACCTTCATACTCAGCCAACAACCTGGCAAACTTTGTTTGCAACCTGTCCATAGCACGTTCCATGTAGGCGACCTTCTCTTCCAGATCTTTAGGATCGCTTCCTAAATTTGCAATTTCAATGTCCAGTAACCCATCTTTCATTAGGATTTGCTTGCCTTTTTCTTCCAGCATAGCCTTTGCATCTGGATACTCTGTTAAAGCCTCCATGAGATCATCCTTAGACAAACAAAACAAGTCTGAGTATCCAATACTTTTAATATTGGCTGTTCTTCGATTGCCAGCTTTGCTACCCTTGATGTTAAGAATGCTGATTTCTCCAAAGTAGCTGCCATCACTTAGGACCACAAATTGGGTAATTCCATCATCAGCAACTACTGCCAGCTTGCCTTCTTTGATAATGTACATCTCTCGTCCAATATCTCCTTTTCTGCAAATATAATCTCCAGGACTGTATACTTGGGGCTGGAGTTTCAAAACCAGTTCAACCAGCAAACCTGCTTCACAGTCTGCAAAAATCCGAACTTTTTTTAGCGTTTCCAGGTGAACATTGATTGCAATCTCTGCTCTTAGTTTATCTGGCAGATACTTCAAGACTTCCCTTTCATCCACAGCCTTTTTGTTTGTCCACAGGTAGTCAAACCACTTTATAACTCTTTTTTCCATGTCCTTACTCACATTCCGAAAATGCATATACTGCTTGATAGCATCAATCCTTGCTTGGAACTCCGCCCTGGCAGCATTCATGTTGGAGATCATTGAGCCCACGTTACCAACGATGGTAGCAAAGATCAGTACTCCAACCAAGAAGTCAACGACCACAAAAAAATACTCAGAATCTCTTACAGGAGGGGGGGTTTCACCAATAGTAGTCAGGGTCAGTGTTGACCAGTAGAGACTGTAGACATATTTTCTAGTCAGGCGGGCAAATTCAGGATCTGAGGTGTTGGGGTAGACCCACGTGTCAGCCCCAAATCCAATGGCTTTTGAGATGGAGTAGTATACACAGGCATTCCAGTGAATAATAATCACAATGTACATGACAAGGTTAGAGATCCTGAAGATATTTGGGTAGTTTGTTCTTGTTTCTGTTCTCTGGAAGAATTCAAACATCCGAGCTACTCTGAGTAGTCTGTTTATTCTTAATTCTGGGTAATTCAATCCTAACTTAAAGTATAAGAGATCAGTTGGTAAGATTGACAGAAAATCTAGTTTGAATTGAAAAGATCTCTTGTATTTCTCTCGTAGCTTATGTTCTTCTTTCACCAGAAGACCTTGCTCCAGGTAACCTAAAATAAATTTTAAATAATAAAAAAAGCTACAGGTTCAAATATGTTGAGTTTAAGGTCAGTCCAAATCTACTTTGAAAAATATTTTGGGTGCAAATTCCATATGGAACATAACTTCTCTTACTTTTTACTATTTAATTTCTTATTTCCCAATAGTCAGTTTAGTGCTATATGGTTCAGCTATGAAAGATAAACAATTCTAGATCTGAATATTTTCCTCAATTTTTCCACTATGGTGAACATCTGGAAATAAAAACCATCTTCCCCTCCAAAAAACCTCCACAAGCTATAGGAAGGGTGATTAATGAGGAAAAGAATCTGAACTCAGGAATTGCAGTTCCATATTGAGTGTATCTACTTAATAGCTCCATAGGTTAGTATTTTAAATAAATAGTTGTAGCTGAAGTTAATGGGATGTCTTGCTTGCTCAAGAGTCTTGAAAAATCAAAAAAATACTTGAATCTCCCATTAATACAAAAACCAGATTTAGGTGCTGGTTTTTCAGAACCCCTGATCCTCTCTTGGCTGCACTACATGTTTCTTTTGTCTTGGTGAGTCAGCTGCAAGCAGAACAGCTTGTACCTGCATATCTCAAACTTCATGTGTCCTTTGAGTAATACATAAAATTTCATCAGAATTTCTCCTACTTTTACAGTAAGGCTGCAGTCTTTCAGAAATCTAACTCAGCATCTTTTTTTCACTAATGCATCTCATCAAGGCTATTCAGATAAGAGAAGTAGTAGGGTTTTGATTAAAAAAAAATAACACTGGCATAAATATGTAAAAAGGAATAATTAATCCTTGAGTATATTTACCTGTCCTTGTCCGTACAAACATATCAGCAACATAAATGGCATCAGAAACATAATCAATAATAAACCATGCCACTAAGTAATCATGCTGAAGCTCATCAAAACAGGCTCTGAATATGAAAAAACAAAAGTAAATTACCATAAAACAAAAATTAAATACATGTATGAATAAATTATTATTTATTTATCTAGTCAGGGATATTATGATTTTCCAAAAGTTCTATGTAGTCACTGAAGGAGTACATCACCTAGCAATAATCATGGTCCAGTTGTACATGACAGGCATTGTGATGCAAAACAACCAGTTGTAATATATATTTCCTGCTGGATCAATGGTGAAAATATCTTTCTTCTTCCTAAGTGGTAAGCAGGGGAAAAAAAGAAATTTAATGAGAGACTTGAAATACACATCTCATTTTTGAGGAATTAAGCATTCCAGAAATTATTATTGTGAAATAAGTGGTCTTTATCGAAGTTAAACTTCCTTGCTCAAGTGCATGGAAGATATGAAGCTGGTACAACTTGGTGTGACACAAATTTAGAATTTAAATTTTGCTGACCAAAGTCAGCTTGGCAGTCTCACTTCAGTTCATAGTGGCACATGTGATTTTTAAATTATTTTTTCCTACCCACATAACTCTCTTGTCTGATAATTTATCTTATCATTAAAAAAAGATTATGTGACCATTAATTTTTAGAGAAATATAAATTATGAGATGAATCATGCCTTTCTCACAGGGAAAAGTCTGGCCCCGAGGAAGATAAAACATTGGCATAGTTTACATAAAGATACCAAAGAATAGGAAATCATACAACACAGGTTTCTACTGCACTGTTTTGAGTTTCTCTTCCTTAGCCAGAATATTATGAATTTACCAAGTAGACTATAAAGCAACAACTTTTAGAGCATTGAAGAGTTTACTGGCTTGTAGGTGCCTTTGAGTGTGGAAGAGATTGCTTTATACTGGCACATTGTTTGCTGCAGTGTATTGTACAAGAAATATTAGATAATCAGAATCTAAAGGAGATGTATCTTGATTAAGGTTTCAAATCAGCTCCATGCATGCATATTTCTGTTGTCCACATATGAAGTTAAGTCAAAACAACTCTGCTCTAGGGAGAACAGCAGCAGTCTTTGCACTCATTCACTAGGGTATAAACACCTTTACAGGACATCTATGAATGAATTTGTTCTTACATTAAAAGCAATTTTATTACATAGCATAACTGGACCTAAACGAAAAATACTTACTCTTCTGTATTTTCTTTCTTCTTCAACTTATGTTTATTTTTATTTTTCTCCTTTTTTTCTTTGGTCTTTTGTGTTTCTCCATCCTTTTTTTTTTCTGGCTTGCTAAGAAATAGATTAACATTTTCCATTGTTAAGGACCAAGTAAAACGTATGTAGAAAAAAAATCTAAATCTCTTAGAAATAGTAATATTATTACTCTTCATCTTACCTCTTCTTTTCTTTTTTTCTTTTCTTCTCCTCTCTAAGAAAAAGAAAAATATGATAGGGTCATGGGATGCACATCCTGTTTCTTCAACATCTATTTATTAGAAGCATCTGAATTCAGTAAGGATAACATTGTACTTATGTGTTTAGCCTTCAAAAAAGTGTTTTTCTTATTGCTTGTTATTTCACCTAGAACTACTTTGTTTTAAATCAATAGATACAATATCAATAACTTTGGTAATAAGGATGATCATCATCATAACTGATGTGCATGAAGTTGAAATGTATGTGCAGTCTCTTTTGGGCTTACCTGAATTACATCTCTATTTCTAATGAAACAATTAGATATTTACTATAAATATTTATTTCTGCTTTTATAATCAAAATTTCAGTACTCTCATTTTATCAAATGGCAAAGATACTTACTCATCTTTATTACTATTATTGTTAATATTGTAGCATGCAAATACTCCAGGTGGATATTGTTGCCTAGGAAACAACAAAACAACACAGTTGTATGATATCTGATGAAATTTAAAAAAACCAAAATCTCCTAAATATTTACAATAAGCAATATACTGTAATCTTAAAAACTTTTTTTTTTACTAAGAGTGAAGAAAATTATATGATAGCAAGTATATGTGCTTAGATATTCTTATGTAAATCATCAAACTAAAAAAAAAACCCCAAACCTACACAAAATATATTTGACATACCTGTTTTCCCCTTCGTACATCAGTCCATGGTCCTTACTGGTGTCATGCACTACCACACTGGGAACAATTGTATGGGAGTGATGGGTCTCAATCACTCCTACCTTCATGGTCAGGTTTGTTTTAACTTGGGTAATTGAAGAAGACTGAATAAAAAAAGAATCAAGTCATTTCACCACTAGAATAAGTAGCTTTTTTCCCCCCTAAGAATGAATCCTTTACATTCTTGTTTTCCTGAAGCCCAACAAGAATATTTACAGTTTCCTGTCTTCCATGACATTCCCACCAGACAAGAGAATGACCTGGCAACTCCTGCTAAAGGGAACGTTGTACACATCTTTAGGGAAGCATTAATTTACGTTTTTCTCCTGAGTTTTGACACATACTTTGAAAATATTTAAATAATTGTGCTTGAAACATCTACTGCTGTTTCTCTGGGTTTTGAACCAAAGGCTAAAAACACTGTATCAATATGGAGAAACAGATTCATGCACAGATGACATCCTGAAAACCAGACTAAAAAGTATCCCCTGGTTGTAGGTCCAAGGAAATCTCAGTATATCTGGTAACAGAGACTTACATTATGTTGAGATCAAAGAGTGGTCCTCTTGAGGGTAAGTAAGACGGTAAGATTAATGTAGTGGTTTCCTTACTCATATAGCAGGTGGTATATAAACACCTAAATAGAAGTGTTAGTGGCTCTTTATGTCTGATCTGTTCATCTCAAGGGAAAAAAAAAACCCTGAAAATGTTTTATAGCTAATACAGTGCATTCTACTGAATAATTTTCTAGAACTGGTGTAATTAACTTCAGCTCTCCTTTTCACCATTTATTCCTACAGTTATATCTTGGCATCAGTAAGACTGCCAGCTCTTTAGGCATGAATTCTATCAGTGTGATTTGCTCTTGCCAGGGTCATTTAGAGAGGATTATAAAGCAGATATTGATACTGCTATCCACAGCAGTAACAATTTCCCTGTATGTGTGAAATCAGAATATAGAGATCTCTGTAAGCCACAAACTGGCAAATGAGTGTCTATACCACTGATAAGTGAAGTCAAATGCCATAGGGATCAGACTTGAAGCAGTTTATTCTGGCACAGCATGAAGGAGGAGCAGAATGATACAGCTGACATTGCTGCCAGACTTGACTTCCCTTATTTGTCAGTGAAACTAAAAATATGCCTATACAGGAAATAGGAGGGGAAATCCATGTTCCCAGCACTCCTCGGACATGAATGACACATGGTGCAAAAAATAATACAGCAATATCACAGAATTACAGAATATTCTGATTTGGAAGGGACCCACAAGGACTACTGAGCCCAACCCTTAAGTGAATGGCCCATACAGGGATCAAATCCACAATCTTGGTGTTATAAACACCATGCTCTGAACAACTGAGATCTAACATTCTACACAATAGAAAGATAAAGATTGAAGATTGTGATGTGTTATTCCATGGATAGTCCTAAATATAGTCCAATACTACTGGTCAGTCTTTCAATGCTTGCCAGCATGGATCAGGTCTAAGATAAATAGACATAAAAATATTCTAAGTATCTAAGACATGGCAAACTTCAGGTGAGATTCATCAGGAGACTAAAAGCTGTACCAGGGTTTCCAGTGACTTACTGCTTGAAAGTGAGAGGATTGAAATTACACCAGGTTCAATTAAGTGGCTTTATATCTGCTTACAGGTGCTCTGAAAGCTCTATTAATGCTGGCACACACAATTCCATCCTGATTAAACCTATATCTTCCACAGGATCACACAAATAATGGTGCGAAATAAAGCAGTATCCAACTCAGCACCAGACAAGTTCAAATGCATTATTCTCAAGGGAAATAATTTCTCCAACAGAGTGGGCTCTAAACCAGTCAGTTCATGTTAGCACTCACAGTACTAGCATTTCAACATGGGTATATATTTTTCATGTTTACTTTTGCTCTTTGGGTCTTCTTTAGTGTCAAAAAAAAAAAAAAGGAAAAAAAAAATTTGACGTTGTGCTCTCCAGACATGCTGATTTGCACTTGTTCTAGAGTTTAAAGATGATGACAAGTATGATAAAATAGAATGTGTCCAAAATCACACCAATCCAGAGTATGGAGCCTGAAGGCTGGGGAAAAAAAAAATCTATATCCTCTACATTCCCATCTTCTTCAGGTTAATAGGATTTTCTTTGCATTATTTCAAATAAACAAGTTCCTCTGTTTCTGTTGGTGTCTGTTGTAAGCAGAGATACTGTGGGATACTGTGTGTTCTGGGGAAGCAGCCATGGCAGCCATGCATAGGATTTGCTGGGAAAGAGGAGCTGCCATTTGAGGCAGGATGGGACATTTGGGACATTTCATATTACTGAGGCACTGAAAACATTAAGTGGCATAGCAATTGAAGTATTAACTACCCTGTAGTCTCAAAATACCAAGTTTGAACAGCAAGCTTAGGTAAGTGCTGCACCAGGTTTTTTCCTGTCAGTCAGGATGTGTAGCACAAGAGTATCTTCAAAGTCCACTAGTAGAAAAACAAATTGCAGGGAGTTAAAATTCCCAAGTCTAAGAGACAGGAGTGCTAATGCAGCATGTGCCCAGTGCAAGTTGGACAGAGGCAGAAATTAAATCTAGTTTGGGGACTGTTGTTACTTTGTTACAGCATTTGCCCATACTGGGCACAGTAGAAAATATCACATTAAACTCACTGGGTCCAAATTAATCTTAGGGCATTTTCAAGCATTTCAAAATTTTTACTAAATTCTATCACTATCATGTTTCCTATTCTGTAGTCACACATATTTTTTTCTTTAACTGATACATTGTCACAACTTATTACAGTGCTTTTTAATATTGGGATGCACATTTTCACATTATCATATTTAGGTAGCAAATTCAAAAAGTAATAGATGCTTTCTGTAGACATATTTTAAATTTCTACCATATGATTTTTACTGTATCGTCCCAAATAGTTTCCTTTTACTACTTGGATTTTTTAAAAATGTAACTACTATGATAAACAACCTAGTTTTCAAGCATTATGAGCTGAAAACGAATTCTACTAATCACTATACATCAAAATCTTTAGGGCTGCAAGAAAATAAAGGATTGTGATGAATGGAAGACCAGCTTCTGTTGCTTCTGCTGTTTTATTTTACGTATTTCTCCCTTTTTTACTGGCCCACTACATTCACATCTCTAATCATTATTTTCATAGACAAAATGCTTTAAATAAGGATACCCTGGAACAGATTTGGGCATCACATACAGATCTATTTTTTTCCTTCACAAAAAGCAGTAAAAAAATCTTCATTAATATTGAAATTTGCATCATGCTACAGCATGATCTGTCTTTTCTAACATGCTAAGAGTCTTCAGCATTTCTGCAATAAGCATTTTCAACAAGCAGTGTGCATGCTTACCTTAGGAATGCAATCTGCTGCTTCTGCTAGAGATTTTGGTCCTTTAAATCAGCCACATTTCCTTACTACATAAGCAGTATCACCATGAAAAGCTAAATCTAATCAACATTTCATAAATAAATCTCTCATTGATTGATTGCACAAAGAGCCAGCCCCCTGTGCAGTTCTCTGAATTATTCCCAAGGAAGGACATGGTTATTAGAGGTGGATTTCCTTGACCTAGTGATGGATTTTGAGATTTAGAGGGAGATGAAAGTGACAGTGGCAGTCAGTATTATCCTTCACCTGAGCAGAAGCTTACTAGCCCTATCTGCATGCACAAGAAGTGACAAATGCTGGAGTGTGCTCTGTTTTGAAACTGAAAAAAATATTGTAAATAACTATATATTCAGTATTGTCTGCTCACTTGTTCTCTTAAATATTGCAGATGCTTTTTAGCAGTGGTAACAGGTTCTTTTACTGTAATAGATAAAACACCATAAATGGAAATTTCCTTTTATAAAAGGAATAAAATTAAAATAAATTAAAAATTTATTTTCATGCATATACCATAGGGCTGAAGGAAAGGAAATAACCTTTTAAATTACTTAAAGTTCTTAAATAATATATAACATATTTTTATAATATGTTATAATAACATATTTTTATGCTTTAAAATCTAGTGAATTGTGGATACATTTTTAGTGGAAAATACCTTGATGATGAAGTTATAAGACACTGAATTTATCTTCAACTTCAGTATGGATTATGACTTTGCAAAATGGTTTAAGTAGCTGCATTCCTCCTCCATTAGAAACATGCAAGAATGCATCTGTAGTGGCTAGAGAGTCAAGAAAGGCCCCATGAGGATATACTTCAAAAGAGAACATGGTATTTGCATACCTCACCTTTCATATTTCACTGCTGGATACCATAAGAATGAGAAAAATAATGTTCTCTGAAGTTTGAGTGATTGATTTTTCAATCTGGAATCTTGTACATGGCCCATTTTTGTAAAAGAAAAAAAGGCTCTTAAGCAGCAAAAAGAGGTAAATGTTGAAACTTGAATTTATATCTTTGTCACAACTGAGATATAGCTAAAGTTTTTACACTCTATGAATTACATTCTAACTTTGCTTCACAAAAAGCAGAATCCAGGAAAGCAGTCCAGCCCCTGGGACTTCAGGATTATGATACATTTGTTTCTATAACCAAGGGCAGCAGGAAAAAATGCTATTAGCAATCATAGGAACCAACTTAAATCTTGCAGCCCAGGTGACTGAGTTTATGGATTTAATCATAAAACAAAATCTCAGCACAGATCAGCCTCCTGATGATAGAAGCAAATTAAACACTTCTGCTGCTATGACTTTCCAGCCCTGAAGACAGTAATTCCATTTTCCAGAAAAGAGAACATGCATTTGAAATTTATAGAATAAAAATAATTTTAAATAAGATAGTAATGGGCAACAAGGAAATGTATAATCGTATGCACAATGGAAGCCACATACACCAGTTTTAGTATGATAATCAACATGACAAAGAGATAAAGTGAATAAGCTTCTAAATTCTGGCTTATGCTTTACTGTTGTCTTTGAAGAGCTGAAATGCATCTCTTATCCTAAGATCATAGATATGAAAGAATCTCAGAAGGTTACTGCATCCAACCAGTATTGAATCTTGATCAGATTTACCTCTGTCATTCTCCAGGGTTTTTCCCTGTCTTGCTGTCTGAAATATGTCAATGTTCAGATCTGAGCAGTGATTCTGTGAATATGTGGTGCCACTAAATGTTTGGGACATATGCCTTGTTATATGTTGCAGAAGAGTTGATGCACCTTTTTAATCTGGTATAGAACTGCCAGTTTTCTTATAAAATAATAAGTCCTGCAACGCAAAACTAACTTATTTTTTTCTTTATTGGTTTACCCTGGAATTCTTTAAAGCTCTCAAACAGAGGAAAATGAGTCCTGCTAGGCCTGGCCACTTCCTTGTCTGACAGTGGCCAGGACCTCACTAACCTGTGAAGAAGTTTGCAGAACAAATTCTAGATAAGCTCAACACAGTGGTGTCAATTCTGCCCTCCTTTAAAAGCCAGTTACATAGCTGTCATTGACTTCACTGACAATAATATTAGTTGACTGTCAATATTTTTTCATGGATATTTTTCCTGTCATTCTGTATTCCAGTGAAGTAACCTTGACTGATGGGAGAATGACTGTACTAATGGATTATTGTTTTAGTAGGCCAACTATAATCTCTTTTTGGATCTTGCATTGTGATCATCTGTAATTCTTCTCAATCCTATTAATTCTATGTATAGTTTCAGATACCCATAACCAAAACACTAGATACATTACACATATGTATTATGACTTATAAATAAGCAGGTTCTAATGGCACATTGCCTTTCAGCTTACTATGTTGAAGCTCTGTAAACAGACGAGTGTTTGGATTGGGATCACAGTTTTGACCAGCTTCTATTCTGCAAATATTGTTCTGGTTTTTCTAGTGCTGATGTGATTTCAGCAATTAATGTCATGTTGGAAGTGCTGCAGCTGAGAAGACTCCAGGGCTTCTGGCTTTTTTATGCCCTTGTGTAGAATTCAGTGTCATGAAGCTCAATTGGCCCCAGTGAGGCTTGGTGACTAGAAAACCATCAGTGCCAACAGTGTCTCCACCAGTAGGTGGTACTGTATTTTTACTTTAGGGTGATGGAGAGTGAAATAGATGCAATTTAAGATGTGTGTTGGTGAGTTGGATTCTAATGTGCAGATGAGGCTGGAATCACAAAGCACTGCAAGTGCTCTCAGGCGCAGAGCACAGCACTGCACAATGTGCTCAAACAGTCTCAAAGCCTCTCACCATCGTCCTCCAGGTCCAGAGCCTAGTTACTGCATGACTACTCTGCACAGGGACTAGCACTTCTGAAATGTCCACACTGTGCCTGGCCATGCCTGGCAGTTTTTTCTGTGGCCTGAGATGAACCTGCAGTAAGATTATCCTTGTGTCGTCCAGGTTTGGTGGGTGTTTCTCCCCTGCGGTGTCTCCTCAACTCCCAGGCTGAAACCTGCAAGGAACAGAGAGACTGGCTTATCAGAAAACTCTCTGGGAAATACTAGATCTTCATTCAATGGTATAATTGGGATAAAGAATAAGCGTAGTGCCCCTACAGAAGCTCCAGAAGTTCTGCACAGTCAGTACTTCTGTTTAGCAGAATTTTATTTCAAGATAAAATAACATAGGAAATCTTGGTTGCACAGAATTACGATGCTGAAATATTTACACATAAAAAGGTGATTCAACTGATATTAATTAAACAAAAATTAGAACTAAAACTGATATTAATTAAACAAAACCTGATCTTAATTAAACAAAAATCATCAATATATGACATTGCCATCAATAAGAGAGGTAGAAAGTGCACTGTAGATGAAAAAGGTTTAATAAATCCTGCCTTGCATGTTATTCACTCTATGTAGTATAGAAGGAGTTAAGGTGGCACTACCTGGGCATTTATAAGGGAGCATATATACAATTAATCTCTACACAGCAAGTAGAGCAATCTAATAATTTTGCACCTCAGTCTAGAGACCTTTTTTTTTCTTAGTTGAACCTAATTTCGTCACGTATTGCTCCTGCATGTCTGCACTAAATCACCATGTAGCGGGGAAGATAGAGTTCCCATGATTTGAGCTTCATTCACAAATCTACTTCAGTAATTTTTGTGTGGCTACATGCCAGGAAAGGTAATGAATCTGTCTGTAGCTTCTGTATTGAACAGAACTCATGTTTGGACACTGTTGTGTAGCAATGACTGCTGGCACAGTAATGCAGGACAGGGAACTGAGCAATGATAACAGGATTTAAAAATGCCACAGGCAAATTTCCTAAATAATAATAAAAGAGATAGTTCTTGCTTCATGTCTGCACCTGAATCAGTTGCACAGTGAACGGGTTTTCTAATTGTGGTGAAACTTGTCATCATCTTCAGTATTTACGATAATATAATTCAATACTGCACTCAATGTGTATGCACATAAGAAAAAAATCCTCAACAAGATTAAATTTATAACAAAGCCAAAGAGACACACAAATTATGGTAATTGTTTGTGGCTAACACAGAGGTAAAGATGGGATTTATTAAGGCACAAAAATGAGTTTTACAATGACTGTTTTAGTTATAAATGTAAAAGATTAAATTTGGCTAGAGAGTGCTTCCATTTTTATGAAAGATCAACAATTAAAGTCAGTGCTTGCTGGCTTTAATGAAACCTTTCATATATTACATAGTTAATGAAGTTATGTAACTACATAAGTAACAGAATTTTAACAGAAACTTTCTTTTGCATTTTCCAAACATTTAATGGAGGGGAAAATAATGCAATAACATAGAAGGACATAGCAGGGTTTCATAAGACACTTATTCCTCTTTGGGAGAAGTGTAAACTGCCACAAAATTGCTTTGACTGTTACTACATGCATATTTTTACTTCATACACAAAAGGTTGATCTGTGCTTAGCTGTATCTGGCACAGCTCCAGGGAATTAAATAGGTCTGTCCTGATTTGCATTAGCTCATGATCCAGGCATTGCTCTAAATCAATCATAAGTGTCATTTTGAATGGCAAAATGGCATCTTTTTTTTCCTTTAGTTAATGTCAGTTAAGAGGATTGTATATCAATACTTTATTTTCTTTCCCATTTGACCTTTACATGTCATCTAAACTAAAGTATATCAATGTTGATAAATTACTTTGATATAGTTAGTTTCTTCCTGACATTGTCTCAAAGTTCTTCAAAACAAATTGAGTATAAAAAGTGCTAATCACCAGTGAAGTATTTACACATGAAGTATGCCTACTCTCTTCTGTAGTAATATTATGGATTGCAAGGTTTTTGCATCTATCCATTGACTTGGATTGTTATTCACAATTTTTTTGTGACTTCACATTTTTTTCTCAGAAGAAAAAGGGTCTCATAGTGCTTTTTGCAGTTGATTACAATATAATAATATGAAGCATTTAAAGATTTTCAGCCAAGGAATAATAAGTATATAGCATCATTTAAGTTGGAAAATACTCTTAAGATAATTAAGTAAAATTTAACCCAACACTATTACATTCACCATTAAACCATACCCATCACTACTACATCTATACATCTTTTGAATATCTCCAGGTATGGTGAATGCACCATTTCTTTAGGTGGCCTGTTCCAATGCTTGACAACCCTTTGAGTGAAGAAAAACCTTCCCTGGCACAACCTGAAGCTGTCTCTTCTTGTCCAGTTGCTTTTGACTTGGGAGAAGAGACCAATCCTCTTCTAACTAGAACCTCCTTTCAGGCAGTTCTAGAGGGGTATAAGGTTTATCCTGAGCCTCCTTTTCTCCAGGCTAAACACCCCAGCTCCCTCAGCCACTCCTCATAGGACTTGCGCTCCAGACCCTTCACCAGCTCCACTGCCCTTCTCTGGACTTGCTCCAGCACCTCAATGTCCTTCTTGTAGTGATGGGCCCAGAACTGAACACAGGATTCACAGCATGGCCTCATCAGTGCCACACTATTCCTGATACAGAGCAGGATGCCATTGCTTTTCCCAGCCACCCAGGCACACTGCTGGTTCATGCTCAGCCAGCTGTCAACAAATGTGTAAATCAGATTAAATATTTTATTAATTAATTAAATAGACTTTGATGTCCATGGCCTGCTAAAGGACTTGGCTGGTACAGAAGCCCATCTACAGAAGTGTTAGCTGTGCTGTTTCTCAGTATTCTTCCTCTGGGTACTCCACCACAGTGAAGCCATGAGCAGTAGGCCAGCAAGAGCTGTGCCAGAGGAAGAGGTGGTCTTTGGCAGCTCACCCTCTCCCACCTTCTCTGCTGCTCCAGCAGGACCCTGTGGATATTTCCACTTCCCTTCTCAGCAGATCTGCCAACAGACTCATTTGCAGGATTGCAGCAAGCTCAAAAAATTGACACATTTTGCAGAAACAGGGATATGAACAAATGGAGTTGACAGATCTGAGAGGACACAGAACAAAAACAGGAATTTGAAGCAGACTGCAGACATGCATCTGTCTATATATGTGGTTTTATCCTATGGGCATGCTTATGTCATACAAGAAGATCAACAGTTTTCTCCCAGACTTTCAGATTATGCTCTAAAATTTTGATTTAACACTTTCAAATACATTTTAAAATTATTGCTCTGTTTTTTTAGCAGTAACCTCCTTTAGAAATGTTAAAGCAGAGAAGTCAAACTATTTATCATGCAGCCTGCACTGGATTCAGGCCACCTTCCCTAGAAGTTCTTATAGTGTAGACTTATTAAAGTGGAATGGTAACTAAAATCACAAAAAGCAAATGCATTGTTCCTTTTCTCCTTACATACAGAGTGCTGGTTATGCTAAAACATAAATACAGAAATAAAAAATGAGACTAAGACATTGAAACTGATCTCTTGGTTTAACCACAGGACTGCAAAGTCAAGGATACCTAAGCCAAGGAAAACCAAGTTATTTTGCTGATAATGTCAACATATTTCAGCAGGATGCCCCAATGGTACAACTTTTCAAAACCAATGATGATTAGTGTTGGTACTGTGCTGCAAAGCCTGGTTCCAGCTCTAATCTCAATCCTGTGTATCCCTGTGGTGCTCTCTGGAGGTGTGTTAAATTTGCAATTTTGCCTCCAGTTAGAGAAATCCTTGTGCATGCTAAAGGTCTGCAGAGTGTCCCAAGAAGTTTGCTGGGCAACACATAATGTTTTATTAAGCCTTACATTTTGTAAATGTATTTCATGTAATCAGTTCAAAACCAAGACCTTAGCCGAAACTATTCAACTAAAGTCTTGGGTAATAAAGGTAATTACTTCTTGTAACAACCTGGAGCCTGTTAAGCCACAGGGAGTCATCTCAGAGTGTGCATCATCAGGCACTGCCCTTGTTCTAGGACGCTGCCATAGTTTGGCTGGGAGATCCCTCTGCTTGTCCACAGATCCACCGGCCAAAGCGAGCACAGGCAGCTTGTCACAGACATAAATGGTTGCGCATCAAGACTGCTCATCTCTTCTCCCAGCTGCGAAGGGGAAGAAAACTAAATCTGTAGAGACTCCAGGAGAGGCAAATGCTGCCAAGGTGCTTCAGGAGAGAGCGCTCTTCTTTGGATTCAGTGTTCCGGTGGGGCCACAGAACTCCCCAGATCTGGGACTCGGTAACGATGTAGAAAGCCCATTCGGGGTCACTCCTGGAGCCCTGCGTGCCCTTTCCCCCGCAGGCTGGCTCCAGAGGGGTGGCGGGGATGCCACCTCCGTGTCCGCCGGCGAGCGGGCGCGCCAGGTGCGCTGAGCCGCGCCCGGGCGGGCGGAGCCCGCGGAGCCTGGCAGCCGTGGGGCCCGGAGGGGCGCTGCCCGCCCGTCCGTCCGTCCTGCCGTGCTGGTCAGTGTCTGTCCGTCCTGCTGTGCGGGTCAGTGTCTGCCCGTCTGTCCTGCCGTGCGGGTCAGTGTCCGTCCATCCTGCCGTGCGGGTCAGTGTCTGTCCGTCCTGCCGTGCGGGTCAGTGTCCGTCCGTCCTGTCGTGCGGGTCAGTGTCTGTCCGTCCTGCCGTGCGGGTCAGTGTCTGCGCGGCCGCGGGGCCGGGCTCCGCGGGAGGGCGCGGGGCAGGCTCGGTCTGTTCGGTCTGCGCGTCGCTCGGGACGCGGAGGGTCGGCGGGGCTCGGGACGCGGCCGTGCGCTCCTGTACCCCGGTGTGTGAGCCCCCGTAAGATTTCCCTTCTCCCTGGCGGCACCCCGTTGTTTTTCGAGGAGTGGCGTGGGTCCGGCGCCGGGGAGGCTCCTGCGCTTCTGCCGAGGCTGCCTCGGGTTAAACATCTTGTCAGCTTTGTTTCGTGCTTTTTGGTGAGTCTCCATTCCAGGTGTGCCAGGGAAGAATTCCTTGCCGCTTCTCGATACACCCACTTTTGGCCCCAGGAGCTGCGCCTTGACAAAGGCGGGCTTGGTATTTCCCGGGTGACCGAGAAAGGCGTTTCATGTTTCTGCTAGGGGTGAGCTGAGTCGTGAGCTCGTTAGAAATGGTTAAATTATTGTCTAATCGAAGCAATTAGTTTTTGAGATGACTTAGGACCAATATCTTCAGTGGCAGGTTAAGAACCAAGTTGGCTGTCACTAACCAAGGCAAGTCAGCCCTGAACTGCAGAATGACAGCAAGTTAGACATGTCACAAGCGGTGTGTAGCGCTGGAGTGTCTGGTCTACCCAATTCAGATAGAGAATATTTAGGTGTTTGAGAGGGGAAAAAAAAGAAAAAAAAAAGCTGAATCATAAAAAAAGTTTAGAAGTTACACCAGCAGCTGCCTTGGCTCAGACTGGTTTCCTGTTGCTGCCAGCCTTGAGTCAGAGCTGGGAGAGATTATTTCTGCAAGGAGGAGTTCTGCTGACATGTTCGTGTTTGTTGACATTTGGAAGTAGGAGGTGAAACTAGCTTAGCTACAGAAACTCTGTGCTGAGCAAGCCAGGCAGCCTCAGTGATTTGTCATCTTCCTCAACCTTTCCAAGGGATCTTCAGACTGTTCACAGGGGTAATAAAATAACAGTAATTCCTGGATCAGCCTCCTCTTCCCATTTCTCAGGTGGTTCTTTGATCAGTGCAGTTACATGCCACTTTTCATGCAAGTGGAACAAATGACTTTTTTTTTCTTTAACCATGAGAAGCTGCTCAGCCCAATAAACAGAGATCTTAAGCATTCAAAATTGCTCTTCCCAGTAATAAATCCAATATTTCTTTGTGAATGTGGGCAAATATTGTAATTCAGAAAGGAAACAACTTGTGGCAGTCACTGGGTGACTTAGTACAAATGGCATGATTAAATTTTTCTGATGTCGTTAAGGTATGCTGAGGAATGAAAACGTCTAGAACACAGAGAAAAACATTTTGTTTCATGGGAAACAAAATAAGCCTGCCAATCATCTCCAGCTGAATGAAAGTACACCAGTCACCAAAAAGGGGGAAGAAAATTGTTCTTTTCTTCACTGTAGAAACCCAACGCACTGATAGAAAACTGCCTTTACTGTTGCAGGAAACGGAAGGACTATACTTATCAGGAGTGTTTATCTTCATGTTTTCTTTTAATTAAAGGCTAGGAATGTTACTGCTTCTCACACCATCCTGGTTTGGCATCAGTATATGTATTGGGACCTAAGGATTTCATTCATCTCTCCATTGTTTTTTTCACAGAATAATAGAATAGTTTGGATTGGAAGGGACCTTTGAAGGCTATTTAAACCAACCCCTATGCCATGAGCAGGGGCATTTGAGAATGCACTAAGAGAAAATATATTTATGTTTAAAGGACTTTTCTGTAAGTTTGTTTTGTGATTTATTCTTCACTAATTATGTCAAAACAAGCATATGAAAATTTTTCTTCTTCTAAGACTATGCTAATAGTTTAGGATTTTAAAATACTTTCAGGTGCAAATGCTAATTCCGTATTTTTTACATTATCCAACTGTAATTTCTAGTAATGATAAGAGTGTAGAATAGTGTCTATCCTACATGTTATGCAACAGTAGCTGCATGTGGATCTAAGTTTTCTAAGATTTTAATCTTCAGCTGGTGAATATGAACATACATATCTTGTGGGAACATTTTTATTAAGTCTGACTTAGCAATACAAAACAGCTCCTGTTATATGGAAAGGCTCTTGGCAAACAAGGAAATGTGTTTGCACAGCCTGCAAATCAAATTATAACTTCCTGTAGTATGTTTGTTGTATAATACGGAATGAGAAAACAGGGAGCAGGTACTCACTCTAGTTCCTTACTTGTAAAGGGTGCTGTCTCCCAGTGCTAATACCAGCATTGCCAACTGCAAATAGGATATTTTTAGGACCTTATGCATTTTAACTATTCTTTGTTAAACTGTATTAAATGAATTATCCAAGTCTGCTTCTTGTTAATTTTTCAGTGAAGTACTTTTGATATAACATTTTTATTTCCAGAGCTTATGTGTGAACACAGAGACACATCCTTTTCTACCAAGTCCCCAAGTGCCATTTCTTCAGTTGGGAAAGGGGAGAAGAAAAAAAAAGGAAAAAAGGGAGTGTATTACTGATGCTGTCACTCTACAGGACAAATCGTTCGGGGATTATTTTAATTACAGGGAAAACATGGAAAACAGAACCATTTTTTGCATCCCCTGCTTTCTATGTGTCACAGTGGACTGAGCTTTTGTACTTCTGCAAATTATTTCATATTTTAACATGACTTCACCATAAGCTTTCTTTACAAAAAAGTTGTTCTTAAAAGCTTTCCAGGCTAGAGTCTGTAATCCACACTGGCTGCCTGATGCACTCCACTGTGACAAACTGAGACATCAGCCTAGACTGCTCAAGCCCTGTTGCAGCTTTGCTGCGTGACCCCTGCTTCCCCATGAAAAAAACAACTCCTTTTGGTCTTGGAAATGCAGTACCTGTTCTTCCTTTAGAAACAAATCTAGGCTGATAACAGTGATGTCAATCCCACAGACTGTCATCATAGTGGTACTGATAATGCTTGGCTGGCTGAGTGTGAACCTCTGGTCTCTGCTCAGGATCACACAGCTCTCCAGCAGGGTTGCAGGGATAGCTGAGGGAACTGTCCCCTGTGGCCTGTGAGCTACCTCCACCCAGGGCTTTCTGAGGCGTTGTAGTGTGTTTGTATACTTTGTAATATTTTGAAGTAGTTTTGTTTCATATCGCCATATTTTTTCCAAATGGTTTCTCCCAGACTGTGTGTACCCCAAATGGTGTATCCCCCTCCCTTTACTTGTGGAATCCCTCTTCCTGGATGAGATCATCCCCAAACCCCCGCCCTGGCTCTCTGTCAATCACTCAGCATCCTACCACCTCCATCTAGAAGCTTCGGTCCAGCTCCTCGAGTGATTAGCCAGAGGCCAGGGGTCAGCCCCCCAAGCCTTGCCCCATACGCTGTCCTAAATGTCTATCCCCCAGTACCCATCCCTTAGGGTCACTTATTGGTTAGTAAAATGTTGTCTACGGTTGGTTTCCACCTCCCTTCAAATGTAACCTTGGCGCATCTCCCAGGGCTCTCGGCAGGAGGCCCCCTGAGGTGCAGGAGCTCCCCAGAGCCCGTGAATAAAACCTTGGATTAAGCCGCGCTAAGAGTCGGCCCTTTATCTTCTACCGATGTCTCTGGTGTCTCTTCTGCTGCAAAGGTGACCAGCCCAGCTGCCCTCAGTACCCTCGGGGCACGGGAGAGTGTCTCCCCGCTGCCGGCCGTGTTGGGGCTGCCTCCCCTCGGTGTCTGCCGAGAGTTCCGAGAGGCTCCCCAGAGGGACAGAGACACTGAGTTAGATTAAATTTGCTGTAATGAGGCCTTCACCTGAAAATTTTGTGATTGGTTAAATAAGACTTGGCCCACACAGTGTTCACTGAACAGTTCTCATAAAATCTTAGTGCCCGTATGCAGTGAGAGTCTACTCACTGTTTGATTTTCCTTCCTTTTTTTCCATTTGTTTTCCAATCTTAGCTACCAATATAAAACCAGAAGCCTTGAATAGCAGCAAGCTTACTTTAACAGGCAAAGTCCAAAATCACGGATTTGGCTGTATGTTTGTGGTCTCTGCACGACAAAAAAGAGGCCTTTAATACTGAGGTTTCAGGTTAGCTTTTAAGGTTTTGACTTGAATTTTAAACTGAAGCTAATATTTTTTTGGTGCATTCCTTAGTATTTCCCTTAGTGCTTGTCTGAGCCAGTGAAGTGCAAAATATGGATGTAAAATAATGTAATCACCTGTGAGCTACAGGAGTGGGTAATGACCCAGGGCAGCACTGTGTACATTGTGTGTTTTGTGTGTTATTTGCACAGTCAGAAATTACAGGTGCTCTGCAAAGACGTGAAAAAAAGTGAGCAGAGTGAGGACAGGGCTCTTCCAGAGCTGGGCCTGTGTCATGAATCATTTGTCCTTCTTTTTCTGCTTCCAGGTGCTGTGCTCTCTTTTTCTTGCCCTGACTCCTGCCAGGCATGGTGCCAGATCATCAACGTGTCTGAATCACACTTTCCTCTCCTCACCTCTATGGAGGGGACGGGCAATGAAACAAACTGGAGCATTTCCCTGTCTTCTGGAAGCAAATACCACCTCTACATTGGCTTGGCCTTGGCTATAGGCTCCAGTATCTTTATTGGTTCTAGTTTCATACTGAAGAAGAAAGGACTTTTGAAACTGGCAGACAGAAGAGCCACCCGAGCTGGTAGGTGATGGTGCCATCCTTGCGCCTGGGACACAAACACCTCTTCTAACTTGACAAAATCAAGGTTCAAGTCACAGATCACATGTTTAAAACAGCTTTAATGGTGAAGTCGTGTCTTGGTGAGGGATGGAGACATGGTATTCTTTCTGTGTGTGCTTACAGGGATTGGGATTTCAGAACTCTTAGAACTATGGGATGTGCAGGGAGTATTAAATCCAGTGAGCTGGTGCTATTTCCTCACTGAGAGCAATTAGTTACCAAAATAAAATTCTCCATTTGTCTTATCCTCCAAAATGCCCGTCTCCCTCTTTTTTCAATCTTTCTTCCCCCTCATTTGAGATTGAAAGTCTTAGGCTGGTTTAGCTTTTTGGTTTTGCTCAGGTTCTTTAAAGTGAGTGCAATGAATTGTAGAAATGACATTTATTACACAAGTTTCTACAGTTAGTACAACTCTCTCTTCATCAAAGTCAACAGATGAACAGCTAGAAAAAGAACAAAAATGCCATAATTTCCTTTGCATGGATTTAAATACATAGCATTAGCAGTTTTTCTTTTGTTTGTTGTCTTTATTGGAAAATAATATTCCAGAGAATTTGGTTATTTGAAAATACTCTGATACTGAATATTATGTATACTTATGTTTTATGTAAAAAAAAAAAGCCATGCACATGGGCGCATGTTCTTTCTAATTTCTTCAAACTGAAAGTAAAAGGAGAGTCAAACTGCAGTTGACTGTATTAATATATTGGATCTGACCTAAAAAAGCATTTTGAAACATCTCTTAAGCTCACCAACAATATTTATAAACATTTTACCTTTTCTTGAAACTTCCCCTCTGTTTATTTTTAGTCAAATAGCATTTTTTAGAAGTCCAAGTCACAAAGCAGTAGAGTGGTTAATAAAATGTCAGTCAAAATCAAATATTCTTCTTTTTACATCTAGGTAACATGTTCTTTTGGTACTTTGTAAGTGCAAATGTGAAACTGTACTTTTTGTTTCTTACAGTAAGATGATCTGTTTCTTCTAAGATAAGGTTATTTTTTCTCTTTCAGGACAAGGTGGATATTCTTATTTGAAGGAATGGCTTTGGTGGGCTGGACTGCTATCAAGTAAGTCAGCTCTTTCCTCTCAGCCTATCTGTAAATCTCCAAAAAGCAGATTGTTTTAAATAGATTTATTGTCTAATTTTTCATTCCCTTCACTTAAAAGAAATGTCCTTGCAATCACATTCATGACAAGCTCTTCTCATATGCCATCTTTCAAATACTGCATTTGGTCTTAAGAGCTCTTTGCAGAATAACCATCTTTTCTTTAATATCTGGTCAAATGCCATGGCATTGCATCTGTCCAGCTTCTAGGAGTACTTAGGAGAAGAGTATTGTACTTTCTTCCAGCATTTATTAGTTGTGCAGCTAATTTTGAAATGAAAATGTGCATATATGGTGCAGAAAAAAGATTTTGGTTTGTATTTGCTGTCATAGTTGTCAAACAAAATATTTACAATAGTGTGCCTTTTAATATTCTCCTCCAAGCTGATCCAAATGTTCTTTCTTCTGCAGTGGGATTAGGAGAAGCTGCAAACTTTGCTGCCTATGCCTTTGCACCTGCAACCTTGGTTACCCCCTTGGGCGCCCTGAGTGTTCTCATAAGGTCGGTACCAATGGGGAGCAAGCCTTGGCAAATGAGCCACTCACTGCGTGAGGGAAAAAATACTGGCTTTGGCTGAAAGTAGAGATTTTTAATAAGAAAACTGAAAAGCAATTGATGGGCAGAAAATGCTTTTCATTGCTTTCTGGAAAGATATTTTTCTTTATTGAGAACTGAGTTATCTGGGTAGATAGAATCAAAAGTCTTGTTGCAAAGGCCACTGAATGCCTTCCCATTAGCTTTCCACCTAGATCACAAAGTAATTCTTATCAGCATAAACAAGCTATACTGCTGATAAAAGGTAATTTATCTATTCCTAGAGAATTGGAGCTTTTTTAAGAACTGTTATCCTGTTCTTCAGCTGGGACCAAACTTTAAATAAAAATGCAACATTCCTTCACAAAATGTTTTCAAAAACATTTCTATTTATAGGAGCATAATTTCATACTAAGGCACAGTTAGTAAACCTTTTGATTTTATTTGGTCTTTTTGAAATCTTTCTGGAAAGAAGGCAAAGAAAATCTAAGCTTTCTTCTGTATCCACAATTAAAATTTGTGGTTCTTTTGGAACATAAATATCCTTCACAGACTTATTGTTTCCTATGTATGAAGAAAAAAATAATTTCCAAGTTCTTAAGCACATACAGTAATGTGGCTATCATAGCAGCAGAAAAGACATGGACTGTGCATACAAAAATTTTATAGGAAATAATCTTTTAGCAAAATGAAATTATAGTATTTTAAATGTAAAACTCTGATTTTTAAGAACAGAGTATACTATATGAAACACTGTGTTTAAAGCAATATGTGCCACATATTAAAAACAAAACAAAAAAATAACCCAAACAAAAAAATACCCCAACCAAGCAAACAAAAAAAAATCCCTGAGATGCTTGGAATGATCTACCTGCTCAAACTGCAACTGTTCTGTCATAGCAAAACTAATGTAACTGAGACCCTGCAGTGCTGCTGGGGTCAGCATGTTGGTAAATGCAGATCAGCTGGCTGCCTGGCTGCTGCTGTGCAAAAACAGCTTGAGTTTTATTGCCCTCTTCTTTAATGGGGAGGGCAATCATTCAAATTTTCATGAGACAGAGGGGTTGTTAGAACTTCATGTCAGTGAACTCATTACCCTTGTGTGAAAAAAATTTCTGTGTTTTGATCAGTGGGTTGAATAACTATTTGTGTGTTCACACACCATTAAGCCTGTGTTTGTGCCCAAGGTTGTTCTCTAACAGGCTAATCATGCCCTGTGAGTGGTGTTATTTAGGTCATGTTATTGTGCTTAGGTTAAATAATCAACCCCGTGGAGATCTGGGGTTGATCGTTGAAGGGGGAGACATGGGTTCTCTGTGTTTTGGGGGGAACCCTGGCAAGCCAGGCAGAAAGTGTGCCTGGGTGGGAGAGCCTGGGGAGGGATGAGGAAGAGTTTCCAGCACTCATGTGCATTGGTTGTAATGGCAAATTAAGTGCTTTGAACCATTTTTGGAAGAAATAAACAGCTCTTGTGGTTACTCTACAGTAAGAATGCACACCCTGACTCAAGCAATCAGGAATGAGAAGCTCCTTAGCAATTTGGACCCTTTTACAACCTGGAGGGAAGTGTTGAGGGTTGCTAAACTCCCTAAAATCTGACCTTACCTTCTTGGTCATGACCAACTTTCTTGGAAAAACTCCTTACAATTTGGTTCTTTTAGGCTGGTTTACTATAAATCCAAATTCAAAAGAGGTTTTCTGTTACGCTATACAGAGAGATTTTGAATGTCTTCTGTGCCTGGTGGAGCTGAACACTTTATTTCTATTTTGCTGAACAGTGCTATATTGTCATCCTATTTTTTAAATGAGAAGCTGAATATTCATGGAAAGCTGGGCTGTATACTGAGCATTTTGGGGTCAACAGTCATGGTTATTCATGCCCCAGAGGAGGAGGAGGTCACCTCACTAGATGAGATGGAAAGAAAGCTGCAAGATCCAGGTCTGTATGCAATTGCAGTGAAGACATGCTGCAGTTCATAGGGAAGTGTCTAGGACACTGAAAAACACTGAGCATGTTTTTGGGCATAGTCTGGTGTTGTGTGTATTATTCTTCCCTTTCCTCTTTTTTGCAGTGTTTGTTGCATTTGCTGCTCTCCTGACAGTCATTGTCCTTGTCCTTATCATTGTTGTGGCTCCAAAGAGAGGTCAGACAAACATAATGATCTACATTTTAATTTGCTCTCTCATTGGTGCCTTCTCCGTCTCATCTGTGAAGGGCCTGGGCATTGCCATTAAGCAGATGCTGCAGTGGAAGCCAGTCTATCGCCACCCCCTGGTTTACATTCTGGTGGGCATCCTGGTGCTCTCAGTCAGCACTCAGATCAGCTACCTCAACAAAGCCCTGGACGTGTTCAACACATCCCTTGTGACACCCATTTACTACGTGTGCTTCACTACCACAGTGGTGACATGCTCCATCATCTTGTTCAAGGAGTGGAGCAGTATGGAACTGGGCGATATCATTGGAACCCTGAGTGGATTCTGCAGCATCATCATTGGCATCTTCCTACTGCATGCTTTCAAAAACACTAACATCACCTGGAGTCAGTTGATGTCCACTGTTGCCAAAGGACCATCACCACCACACCGTGAATCTGAAACCAGTCACACCTTGCTGGAGAGCATGGAAGAGCCAGCTTTGGCATATGAGGAGGACAACATTTTATTCAGTCAGTGAAACACTCAGGCAGTGTTCATCATCAAAATATCATGAATTGCAAACTCAGCCCACCCATGTCTACTAGAAAGCTCTACTTTTCTGCAGTCCTCTGGAAATTTGTCTGTGAGGCCTGTTAAGTGTGGACCACTCTTCTCTATGTCAGCTGTTGGCAGTTATGAGTGAAAATGGTCAGTAATTAGCACAATAGACAGAAACCTGGGGGTGATTATATGGTAGGCACTGAAAAACATGGTCCTTTTTTTATGCAGCATCTCTTCCTGGGAAATTTTAGCAAAAAAGAATGGTCTTTGTAAGCCATGTTTAAAAATGCAATTTTCTTTTGATGATAAAAGACAATCCTTGCTGAAGTGGCAGGTACTCTGCTATTATTTTGTGATGGCCTTAATATCTCTGGCTTTCTTTATATTATTATAATTTATTGCCAAGTGAGCTTGTAGATACTCTACATGAAGGATCTTCATTGGAGACATAATATGAAGAAAACAGTGTTTAACACTTTTAGTTTTTCATATAAAATTTTATGCAAGATTTTTTCACTTTTGATGACCTGCCAATGAGCACTGATTAGATGTCACAAAAAATTTTAGCAAATACAGTTCTTGATACATCTCAGCTTTTCTACTCAAGGACTCCTGAATGGATTGTGAATCCCTGAATGTGCCTGTACTTTTTTATTTCAAAACTAAGACCAAGTTTAAGAAAAATAAAATTCATTAGAGTCCTGAAAACAGTTGCTACTGGCTTAAAAAGTTACATGAGGTAATAGAATTAAGTATTCAAAGGCAGGAGAAAAACAGAACATGCAATTAAAAATTTTCACTTTTTTTTTATATTATTTTGAGGGTTAAGAAGGAGTTTTACTTATTTCCATACTTCTTCCTAATGCAGCCATCTATTAATTAGAACCCATGTAAGCTTTTCGAATTTTTTTTCCTCATTTTCTGGGAAGGTATCGTTCTTTATTATTAATAATAAAGCAGTCCTGTTAATTTTTATTCTTTTATAAGTGCAAAATTCATTTTACAATCCATGTGCTACTTCTAAAAATACTAGATAGGGGATGAGCTATAGGCAAGGGGTGAGAAATGTCAGAATGACATGAGAAATGTATTTTTTTTTGAGTTTGGACTTCTCTAAAAAGAGTATTCGCCCATAGTAGATGTTTTACAATATGTTAACCTACCAGAGGCCTTGAAGATTGTTAACTGTACTGTAGTACTGTAGTTCCTCTGTTGTGGTCACTGATCTTCCTGTCACAAAAAAGTTTGCACAGTCCATGGTTTGCTCATTACAATCTTCTTGGTTTTCCACTTTCTAAGTAAGTAACTTCAGCAATCAGACATGTGGTTGGTGACAAGCTCATCAGAAAGCAGCATTTCCAGTCTTTGGATCTTTAAGTGTGAGTCCAGAAAGTTTGCCAGAGGATGCCATGACTTCAGCAATTAAAAACTGGTTTTAATCAGCTGAAATTCATATGCCAAGCAGAACTTCCTCATGAAGCAGGCTATATGTTTTCTAGTGTTCAGAAGGTTCAGTAGAAGAAGACAGTTTGGATGGATATAAAATTGTTCTGCCAAAGAAAGCTCATCCTTTACAAAAGGGTTGCTGCTTATGTTTCATATATTTGTGTGGCATCACTGTTACCCAGCAAAAGGGACACTTTCACCAAAAATTTACTTGCCTTCAAAATACAATGACATTGTTTACATTATCAATTTGGCGTACTTTTCAGCTTGAGTGATGAAATTCACAGCAATTCTTTGCTGTTAAAAAAGTTTCAGACAAGAAAACCTACTAACAGGGTTTCATTATGTCTTAGTTAATGTAGAGAATACTTTGGTTTTATTGACCAGATTCAAGCTTCTAAACATTAATAGTTAAAACAAGTAACACAAACAATAAAAAAACTAAAGATGGAGGGGGTTTTATAGTTTGTTCTTTAAAAAAAACTTTCTTTTCACTCTGAATTACACAGCTCAAAGAATAACTGAAGAAAATATTGACTATAAAAAAGAGAAAAAGAAATGCTTTTGCATAGTTCATGGCCCCTTTATTTGCTAATGGAGTCATCACTGTGATGCGACCAAATTAGTTATTTGTAAGAAATAGCAACCACTCCAGTTCTTGAATGGATGTGCATTGGCATTTTTTAAAGATATGTCATAATACTTTCTTTGAGAAGGGTGTGGACTCCTTAGGTACCAGCTGCTGGCAATAATTAGCTTATAACAAGTAAAATTCCTGTATTTTCTGCTGGATCTGTGTATCTGCTATTACACATAAATAGCAACTAATAATAAAAGAATGTTATTTTTTAACAATGTCAAAAAACCAAAGATAATGGTTATCTTCATGGTGTACAAGAAGTCCATCATGTTAGAAATAAATTAGTGATTAATTTTTTGTATAAAAACACTTGTAAGAGATGCTATTTTTAAAAATGTTTATATTTAGTTACTAGTTTGGAATAACTTTGATTTTTTTAATTGAAATTATGCTAATACTTCTCTTGTAATAAATTATTCATGGTTATGTACTAAATTATCTGTGGTTTTTAAACGAGGGATAAAAAAAGAGTGTCATTCATATTTCTAAACTGGAGAAGAAAACCCAAAGCATGTGTGTCTCACAGCCAGTCTCAGTGGAGAGGGTTTCAGTGAGTTGTCAGGTTTCCCAGGCAGTAAAATGAAGAACACTGTTTAAAGTAATTAGATGTTTTGGTATGTAGGGCGAAAGGTTAAGAAGGACAACAAAGCAATCCTCAGAGGCAATACATTGCTAACCAAATTACAGCTTTTAAATGCTGATACTAAACAAATCTTGGCAGCTACCCATTATTACCATATCTCAGGACAAATTAATAGGCAATTAAGTTCCTTACATAGCTGCACCAACTAAATTTAGGTAGGTCAAGGAGACTTGGATAGGTTAAAAAAATCTGTACAATTTTGGAAGGAAATACCTCAGTTATTAGTTTCTATAGAAATCTGTTCTACCATCTTCATTTTCCAGCCACTCTTGAAAGAACCATCCTATAAAAAAAAAATCTTCGTCCCAAAGGGTACATATTCAAAACTTCAAACTCCACTCATCAGGCTGCATCCTGGAGCTATATGGGGAATTGCATACTTCTAGAAAATGCCATTCTCTCATTCTTTAAAGTCCAGCAAAATAAAACTGGCAAGTGTGCTAGGAAATATCCTTCCAGCAGGGCAGATTTGCACTGACTCCTTTTGCGCAGGTTTTAAAATGGTGCCATGGTTCAGAACATGGGTGGGAGGCTGAGCGGGAGCCAGACTGGTGGTGCATGAGGGAGGAGGGATGGTGATGTTCTTTGGTGGGCTTGTAGGGCCTCCCATCTGTGAAATCGGCTGGGGCAGAGGGGGAGGAGGCAGGAATTGGTCTGGAACAAGTGTCACCAGCCCTGTACACGCTAGTAAATTGTCTGCATTGCTTCTCAGGAGTACTTTGACAAGTGAATTCATTTCACTTTCTGAAAATAAATGCCATTTTGTCAATAACACACCTTTTTAATAGAAAAGAGATGTATCCTAAGTGGCTGGCTCACAAAAGCTTGGAGTTCTGCCTTTTTTTCCTCCCATCCATAATACAGACTTGTTCCAAGATTTCTGATTTTTGATCAGCAAACATTAGCTAAATTTTTACAAATGCTGAACATTCCTACAGCCTTCTTTTGATGGAAGTTTCCCTGTACAGAGGTGTCTCCTTTACTGCTCTTTCCAGATCTCATTTTCATCACATGGAAGTTAAAAAAAAACAGTGAACACACGTCTCTTTATGGTCAGTGACAAGGATGTCGTTCACTATTCATCCATTTTTTTGCCTGTTAGGATTTGGTTGGAATTTGAACTAAGCTCACAGTCACCATGAGGTCTAAGGCGGCCTACTCAGTCTTTATGTAAGGGTGTAGCTGTTCTGGTAAATAAATACACTGTAGATACCTGACCTTTGTACTGCAGACCATTTCTTGCAGCCAATTAAGCACCAGTTTCACTGACTCTGAAGCAAGTTCTCTTGCTTTTTCATTTGTTTACTCTCAGCTTGATTATAGCAGCTGTTCAATTTATTCTGTGTCAGAACGTTACTAACAGCTTCTTCAAATTTTTTCCCAAGCAGCCTACAGAAAGATTATATTGGGAAGTGGAAGCCTCGTAGGCAAGCATTATCGGCTTCAGTTATTAGACCAGCATGTTTCTAGGATGGGTGCATATTCATCATGGGACAACTCGGTAAGAGGCAGGAGCAAGATGCTTTGAGTACATAAACCTAATGCAGCTGGTTTTTACTGCACGGCACTGTAACGTATTACACATTAACTTGCAGTAATATGGCAAAACCAGTTTTACAAGAGCTGCTTAAAAAGATGTCTCATATATTATTCAAAGTCCCCATCTACTTTATATTGTGGAGAGAGCTTGAATTTCACATCGGTAGTGCATCATCTGCTGAAAAGCTTTGTACTTCTGTGACCTGGGCATAAACTGGGGTGAGCTCCATGTGTATACTGTGTTGTTGTCTCAGTCTTGGCTGAGAGGGAGCAGAGCCAGGACAGCTGACCTGAAGTGGCCAAGGGGCTATTTTGTACCGTGGAATGTCATGATCAATGTATAACCTGGGGGGGGAGAGGAAGGGAAGTTGGCTGGGGGCTGCTGGTTACTGCCTGTGGATGGGCTGGGCATCGGTCAGCAGGGAGTGAGCACTGGTACTGGGCATCACTGGCTTCTCTTGGTTCTAGTCCTCTTTCTCTCTCCTTTTAATCACTATTGCTATTGTTACATTTTACTTTGTTTCAGCTGATAACCTGTTCTTACCTCAACCCACAAGTCTTACTTTCTGACTCCCTGTCCCACCGGGGCGGAGGCAGTGAGCAAGCAGCTGCGCGGCACTGGTGCCGGCTGGGTTAAACCACAACAGTTATAGGCCTGCATTCAGTCATAGGTCTGACAAAGGGCTGAATGCTCATAAATAAATTGATTATGAAAGTAAACAGTGACATCAATTCTTCTGAGAAATTACATGAAATAATGGGAATATCATAGTTTACTTGATGCAGAAATACCTCAGAAGTGTGTTTGAAGGTACTCCCAAATGTTCAAACACTGGGACTAATAATTTCCTTTCCCAAGGGTTGATAACCATCAAAATACTATTGTAGTAAAGATGACTGATTACTGCTAGGACTATATTTGATTATGAGATGCCATCATCCGTTGGAAATTCCAAACTTTGTGGGGTTTTCTATATTTAATTTTAATGTTACAGTTATTTTTTATATTTGGAAATAAAAAATTAAACTGTGACTCAATTTGTGACAAAAATTAAATTGAACTCATTCTTTATCTAGCATGTTCTACATACTTTGTCTATAAAGCCCTAAAACTAAATATTGTGATGTATTTGCCTATAAATAATTCACAATGCAATCACATATTTCCAAGAACATATTTATTTGCGATGATCTATTTTGTTTTAAATAATTATGAATTCCATCTACCTTTCCTTCTCTACAACATACTTGTGTTGACCATAGTTAAAATTTAAAATTAAAAGTGAATAACAACATAAGAAGTAGGGGTACAGACGTGTCCATGTAAGGTATCGTGGGATCCATCTGAGCTTTACTGTCAGGTTGCAGTTTTAACTTGCTCATGAACCATCCTGGCCATTTGCAAGGGGAGGGCTGAGGCACTGCTTTGTCCAAGTAGTGGGTCCAGGCACACGTGTGGGCACTGCTCCCGTGGACAGAGCCCTGCTCTGCTTCTCCAGGGCTGGATGCTCTGCAGTACACAAGGACTTGCCTTTAAAAGTGACCTAGCCAGAGCTTATCAGAGCTTCTTCCGTCATTTTTGCTCTGCCAATCAGCATTCCCCAGTGCATTAGTCATATTAAGTATAAATAATGTAATATTGATGCAAGAATTAGTGTAACTCTGAACAAAGGAATGAATAAAAATATCTATAAGGTGAGTAGGCTTGGTTACTGCTTTTCAGACAGACTTTTCTCCCTAACCATGAAAACAAAGCCTTGAGAGTCCCAAACCAGTGTCCTGGAGTATCTTTCTGAAATAAGAAAAACTGTGCCAAGACCAAACAGCTGCTTCAATATGCAGGATGCTGGTACTGTGATTTAGGTAGAGACCTCTCCAAAATGTTGAGGTTTTCTGTACCAGCTTCATTAGTGGCATGCTTAATGCTAACCTTTCAGGAAGTATATTGGTATAAAATCTGTGATTATGTCATCTCTGTTAGATTTCTGAGGGTCACTGTTAACTCTGCAAAAGTAGGACGTCCTTCAGGTTTCTGAAAAGAAAAGCAGAGGATAAACTTGTGTTAGCAGATTGGTTGATTACAGTACCAGACTTCAGAAATTGGATATAAGTACATATGAGATAACACTTAAAAAAAACTCAGGTTTGTAATTTTAGAGAAAAAGAAAAATCTGTTATTCATGACACCAGCAGCATGAGCACAGACACTTGTAAAAAGATTCCTGAAATTTCTTTATACTTATTGCAATTCTGGATCAGAATTCCTATGGAATTTCTCCCTGCAGTAGGTCTATGGAAAGCCCTACCAGTCAGGAAAACATGGTACTCAGGAATGCTTCCTGCGTTTTTGAAAAAGGATCTTCACTGCTGTATGATTTGAAGTGCTGCAGCTCAGTATGGAGCAAACTCCTGTCCGGTGGCAGACAGGAAAGAGAACTTCTTCCCCATGACCTCTCGGCTGGCTGGCACCCCAATGGATGTTTGCAGTAAGCTGGCAAGCTGGATGCAATTTAGATTTCCATCTCTTAAGCTTTTTCTTTTTACTCAGGATTTAAAAATTTTATTCAGACTAGTAAGGTGGGAGATAAAGGAGAAAATGGTAGCAACAAGATTCCCCAGCTACTCACTATGTATGCCCACAATTTTACATAAAAAAATTGCACACAAAGCTCTTCTGAAAGGACTTTTAACCTAAAATAATGATTCATTTCTTCTAGAGACTAGAGAAGGAGGGCCCTTAAGGGATTAATCAGATAGAGAAGTTGAGGAAATCAGTGTTTTGTTACCAATATAGGAAATAATAGGTGATGGACAAATGGTGAAAGAACATGAAGTACTAAATCAGCTTGGACAGGGTGAAAGAGGGGCAGCCTTAGGAGCTGCCCTGATGTACAGAGATACTGATATACACTTGAAAAAGGGGTTTCAAAATCTACATTTAGTGGGCATATTCACTTGGTGTATGAATGTGTTATCATTCAGAGCAGATCTAGAGAAACCAATACAAAGGCACAAAAAAGGTATCACATTGTACCCAGCAGAGAAACAGGACAGCAGTGGCATATTCCAACCCGGAGATGCTCTAGACCTATTGTACTGATAATGTGCTCTGTATTTCTCAGCTGCAACAGTCAAAAGAAGCAGAGGCTTGTAAACTTTGGTGTGATTTGTGAAAAACAGTTAGAAATGCTGAGAATGCCACAGATGTGAAATAAGGATTTAATGCCTTGATCTTTTAAGATTGCTCTTATATCCATGTTTAAAATTAAGAACAAAGTAATACCTCAGGAAAAAAAACCAAGGGGAACAAACCTCATGCCAGCAGCTGTACATGACTTTGTACACAGGATGTGATGCCAAATGTGGTCGATAAAGTCGGTTACCCTGAGAAATCTCACGGACAACTTCAGCATTTGACTTGGTTTCAAAAGGCATTTTGCCTTCTGTGAAAACTTCCCACATCAGTACACCTGGAAGTGAACCAAAATAGGTTTAGGACAAAACAAAAGATGCCAAACCCACAAGCTTTCAACAAAATCAGGAGAATAAAAAACACTCCTGATTCTTCTATGTGTTGAAAAATGAATGAAAATACAGGCAGCCTGAGCTGAATGAAGGATACAACCCAAACAATTTTCAATATAATTCTGCTCTCTTTTAAGTCAGCTAAGGTGATGGTCCATGAAATTCAGATGAATATGTTTGGCTAATGAGGACTCATCAGAAATGCACATTTCAGTCAAAATCTACTTTTTAGGTGCAGAACCTTCCAAATGAAAAATCCATTTGTCCAACATAAGCAAACTTTGAAAAATGGGAAGGGCTGAAGTTTCAGATAGGTAGCATGGGTAAAAATTTACACTTTCCTAAATCACATCAGTAGTTTTAGGGAAGTGTGGTTGCCCTTTCACCTAATCAACTCACCAAATGACCAGACATCTGATTTGCTGCTATATTTTTTGAAATGAAAGACTTCAGGAGATGACCATTTGACTGGAAACTTGGCACCTGAAGAGCTGATATATTCATCATCAATGACATATCTAAAGAATAAGAGGAAACCACATATATTTGAATGAGTGACATTTGCACAAATGGTTTAGAATTCCAGAAAAATAGTATCAATTTGGAAACAAAATTATATCTATTATATCTATATACTATTTTAGTATAAAATGCACAGACACAAAAAACCCCATAGCAATGCACTTAAAGACATTTTTGTCTAAATGAATGATTTGGATTATTCATCAGAATAATGTCAGAATAAAACATTTTGATACAAGCATAAGAGTGACAGGATGGTAATTATTCTCATCTTTTGGGTGTATATTAATAAGACACATCACTTCACCATGGGCAGGGAAATCAGCAGCAATAAATAATTAGCCTTTTTTTAAAAGGATCCACCTTTTCCACCATTTGTTCTACCCAAATAAGGCTCTTGCTGTCCATCTTCACAGATGCCATATCAGGGACATTGTTACCAAAGCAACACACAAAGAAATGTTCATCACATTCAAGGCAGCAGTTCTTGTAGGTGCACTAAAGTAATTGTTTTTCCCCAAGCCTATAGGAGCTGACCTCCCTGATAAAATGAAATTATTTGCCTAATGCAGGCATTTATAGGGCAACATTTTAAATGACTGCTAGGCTGATCCCAACATCCTTATTAACCCTGGGCACATTTTCCAAGTATTAATGTTCCTGAGCAGATCACAGACATGCAGTACACATTTATTCTCAGGGAAAGAATAAAGGTAATTTTTTTAAAGCACCCTTTAAAGGAGGTCACATTGAAGTTAATAATCTTTTTGCCTCCCTTTCTCATTTTGGTGCAGGCACAGAAACATGGGAGGCTATTGAATAAGGAACATATGAAATAGCAGTACAAAATAGCCTGTAGTAGCTGTTGTGTGAGCTCTGAATAATTAGGTTGTGCTCCCATCACATCTCCACATCCTTCCCAGGATAGTGAGTCCTAGAGCCAGACCACTGATCTCCACTTTGTGGTCACAGTGAGCCTTGCAGGTCCATTATTCTTAGGCTGGAGCCTGACAGCCACCTTGGTCTTACTGTATTTTCTCATTCATCTGGATAAGTCCAGAGCACTCATACTGACCTTTCCCTTTTGGGGAGCAGAACAACCATGGTACAGGACAGCCCTTTGAAAAACAAGTCCGTAGCTATAAACTGCTAGGGTGTTGTAAGCCTGAGGTTAGAGATAGGAGGCAAAACTGAAGGAGCATGGCTGTGCTGACCTAACGACTCACAGCCACAAGTGTCGCCACAACCTTCTGCTCAGAGCCACTGACACTCAGAGCCACTGACTGTCTTTCAAGCTCATCTGCCTCCTAATGCTAACCCACAGAAAAACCAGCCATTAAAACACAAAAGTGGAAGGTTTTGTGCTGGGCTTGCAAGAGGAAAGAAGAAAGAAGACATCCCCTTTGGGCAGCATTCAGTCATTTGGCCAGCTCAGCTGTGTCCTCTGAGGAAAGTCTGTGAGGCTAGAGCTGTTTCTCAGGCTGGTGCTTGTCAGAGTTAAGAGTGCTCTCTTTCCTCACTTTGGCTGGTTCTATCACTAAACAGAAAAACCACTTCCCTTCTAGAGCAGCATGTGTCACACTTCCTACCCACATGGTCCTCCCTGCATCCTGCCTCACCTACTCAGCTACCGCTGCCTCCAGAGGTCAGCACCAGCTCCAGTTCTGTCCCTAGCGACTTTCTGACCTCCATCCTGCTCAGCAAAGCTGAGGAACTTCTTTCTTCAGGCTTCTGGCTGCCCTGTGCATTCTGGGCATTTCTCTGTCCACAAACAACTCTGAAGTTTACCTGGCACTTTGTTTACCTATCTTGCACTAACCAAGAGCAAGAGGAGGACACGACATCCAGATCATGGTACAGTGGTTAAACAACATTACAATTTTCATCAGGATTCAAAAATTACCCACAGTGGGATTCCCCAAACCAGTGAAGCAAGCAGTGAGGTTAACTAAAGATCATGCTGCAGCTGTCTGAGAATAGGTGCTCACAAAACCTTTGTCAGTGGCCTCGTACCTTGCCATGCCAAAGTCAGATACTTTAACCACGTGGTCCTCATTGACTAAACAGTTTCTTGCAGCCTGGGGAAAATGAGAGAAACATATCTGAAATCTGTGCTAAAGAATTTTAAGAGAAATACAGCAGCTGATTATATTTGCTCTAGATCATGCTGTTTATATCTGAAAGGTGATTAGTATATGGGTCAAAAATATTAGTGAATTTTTGAGTCAGTGAACATATTTTACTATTGTGTAGTTACGCATACATAGCACCTAGCAACTTATATGCTTGTAGTATGACTTGCAATATGTTTACATATTTTTAACAGTGAAAGACTTTTAGGTTGCAGAGTCTAATGATCCAACCAGATATTTTCCTGAACATCAACACTAGGGACAATTAGTGTAAATTTTTAAATTTGTTTTGTGATGTTTTCATTACAGAAAACAGGAACTTCCTGGTGATTTTCAATATTTTACATTTCTTCATGCAACTAGGTAGGAGAGGAGGAAGATTTCCTCTCTACATCCAAATGTGAGCATTGAAAAGTATCAAGGAATAAAGAAACAGACTCCTTTCCTCTAATTCCCTGCCTGTGGGCAGAAAAGCCACTCATATATCCCAGCATTAATGAATGGCTGTAAAGAGCCAAAAAAATATAGACAGAAAAATATTTCAATTTTTTAAAATTCTCATTGTTGCTGACCTTTTGTAATGCTGTGATTTTCGTTGTGTTCTAATCATTTTCACATTAAGATGTCATAATACCAGATAGTTCCATGTCAATGTCCTAATTTTCTCTGAGCTCTCAAGGTGTTTTTCCAAAGGAAAAGCTTCTCTCAAGCAGTTTTTTGAGCTGTCCATGGGCAAAACAACAGCTGAAAGGTTTGGGTTTGCCCTATTAGATCCTGCAGGGCTGAAGTCTTACAGGATGCATAGTGCCCCATAAAATGCAACAGCACATTCTCTACTGCAAATATTTGAAAAGAACCTCAGAAAACCTATTGTACTTACCAAATCACGGTGAATAAAACTGTTTCTTTCCAGATATTCCATCCCTTCACAAACGTCCTGGCACATGCTCAGGAGAACGTCTCTGCCGAGTTTCCCCCGCCTCTGCCGCAGGTAACTGAGCAGGCAACCATTTTCCATGAATTCAGTCACAACGTAGAGCGGTTTGTGATGTGTGCACACTCCATACAGCTGGACCAGCTTTGGGTGGGAGAGTTTCCTGTTTAAAATCACATTTTAGACAGGCTAATATTTGTTCTTGGCAGATAACTAAACCTTTGATTCTCGTGATGGCTTTGAAAAAATTTTTCACTACTTCATTAAGAGTTTCCTATTCAGCTGTCCTCAGAGTTCTCCCAGCACTTAGCACTTTTCTCTCTACAACTTTCTACAAAAAGTTCACTCTGTGAACTCATAATTCTTCATCAGTTATACAAATGCAGTGAATGCAAAGCTTGATTTGGTTGATGCAAAATGGGAAGGTCTAGTTACACTTGGTTTGCAGGCAGGGGCTTTGACCCTGCAAGGGTTCATCTCTTCTGGCCTTTGCCAAGACCTCATGTGGATACTTCCCTAATTTGCAAAATTTGCAGATATGGTAATCCAGTTTCTCAAAAGCTTTAGTTGGGTAGAAGCTGTGGCAGTGCTCCTAGAGACACTGAGTTAAGGATTAAAGAATAGTTGTAGGAGCACATTTACCAGAACGTTTGTTCCCCATTGAGCTCCACAGTACAAAGCAAGGCACACTCTAAAGAAAGAGTCTGGGCATAGGAAGCATCTGCATCAGCTTGGTTCAGTCCTTTACATCAGCCTTTCTGTCCCACACAACCACCATTCCCATCAAACTGCTTTGTTTGTTTGAAATGGAATTAGGTTATATTTATTTCTTGGTAAACAGACAGAACAGCCTTTGTACTTACATCATCAGTTTGGCCTCCTCTATGAAATCATCTTCAGACATTGCGCCTTCATTGATTGTTTTGATGGCAACCTTGATAGTCTCTTTCCATTTACCAAGATAAACAACTCCAAACTGCCCACGCCCAAGTTCTTTCAGTAACAGCAGTTCAGATGGGTTTAATCCCCACTCCTCTGCAAAAGCAACCCAAAATGTCAGGAGAGTCAGCCATGCTCCAGGAGCCACGCCTTGCTGATGGCAGTTCATGAGCACTGCAAAGCATCATGCTTGTTCATCAGCTATAGCAAGAATTTTAAATAGCTGAAATTTTTTACTGGCTCATATATATTTAAATACAAATACTATTTTGCAGCCTAAAGAATGCGATTAGTAATTTTGCTTAATGTAGGAATGTCTGAGGCTTGAAGATAAGGCAAGTGTTTAGCTTTGATTACATATGAGAACTTTTTTGGCACTATGATATGTGATATTTTTAGCTCCAAACCAGTTCCAGATGGATTGTATATCTACAGAAATAATCACTGGCTACCTTTATTGTAATAACTACAATATCTCAACCCTCCAGAAATATTAAGCCATGGGATTCATGGGAACATGAAAGATACTCAGTTTTGGAGGTTCCTATTGTCCAATAGATGGCATGAGGTTCCCAATCTATATACACAAAACTGGCATTTCTTGCCTGTTTGTTTTAATACCACATAAGATTCCATTCTTATTTCTAAAACTTGCAGAACTGACAAAGAAAATCTTCTCCATAAACAATATGAATTTCAGGTTTCAATTTTGGTTTCCTAAGCATTTACAAAAATCAAATAGCCTTTCAAAAGCTATTAAACGTCTATTTGAGACTTAGGTTTGCTTAGAAAAGTCAAAATATATCTGAATGCACTGGTGGTTGTAACAGAAGCACAACAGTCACAGAAGCAGCTGAGTCAGGTGTCTCATTTGGTACTGACACCTTACACTGTTTATGTGTTTAGTATTACCAAAGAATTTCACTGATAAAACTTAATTATTAAGCTGGGTGAATATGAGCTACATTATTGCCTAGGTAGATAGCAAATTCTCCTTGAAAAGAAGATAAAAAATTTACCGTAACTCAATCTTGCGGTTTCTGGTGAGGTGCATCCATCTGATCCCACTGGATGTCGGAGACGCGTGATGAGACCTGTCAGGGACAAAGCCACATTATTCTGCTGACCAATTACTTAATTTAAAAATATGCTATATCATACTTCTTCTCAAAGAAAACTATTTGGAATCTGATGTAAGTGTCTTATTTCTTGAAGTCATTTTTGCCTAGTTTGCTCAGATAAAATTACTACAGTGAGGAGAAATGGAGAAAGACTATTTAACAGGGCCCTGACTATGGAAGTATTTCTATTTTCATAAAGCCAACACTAATAATCTTGGTTTTTTGTACCATGATAGTGAGCTTAAATGGACTCTAAAATAGTGTATCACTGACCTGAGTAGGGTCTCATGACTTCTCGGGTTTGAAATATGTTTGTGTCTCATTTATTTTCTTTGCATTCATAAGCCAAGAGTACTAGTGAATACATCCCTCACTAAGGACTCCCTGAGTTCATTGATTTTTCCCACTACTACTTTTAGGCCCAATTCTGCTACAAGTGTTTCCTACAATTCTCCTCCCTCCAGCAAAAGGCTCTGTCCATTCCCATATCCTCCTCTCTAGTGCAAGGGATCTCTGTGTCGTTTTCCCATCTTCCCTCATTCAGAGTAAAACCATTTTATATTGTATTAAAATGATGGGAAGAAGGTGAAGGATATTTTTCATGCTAAAAATTATAAAAATCTGCCATCAGCCAACAGTTACAGATGTCTAACCCTGGTAAGCAGAAAGTTAGTGTTAGAGAGTCCTTGTGAACACAAGAACTAATTCTGCCCTTGATTGTTTGTGGTATGGGTTGGGTTTTTTTCAAAATCAGTACAACGCTGCCTGCTGATGCACAGCATAGCTCCTGCTTTTATTAGATTGCATGTATGCTGGTCCTTGTCATAGACAAAGAAAGAATTATGATCAAATTACACCCAAGTCCCATTCAGTCAAACGCAAACCAAGAGAATACAGAGCAGCCTTTTATTTTTGCTAAACTCATTTAATACATGTAGGCAAGTTTGGTAGTTTCACTTCCCTCATGGTATATGCACATGACAGCTATGACTTTGGCAGCAAGAAACAAGGCATATTTGAATTCATTAGCATTAAAAACACTTGTGTCAGACTTTATAAGGAAGCTATTAGAAAAAGATGTAAAACCATTACCAGCTCACATGCATTACCTGCAGCGTTGTGTTGATGATACTTGATGAGTTCAGGAACAGATGAGAAGACATAGTTTTCTGCTACATAATATTGTCCTGAGTGATTTTGTTTAATTTGATAATGTAGAATATTTCCATTATGACTTCTGAAATCAACAAAGCATTAGAACTTTCAGTAAAAATAATTTATACTATAAATCTGCTTAAATTTCACTATGAAAACGTAGACAAATCTGAAAACTTGGGACACAGTTCTCAGCTTAGAATGGCTGTGTCTAGCTGGGACACTGTTTCAAGAGAAAAAAAAAAGACTTTTGTTGCCCAAATATTTTTTACCCCTGTATCCATGCATTCATAAAAATAGCCACAGTGCTTAAGAATTTTTCCTCCTCATTTAACATTTATTTGAATACAACCTCTTGAAATTAAAATGTTACAAATTACCTGCATTTTCTCCCAAAAAACTTAAACACATATTCATGTATAGCATGAGATTAAATTTTCAGTTCTACTTCTTCAAAGGGTCTTCACTGGAGCTTTTATTTGATATCTTTGTTTTTCTGTATTTCTTTGCATTATCTGTCTTTTTTGCTTTCTGTGTATTTTGCTGTCTGCTTATCCCTGCTTCTGTGACACTCAAAATTAAGCAGTTAAGTTTGCATTTCAGGCTGGTGGTTGCTGAAGGTTAGTACTCTAAATTGTGGACACAGCAAGCAGAGCTCAGAATACAGAGACATTATACAGTCTGCATTACTGAGTCATTGTCAGAAACACTACCCGAGCCTTACAGAAACTGGGAGTCTGTCCCCAGCACAGGGATGGTGGGGAGGGCTGGCCCCAGGTTTCCAAGGAGGGAATGGAGGGAGGGAGGGAGGAAGAGGGTGGAGGTAACAGCAATGCCTTAGCTGCTCTCACCTCTGGCTTCCTGTAAGAGGGAGAGAAGGAAAGCAGACACAGTTGATACAGGGGGATGTGGGAGGGCTGAAGAAAAGGGTATGAGACAGTTTGAAATAGGTTAAGTCAGTTCTGTAGGTGATTGCTCCTGATGCGGGAAAGTGTGAGTCCTGTGGCTGTTGTCCAGCAAAAGCAAGATTGAACAGTAGGATTGAGGTGATTTGGGAGACAAACAGGTGAAGTTTGAGCACAGCAGAGTCTGGGATGGATTTACAGTGCACAGAGCCTGTGGAGAAAGGAAACAGTTTGGTGCAGTGGCCAAAGGCTGTGGCATGGTTTCCACAGCTGGTTTCCACAGATCATTTGAGAATTTCAGTGAGTGCAGGTAATCCTGTCTTGCCAGGACATTTGCACACTGACTCCCAGATCCACCGCCCACCTTGATCTTTTCTGCACAGGGTGATTAACTCTGCATGAACAGCATCCCAGTGGTTCTCTGCTCCTGTGCACTGCATGTCCAACCTAGCCAGTTATTCTGAGGAGTCTGGAGGAAGCTTTTCCATCACCACTTGATTCAAACTCCAACCATTCAGAGGAACTCACCCCTTAGCCCGCGAATACATGGACAGCGTAAGAAGACCCTGCCGGCTTGAATCCCTGACAACAAAGGCACCTTCTTTGGGCTGAAAAGAAATCCAAGTAGAGTTATTTTATGCTTTTGAGCTTCAGTAATGCTCCCTTGAGACAGGATTTGCAGCTGATTACCAAATTCTGTAGAATACCTATGACTATTTGGGAGGAAGATCAAGAAGTGGAGACTAGGAATGGATAGCCAGGTACATGGCAGAGCAAAACAAACCAAGAGAAAATAATAGGTGCCGGGAAACTTTTTAGAGATAAGTAATTTAGCTGAATCCTACTCTTTGGTGTGAGGAGTGTGAGGTAGTGAAAATGTTTCAACTTATTAAAAAATCAAATTGTACAAATTGCTAGGAAAAAAATCCAGTTAAAACAATTTTTTCTGAGATGTTCTTCCTTGGTCTTTCTTGCCCTGGGCCTGAGCAAAGACCCAATGAGTTTGACTGAGGTAGGCGCCTTGGTAACTGACAGGGGGTTACCAGACCAGACAGAGTGCAATGTGGATGGTTTGCTCTGTATTTAAGGAAGATGCAGTGGTTTGTTAAATTCTGCTAAACTTAGAGCTAATTAGCTTACTACATGGATTTCAGTTTTTAATGTCTAATGTAACAGACAAGCACAGTAAGGCACATAATTTGATTTATCTGGCATGGAAAATCTACATAGAATTTGCTGGGGCTACAACTTAAAGCTTTGTGAAGTCTGGATAGTCTGCACTTTGCACTTACACCAGAAAGTCTTTTCCTTTTAAGGTAGAAATCTTAAAATGTACTTTTCTCTCGCAGAATACCAAACAGATTTTGATTTGACTGTGATAATGCTCTTGATGCCTCTACTGATAGGTATTTTTTCAGTACTGTTAGCTCTATGTGTAAGCTGAATTACCTTCTGGTGCAAAAGAAGTTCTGCCTGGCTTCTGTTCATGTTTCTGCAGTACCACCTGCAACAAGGACATAACCTATCCTTAATTTCAGCCAGTAAAAATGAATGTTTGCTTTGTTTCACAGTTTAGTACTTGCATTATTCCAAGTCAAAAACATGTTTAGAACTATCATTGTATATGAACATGTCTTAATTTGGAATTGTTTTATTAGACCTTCTTTTAGAACTTTTTGGCCCCAATTTACTGTGACTAAATATTAGCTCAAAAAAAAAAAAAGAAGAAAAAAAAGAAAAAGAAACCCCAGGGAAAAAAATAAAGTTATGCCAAACCATGATGAAATTTACAGTCCTGGATGATGTGTCAAGCCTTTCTTCTCTACAAGTTTTCAGAATTTTAATCTTCTCTCCAGTAATTTAAATTTATAGTACTTGGAATTAGCTACATGATCACAACAGGCAAAGATCAGAATACAGAAGCATTATGCATTGGGTCTACAGAAACAGGAAAAATCTAGATTCTGACACTATGATTCATTTACATGAATGTAAATTCATTTAAAGAGTAATGTTTTGTATATAAAAAAAAGAAAGCTTTTGATAAACATGTTCATGTCTAATAAAAGTTTGAAGGCTCAAACATTAAAATGTATTTCTGCAATCCATTCTTAGAAATAAAAGCCCAATTATAATTTTCAAAGTTACTTACTTGTATGTTTCTAAATTGCTTTTCTTCTCTGTAACATAGTTGCTGGGAATTAGACCTTCATTCCTGAAACAACATATTGGGGATAATATTATAGTATGGTGTAAAAGATAAGTAGGATTAAGATATACATCATCCTTTTGTTGAATTACAAAGATTGCTTATCCTGCGGGCTATGTTGCTGGATGCTGAACTCCAGCATTAGAACTGAATAAAAATTTTCATCCCAGTCCTTTCATCCCAGGCACAACCTTTTTGTCCCATGACTGTGGATGGCTACTCAGATGAAAAAGGTAGATGGTATAGGCCGAGATTTAGGAAAAAAAAAATATTTTTCTTCTCAACCAGAAGCCACCATCTTTATTTCTGGCCTATACAAGCCTCCTATATGAAGAAATACAAAGTGTGTGCTTGCTTATATGTTCAAAATAGTTCTCAGTATACTTTTGGTTATAATATAACATACAACCATTCCCAATATCAGAGTACAGGATATACTGATGATAATGCAAAGGAGAAAGAGGAATAACACAAAACAAACATAAGCGTGAAAAGCATTCTAATAGAAGTTATCTAGCTCTCTAAAATAACCAGGTATTTTGGGGAAGAGGTTATGTTTCAGGTATGTCTTCATAATCTCTATGGTATCATAAAGTTTTACACGTACACACTCCATTGTAGAGCACTTGAAATATGGAAAGCTGGATTTGCACATGGCTCAGAGCCCAGTGATTCACATGGTCTTCAAACACCCTTATGTTGCTCAGGAACTTACTGAGTGTAGGGCTTAACTCTGAATTCCCAATTTCTGGGGTACCAAGCCCAGCTGAAAGTCTGCCCAGTCATTCTGTGTGCCTCATATATAGTTGAACACTTTCAAGCCCTTTCTTAAATAGTCCCATAAGTCTCATTCTATCTGCCCACTTTTTGCACAGGTTGCTTTAGGCTTTTTTCTTTCTGTGTAGGGAGATTGAAATAGATGCCCTCTCTCTTACCCATGTTGGTCTCTTGCCTTCCACCAGAGGGGATCATACTGTTCCAGGATAATGTATTCTTCTGATTTCTTGAGAGGTAAATCTAAAGGCCCTCTAGCAAAGAAGTCATAGAGTGCAATAACTCTGGGTTTGTCCGTGTCGTCTTCAAAGGCCTCAGGAGGCAGAGGAGGTAATGGCTTGTCCTTAAATTGCAATTGTCTCTTGTGCTGCTGAAAAATCAAAGTATTTTTCATAACTAGTCTTTTCTCTCTAATATAGATTGCTTAGTTACTGATACTCTGTAATATTTTTGCAACAAAGAACTTTATATGCTTAAGAGCTAGTTACTCCCCTGCTTATTCTGAGCCACTGTGTGTCAATTCTCTCTTTTCACTTGCCAAAATGTTACTTACCCCACACTTCCAAATAGATTCATAGGAAACATCTGGTTGTGAGGCAGAGTACTGGGTCACCAGGACAGTGTCAGGCTCCAGGTTCACTTTTGTTCTCATTTCTCTGATTTTGAAAAACATGAAGAATTGGTGTGAATGCTTACCTGTAAGCATCCACATAAAAATATCCATGGCCATCCATGACTTCCTTCATTAGGCATATGCAGACTACAGTGTCTTTAAACTTCCTCATATTTGCTCTTCTACTGCAAATAGGGATTTTTAAGAAGTCCTTTACGTGTAGATATTTAATTACTGAAAAGTTTAAACATTTCACATACCTTTCTTGCACTGAGCAGCAGCAGCAGCAGAAAACAGACTGGATGGTGTGATCTGTGAACAAGAACATTTTCCATATTTGCAGTATTCCTGTTTGTTTGCTCACAAAACTTACAGAATTAAGGACTATCCTGTGTGCTTCCACCCACTGTTAGCTCTGTCTTGCTGTGAGATATCTAGCAAATCATTACAGCTGAATTTGCAGCCACCAAACCCAGCAGACCTTTCCTACCACAGTCTCCCTTACAATGTTTTGGCAATTATGAGGCTATATGTATGAGCTAAATCAGCTCACTAAATCAGCAAAAATAAATAATAAAAAAGATACATTATCAGCCAAATTCATACTGATTTGACTGATTACACCACCCTGCACAAGCTCTACCTAGTGCAATGAGGGGGATGAGAATCTTGTCAGGGACAGGAGATGGAGAACTGTCCCCTTCAGCACTGACATAATTTTTAGATTATTCAGGCCAAATACAAAACCACACTTGCATGACAAGCTTTTCTTTATTTTGAGGTTTATTAAAGGAGCCACACTATATTAACTTCTTTAAACTAATACTGATTTTCCTGTTTCAGTTGCAGCCATTAATACAGTAAATGCACTAGCCTAGGTTTGAAGTGCAGAGAGAATATGTGCTTTACACTTGCACGTCAAGGGGCTGATAATCTTTCTTTATAAAATTGTTTCTAAAATCCAAAATACATTGGATACATCATCACAGACATGAAAAATTTAGAGAGAAACCAATCCAATCAATCTCATATGCAGCAGAGAGGATATGATATTAAATATGTTGGAAGGCATTAAGATTAGAATGAGGTAAATAAATGGTTGACACTTGGTCCACTCCTGCACAGGCTGAGACATACCTTCCCCAGTTTGTGTTCCCAGAGCAGACTGAGCTAAGCTGCAGCAGTTACGGTCCTGTACTCTTTCCCTCTCCACTTCATCTCATCTCAAACTGGGCAAGACAGGATGCTAAAAGGGCAGGTAATCCCTTTTTACTGGGTCAGGTCCCTGAAGTGTCACCACTGGGCAGGTGGGAGGGCAGCAGCAGCACCTGCAGGACCGGCTCAGGTTCTTCTTTTAAGAAGCATGACAGTCAGGGATGGAGAGACAAGGTTCCCCTCATATTCAGCTGCACTAACACAAACTTTATATCCCACTATAATGTGTCATATTTTTCTCTGCCACAGGTGTCATAGTTTGCAAAGAGGCCCCAGATTTTTATCTGAAATAGGCTTCCCAAGGTCTCAGAATTGTGCTGCTTTGTATTTCAATGATATTTCTTTGTGCAGTCCCACCAGTTCCTTCCACATTATTTGTTTTGCCCTCATGGCACTTTTGCATTGTTGATCCTAATGACCTAATCCAGCCTGGAATAAATAGGATATCCCTTCTAGTGTCCTGTGAAACTTTTTGTCATTGCCTATTACCAGCTGAAAGCCAAATGTGCTAAGAGTATCAATCTTAGCATTCAAACCATTAAGCAGTCTTACCACATAATGAAAATGTAATTATTTGCCCTATGAAGGTACACAGCATAGCAAATCTTGTGCTAATAAAATAAGTGAGAATGTTGGATGCCCAATGATAAGACCAAATCTAGTTCTTAGTTGGAAGAGCCCTGTCTCATAAGTGGTTTGTTTAGACTGTCTTGAAAGTCATGGTGAAGTTTCCCCTAGACTGTTGAATCCTGTGAAGAATCTATTGTGTGGGAAATGGATGGGCTGACAAGTAATCAGAAGACGCCATCAATTGTTTGATAAAAGTTCCAGTGACAGCTGTGAAAAATGCAGCAATTAAAAATACCCAAGCCAGCTGACAGCAACAATTCTCTTCAAAGCAGCCAGACTAAAAAGATATTGTCAATGAAGTTGATTTGCTGTGTAATTGTCCAGTGTACATTGAATTGTCCCTTGGCCATTTAAACCTGTCTCATAAATAGTGAACACTGTGGGTGCAAAAATTCTTGGGTTTCTTTTATTTCAGCCAGTGACATGAAATTTAATCAATGTCTATAAATTATGTCATTATTTGCAAATAGGAACATGATATTTGAAAACCTGTCTGTTTCTTCTCATTGAACCATCTAGTCTAATTAAATACATTATTTCTCTTCAGTTTATTTGCTCTCCATATAAAACATTTACAAGAAATAGTTAGAAAGAGCACTGCAGACTTTCTTTGTAACACTAGAATAATCTTCTAATTAAAGATTTGCCTGTTAGCTTGAAAACAAGGGGTTCAGACAGATGCCATGGATGTGTAATTCTGGCTTGTTTTCTTTATGAGCCCAGTAATTTGAGCATATTTATAGTGTAAGGTCAGGAATCCTTTTTGCCTTCAGTGAATCTCAGACTTGTTTTGTTAATGGATGATTTTTATGTCTGACCCCCTCCTTTTACTGTGTTAAAAGCTATTAGTAATAAATGACCGTGTGTGACATTTTAAAAAATACCCTAAGCATATATGATATTGAATATTTAGCCTCTTGTCCTGTCCATAAAACCATAGAAAAGGCATAGGTTGAAGCTGTAATTATGATGTTTCTTCCTGGGCTTCATTTGGTGAACAATTTTTCCAAGGGTGGAGTGTGTAACCTAACAGAGATGAAAAAACAGGAGATGATAAATTCTGCAGACTGTAAATTAAGGCTCAGATTAGATTAAGGCCATGGATCAGACAAGACCACACTGAAGTGAATTGTAGGGTCTGGAGGAGCAGCACAAACTGCACAGTCCTACCAAAGTTCAGTAGAGTAGTAGAGTATTTTAAGTGTGAAATCACAGCCTATCAATCCAGCAGATATCATCCTAAAGCAGATAATTTCCAGTTATTTGAGAATTAATTTGTCTCTATACATCTTTTCTCAGCAACCTCAGTCACTTCTGAAATTCTTTTGTCCCTGCATTACTCCTACCAGAGTATTTGTGGAATTAATTCAGTAGAAATTAGTACAAGTGTAAATTAATGCAGTGCAAACTGTACATTTCTGTTTGGAAATTTGGCAAGGCTGCTAGGAAACATTATCAAAGCCCATAGAGAAAGGCCTTCAGCTCTGCAGAGCTAAGTCCTGCTTTAGTTAAATTGACTTAAGGCCAGAAGCTTTGACCTGATGGCTTGGAATCTCAGTTCTCAAGCAAAGACTCATGTACTGATCTATGCATTTTACATCTTCCCTGGTCATTGGTAAGCTTCTTGAACTACACTTTTCCCTCCTGATTAAATTCATATTTATTAAGTTCATAACTTATTTTGGAAAGTAGGCCCAAACTGTGATGCTGTTTCAGGAACACTTGGCCAACACTACAGATGGGGAAAGCTTTGATACACTGAGTGAATAATTTGATTTAACTTCAATTTGATTTAACTCTCCTCGTGGCCAAGGAAGATGCTGATGCTGAGGGCAATGCAGCAGTGTGCGCTGTCACGCAGCAGGAAGATGGCATTTCCTGCCTGACACTTCTCACCCCCACACGTACTCTCATGTCTTGTGCTCTTCCTTCCTTTCTCTTTTCTCAACATCCATCAGAAAAACTAAGAAGGACTTATAATACTTAAACTCCTGTATTTCAATTTTTTAAAAGCTATAATTTAAAATACAAATACATTGAAAACAGAATTTACTCATTTAAAACATTTCTTCTTGATTACCCCTTCTGCTAGATCCCTGAAATCAGTGGAACAATTCTATCTGATTTCCTTTGATTTTTCACCAAGGACACTTTCCTAAGTAAAACACTGGATTTGTCAAGGAGTGTTAGAATCATGTATTAGCTGGCCTAGATCCCCTGGTCCCCAGCTCAAGTTAACCACACTGAAGAGTTCATAATTTAAAGATTAGTCACTGATGGTATCACTGAGAGTTGTGCTTCAGCAAGGAAATCACACTTTGGATTCCATATTTGGAAGAGAACAGAGAGACCAGTTAGATTTGCCATGTTATGAATTACAGACTGCTTGGACAGGACACAGGAAAGAAATACAGGCTAAGAGGAAGAAATAGTCTATAATCTTTAACAGTAAATTAATTTTGAAGTATGTTAAAATAAAGTACTTATAGAGCTAACAAATTATTTTAGATTCCACTTCTCTGTTTCCTACCTAACCAAAAAGCTTCCCATAAATTAAAAACAAAAAAAAAAGTAATCAAATCTTGCTTCTTTTAAATCCATACCAAGGAAGATTTCTCCAGCACCCACAGCCCCATTAAATCTTCCAGACCACATTCACTTGAGTTCTATCACAACATAAGCTATGCACACGCGTTGCTTTGATCCTCAGGGTACATCATGATGGAACAACTAAACTCAGTAGTTTAAAACCTAGGTTTACATTAAACAAGAAGAGTATTTGAGGTGTTGAATCTAGAACTTGCCATCTTCCTTCTTCAACTGTATAGAGAATTTCTCATTACTGCAATTTTTGATGAAAGCTTGCCACCTTAGACAAAGTTATATAACCCAGTTATTTAATACAGTGTGTTTCACTGTTCATGTCTTTTTCTTTCTGGAAATGAGCAGTTTAGGAGGAAGATATTTGTTTATAAAGCAGTGTCACATTATCTCCCCAATGACAGGCAAGCAAACACAAATCCCAGCACTAGCACAGAGCCATGACAGTTCTGTACATCAGACCTATTAGGAGGCTCTGTTTCAAAACAAGAAATAACCATGGCATGAGAAGCATCTGGCTAAAGTAAAAACACTAGGAAACCAGTGTTGAAGCTAATCTGACAAATACTCAGCCTAAAAATGTACAGCTGACATTTTGATAACCAACTTTTGAGTCCTGGAAATAAATTTATCTGTGCACAACAGAGCAGATGAGATGCAAGAGGAAGAAGAAAGAGATGGGTCAGCTGTCAGGAACAGCCATTTGCTTAAGCAGCTTAAAGAGAGTGCCATGAGAACAGAGAAGGTAGAGTGAAAACACATCGTGGCCTGATACAGTCCCACAACACCCAGAGTACACTTTGGGTTGATAATGTTGTCTGTGTACATGGCAAATTCACACATGTATGTGCAATCTTCCTCCCATCCTCAGTTGTTTCTCACTGTAAATGGCAGCATTAGGGAAGTAACATCAAAGACAAAAGCGACAAGTTATAAATTAATTTTTATCATTTGCATTTTATAACTTTGCTATTTCACCATTTTTTTCATTGGAGAAGAAAATCCCTTTTTCTGAATCAGTTCCCAAAGCACTACTAACACTGAAGACACTATGGTCCACATCTAAGGTTTGCACTCTTCCACCATTTTTTGCTAGAAGCTCTTGCAATGGAGCAGAAGGTTGAATTGTGTTCAACACTACAAAGTCAGCTTCACTCACCAAAACTTTGCTGTAACACAGTGTGCCTCCTGGTCTAATCTATCAGTTTTCAACATTACTACAAAAATCAATAACCTGGTAGAAAGCCACAGTATAGTTTGCTTCTAAAATAATTTAAAAAGACAAGCTTTCAGTTTTAGATGTGTGCAAGCTGAGGCTTCCTGTCTTTCCTGTGAGTTAACTCTACTCCAAGGAAAGATAGGTTTAGTTCTACCAAACTCTGTCCATGTCTATGCACTTCACAAGTTAAGAACAGTATTTGGAAATATCTCCCTATGTATATGTAAAATCAGTTGCTTTGCTAAATCCATGGTACTATGGATTAATATTTGTGTGTTAATTTTGAAAGTCAAGACAAGCAGTCTTAACAGAGATCCCCTTAGCAGTGCAAGAGAAAGTAGATTCATATTTTTATGGCAATATCTAAATACTTCATTTGCTAAGTACACTGCTGTTGCACAAAACAAAACTACAAAATCAAAATATGCAGCCAAGTTTACTTACAGGTAGAAAGAATCATGTCTGGTTATCCGTTTATATTAAAATGAAAATGCAAACCTCCCTTCATCAGCTGTGCCAGTAAAACAGCCCAAACTGAGCTCTTTGCTCTGATACGAAGCATGGTAAACCACAAATATTGCTTGACCACGCCTACTCACCTTTTATTTAAAAAAAAAAGACCCAAACAAAGTAGAAGGAGAAAAAATGGTCTAGTATCAAACATTTTATAGCAAAAAAAAAAGTTATTAAACTGTTACCACTAGGTCTAACTAGTTTTTTTTTAAAAAGTAAAAGACCCACAGCAAATATAAATCACAGAATGGTTTTGTTCAAATGGATTTTTGACCCCAACATCTGACAGAATTCAGTTATAATAAAAATGGGAGAAAATGGGAGGAAGGGCTGAAGTAGCTTAAGGATGACTGAGCTCATCCAGAAGAAAGGATGCTACAGCATTTCAGCCTGCCTTTGAAGATACCAGGAGAGTCAGCAACACAGCTGCCTCCAGAGGAGTTCTGATCCTTTCTAAAATTAGCCACCTAAGGCTACCTTCAACTAAAAAAAATGAATTCATCTAGAAACTGGGTGCCTCAGAGTTCCTGACATCCCAAGTATCAAGCCCAATACCAAGTAGGCAGAAATTATCTTCAGGTACTGGGAAGAGGCAGGTGAAAGGGTCATATTCAAAGCACCCATCCCACTGAGAAAACTGCTGCCACACCTTCACACAATTAGGGTGTGTTTTATAATATAAATTAATAATAAATATTTAATTATTACAAAGAAATAGGCTTAAGGTTCATTGCAAGCAATTAAACTGATTTTCCTAAGCTTGATTTGGATTTTAAGGGAAACATTATTACTTATGACATGATGTGTTGTTGAGTTAGCAGCAACATACTTTGGAGGATCTCAAAAGAAAGTGAGGTTCAAAGGAGCAGTTAGGGAAGGAAAGATGTGCTTGGCTTACCTTAAATGTTCCACATTGCTTTCTCCATTACTTTTTCTACTAGATTTTCCCTTTCAACAATGCTTGCTGTTGGTATTGATTGGAGAGTGGTTTTGGACTCAGCAATTTGACAAGTTAGTTTGCATGGTTGGAATAATCTTCTGAGACTTTGTCATGATGAAAATAGGCATTTGAACCTTTCTGGCAGCTGGTAGTTTTTCAATAGAATAGCATGGGAAAAGGAAAGTAGTTCTTTCAAGAAAGAGGAGGTTTCCTCCTTTTGAACATAAAGGCAAACATTAAGCAAAGCAGTGTGGGAATCTGGACATCTCTAAAATTGATTACTGAAATACTCCAATGCCAGAAGGATGGAACATATTAAGCTAACTATGGTTACTCTTAATAACTTCATTGGAAATTAAATTCATGATACTTCTCTCTGACTACTTGCAAAAAAAGCTTTTGGTGCAATCTATTTGCTATTACACATGGCACAACAGCACAAGTAGCAACAGAAAATGAAAACATTTAACAGAGCTCCTTAGAAGGTGACTACAGTGAAACAGGAGTACAAATAGTCCTCCTTATGCACTCCTACAAAGTTAGGTTCACTGAAGTAGGCTTCAGTAAGACCGTGGAGATGTTAGCCTCAGAAGGACATTTAACTTCTAAGGAGAGTTCAGGTAATGCTGAACATTTCATCATGGCCAAATGTTGTCATCATATTACAAAAGTCCCATACCTTCTTAGTGATTTCTCATGGGCAACTCTTCAAAGCACTAACTCCTTCTTCCTCACAGCACAGCCAACATACTCCAACTCTCTGCACAGCACAGCCAACATACTCCAACTCTCCCCTCACCCAGCTAACCCACTCTTCTGTAGCACTCCTCTTCTTATTGGACACAGCTGTGGCCTATTAAGGGCAGGCCTGTTCCTAATCTTTGGTGATTAGTATAGCTGCAACTCCTCTGCACAATCTTTATTTTCTTACATTCCATCCCTCCACAGCCAAATTCATTTAAATATGTAATCATTCTACCATATATATATATATATATATATATATATATAAAAAGAGAGTGTATATACACACCAAAGTGTATATATCTATATATGTACATATCTATATATCCATATATACATATATATACATGCACTACCATAATGCCATATTCATGTGAACAATTAGTTCAGTAAATTATAGGCTACAAATTAGTTTGTTCCAAACAATAGTTAACATTCAGTTTATTTACACACACATGCAGTATGATATCTTCTGTTATGAACAGAAAGGTTAGATCACTGTATGTACAGACAACAGACAGAAACACGAGCCATCTTAAACACATTCAAGAATTTCTTTCATTTACAGCCCCCATATAGAATTGTGTGTTTAAGTGCAGGACAATTAAGGACAAATTTTTGCTTGAACATTTCAACACCAAACCCCCCCACTTTATATAAATAAATGCATTCCATTTATATATTTACAGTACATACAGCATATAAATAATTTTATAATTAATCCAAAACATGGTACTATGGTTCACTCACAGCCAGTTGTGCTGAATCTTGACTTATTTTTCATTAGTAACATGAAGACTAAGCATGGGAGGTCTCTGGTAAACCAACTTTACAATGACTCCAGGCATACCATGGCTCATGAAGCACAGCTTTTAGAGTGTTATGCTAAACTGAGCTGGTAACAACTTACTGTGTGCAAATGAAAGAGGTGCATTTCATCGTCTTGATAAACACCCATCAACCAAGAAAAATAATGTTTCTGGAGAATCCCTGGAAACATTTCAGTGTCAGTAAAAAGCCATTTATAGATACCTTCCATTTTTAAGCATGCAAATCACTACTAATGCTACTGCCCATGTAAAGAGAAACCCAGAAACATGGACTGTATGTACATGAACCCAACCCACTAAATACAAATGAGGTTCCTGGCCTCTGGCCACATCTTCTCCCTCCTTTAAGAGCTGAACTTGACAGCTATGCTGACTTTGCAGAGAAAATACAGAGATTGCTAATATTGCTGAAGATACTTTGCTCATTTCCCAACATAATGGAACACTCTCCTTGTTCTGGAGTGCATCAGATATTACAGGTTCCCCACATTGTTTATTTAGCAGCACCCAACAGCTTACAGGATCAAGTTCTTAAAAAGAAACTAGGAAGGCACATATCTCTGGGAAGTGCCTTATTTTCTCTGCTTGTGCTGCTGTTGCCTTTTTTCAAAAAGCATCTTCACCCTCTGCAATGTCAATGATTGCATGAAGCAACTCTTCAAAAGTCGGGCGTTCCTCTGGTTTCTAAAAATAAAAAGCATGCACAGCTGTGATCAGAAATGAATAAAACTGTGTTGATTTTGATAAATTACTAGACATATCACCATTCTTTGGTGAGGAATTTAGCATTTCATTAGGTATTAAATGTAAAAATATTTCCTTGTCTAGATTTTGGGATGTGCCACAATCTCAGTAAGCAACAATTTTCTTTATGCTTTGAAAAAGGCATAAATAGGTGTTGCTGGACTACACTCTTTATATAATTCATTATTTTGCATAGTATTACACCTTTTTTATTTTTCTTCCCCATTCCCACCCTTCCCCAATAAACAGCTCCAATCTTTCTTTATGCAAGTTGTTCATGCTCCTAAGAATTTTGGGTGTCATTCTCTGATGCCTTCTTTATATCAGCTTTATTTTCTGACCTCTGAAATAAGAAATGATTTAATTTTGTTGCTAAATGCCTTCACATACTTAATCTGACAGTTCATTCATTTCATAGAAATTTCTTCAATGTTTTAACTTATCAGAGCTCTAGTTCAGTTGCACATGAATAGCTGAGACCTGGATGCACTCAGAATGCTGCCCTAGAGAAGATAACTACTGTTTCTAGATCAACCTTTATTTCAATTCAAAGACAAAAAAAAAATTAAGATATAAAGATATACCTCCTGCCAGCACATCATCATCATTTCATACATCTGCTTACAGGCCAGTTTGGGCCGATACAAGCGATGTCCTTGGCTAACCATTGTTACCACTTCATAGTTGGAGCTTTTTTCAAAGGGCATTTTTCCTTCTGTATATACTTCCCACATTAAAACACCTGGGGGAAAAAAAAAAAGTAACTTCTTAAACATATGTCTTCATTAAACATATGTGTTTATTTTGAGCCTTGGACTCAGGCTTTCTGATAGATAAATAGTTTGAGATCCATATTCTAGACACTTTTCACATGTGTCATCACTGAAAATGTGTTATTCTAGTAGCATGGGTTTTAATGAATAACAGAATTAAATGTGTCTGTGGAACTTTATCACTAATAAAACCACGGCAAATGTTTTCTCTGAGCTTCTTCTCAGATATCTGAATCCTTCCCAATAACCAGAGCTTAACTGCTACTGATAAAATATAAAAAATACATCTTCTTTCCATGATGAATATCTTACCAAATGACCAGACGTCTGACTTGCTGCTGAATCGGCTGTAATTAAAGACTTCTGGGGGACACCATTTCACAGGAAATTTAGCCCCTGAAGAACTTGTGTATTGGTCATCAAGGACATACCTTAAAAAAACACACACACACACAAAAAAAAAAAAAAAAAGGAAAAAAAAAGAGAGAGACATGATATCCTGATATCCTTCTGTCAGTCTCCAAACCTGCAAATTTTAATTTAGCTTTGGATTGGAGTATTAGAAGCTCATATTGCCACCTAATGGCCATGGACATTAGCATCACAAGATAAAAATAGCTTCCCTGGGGCAGTACTACTGCTTCAGCCACGACTCTGGTTCATTTTTTATATTACCCCAGAGTCCTTTCTTGTGATTTATTAGCTATACAACACAGGTGTAGGCCAACTGCTAGTTAAATGCCTGTATTATGAGAGAAAATGAGGGAAAAGCAGAAATTTCATGTTCTGTTTTTCACCAGCCAGTCTGAGTTCAGTTGTCAGGGGACATAGAAACTTAGCAACACAGTGATGTGGCAACAGTCAAACCACTGTGCTTTAACACCTTTCTTGGAAGAGCTGTTCCCACCACTGCCTCACCAACACATCACCCACACAGGCACTAACAATGGCAGGAAATTAACCCACCTCCAGATCTCAGCATCTCCCAGCCCTTTAGCCAGCACAACTCTGAAACATCTATCCCAAGAGAATCCCAAACTCACTGAACAGCCTCTTACTAGCATCTATTTACCAAAACACAGTTTAACTATTATCATTGCAGCAGCTCTGCTCTCTGAAACACAAACGCTGTCTTTTTTTAAATGAGTAAGGAAATCAACACAGAACCAGCAAGAGAACTAAAAAGAAAAAGGCAAAACAAACCCCAAAAAACCAAAAAGAAGAGGTCAAAAAAGATCATTTTAGTATGCAATTTTGCTTGGTCTGTGTTGCCTTTGGGCTAAGTACAAGGCTTAGGTGAATTTTCCCAAATCTCCATAAGTGCATTTGCACACTCACGCATACCTTGTCATTCCAAAATCCGAGACTTTGACCACTCCTGAGTCACTCACCAAGCAGTTCCTGGCAGCCTGCAATGGGAATGGTTAGAGCTGGATGAAAACTTGGAGTCTCTTGCAGACAAATTACAGCAATCTAATCATGTCTTTGTATTCATTGCTTAGCAAGCTAAGCCATTTACCGCGTTCAGTGGTGTATTCTCATTATAAAAAGTACATGTGCATCTCCTCTTGATAGCACCATTTTCACAACTACACTATTGTGTAAAAGATAAACAGGAAAAAATTATCACCTCAAGGGATTAATGTGTCATGAAAATGGCACCAATACAGAAAAGAGATAGGCTGTTATATCAGCACAAATTGCTACTATTTATAAATATTTCAGAGAGATTTTATTCCATTTTCTTGGGAGAGAAAAATCTCTCATGATTTTTTGTACAGAGCAGTTTTATAGACTTGACTAGACCATAAAGAGCCAACTTCATCCACTCAATTTTCTGCAAGAACAGAAGCAGTTGTAAACCAACAGACCATGTCAAAAAGGAATAGGTACATTCAAAAATAAAAATTTCAAAGAGGACTGTATTGCCTTATGGGATGTTACCAGGTCTCTGTGGATAAAGCTGTTCCTCTCCAGATACTCCATTCCCTCACATACATCCTGGCACATAGTAAGCAGAGTGTCTTTACTCAAAACTCCCCGTTTTTGTCTCAGGTAGTTGAGAAGGCAGCCATGCTCCATGAACTCTGTCACAATGTAAATGGGCCTCTGCTGTGTGCACACACCATACAGCTGAACTAGTTTAGGATGTGTTAGCTTCCTGAAAAGATTGAGATCATGGCGTTATTACTTCCTCCACCCAGTGCTAGTTCTCCAGCACACAAAACTGCAGAAATACCACCTCCCCCAGAGTTTATTTATAATCAGTATAGAGCATCAGAGGCCTAGGACTGGAAATCAAAGTGCCAAGCACACAACTCACATCATTACTTTAGCTTCTTCAATGAAGTCCTCTTCATACATGGCACCTTCCCGAATTGCCTTGATGGCCACTTTGTACTGCGCCCTCCACTTCCCGAGGCGCACCACGCCGAACAGACCGCTCCCCAGCTCCCTCATGAAGGTCAGTTCTGAGGGGTTGATCTCCCACTTCTCTGTAAAACCAGTTAACAAACAGTTAAGGAACCTACTGAGCTGGTAGAGGATAAGGAAGAGGAAAGAGAAACTGGAATAGTAGCAAATTAAGGAATTTACGTAGAAAATGTCTGAGAATTAACTTGAAAATTGAATACTTCTGTATATCACAAAACAAACTTTTAGGTCGACATGACCTTTAAGCAGCTCTTGACTAACACAGAAGTCAAAATTCAAACTTTCCTAAGGCCAGTAATTACATACTGATACTATCAGATTTGAATTCAACAAAATGCCACCACAAAGTTTTGCCAACGTAAAGAAGTTGCTCACATAACCACACTTGAAAAATGGCCATTCTAAATTTATATTTTAAAACAGTAACCTCTCAACAAAGATCAAAGGGTCAAGTTTGAGTCAGAAGTCTGGAGACTAATGAAGGAACCAAAAGTACAGCTCTCTGGCAGAGCTCAAGATATTCATGGCAGAAAGCATGGAGGAAAAGACCAAATTCCCCTGGAGCACCAGTGGCACATGGTGCCTCTGCATGCTGATACTCTGTGCAAGGGTCTTGAAAGTACAGCTTGGACCAGTGTAAGTTCATATAGCCAATCACAGCACAGAATCAGATCTTTCCAAAACTTTTAGAAAGTATTGCAGCATCTCAGCATACATAAAATCATTAGAATAAGTGCAGATGAAGATAACAGGCAATCACCATAGCTGAATCCTGCCGTTGTGGGTGCTGTCGTCCTCTTTGGAGTCACCGGGTAACGCAGCCTGGTAACGAGACCTGAGGTTCAATGACAATTCAAGAGACACAGTTTACTTCTGAAACAGCACCAGGCAGCAACTCAGCCTCTTGTTCACTGCAGACTCCAATTAAGAATATGTAGAAAAAACAGTTATAATAACTGAAAAGCGGGAGTATGTTTTTGGGGTGTGTTTTCCAGAACGTCATCAGGAAATGCTGAGCCGTCTGAGTTTGATGTAAAGATCTGGAAATTATAGCTCTTGAGTGAGATTTATGCACAGACCAGACTTGGAAAAAAGAAGTATTAATATCTGTGCCTTGAACCCAATTCCTACCCTCTCCCCATTCCATCATACAGAGGGCAGAGACCAGCATCAGCCATCAGCTATGGATCTGGAGTAGGGATTTTCTAAACAACATATTATTGTTCTCCTCAACTGTTTGCTGTATGGGAAGGTTAGATTATTTCAAGTGGCAGTGACCAGCAGGTAAAAAGGTAGGGCCTGAAGAGTGTTCTGGTAAAGTACTATCCCTATCCATCTACTGTGGGTTACAGGCAGCTGAAAGAAGCACAACGTGGAGCTAAGGGGACAATTTTTCCTGACTTGATACAACTATTCTTCTGTTACTCTGGGGCAGTAACATTTTATACACCATATACATATATACACAAAACCTTTCAAATTACTGTAAATAATGTGAAGCTGCAGTGTTTCATGGCTTCCCTAGAAAGGAAGGATCCACAAAACCCCCCAAAATTTCATTAAAACAATAAAATGTCTCAAGCTCCTTTACAAATCAACCTTGAGTGATAGAAAGAATCCAATCCATCTACCTGCTGCATTATGGCTGTGATATTCAATTATTTCTGGAATGGAGTTAAAGAGATGTTTTTCTGCGAGGTAGTACTGTTTTGGTGACGTCACTGTTTCTTTTATATGATAGTGTCTTATTCCTGATGAACCTTCCCTGGAAAAAAATTACAATAACAATTAGTAATAATATCATGTCCTTTGTGGTGAATATTTGAAGAGGAGCACATTGACAAGGAAAAGTAAACTGAAAGGACCACGGCTACAGAGCACCACACGCTTTGGGAACAGCTTGAATATCAAATATCCTAAGCACTGGAAACTTGCCTTCATTTCATTGCTCAAACCAAGTTGAAGATTAACCCAGAAAAGGTTAATTTTCAGCCCAGTGAGCTCACCAGACCAGCTCACACATGCAGACACGAATGCAGGCTGGCAGGAGAGAAGAGACCAAATGGGTGGGAGAGCAAAACCTCCTCCTGTGGTTGGGGGTTAAGGTCTATGCTGGATTAAACCAAATGGGAGCTAACCATGGAGTTGAGAAGTTCATTTTAGTCACCTGTCTTTTCTATCACAGCAGCCCTTGTTCCTTTATTGAGCCTTCTCCTGGCTTTCCCCCAGCCAATGAATTTGGACACAGATACAAACAGATTCAGATGAGACAAGGTGTGCAGAGAAGCCACAGAAACTCACCCTCCAAATTTTGTGTAAAGGGAAACAGTATACAGGCCAGGCTGACTGGAGTCTCTCACCACAAAACCACCTTCTTTATCCTAAAACACAAGCACATTGACAGTTTTGAGCAACTGGTTTTAAGTTAGGTGATTCTTTCACTTGGTTCCAGGATATGCACTTGCCAAAATAAGCCTCTGCTTTAACTAAAGAAGCTATTTAAAGTGAATTTCACAGCTGATACTGCCAGGCTGATTTGCTCACCTCATTTCTGAGGAGCTGCTCTGCCTTGCTTCTGTTCAGGTTTCGGCTGTACCACCTGTAACACAACATCAGTAAATAAAACTTCCCCAAGGTGCATGATTTACCTAAAATGCTTTAAGCAAAGTATTATGAAGCTGAAGATTAAATAATTTTATGATAAATGAAGATCAAGAATTGAACCTTTGATAACATGCAAAAATAAGTTTCTACTACACTCTGCAGTTGTCCCATAAAAAAGCCCTGAAACAAATCCATCCCACAAAAGCCCAGTAAACTCAGGGAACTGATGTAAGTTTTTGGAAAAAGCACTTGTCAAACACATCTAGGCTGATGGCAGCAGTTGCTGTGAAGAGCAGCCCAAGGGGAAGGCTGGCAGCCCTGGGAAGCAGCTGCCTGCACACCAGTCAAACCACCCGTGGAGCTGCTGCCAGACTGCTCTGCCATTCAGTACCCCCACACCTCTGGGCTCCCAGGGACAACCCACCTAGCACAGGGGAAGCTGAAACTCTGAATTAAGTGCCATGGCTGCACATCTCTGAGCTCTGTGCTGCACGGGCAGGTTAAAGCAGCTACAGAAACACCAGCATGTCAGGCAGTCACAGAGAATAACAAAAGAAGGAAAACCAGGCAGTTTGCAAATGGTGTGGTGCAGTTGTTTTGAGCTGTGCTGTTATTTCTGTAACGAAGTAGGGAAGTGGCACAGCAGCCTTTAATCAGATTGTGCCTGCTCAAGAGACAGTGGTTTCTTGCAGTTGGTACATGACCTGGAGTAAGGCTCCCTGGACTGCACAGAGACTCAGAATTTTGGCCCTAAGGTGGTAAAAGCACAAAGTGGCTGGACCAGATAAGGCAGTTCCTTCCTTCCCTTTCTGCCAGCCCTGCAGCCCAGCCCAGAGCTGAGCACAGCTCTTAGCAAGAGTTCCTAAGATGAGAAAGCAACAAAGAATTCCCTCTAGTCAAGCTAAGGGCAAAATCCCAGATGAAATTCTGTCTTCTGTCAAAACATGGCAAGTAGGAGCCATATGTAGCCGAGTGTAAAGTTTTGGAGCTGCTAATGTAACTTTGAAATTTGGTTTTGTTTATTATTTTCTTACAGCTCCATTTTATCACATGAAGTATGTCCTAAATTCTCAGACATAGCAGTTTATCCTATAATGATGTCTGAGCATCAAGAACAGGTTTGGAGACTATCATGTTAAATTTTACTCAGATGTTCTTAAATAAGTACTCCCTAATTAAACATAAACTGGAAAAAGGATTAAAAAAAAAAAAGCTAGACATTTATAGCTGTTAAGTTACATTGAAATCTGAAATGCATTGAATTGCATATTTTCTTGAAAACTAGAGCTTCAAAAATATCCAATCTTTTATGTTTATTTGGAGTGACTTCCACTGTTTTCTCCTCTACTGTTCACTGCTACAAACTTTGGACAGACATGTCACTTTACTATTAAAACAATATTTAGCACACTTAAAATGGGTAAATTTCCTTCAAAGTTTCCCTTTGTCTACCAGAGAATTAAGAGGGGAATTTTGCTTTAACCATGATAGCCTAAATACCACAGGCTGATGGCTGCCTCGCTGACTTGACTCTACATTATAAATCCCAACAAAATCAATGAGGAGAATCTGAAAAAATATATGCCTATTTCAGTTGTTTAAGTTTAACCTCTAGGTGCTACCAACTGTTGCTTTCAAAATGCTAAAAATACATTGTCATTCTTGAAGCATAAGTTTCATTTCATGATACTCCAGATTTTAATTCAAGCATTCACTTACTCATATTGATCAAGGTTGTTGGACTTCTTTCCTGTTACATAGTTGCTTGGAATATATCCTTGTTTTCTAAAAAAATATAGAATATATCAGCTGAGTGAAAACATGTAAAATTGCATGCCTAGAAGATAGTTGTTTCATTCTGCTAATACCAGAGCTCTCAATGTAATTTATTAATTACTGACCCACCCACTCTACTACTGATTATTCAGAAACTAATTTTCTGCATCAGCATTTCCACATTAACTTTCAGCACCCCTAGAAAAGTGTCATAGGCAGCTGAAGTGTCCAAGAAAACCAGCAGAAAGGATGAAGGCAAGTGAGAAACTCTCTGCTGCTCTGTCACTCTTCTGCACTCAGAAGTCCCAGTCAGTCAGGGGAAATATGTGTGGAGCCTGGCACAACCTGATAACTCACAATTATCCATAACATATGGCAACAGGAACCTGATAAATATTGAAATATGAAAACTTTCATCTTTGAAACCGCAGGGAAAATTCTAATACAGGGAATGTGAAGCTGTAGTCATTACAGTATCTCACTGCAATTCTCTCTCAACTTAGTCAAAGATTGTCCCTAATGATCCAGTTATTAAGTAAAATGATGATTACTCAAGTCTGGAAGTTAGAGCCTGCTGAGATAAATGTTAAACATATTGCTCCCTAATGAGATGTTCCCCAGGGAAGTGGGATTACTTTACCAGTCTAGTGAGGATTTAAAGGCTGGCTGGTGCTTTAATTGGGGAACTATAAAATTGGAAAGTAGACAGGATTGGAAAGGCTTCCAGTTCTGCAACTGTCTTTGCACTTGGGTCCCACAATCTATCTATTGAGTACTGCCCTTTTAAAAATTGGTTTCTGCATTAGAATACATGGATGAGATTTCAGAGCTTGGGCCTAATGTAGAGTCTAATGCAGTTATTTGTTGATACATAGTAAATATAAACATCTATAATATGAAAATAGATTTATGAACTTTATAACAAAACATAAGGAACTCGTTTTTACCCATATTTGTCTCTCGCCTTCCACCAATGAATGTCATTCTTCTCAATCACTGTATATTCTTCACCTTTCTCTAATCTTAAATCATGGTGTTCTGTAGGTTCAAAGTCATACATTGCTACCACTATCTCCTCCTCATTCCCATTTTCTTCAACTGGAGGAACAGGTGGTGGAGGCCTTCTCTGAAAACAACACAATATCATTAAATTATCATCACCATTATAAATTATCATTATCATCCCACGCTGCTCCCTCTTCCCGCCCCATTCACCCTTACCATCCCACCAGTGCATCCCAGAGGCAAAAGCTGGGCTAGGCCTGTGATGGCCTGGGGGGCAGCTGGGGCTGGGGAGGCAAACCATGCAGGTGCCACCCATGGGGCTGGTTTGTGCTGCAGCCCTGCAGCTGCCAGTACAGAGCAAAGCTGGCTGGCATTTGCTTTTTGCCCACCTCTTCCACCAGCAGTACAGACACAGCTAACAGATGCAGCTAAATTTCAGTAGGATTTTTTTCACCCTGAGATAGAGCATGTTGCCAATTGATGCATCCAGAAATAGACCTTTGCTCCAGGATACAGCAAGCATTTTGAGAAATGTAAGCACCTTTTCAAAAGCAGTAATTATCTATTCAATATTTTAAAGATTCTACCTACCGCACTTTTTTCTGGCATCGAAGAGGACAATCTCATTACATCTAGAAACAAAGCACAGGCGAGGATTTATTCATTAGCTATAAATTATAAAATTAAATAAAAGGTTTAAATTTCAGATTCAGAAATTCAGGGCTTGAATATCTTAACAAGCCTTCAGTATGCCTTAGATATTCAGAAAGCAAAGACAACTCCATTTAAGCTATAGGAAAAGTGATTAAATACTCTTGCAAAAACATCCTAAATCAGCCAGCAGGTTACACTGACCACAGATTTGGCAACATCTATGCCACACCAGAGCATGCCACAGAGAACTCTTAAGTCCTCAGATGCAAAAATTTATGAGAAATAAAAAAGGGCTAGAGATGAAAAAGGCATAGGAAAATGAAGCTGTGTTCTTGTCAGCATGATGACCTAAGTCTGTTAGTATTAATATCTGCCCTTTTAAAATACATAAGCTCCTGACCCCTGCCTTGCTAAATAATGCATAACAGTTGTAGGTATTTTCCTATTACATATCTCAGATCCAAATTTTTTTCCCCCTGCAATGCTTTCTTCATGCATTTAAAACATTGAGCTATAGGTCATGCTTTTCACTTTGCTGAATCAGATCAGCCATGAGGCCCTGTTTATTCTGCAAGTCATCTAATGCTAAGAAATCCCCAGGTCCCCCTGACTGCCTGTGCAGACATAAGAAATCACTGGGTGCCACGGATTTAACTGGGAGATAAGAAATGGCTCCATTTCTTTCCCTACAACAGAACTTTCCTTAAATCAAGGACTGAATAATTACTAGCTCCTTTGTTGGACAATATTGCAGTGCCACAGCAGCACACACTACAGCATCCACTGCTGAATCAGCAGAACCTGCAATCTGGAGGATGGAAAAAGTCACAGCTCATCCAGGTTCAGCACAGGGGCATTTACAAACTTCTGAGGAAATTCAGTCCAGTGTCTTTAAATATATTAAATCTTCTTGTATCATTTTAGCTTGGTGTAGGAACACTGAATGCAATGCAGTTATTATTCTTTCACATGGCTATGCAGAGGTTTAAATAAGTAACTGAACAGCTGGCAAGATTTGTAGCTGAATCTTTTTACCATAAGGTTTTATCCTCAGTCTAAGGTAAACACTTGGTCAAACAAGTTTCAAATGGGAGAAAAAAAAACAAATGAAATTCAGCAACTTCAATAATTCCTTTCAGATTTATCTAAATTTTTTTTTTTCTTTTTTGCAAGGACATTTTGCTGGCTTTTCTATTTTTTACAGAATGCTTGGTAATTATTTTTGTCTTACTTTTTGACTCTGCTATATAAATTTGCCTAATACCCAGGGCACTCAGGTGTGATGACAGAATCACATAAAAATGCAGAAAAATATGCCAGAAGAACTTCATAAGAAAATGTGTGTACTTACTGTTTTCAAAAAGACTATATTTTTCACAGCCAGGTGCTAATTTTTCTGTCTGCCTACAGCATTGATAAATTCCCTCTGTCCAGAATTTAGGATGATATTTTACCATTATATTGCTGTTGTTCTTTATTTCTACAAGAAGAAAAAGAGCATATATTGAAAGATACAAAAACAAAGTCTGCAAGAGGGTAATTTTTAATACATATTACAATATCTTTAACATGAGGCTTAATCTTTGCTTGCCCTTACTTTAGCACGGCTTCTCTTCTTGCAAGTTTACATGGAGGTGATAAAACAATCACAGAGGATATGTTTAAGGTGGTAACTTTATTCCAGAAGGGTATGCCATACTCCCCCCTTACACCAACCATCCTAGCAGGGGTTTGGTGCATCAGTGAAAGGAGACCCCGCACCACTGGGATCAGTCAGGCAGCTCTGTAGGCTTTGGGAGCTCTGCCTCCTCCTTTGTTGCTGTTGCAAGTGACTCAAATTCATCTACAAACAGTGTTCTGGAGGGAAAGAGAGCTGATATTTATCTCTATTCCATGGCACAATTCATCATTTTGGCCTGGAAGGCTGCTTACCCCATGCTATGGGCTTGCTGAGTTTCAGAGGTCACTCCTTGCCCTCTGACCCCAGCCCAGAAATAATTTCTTATTAATTTGCAGACCACCTGTAATTAATGTGAGCACCTGATGGTGAGAGAGGGCATTAAGAGGCAAATTTAAAAAAACATCTTTACTCACTGTGAAAGCAACTATCTAATCACATCTCAGCAGAGAAACCTCCTATCATTTTTCATCAGCTTAAGGCCCACAGTGTTGTCTAGCTACATCCAAACAAAACTTTCCAGTGATGCCATCAGCTAGCTTGGATAAACTTTTTAACTCATTGTGCAAAAGCAGAGTCAAATTCTGATTGCAGCTGCACTTCACAAAATCAAACTAGATCAGCTTGAGCATTTGAGGCTCTCAGTACCTGTTACCACACCCTGTGTATGCAAGTGATGAGCAGGCCCAATAAAAATTAAAATTGGTAGATATAAGCAGCAGAAGCTCTACCATTTCATTTTTGTAATTTGTTGTGGGCTGATGTAGCCAGCAGCTAAGCACCCATGGAGGCCCTCACCCGCTCCCACAACTCAGTGGGATGGGGGAACGAATAGAAAGAACAATAGATAAAAACTTGGCTTGAGATAAACACAGTTTAATAACCAGAAGAGAGAAAAAAAGACCCCAGAAGTAATGTAAAGTAAATCACTCACCATCTTCCACAAGCCAACCAGAGCCCAGCCAGCCCCTGTGCAGCAGCCAATAGGGAAGGGAAAACCCTAATCCCTGACCTCCTCTACCCCAGTTTTTATTGCTGAGCTCAGTTTTATATGGAATATCCGTTTGGTCAGACCAGGCCTGCTGTCCTGGCTGTGTCACCTCCCAGCCTCTTGTCCACCCCCATCTGTGGGGGCAGAGGAGGAAAAAGGAGGAAAAAGGCAAATCCTCCATGCTGTGCAAGCACTGCTCAGCAGCAACCACAACACTGGCAAGTTTTTAACACTGTTTTGGCCACAAATCCAAAACACAGCACCAAGTTAAGTCCAATCCATGCAGACAGCTCAAGCAAAGCCATCTGCCTATGTTAGGGTTTAAGTACAAGCAGTTCCCATTACCTTCTTTCAGGTTCCTCACCCACTGATCCCGGCTTTGTGCACTCGGTGCAAAAATATAAAGTGTGTTAGCATCATATACAACCTGGAGGGGAGAAAAGAAATAATCAACATACATTCACCTCATAATGTTAATTCATTTCTTCCTAAAGAAACAGAGTAAGACAAATAACTGTTACATTTGGCAAAATTAGTGTATTCAGGCACAAAATGCAGAAACTGGGAAAGATTATTAAGGTGTAATTATTCTGATACGATGTTTTCAGGAGAATTAGGAAGAATTTTGTAATGGTATATTATCTTGTAAGCATTCCTTAAAATGCTTGCTTCACACTTTGCTTTGTTCATTCTTCACTGTGTTTTTTCTAAAACAGTGGAACACAGTTCCATTTAATGAATGAAAGCTACTTTGCAATCAGACATTCTCCCATCTGATTCAGTATTGCTCTGGAGTGACTCTTTTTTATTTCTCCACTGCTTGTATTGGCAGAAAAAGAGTAGTGCTGTGGAAAAAATGGATCAGAGTCACTGCTGCCCCTCTCCAGCAGTGGAATTCCTCCTTACTCCAACCATTTCCTCTATAGAAAGGAGGGAATAGTAAGCATCCAACACACATATTTTTCTTTTTCCCCTCTAAGCACTTTGTTTTCTGTTTTCATTTCCATTCAATTAACAATGAAACAGGGAAAAGGAAAAAAGCAACCACTTCTATTCTGATTTTCTTATTCCTATATCATTTCATGGCAATTAGATTTAATTTAATGTGAAAGAATGAAGACTGGTAAATTGGGCTGTCAGCTCTCTTGTTCCAGCAGAAGAACAGGGCAAGGCAGTTTCCAGTCAAAATTCAAGCTGAGAGGGTGAGGAAAAGAAAACAACCAAGTGTCTGTGGCCCAATTCCCAAGGGAAGGGACTGCAAGGGCAGCAGATCCCCCTTGCAGGGGATGTGTTTTAACCACTGATCCTGAATTACCTCCCGCCAGCCCAAAAGAGACCGAGAATGGGCTCAGTACTTGGAATTGACAGTAATTTTAGATTAAATTGGTTATGTCCAAATGACTTGGTGTTGTTGAAAACAGCACTTTAATTTATGTATTTTATATTTAGAAAACATACCTGAAAAGGATATTTATTTTGACATGGAATAATACCATCATTTTTTACAACTTCTACACATTTAATCCTTGAAATATCCACAGATCCTTTTCTGTACTTTTTCTAAAAGGGAAAAGAAAGAAAACATTTGTTAAAAGAGAACCAATTTATCTAATTATCTTTTTTTTCAGCAGAGACATCTTGATTTCTTTCCCACTTATAATAGTGATTTCACTTTATGTGACTTTAACTGGAGAAGTTGTCTGAAAACTGAGAGTATAAAGATCTGCACTTGTGAAAATGCACTGAGTACAGTAAATTTGCTAGTGAAAAGTACCAATTCTTTATATAGAAAGTTTCCAATCAGATGTGATTGTAGGCTTAATATACTCTTTACAAAAAATAACTTCAGAAAAAAGAAGTGCTTCCCCCTTGCTGAGTTTATGATTAAAACTGGTATCATCTCATCTGATCTGCTTCCTTGTTCTGTTGCTGAAGTGCTCCCACCATTTGGAGGCTTCTGCTGTGTTCCACTAAGGTTCCAGAGAAATTTGGATTTGTTGCTACACAGGCAACACAAGTCCCTGATGAGACAGAAGGCAGGAGATACAGGTGCAACCTAGACCAAAGTGGGGTGTGTATTGAACAAGGCTAGCAGAAGTCCAGAGAAGCAAAGTCAAAAGCATAGACTAAATCTGAGATTTAGTCACCTACACTGATAATTATGAGCATTTTAAAGAAGGCACAGGTGCTCAGCAGGTGCTGCACAGTGCATGGAATGACAGTGTAGCTCAACACTCTGGAGAGGCAGCCTCTTGGAAGAAGAGCTGATAATGAGAGGAAGGTGTACTGGGCTTTAGTCTACACTGAAATCCACAGAAAGACTGTATAGTGCCACCTCTCACTTTTGGGACAACCAAATCTCTAAAAGGAGAGGAAATTTCTACAGGAATGCAGAACAAAAAAATAGCAGTAGCAGCTCATGGCTGGTACTGAATTAATACACATCAAAAAAATTGATTTGCCAAGCACATCCAGAACATCCAGTCCAGAGTACATCTTTTGAAAGACTGACACTGTTCACACAATGTGGAAATAATTAGCAATTACTGAATTCTTTGAGATATGCTAATCCTTACTCAGCTCCTCTCCTGGGGATGGAAATTTTAGCCCAAATAGCAGAAGTCTGGTACAATCACAAGCAACTGAAAACACAGTCTTGCAAACAGAATCAAAGAACAGCTTCAAATACAGCAGTTATGATTCCATCACCCTAGAAACGCTACAGTTAATTACCCATGAAGCTTCATCAGCATTTAAAATGCATTTAGCACTCTGAGTCTTACATAGATTAGTGCAGAGAAAACATGCATAAAGAATTCATGTACATCATGGTCAGCACCAGGAAGAATGACAAGGGATAAGTTCAGATAAAGCTGCAACTGCTGTTTGTTACCAGAAAAACCAACATGCACAAGAAAGGTAGGTTTTTTAAGGGGAATGTATGGGGGAATTAGGCACGTAAACCAACCATAAAGAAAAAAGTAAATCATAAACATTACCATGAGTTTCACTACAAAGATTTATCAAGTAACACTGAAAAATAATTTTGTCCTAAGTATGCAACCTTGAATTTTTTTACCAAAAAATAATTTAAAGTTTTTTGTTTATTTCATGTTGGTCACTTGCAAACTCAGTATGTTCTATGGTATCCCCTTACTTGAGCATTGATGCCCTAAAGTTCATGCAAAAGCCAAAAGTTGTAACTGAAACATACACCATTTGGCAGAGCAGGCAGTACTGCCTCTCCCTCTCCTTGTCACTGTGTGGCTGCTTGGCAGTTTCAGGGATGCCAGGTTAGCCAAGGCAGAACAGGAGGGTCCAAACGAGATCAGCTTTTTCATGGACCCCAGAATTCAACATCCACATAACTGTGCTGAAGACACCTCCCCAGATTCTTTCTTGCACAACCACAGGCAAAGAAGAAGAAACACTACTCCTGTAACTTATCTACCCTGCTTTCTGCGTCCAGAGGGGTGCCCATACCGCTTGGATCCCACCTGCTGGTTAACTGACGCTGCAGGACAGACAGACAGTACACATTGGAGGGAGTTTTTGTGTCCAGAATCACAGAAATCCCTTAGAGGAACACACTGTTATTTTATCTTGAATCACCCTCCTTCTGGGCTCCAAGATTTTCATGTCAATTCTTGCATTCAGGGAGCTCACTCAGAGGACACTGACGGGAGGACAAAGGACAGAAATCCAACTAGATAATCATCTAACATTTGGGGGAAAAACATAAAGGAAATCCCCTGGTGTACAGCACATCATTCTAGTAATTGTATTTCCTAAGTCATACCTTTGTATGGTTTCTTGATTTAGGGTGGCTCCGTTTGCTTCATCACAAGATGCTAAATTAAGCTAACACAAAGCTGACCCACCTTACAAGGCAATTCACCTTATTAAACCTATTGTCAGGGAAGATTCTTCTGTTCCTGCATATTTTATAGATTTAAAACCCCCTTGCATACGTGAAATTAAAAACAAACCTACTGCTCAAGACATTTCCAGATCACAGTAAAAGCAACAGTTATTAATGCCAAGTGTGCAGCTCTGTTTTAGCTGACCATTACTCATTATATAAACTACGGTGCACAGAAGCAGGAAAGAATGACTCAAGAAAAATGCTAAAAAGACCACTGCAATTCTCTCTCCTCCCTACCTAAATGATTTCCTTTTATAATAATAGGACATCTTGCATACCATAGCTGTGTTGCATTTATTCTCCAGGCAAATGGGTTCTATGGGCTCTCCACCCAGCTGTACAGCAGACATGAAATGCAGAATCAAGGCAGAGTTCAAGCCCTGAAGCAGTTGGGAAGTAGAGATGTGGGAATGAACCAGCCCTGAGAAATCCAACCATAACCACTCTTTCCAACAAGAAAAGCTACAAAGAGACAAAATCAGTACAATGGCTAATCATGCAATGTTGAAGAGCAGGAAGAAGAGGGACATTTTTAGAGATTATTTTTTTTTAGGTGGAAGATGGCTAACAGAGTAGAAAAAGATAGATTTATTGTAGAAGTAGCAGTATTTTACCAGAACATTCATGCATACTCTCTGAATGGGATACATGTATTCACAGAGGATTTGGAAGAATCACAGGTCAGTGAAACACAGGGATCTATCAAACCTGGTCTGCTCCTTTACTAAAGATAGACATATGCCTCTAGAGGGAGGCCTATAGAAGCTAATATGGTTAGAACAGTAATAAAGGTATAAAAGTACTAAATCCCAATAAGGAAAACCTAAAATAGGTAAAATATGTGCTTCAAAGTCACACTAAAGGTTGGAGTTTTGGTGTGGGTTTTCTTTTTTAATATATCTTCTTTCTGAAAATAACAAAAGGGAAGTGACTACACAGAAACTATTATAAAAAGCTTTTTAAAATGCTGTACATATTTCATATTTACCTATGTTTCAAAATATTGATTTACAGTTTTAGAAGTCCTGCTCCTTGCTCACAATGGCCAAGTCTTGTTGCCATACAGTCTCAAAAGAATAAGTTATTCCTCTTTATTTAGCATATTAAACAGTAGTATGAAGAAGTCACAACACTAGACCTATGTTGTCAGATACGGAACAAATACAGGATTACACAATTCCTTAAAAAAAATAATCGTAGAATACAGTAAGACAAGAAATACCCAAGTGTTAGATAAGTGTACAATCAAGCAGCTGATCCTCTGTACATTTGGAATTACTCCACTGCTAAATACAGAAGCTTTACAGCTACAGAAGCCCATATTCTCACTATCAGATGAAAATATTTCTTCAGCGTATTTCCTCTTTGCTGATGAACATATTGCACTGTTTACCCCTGCAGAAGTATGTGTGTATGTGGGGGTGTTAAACAATACAAAGGGTGTTAGATTTGGAAAAAAAAAGCCTCAATGAAAACATGCATAAGTCAGCCCAGCTTACAAGAAATATCTAGATTTTTGTCTCCCCCATACTCTCTCTTTCTCTCTTTCCTTGATGTACATATTATTTCTTTCTTCCATGCCTACCCCCGTATAGGAAATCCTGAGGTCATCAGCATGTGACCCATGGAGCTTGAGTTCTAACAAGTGCAGCACATCACAGCACTACTTTTATCTCCTTTTATGGAGTGTCTCTTCAAGTTTGCAAAACCACAAAAAGCCTGGCTAAGCCAACACTGCCTACAGACAGCTGCTCTGATAGAATATGCTCCAGAGCCAAATGTACTGGTATTTTCATTTTCGAGTTCTTTATAGGGAGGGAGGTTGGGCTTTCAGGTTTTTGGGGTTTTTTTCCCTTTTAATAGTATTGCCATTTATTAATAAGAAGCACTGACTGGATGCTTCTGTAGGTCCCTCTTGAGGCAACCAATTACAGATTATGCAAATATAATTACTGTAGCTAGGTGTTAGGTGGCCACATTTTCTATTCCTACATTTTCCAGTGTGTTAAATACATTGAAGGATGCCCTTCTCCTTTAAATCATATTTTTAAATTAAGAAAAGTGAGTATCAAGTATTTTTATTTACCTTTTGAAAGTGGCTAGAATTGTTAGGAAAAGTGAAAGGTGATTACTATTCTGATCTAGTCTGACCTGATCCAATATCTGTCAGCAAGAAAAAATTTAAAGGGGAAAAAAGTACAGACATAATTAAGAAGAAAAAAGTTTTAAACCCTGTCTTGCAGATTAAGAAACTGAGAATCCATTACCACGGCCTGGCTGCTCAGCAGATGTCAATGACCAGCACTGGAGAGACTGAAAAGCACAAAAACAAATTCTCTGTCATAGCACTGATACAACTTCCTAACCATGACTACAGTGTGGTATCTGTAATTAATGTAATTAATTTACTCTTCTCCTGCAATGGAGCGGCAGCCATTAAAATATGCACAACTCCAGCTATGATACAGGCAGTTATGATATGCTGCAACCTCATAAAAGTAAAGGACACATAATAAATCAGCCAGGTCTCCATCCATATCAGGCCTTAAATAACCTACAACCCTTCAGCTGTCAAAATAACTGCCATACTTCAGGTTCTTTGAGACAAGTCTTCTCTTCTTGGCTTTTTGTAAAGTCCACTCACCCAGAGCTCTCAGTCTGCCCAGCCCAGCTGCAGCATTTCTGCCCTGTTTTCTCCCTGCTCAGGACCACCCTCTGGCTGCTGGGTGAGTGACACCTTGCATTCAGCCCAAACTTCAGCTCCATGCTGCCTGAGCCATGCAGAGAGGAGAGCCCAAGTCCACAAGCACCACAGGCCAGTGACCAGAGCCCAAAACAGGATCCAAGAGGGCACTCAGCCAAGGCACTTGCTGCTTTAGCTACTTTCTCAAGGTTCAGATAATGGACTCCACTACAGTTCCCAGGTCCTGCTGGAGACAGCCTGACACTTGTCTTCTTATTGCTGTTCTGTATCTGAGCATTTTGGCATTCCTGCCTTTTTTACTTGTCCACACTGAGTTGCATTCTACAAAATATTTTTTTTTAAATGCAACAATCAAACCCACCTCACACCTAATCCAAATATACCACATGGATTTCTAGACTTGTCAAAACACTTGCAGCTCCTTCAAGTTTTATTTCATCTGAGATCTCAACAAGCTTCTATTCCAACAAAAGTCTCAGTAGTGAAAATACTAAAATACAGAATAGGACATCCCATTCAAGACAGGCTCTGAATCTGGAAACAAGCCACCAATGCCTGTTCAACACAGTACCAGCTTCCCATGTGCTCTGCAATCAGATTTACAAAGTTTATATAGGTAATTTCTAATGCTGACATATGAAAATGTCTAATTCAGCAGTGTCAAAAAACCCTTACTAGGATGAAAACACAGGATTTCGGCTGCTCTCTGATATCCACAAGACTTGTTACCTCACAGCAGACAGAGCATAGATAAATCTGAGATTATTTTGTTTTGTTTATTTATTTTGTTGTGTTTCTTTGTTGGCTGATGTGCAATTTCTGCATCTTCCAGGTACCTTCAACAAGCCTGGTTTTTCTTGCATTTTTCTCTAAATGATCTTCACAGATTAAAGTTTCTCAGCTTCTCTTCTGCACACTTTTAAAAAAACTAGGACTTCTCTTGCCTTCTCTAATCTATTTTCCAGTTCTTCCTTCTTAAGACCTTTAAGACTCATCCACTCCTGTTTAGTCATAAGGTAAATGTTCTCATTCCTGCCTTTTCTATATCTCAACAACTACAATCTATGCTGCTCAACTTCATCTACATTTCATTTGTTCCATCTCATAAAAATCAAAATTCTTATAGAAAGATAGTTACTGCAGACTCTCATTTTATAGCTGACTTTTCTTTCAGTAGCTGTTATAGAAAACAGGGAATCATTACTACAACATAACCAACTTTTTTTTTTACAACTTAGGTTTCTTTATGAATTGCCTTTTAGAAGTGAGCATTCCCATGCATCTGTTAAGCTGCTCTCATCCACATGAATAGCTTTACATTATGTCTCCAACTTGAATGCTTTTCACTCACAAGTACTTTAAGAAAGCTCTATCATTATGACCTGTGACTTGGAACTAAAAAATTCTCCGTAAACCTACTGGTTTCAGAAGCATTGTAATACAGAATTGTGCTTTCATTTATATAAAATAATTAAATCACATATGCAATGACTAAGGAAATCCCATAAATCAGGGTAATTATTTTAAAAATTATAAAGGATAAGCACTATAGGAATAAACAACAGTAGAATGAACTAATCTTCCATTAAAAAAGAAAAGTAAGAAGCACAGCTTTTTGGAACTCTATAATGTTGTTGTGCTCCAAATGAAGTATTTGCACAATATTAGTGTCGCAATGAAGCTACACAATTTTACCCTGAAACCTACAGCTTTGGGGTGGGCCCCAGAGCTTTATTTTTCCTTCCTTAAAATATCACCACTGTAATTTCAGTAGCTTCTGTCTCCTCTATATTCAAATTACAAGAACCAAACATAACCCTTACAGAAGGACCTTTTTTCCTTAGGAAGAGACTTTCAAAATGAGCAACCCCCCAAAACGTTCAGGTTTGTATTCTGCTTTTTTCATTTATATTCTGGTTGGGTTTTATCATTTGTAACAGTCCTGTTTACACAAGAAACTTTCCACACAAGTTTGATTCTAATGGCAAATACCACTACTGCCACTGAAGACAGGAGCATTCTGCACCTCCCAAGTTCAGACTCTTAAACATTTTTCCTCAGGGAACTATCATTTGCCTTCTCTGTAGAAGCAAATGGTTTCTGCAAACTAATAAACAGGTAAATGATGTGCCTACTCCAACATCTTCTGTGCAGCAGTTCCAGAGCCAGTGGGCATTGCAGCCCAAACTCTACCCCCTTCTCCTCCTCCCTTCTAACGCTGCAGACTCCTGTCCACCCAAACACATGTAGGGTAACCACAGGAACCAGGATTTAGCCTATGCCTTTTGAAAATGCAAAATCCAATGTACACTATTTATTGCTGTGAACCGTCATCCATACAGCAAACGTGAGGAAACAATAAAGATGCCAAAGCATAAAGAAATTTGATGTTCATAAGCTCATAGTCAGCTTCACATTCATGGTCAGTGCAAGCTGCAGTGGGATGGAAAGGTTAATTCAAGCATGCTGTGCCCTGTGTGGGAGGACAGTAACCAAACCACACACACCAGCACACCTTCAAACTAGAGAGTATTGGTGATAAACAAGCTGAGTGACAAAGAGACAGAAATATCATGGTGAAAGGGAACATTGCACAGGCTCAATATATTATGAGGATACTAACAGTCTACATATTGACAAGGATTGATAAAATTATGACCAGATCTGTGTCGCCTTTTGGAAGCACCACACTCATGAAAAACATCAATGTGAAAGTTTTCAAACCAACAAACTAGTAGGACATCTCACTTGCACAGACCAGCTCTTTTCAACTATTTCACTGCAAGAAGTACTTTAACACCTACACTTACTCTGTTTCCTTCATCGTGACGAATTTCCCTTGCCTAAAATGCCATCTAGAGCAAAAACCTGTAGTCTGGTGGCACTTTTAAGTTCAAGCAAGATGCCCTGCCAGTACTAGCTAAGTAAAACTTTTGTGCAGAAGGTGTTACTTGCTATCATGGCTGTTCTGTAATGCAGCAGCAAGCCTGCCCCAGCTGAGGCCATCCGACTGCCAAGTTCAGAGACACCTCACTGTGTGCTGAGAAAGGATTCACAGCAGCCAAACTCGCTGGCACACAAGGAGAAAGCCAATAAACCACGAGTAGGTGGTGGCCAACCCTGATGGATGTGGTAGCTTGGATGCAATTTTTGTGTGGTCTTGGCTAACTTGACAGGAATAAAAGATGCTGTTCTTTGCAGCCAGCCTGCAAAGGAGTGTGGGGGGCACTGTGCAACACCAGCCATGCTGGTAAAATGAGTCCTCCTTTCCACTGTCCATTTACTGAAGTGTTTAAAATTTCAGTGGACTCCTAGATAAACACTTAAGGTTTGATTTTCCAAACAGACACAGATGAAAGTGAGAATGCACCAATCCTTTGAAAATAAACTCCAGGGAATTTTAAGTTGAATATTCAACATATGAGGTCACTTTTGACAGAAAATGGCTAAATTTACCTAGGGCGATGCATATGCGGTATTATTTCCACAAATGCCTCCTTGGAATTCAAACCTACACTCCATTCAAGATGAAATTAGCAATTTGGAAAAAGTCATACTAAAACTTCAGCTAAATTTTTGCTGGTCAAAAATAAAGAAAGCCATTCCAAATGAGATTTTTTTAAATCACTGCATGAAATATTTGATTTTCAAGCAAGTCAAATAATGTCTTGAATTTGCTTATCAATTTAAAACTGACTGGTATGTTTTGATTTCTTGAAAGAAAATAGTTCAGGAAAATTACCAGAAGCACCCCTGAAATATTATCCTCAGTTTTCAAACCACACAAAATTGAAAAGAGATCTCCTAATAAAATATTTCATGCTTGTGTTTCCTCATTTGAAACAAACAAACACTGCCTTTGCTATATAACCAGATTATCCAGCAAAGTCACACTACAATCCATCACTCCAGCTGACACCAGTAAGAATAGTGCAGCAGTCCTCAAGAGCAAGGGTCAGTTTGTGAAAAAATGCCTATCACCTCCCACTTTCAAACTAGTTACGACTATCTACATAAATGTGCTTAAAGCTGGCTTGGTAAGTCTACAATACATGTTTGAGAATACTGTACATATCTTAAGTCTTTCTGACTGCAGCATAACCAGCAAGATGTTCATTATAATACATATCCATGCTCAGAATAGGAAGATATTTTACTTCTTCCCTATTTTTATACATTCATGACCAGTACTCTGTGCTTGGAGACCAATGCAGTTATATTTTACTGCAGTGAATTTTTGTCTTCATTGTAAATGGACCACATCACATTCAGATTTCAATAGCCACTTTTGCAACATTAGGAAAAAATACAGAAAATACTCTTTCCAACAATGACAGCTGATAAACCATTAAGAGCTTCAAGAAACAACATTAGCTCAGCCCTTTCATTTGCTTTTAATCGTTGTTAGTCCAATATTGCACAATAGTGCAATGATGCCATTTCCCCAACAGCTACACTTACTAATTCTCAGAATTTATGACAAAGAAAAAAAGACAAAACCAGAACACATCCCAGCTTAAACAGAATATTTCTCTTTTCTGACGTTAAAAAGTATCTCCATGACACTTAAGGCACATTGGTTCCTGATGTATTTTTATTTTCAAGCTTCTTAATGTCCATCTTTTTAACAAACTTAAAGGTGATATTTCTTCCACAATTTTTATCCAACAGCATCATGCCCAGAAGGTAAGCAGTAAAAGCCAAGGTCCTATTGGCTTCCTATGCAAAAGTTTCCCATGATATTAATCATAATTGTAGAGCTTTGCACAGGTGACCCAAACCAGGATTCTCCTTCCTCAGCCTTCTGTGTTTTGAAACCAGTCTTGAAATGCCTCTTCACTGATTCTGTACTGTGCTCCATCAATAGCTCATGCACCTGCTCCATGACTTACAGCAGAGCAGGATCTTTAAGTGAATAAACAGTATTTCTCCTCCTCATGGCAGCAGTGCAGTTCCAGCTTCACTGCAGGCATGCACAGCCATTGTGCCATGGCAGGGGGCCTGATCTGCTTGAAAGGATGTATAGAAAGATTTAAACCAGTAATGAGCAAGCTAAAATAAGATTTTAGCCTGTTGTTAGTAGTCATGTTTAGGAGATAATAATTTATTGCTCCAAGTAAGGTATATGGGGCTTTTTCAGTACATAGGACAGGAAAAAACAGAGAAGTGTGGTGTCTATAATGTGCAGTTTCTGTTCAAAGAGCAAGTGATGCTCCACTTCTGGCTGCACAAAACAATTAAATTGCCCAGCAGCATTTACATGAATACTATTTGCTGCGGTTGACTGCTTTTTGTTGTTATAAATGTTCCATTTTGGTCACTAGACATACAAAATGTCTAATTCTGTCACTTTATTAATAATCCCAACCTGCCCACACTCTGAGTATTGACTAATCTGGTTAACAAGATTTACTTCAGTCTTGTTTTAAAAAAGAAGTGGTATGATTATTCACGTGCCCACAAACCCTGGGGTTTTTTTTAACTCTTTCTACTGAACTTCCATAAAAGTTAAAATGGAAGAAAACAAGAAAATATTTCAGATTGGCCAACAACCAAACTAGGAATTGCACACTTGCCTAGAGGAGCAGAACTCAATCACCCTTGGCAGACTGCTACCACTGCAGTTATGGGATTAAAATGAGGGTGTGAGATCCTCTTGGCTTGGGATTTCCATGCTTATTTTACCAATCTGGACTTTGAATACTGCCAAGCCCAAAATTAAATCAGTCTGTACCTATCCTTTCATCTGTCATGTCTTTAAAGTCAACCAGCATACACAGCAGTCACATTTATTTCGGCAATAAACCCTCAGTTATTCAGAGGGGGCAGAATTATCTTGATGGCTAATATCTTTTTTCTCTTCATATAAATTACCATAGCCAGAATATGCAGCTTACATATTTATAGCCACCACAACTGGCTTTAAAAAAACCCAAACAATAACCAAACAAATAATTAAACCCACAAACATCTTTGCCATTTAAGTTCTCCAGAGACATTAAGGAATAACTGTACCACAGAGATCTTAGTCTTACAGTTGTGGTTTTTTAAAGAGATAAAAGTATTCAGTACGCCCCTTTAAGATCAGAGCTCACTATTTTCAGACAACATTGTTAATAAAATAAAATGCTGATTAATGTTTAAAAGAATCTAATATAAGAGGAACAGTGAAAATGAAAATGGTTTGAGGCTGGGAAAGTAATGCATTATGGCTGAGCCAGTCTAACAACCTGCTGATGTCAACAGTTGGAGCATCCCGTTCTCCTCCGCCACCTGGCACGGCCTCTGGCACTTGTTAGATCCTGCACCCACCCCATGCAGCGTGCTAACCCAGCAGAACACTAATCCAGCAAAAATAAAACCAGATCAAATATCTTTCTGTTGACCTAACTGCAGCCTTCCAGCACCTGAAGGGAGACGGCGAGCAAGAGCGAAACTGCTTCCAAGGGCATGTAGTGACAGGACACTGGGGAATGGCTTCCAACTAAGAGTAGGCTGAGATCAGATTTCTGGAAATAATTCTTTACTGTGAGAGTGGTGAGGCACTGGAACAGGCTGCCCACAGAGGTGGTGGATGCCCCATCCCTAGAAGTGCTCTAGGCCAGGTTGGATGGAGCTCTGAGAAATCTGGGCTAGTGGAAAGTATCTCTGCCCAGGGTCAGAGGGACTCGAACTGGATGAACTTCAAGGTCTCTCCTGACCCAGGCCATTCTATGATTCCATGATTAGCAATTTTTTTCAGAGCAATATGGATTCCAAGAAGGACCAGAATGAATTCAAGCAAGCAGAGGAGCCTAGGAGGTCTAGGACAGGGATAAAACAGCCTTTTTCAGCAGCAAACTGATGGCATAGCATAGGCATATTTTCAGCCCAACTGGGTGTATTTTAGGCACAAATTTTTTAAGTTACTGCATCCTCCACTGAGGGCACTATGGGCTGCCCTGTTCAATCTCACTGCAAGTAAAACTGACAGTTTAAACCCCCTCTCAGAGAGATCCACAAGTCAGTCTCCTGGAAAAGCATTTTAGCCAGAGGACATTAACCTGCAGGGCAAAGGGAAAACTGGAAGGGGAAGACTGGAAGAGGGGAAGCTTGAAATGGTAACTTCTTAAAGGGTGACAACTAGACCTGCAAAACCTGTTTCTCACATTTGTATTTGATCTGAATGTAAGACATGGGATAAGCAGGCAAGACATATTTCAGAGAGCTTCTTAGCCCCCACCTTTTTATTCTCTGGGAGGAGGCCAGAGTCACCAAAACAGGAGTGACTGGTACACTCTGCCATCATAAAACAGGGACGTAAAATGCCTGACAGGAACGTGCAAAGAGGGCAGAGCCGGGCTATTGCCAGCAGTGTCCAGAGGAGCCAGAGGCAGTGGGCACGAACTGAAAGACAAGAGGCTCCATCTGAACACCAGGAAACAATGTTGGTCTTATTTCATTGTGAGGGTGACCATGCTCTAGCACAGGGTGCCAAGCAAGGCTGTGAAGACTCTATCAATGGAGATACTCAACAGTCAGCTGGACAGAGATATTTGACAGCCAGCTGGCTCTTGGCAACCAGCTCTGTGCGGCCCTGCTTGAGTGGGGGGCTTGGATCACACAGCCTCCAGAGGCCCCCTCCAACCTCAGTCTGTGATCTTGTTCTTAATCCCTGACTGTGTCCAAGCTACTTTCAAAGAACAAAGTGCTGTGAGCATCTTGTAGCGTGGTAAGTGAGCTCAGTTCTGGTGCAACCATGACATCTGGCAGAGAAACATGCTTAGCAAGCCTTAGCTCTCCTCTACCTCTTTTAGCACGGGTAAGACAGCCAAGTCAAGAGGTTGCAGGGTTCCCTCCATTAAGCTTTATTTGTTAAACGGCTACCCCAATGTATACAATGTGTTTCACAAGCTACTGCAGTCATTTTAATCCTCTTCAGCATTGTGACAAACATGGAAAGTAGCCTCACTTAAGTGGAAAATCTCACCCCTAGCACTGAGGATATGACAGGGCAGATGACCTGGGGAAAAAATATCACCCCCAGCACTGAGGATACGACAGGGCAGGTGACCTATACTCTGGGGGCAGGTGACCTTGAAACTGAGTCTGGAGATTATTTGAAATAATGCTGGTCTGAGGATTTGCATGGTTTACACTAATGACTTTCTGAGTAACTGAATTTACACAGAAAGTGGTAAACTGGATGAGTTGCTTGTATGGTCAAAGATAAACTGCTTACAGCTTCATTTCAATCACCAGGTTGCATGATCCACTCTAATGGATCTTGTCTCTGCTGAACTTGGTCTGCAATGCACTGCTCCTATCAAATGATCTTTCTCCGGCTCAAATGCAGTTAATTGCCAGATGTGAATGCAATGGCCTTCACAGTACACACGGCTACAAGAAACTGCAATTGCAACTTTTTCTACCTTTTCCCCAATTCATAATGGCAGTGATCTTTTATCTCTCTGGAGAGAGAAAGAAATCAGCTTTGATGACCACCTCTAAATGCTGTTTTATGTCATTCCTGCCATCCTGGCTATACACTGTTTCTCCTATTGAGAACCAATTCACACTGACTACCAGGTAAGTTACCTACACCTCTGTCAGCTTGCATTATAAATAAGAGAAATGCCAGCTCACGTTCATGGCCACTAATGACCATTTCCCTGATCAGCTCTTGACAGTGTGACATACAGTAGGAAAAAAAGCCAGTGTGGTACAAAAGCAAAAAGGAACAAAGGCAATCTGTGTCTCCTACCTCCGCTCGACCTTCGTAGTATGTTAGCATAGACTTTGTAAGTACAAAAAGCCTCTCTTTGTAGTTTAAGGGAGAAGTCCTCTTCTTCTGCTGTGATCTTTTAATCAAAATCTCTTGTAGGATAGTAGTCGTATTCATTTCAGCCACTTGTCAGCTCTCTTCTAGCCATTGAACATCAGTTCCTGTGAAGATGAGGAATAAAACATTACCAGATCTTAGGAGGATCACAGAATTGGAGACTTCTGTAACAAAAAGAGCTTCGACTTATAAACGAAACTGCCTGAATATACAGAAAGCTGGAGCTCACATGGAAGTTTACAAAAGTTAATTATTAGACTAAAAAGTTCAGGCTTTGCTCAGCTGAGGGCTGCGCTGGCACATTCCCAGGAAGCCCAAAGCTGTACGTGACTGGGATGAAATCAGGTACACTGCAGCCTATGTCACAGATTATGGGTGAGAAGTCTGAAATGTGCTCCAGGCAAGCAGCACTGCACAACTGCTCTTCACCACAAACCTGTACAGAAGTTTCTAACCTGTACAGAAGTTTTAATTGCTAAGGCCTGTGCATGTATGTCATTTGCAAAAGAGTTCTACACACAAAATTGAAAATCATAGAATCATAGAATATCCTGCATGGAAGAGACCTACAATGATCATGGAAGTCAAACTCCTGGCCCAGAACAGGACAGCCCCAAGCATCCCACCATCTATCTGAGAGCATTGTCCAAATGTTCCTTCAATGGTCAGGCTTGGTGCTGTGATCACTTCTCTGGGGAGCCTGTTCCAGTGCCAAACCATCTTCTAAGTGAAGAATATTTTTCTGATATCCAGCCTAAACCTGTCCTGACGCAACTTCAGGCCATTCCCTTGGGTCTTGTCACTGGTCACGAGAGAGAAGAGATCAGTGTCTGCCCCTTGTCCTCCCCTCTCAAAGAAATTGCAACTGCAATGAAGTCTCCCCTCAGTCTCCTCCAGACTGAACAGACCAAGTGTCCTCAGATATTCTTCATATGGACTCCCCTCTAGACCCTTCACCATCCTTGCTGCCCTCCTTTGGATGCTCCTGAATAGCTTAATGTCTTTCGCACATTGTGGCACCCAAAACTGCATGCAATATTCAAAGTGAGGCTGCCCCAGTGCAGAGCAGAGCAGGACAATCCCCTCCCTTGCCTGGCTGGCCATGCTGTGCCTGATGCTCCCCAGGACATGGGTGGCCCTCCTGGCTGCCAGGGCACTGCTGGCTCATGTTCAGCTTGCCACAGACCACAGCTCCCAGTGCTGCTTTCCAGCCTCTCATTCCCCAGTCTACACACACAACCAGGGTTGCCCCATGCCAGGTGCAGAATCCCCAATGTGCCCTTGTCAAACTTCAAATGGTTGGTGATTGCCCATCTCTCTAATCTGTCAAGGGCTCTCTGCAGGGCCTTTCTGCCCTTGAGGCAGTCAACAGCCACTCCCAATTTAGTATTTTTGGAAAATTCAGTTAATATTCTTTCAATCCTGCATTCAAGTTGTTTATGAGGATGTTGAAGAATGCTGGGCCTAAAATGAAGCCCTGGAGAATTCCACTAGTGACCAGTCATCAGCCTGATGTAATCCCATTTACTACAACCCTTTGTACTTAAGATGGATCAGTAGAAGTTATTTGGAAAATTTGCCCCAATTTTATTAATGAAAATTTTCAGACACAAATGTTGTTTAGAAGATGTCAGTTTGAGAACAAAGAACTTAAGCTTGTTTTTCAGAAACTGCTAAGCATACACCTTCCAACTTCTGTTTAGAAAGACTTCATGCTGACTATCAAAATCAAGCAATTGAATTCAGACAGTTTTGGTCACTCAGTAATGTCAAGCTGCTTTAAGCTCTACACCATGACTGATACCTGTCATGGACAAACTTAGGAGTCCATGAAAATCAATGCACCCACAGCTGCTTCGTTTGCCAGTCTGGCTCCAGGGTCCTGCTGTAGGCAATCTCTCTGTTCTTCACAATGATGACAGCTTAAACACAGCTGATCTCCTCCCTCATCAACCCACCACTGTCCTGCCATGCCACCCTGCCTTGTGCAGGTGTTCCTTCTGCCAGGCTGGGAAGCAGGTTAGGGAAGGGATCCAAGCAGGATTTCATCATGCAGCACAGGCAGCTGCCTGCACAGACACATTAAATGAAGTGCACGGAGGCAGGAATGAAAGCTGTGGGAGAGGTTGTGCAAAAGCTGTTCCAGAAATCTTCCTCCCCACTCCTTTTTGCTTTGCTCACTTTCTGCCAGCCCTGCACATGGCACCACTCAGCCCTCCCTGCCTGAAGCTGTGCTCCAAAGCCAGGAGAAGCTGCAGGCACAGACCTGGAGAGCAGCTCAGGCTAGAGCAGCACGGCTGGAGCTGAAGCCACGGCTTGAATAAGGAACAGCAGCATCTGCTGAAGCACCAGTGACTGAACAATCTCTCAACTCTTTGGAGGGGGTGGGAGGATAACCCAAACCAAAGCCCTAGAGTAAAACAAAAAAATAATTCATTCTTCACAGGGCTTACTTTATGCACCTATTTGCTATTTAGAGTATTTCAGAATTCACTGGGGAAATGGCATGCACATTTTTCTCTGCAGGCAACATAACTTCAGCATGGACAAAACAGTACATTTCACAGAATTCTGGCAGAGAATCCTGAAAAGCCACAAACCTCCTCACAACATTGCCTTACACTACATAATTTTTAATAAAATCAAATGTAAACAAACTCACTGTAGTGTGTCTCATTTTGTGAGCAATTGATGGCTGTCACAATACATGAAGTGACACTCTTTGCCTTCCAGTCCAGTGTTGATACTACTTTTCAGTCCCTGGTTTGACCAGCTGAGCTCTCATAGCCCATACTGCTGCTATCACAACAGCTGGAAGTAGTTGTTAACAGCTTTAAAATATCCTTTTCCTTCCTAGGAATACCTCTTCATATGTCAAAAAAAAAATATATATACAGTGGTTTAAGTGGAACTACAAAAAAAGACCAGGCTAGGATGCATAAGTAAAATATGATGATTGGACTACAAATGGTGATTATTATGAATAATCTACATTTTGTTATTTCTTTTCTTCTGAAATGCTTACACATACATTTTGTTGGTAATCTGTCATATTGCATTCTGGGAAAAAGGCAGATCTTTTTTAATCACTAATTGTCTTGGATATGTTATTTAACTACTAAAGCTGACCAATTCTGTTTTATTTCCCTTCTAAAAATAAATTGGCAATCTTAAAGGTAATTGCAGAAGGAAGAATACTACCATAAACTTAAAATATAAACATTTTGCAAAAAATTAAAAGCCAGTATTAACTTTCAGACCAGCTTAATGCACACAAAACTTTAAGGGTTCCCATCACACAATCTCCCACTCAAAACAATTCTGCTGTTCTCAATAGTAAAAATTCTCTCTTTGTACTTAAGAAAAACATAATTATTATCCATTTTATCTCTAGATCCCTATAGTGCTGCATTAGAGAGCACAAGAAGGATTCAAAGTTAACTACGATTTCAAATCTCAATACTGATGACACTAATATATTTCATTTCTCAACCAGGTTACATTAACATGACACAAGAATCAAAAAAATCCTTTTGACAAAATCGGGGTTAAAAAATAAAAGCATCAGTAAATGTCTGCTCTTGGTTGCTACACTGAATTATCTCTGCTATGAAGATTTCAGCAGATTAGAACCAGTTTCCCAGGTCACAAGATCAGCCTTTGAATCTGCATTTGGTCACAGAAACCTGCCTTATTTGGAGTTATTTCCAAGTCAATGGCCCTAGATACATTTCTGTTTGGCTCAGGATAACTGAACCCTCACCTATCATTCTGAAAGTTCTTCTTCAGAATAGAAATACTTCACTAAGAAGCCCCTGTAACAGCCACATCTACTCTTAACAAACCCATATATCACTACTTTTCTTCATTACAGTTTTAGACATTTTCTGCATATTTTCCCTGCCCCACTTCCCCCCAAACACTCCTTTGTTCCCAGACCATCCCTCAGAACATGAAGCTGTTTGCATGACACATCTTATCTTGTTGTAAACAACTGTGGGAGTTTCAGGCTGACACCCAATATAAACTTTTCACAACGTGACTGGTGCCAAGGAATTGCCCTGTTCCCTGCCAACCATAGTTACACAATAACAAAGATAATCTAATTTGCAGAGATGCTGAAGACTCAGAATTATGGCAGAAATCAGAAAGAGTTACAGATTCTCAGCTTTTCTCAGGGCAGGAAAACATCCTCAACTTTAAGCATCAAAGTATCTGCATCAGCTCAGGTTTCCCATCTTCCCATTGTACAAGTATTAATCTGTACAGCCATGAAGTCACCATACACCTCCTCAAAACAAATTAAAACAACTGTTCAGATGAGCCTTCTAAGTCAATATCGGTCCAAATGCACGAGATACAATTTCATGTGTACAGAGAGCTTTTTATGCATGCCACCTTTCCCAATTTTCACTGGGGAAAACTGAGCCACTAAGCGATGCGGTAAGCTCAGGTGTTGCATCACTACCCACCCCACACATCTTCTGGTTCCCACTCCCAGCTCCCAGATTGTGTCTGTTTATTGAAACAATTAGTACCTGTAAGCCAGCTGGACTGTAAGCACCTTTAACATTGAAAAAGTTGAAAAAATGTATGAAAATCCCAGGGCAAATTCTAGCGAGCAGAAAAGAGAAAGTGCATCCAGTCTGATCAGGGATTCTCTCAGCCAAATGTAACAAGTAATTGTCACTTTTTAAGGCACAGATCTTTGCACCACACATAGTCATGGAGGGGCTCACAAGAAAAAAACACATTCTGAAAAATATACTTATCACAATTATACAAAAGGAACACTAGGAGGAAATATTAGCTGAAAAGAAAAATGAAAGCAAGGTGGAACTGTTTTCTGAGTTTCAACACCTCCTTAGTGATGGTAAAATGTCCCGAGGAATTTGTGTCCTTCAGAGCAAAGTCTTAATGTTAAACTGATGGGCAATCAAGGTAGACAATCCCTCTAAGGAATAACCATCCTCAGCTTTCTGACTTGGATTTCATACATTGTGCACAACTGCTCTTTTTCAGATTTGGGACACATGAATCCAAACCCATGTCAACTCCAGATCTGGATACTTAACATTGAAAATGTACCTCCCAGGGCAGGAGACTAAAAAATATATATATATAGAATATTCACTACTTCAATTTTTAAAAGTATCAATCAAAATGTCAATTTTAAAAACCCAACTGGTACCTTGTAATCCTTCCTCAAATCTGTATGTTTCAGAATATTTTTCCTCCTCCATTTTAACTAGTTCAGACCAGTTTGCTGACCAAGCTCACAATGTGTCCCTGCAAATGTCTGCAGTGGGGCAAGTGAAGAGACAGCCCAGAGCTCCTCTGGTAGAGAGAAGAAACAGTGCAGAAGGAACAAGGAAAGGAGAACTCCTTACCCTGGTTTTTCTGCTGGAGCTTCTGTTGCTTTACCATGAAACCATGAACTGAGTTACATGTGAACATTTACATAAGTATCCAGCACAGGCTTATTTGAATAATTACAGCTCAGTGTAAGCAAGGGTTGCAAAATATACTCTTGTATTGTCTTTTGGCCCCACATCTAAGGCTGCAAATTAAAAACTGAAAAAAATAAAATACAACTGTTATTAATCCCTGTTCAAAAGGTAAATTTCACACAAATACAAATACAAAAGAAATATACTTTAGCAAAAATCTGTCATAATTTTAAAATTCAAGTTCAGGGGGATATACTGTAATAATATACAAAATGTATCATATCCAGAAAAAGGAGAAGTAAAAAACATTAGGAAATATTTAGATTTACTTTTTTCCCTCTTTTTCTTTTTTTTTTAACAGCAAACTCTCAGAAACCACTTCCATCATGCGCAAGTTTGGGGTTTTTTTAGCTGTGAGAAATGTAATTTGGGGGAACTACTTTCTAAGAGATTTCAAAATTATACCCAAAGGTTTGCAAAAGCTTGGTTTCTCTTTGAAAAATCAGCCAAACAATAAATGGCTAATTTTATATACACAATCAAACCCTGCAAAAATAAAATTCATATTTGCCTGTATGAAATTTAGGTATTTAAGTAAACAGGCTAAGGGGTAACTCTGTGACCACTCTGACTGGAGATTCTGAGACCATGTGACACTGCAAAATATCCTTTATTCAGCTGAAAAGTATTCATGTACACACACAGAAGGAGCATTTTATCACAATCAGAGCCAGTTTTCCAATATTTATTGGAAACAGGCTCACTACATTTTACAAAATACATCATTTGTTTCCTTTTAGCATTCTAACTTAGGTAGTTGGGGTAAGTAAAGAAAACTGACAAGCGATGGTCCCTCTTAGGGTCAGCTGGCATTGAGGTGGTTTATCACACCAAACTGGAGCATCAACCATTGCAAAAGGGAAATGCACCCCAGAGAGTACATAGAACAGCTCAGGGGAAATGGTGAGAGCACCAAAAGGGTTTCTTTTCCCCTTACAACGATGATTTAGTAGAACAGGTATGTCCAGGTCTCAAAATAATTTATAAACTCAGCTGTTGCTCCTTACTGGGATTGCCTGCAAACCATACACTCCAGTTACTAAGTTATCCTTTCACAGCTTTAGAGGGCAACTTTTTCACAACTAAATTATTCAGGAAATTTATGAAACAAAAATTACATTATTACCATCCGTGATGAAGGAAATATGTTGATATGGGCCTTTTTTACTTGAAATTATTTAGTACTAAGTTTAGCAGCACTATGAGATGCTATACAAAAGATGGACTGATCATTTTTCACTATCCTCATCAACTTCTTATATTTTTATTCATTCCTCTAGAGCTGAGTACTTCTAGTTTTCTTATTTTTCCCACACAAAAACTTTGCAATATTTACAAACTTGCACTGACTATTTTGCCTTCAGTTTATTCAGACCAAAAACCTCTATCATTTGTAATGCTCTCTGCTGCAAGACAATAAAGTTGAAAATTAGTTTGGGACATGGGAAAGCAAGGCACAAAAAAAAGACTGAAACTTCAGTATTTGATATTAACCCTTAAAAGGGAGACAGCAGATTTTCCCAGGTGCAGACTTTGTAGCTCAAGTTTATTTTTACTCTAAATGCCATGTATAAAGCAGAGTGAAAGTGGCAAACAATTTTCTGTTGTCATCCAGCAGGTTTTGCCCTCTATGATGCTATCATCAGGACTTCAGGATGCTGCAAGGTTTGACTGTAGCTGGAAAAATGAGGCAGAGCATAAAGAGATTTGCTTAATTCACTTGTGCAGCATAAAGGTCTGGTGAAGAATATTGGCTTGGTTTACCTGCACAAATATAACTGACCTTCACCTGACAGAGAAAAGGTAAAAGATAAAGTAAGAACCCGAAGGGAAGGACAGGTTCTGAACTGGGAAGAGGCATCTGGTGTACTGGTGCCTTTCACATGTTTATGTACCTTTGAAAGGAAACAAGCCCCTTTATTCTGGCAAGTGTTTCAAAACAAGGTCAGTGAGGGACATGGAAGAACTAACTCCAAACTGGCATGGCATTGGTTTGGAGGAGCAGAAGCACCTAGAGAGCTGAGTGTATATGCTTCACTTCTACATACGCCAAGGCTACCCCACCACTACCCCACTGGCTGGACATTCAGTAAAGCAGAGTGCTGCCTCGGCTTTTTCCAAAAATCCCCTGCTGATAAGAAGGGAAGAGAAACAGTAACACCCACTTTCTAAAGAAACAGGCAAAGATGAGATTTGGCAATGAAACAGGCAAACGAAATGGGTGATACTTGTGCAAAAGATTTTCCTACTTCTCCATGAAGCCGAAGATTTAGAGGGGTGGAAAAATAAAAGCACTGTTAAATCTGAGGTTGAACCCAACTCTGTTAAGGAATCCTAAAGCTCACTATCAAGTAGGACAATTGCTTTTGTACACAAAACTGCAAGTATGAGAAAAACAAATCAAATCTATAGGAAAGAAAAATACAAAAAGAAAATAGGTCAACAGTGCCTGAGGGTATCCGTCTTTTCAACTATAGAGGAGTCAACCTTCTTCACAATTTGAACTTCTCATTTCAAATGTTATACAATCTCAGATAAACGCGTGATATATTATACCAAAAACAAGCTCAATTTATTTCAGTATTCAAGACACTGTTTTGACATGGTCTAACTAAAATACTGAAATACATACAAATTATGACTGTCTTTATGCACAGGGAATGACTAACACTTCCTCAAGTTATTTCTCTTTCCAAACATTCCAAGATCTTTTTCCCTAAACAACTGCTTGTTCTCCACCTACTAAAGAACTACTTGTTCTCCACATGCTAGACTCTGTGGAAGCTACACAGTAAGAAATGCTTCAACGAACATGAGAACTTCTGCTGAAGACAAAGCTGAGAAGCTGACTCAGATGATGAACTACTGGGCCCGTCTCACATGTCGACTAATGGATGTATTTATCTTTAAAGACTTTATTTTGTAGTATTAGAAGGTCACTCGATAAATGTTGCTTTTTCTCACCTACTAAGCAACTGACTAGTCCCACCTGACAGGGCTCAGTAGGTGTGAAAAAGCAACATTTATCTATATCTAAATAATATATCTAAATTACAGGTCAGAACTGCCTTCTGTGCAGGAGAAACACAAGGCAGTGAGTGGGGAACAGGAAATATCCAAGTTCCATTTGTCACGTTTTCCCACGCTGTTTTCACCAGAACACATCCCCTCCACTACAAAACAAGTACAGGAGATGGAACACAAAATGAACAACTATTTACATTTCAGCTGAGATGCTGTTCTGCCCTTCCCAGCGTGGCAAAGCAGTGGTGTTGGCAAGGTCAGCCTGCTTATCTTGTGATTCCAGACTCTCTTACTCTTACGTTGGATAGGTGTGCTTATTTTGGCTGGGGTAGAGTTAACTTTCTTCGCAGTGGCTAATATGGGGTTGTGTTTTGAAACTGTGCTGATCATAGTGTTGATAATACAGAGATGGCTTTGTTATTGCTGGGCAGTGTTTGCACAGAACCAGGACCTTTTCTGCTTTTTGTACTGCCACACTGGCAAGGACACTGGCGATGAAAGGGAAATTAGGAGAAGACACAGCAGGGACAGGTGACCCATATGACCACAGGGATGTTCCAGACCATGTGACATCACCTCAGTATATAAAGTGAGGGGGAAGAAGGAGGAAGGGGAGACATTTGGAGTTATGGCATTTGTCTTCCCAAGAAACTGCTTTGCATGATTGTAGACCTGCTTTCCTGGGAATGGCTGAACACCTGTCTACCCACAGGAAGTAGTGAAAGAAATCCTTGCTTTTACTTGCATTTCAACCACTTGCTAATAAAGTCTCCCCATACAGGACTGAAAAGCCAGGCTGTGACCTTGAAGAATTTCTTCTTCACATAGAGTGCACCCTAAGCAACAAGGAATACAAAAGGACTTCAGCTTCATTCATGTCAATATATAAATAATAATTCAGGGGAAAAGTTTCTCACTGAATCTAAAAATAAACACAACTGACACATGTCTGTGGTCTTGTGTTTTCCCTTTCCTCTGGTTAATGCAAGGTAGCAAAGCAGCTTGTTATCTCTGCTCTACTTGATATCAGATCTCAGATATGTTGAGGTGTTTCAACCTTTGCAAGTTAAACAGGGAATTGGACTTCCACTTGCCAGGAGTCACATTTATGATCTTAAGGAACAGCATTCAGCTCAAACTCTTTGAGACATCATGCAACACAGTCACTAATGCTTCATGGTACCTTACTGCACTCTGCTTACCTATGGTGCGACACAAGGATATTGGAGAATCAACCAAACATCATCGCAACTTGGGCTACCATAATCCAGTCCCATTGAGGTCAAAATTACAAGAATTAAAGTTAAAGCATTGCAAAGGTAAGATTTATAGTTAGGTCTCAGTTTTTCATGGGGAGTGCCTGCATCACATTGACTTTCAGAGTTAGTTTCAGGTTAAGAGATCCAGAAAAGTAACTAAACCAAATTGAGGGAATTTTGCTGCTTGCCCATGACTTTTACTTTTTCCTCAGAAAGCTGTTATCCCCTTCACGGCTGGAGAGAGTGCCTTGGTGGGAAGAGAAAGCTGCTGTGGTGGGAAAGAGGCTGCCTGCACAGAACGATGGCCCTCCTCCCACTGCTCTCACACTCCACGGCCTTTCACCGTGCCATTCTCCCAAACTCCCTGCTGATAAAACAGACCCTCACAGTTCATCTGACACTCTGGAGCTGAAAATATGTCTCCTTCCAACAACTGAACTTCCTGTATTCAAGGACCACTGGGGATGACTGATTGCCAGCCTGCAGTTCTGAGGAGGAGGATGGTCCTCATGGCTGACGATGACAAAGCAAGTGGAAACAGTCCAGCCAGCCGTGGTCTGAGTGAAACAGCAAGATCACATGTGGCTACATAACTAAACATGTAACAGATTATGTGTAAGCAAGCTGAATTCAAGTTGCAATAGCAGTTTTGAACCGGCCACTCTTAATACTGGAGTGTTAGATCTCTTCATGTTAAAAAAATATTATTTTAAGCATCTTCTGGATACAGCTTAAGTAGAAATTTTAATTTCAAAAGATCCCAAAGTATATGTAAAATTATCAGTTTAGAGGATCTCTCGTGGGACAGAAAAAGGCCCATTCAGCTCAACTCACTTGGCACATCCCTGGAACTGGGTCACACAATTCAAAGCGGGAGAGTCCCCCCCCTTCTCCTCCTCCTGCCATGGCACTGGAGACCACTGATGCGGTCTGCAACTTCAGCTGGGAAGAGATGCTCAGAATAAGGGTGGGAGGCAGGGAAAACATAGGGTTTTTTTCTGCCAGGATATGGAGCTTGCCTGTGATATAGGACATCCTGTAATTCAGAGGACAAGTAGCAACCTTGAATATATTAATATATATATATTTATATATTCAACTTCATTATAATTATCTCACCTACCCAGTAAGCTAGCACAGTAAACCTGACAAGATTTGTTCACAGGGCTGCCTAGGACAGATTTACAATGTTCAGCTAAAATGAAGGGGCAGATATCACCTGGGTCTGATGGTGAGTTATGTGGCTATCCTGTGGAGGGGAAAAAAACCCAAAGACAACAAAGAGAGCCTTTTTTTGTTTCATAAACATAAATGGCCAGGAGTTTGTCCCAGTCTAGTGTACAGTGCACACTCTGGAAGTTCCCCTAAAAGGGCAGGGTCCCAGTGTTGTGGCCAGACCCTCTTTCAGAAGGAAGAATCCTGCTACCTTTACTGCCCAAAGCCATGCTTTTCTGCCCTACATTCAATTGAAAACAAGGCCTAGATCTTACCAGTTAATCAGATCACAGCTTGCAATAGGCACAAGGCTGAACAAAACCCCTCCTCACAGGAAACTCAGCTGTGACCTACTTGAGCCTACATGAAGTTATACCCTATGTATGGCCAAGTGGCACCCATTCACATATCTGCTGATAAGAGAAATGGAAATGAGAAAAAACAGGAGCGCCAAGAAAGCCTTTGCTCAGGTCCCACATGCCTCAGCACACTACTTTTTTTTCCCTTTTTTCCTGCATTTGTTTAATGTTGCATAGGATTTTGCCCTTAAGAGCTGAGAGTAGCCCAGTTGGCAGCTTGGTGCTTTGCTTCAGCAGAGGAGCTGTGACTGCAAGCATGGCCAAACATCACTTCTTCCCCTCACCAAAACCTGAGTCCCACAGCTGATGGGAAACAGCTCTTGTACATCAGCTGTTGGCCAGGCTCAGACTCTCCTGGAGCCAGTCCTCTCTCTGCAGCAGGCTCCTGAAAACCCTGTCTCCTACTCACACACAAAGGCAGGACCACACCACGCTAAGCATGAGCTTTACTGAACTGCCCAGAATACAGGACAGTCATGCAACCAAGAGGTGTCTTTTCAGCAATATCATTTCCTCCTAAATGTGTGGGTGTTGTCCGAACCCACGATAACTTCTAGGCGATGTCATTCTTCCTAAGAAAGGTAAACCCTGCCCATGATGGACAGATCTACTCCCAGGAGACTTCTGTAATTCTTCCCAAGATTTCACAACTCCATCTGAACACAGTGGCCACTTCACAGTACTTGTAAGAAATGGCTCTCTCTCCATCCCACCTCCATGCCCAGGAAATGCAGAAACTTGCTCCCCTCCCCACAAAGCACCTTCTGCAATGAGACTGTCATCACACTGGTATGTAGGTGCCTATCTATCTTTCAAAGTTTTAGCTCACATGTTGTTTTCCCTGACTCTGAATCATAGCCCGTGGGGCTGAGCCAGGCCGGGGGATGACTGAGAACTGCCAGCACTGTAATGGCCATGGGGCAGTGCTCAGTTCCCCAGTTCCTCTTCTGCCACACCAGACAAAGAGCAGACATGTCCACCCAAACACTCGTTTCCCTCGCTTGCACACTGTTTTCTATCCTAATGTCTTTTCCTTTAGAAAATACACTTAGAAAAACAGACCAGAAGCAGGAGAGCAGAATGTTCCTCTGTCTGAGGGCTGGAAGAGCAAACTAATGATTTGCTGCTAGAAGTAAACTGCTCCATTAACAAAAATACATTTCTTGGTGCCTGACTGACCATTTGGTAAAACACCGGTGCAATTTCATGGGTTTCTAGAGAGTTATGTCCCACTATATCAGTAATACCTCTAATGCCTAGTGCTGGCATGAAGTCCTGGCCAGGAGAATTAGGGTAAATTGGGCTGATCCCTCTGCAGAAAGGAGCAGACAGTGTAGTGAGAGTCTTTACCTTACATTTTACATAATGGAGAAAGCTATGGGTATCAGCAGGTCATTTCATGAACTTCATCACTCTAATTTCCATGGTGCAGCAACTGACTGACCATTGCCAACACTTTCCAGACAAGGTATCAGTAACTCTGTGCAAATAGATCCATCTAGATAATCATAAAAATATATGTAGCACAAATACAAATATATATTATATATGTCCTTCAGGAGCACATATGTAATTAGAAATATAAAAGGTCCGCCACCTCAGGCTTTCTTCATCATGGCAACCTGTACTCCTCTCTGTTTGAGTACTGTTTTCCATATTTTTCAGTTTTTATAGTTCCTTACACTATTTCTGCAAGAGAAGACTGCTACAACTGATTCTTTGGCATGCACAAATCTTCCTTTTTCAAAGAACAGTTCCAGGTTCAGCAGCAAGAAGGTAACAGGTTACTGAAAAAAGTCAAACTAAGCAAAAGTAGAAAAATATCTTAGACATCAATGGTTAACAAATGCTAAAGACTGTTTTCCATGACCTTTGCATTTACAGCAGGCAGCACAGACTTCTATTGTCTAAGAAACAGAAAATGTTTTGCATATTTGAGGTATAAATATTTGTATGAAACTTACACTATTTTGCACCTTATCTTGGGCATCCAGTTTATAAGCTAACACAACACAGAGGTAATCAAATCTACAACAAGTTGCACCTATATTTGGTGGGGGGGGAGACTTTTCTTGATGCTTCCCAGTAATTATATTAAATTAACCACTTCCCAGTTATTTTAACTTCATTACAGGTTATCACACACCATGGTGTTTCTGAATACAATGTTGTTTCAGGGCAAGATGAAAAAATATGGAGCTAATATTATTTTATCAGCTCTATTATTTTTCTCTCTTTTTATCTACTGTAGACAGCCTAGTGGATACACTACAATGCCAAATCCACAATGCCTTCAGCTAGGCATTAAAATGTGACTTAACTTAGGACATAGTTCAAACTATGTCCTAAATCAAATCACATTTTTCTGCCAGGATATGGAGCATAGTTCAAACTATGTCCTAAATCAAATCACATTTTTCTGCCAGGATATGGGCGCCTCACAGTAAATGGCTGTAAAATATTTCAAAGACTTTAAAAAGTCTATGTTAACATTAAAAATAAACCTGTTACTCCTATAAATTTTGAAGGGCTAATAAAAGCGGGTCTGGCAGTTGATAACCAGAGTTCCTCCAAGACAAAGGTGTAACTGCCAGTAGGGTTTTGATTTGCACACCTATGAGATTATCTTATCAAAACAAAAAATGTGCCAAACACAATCACGCTGCTCTGCTTTCAGTGGTTTCAGCAGGCAAGCTTGCACAGAAATCAACCATTTGGTTCAAAACAATCATAATATTCATTTAGAAATTTAGAGGAATGTATAAGGCACCCTTTCAATAAGAACTAAGTGCAGAGATAAATGTGATCATTTCATGATAAAATGTATTTCACAACAAATAAAACATAAAATAAACCCCAGAGAAACATAAAGCGTACCAGAGGAGAGTCTGATAGTAAATGGGCCCTTTCCTGCTGCAGTCCCCTTACAAACCATAACCACCAAATGACTGTAAGTAACTCCCTGTCTGGGAGCTTCCTCCCCACATACAAGAGCAGTACCCAGCAAACAAGACCAGGACACCTGAAGGGCCTCCTCTGCACAGGTGAAATGATCTGAGCAGCACAGCTGGTGTGCCAGAAGGAAAGAAAAGCACGTGCTTTCTGATAGCCCAAAATATCTAAACATTTATGTAACAGCAGTAAGTAATAACCCATCTTCCAGTCTCTGAAGAGTTCTGAGAAACTGAACAAAACATCATCTTCTGTCAAAGGTGAGACAGTCAGAATATCAGAAACACATACTCTGAAATGAAAACAAATGCTCCAGAAGCAATTACTCGCAAGACAGATTTTTGCCTGCATTTCTACTACAGTCAGTTTTTCCATCTATAAAAGGTATGTGTATTTGACGCATAAAACAACCCTGAGTTTTTCAGATTAGCATCTGTCATTTCAAGCTGGGAGCTCATGGCCATGCTGGTACTAAAAGTTCAGTTTAGAGCTCAAATAATTACCTGTTCCAACTTTTAAGGGTGCAGAAAGGAAGCCTGTGGAAAAGCACCACAGTCTTGTCACCTACTGAACAGCAGCAGGTGCGCTGTATCCCAGCACAAGGCTTTGTAAGAGCATGCACTGCCAACAAAGGGTAACCCGATGTGGGACGGAAAGCAGGAGGAATTATTAGGATAACTGAACTCAACAGAAGGCAATTCTTCCCTTGAGACGAGGCAAAACAGTCTTAGCAAAGTACAGTGGTTGCATGGAACTAAGACTCAGAGAAGAAAGTCACATAGACAAAGAAATACTCATCAGTGTTGCCTTTCCAATGGATTTGGCAGCCTGGGCCACAACCCCTTTATATCACACTGTTAGAGCAATTTTAAGCAAAGGTTTCAAAGCCGGCTTTTGTCACCGCTCCCGCTTAGGGCTGCTGTGACACCTGTACGCCGAGGCAGCGGCCCCGCGGCCCTGGCGGTGCTGCGCGCTCTGGGGCTCGGAGCGGCGGCAGGGGGGGCTCCGCGTCCCGCACCCCGGCAGCTCCCCGCGGCTGCCGGCGCTGGGGCAGCCCCGCTCCCTCAGCGGGCCGGCACCCCCGCCTTGCCTCACCTGCCCTACCTGCGTGTCCCGGCCGCCGTCGCGGAAGGAGTCCGGGCGCCGGCAGCGTGGAGGGCGGCGGAAGGAGGGAGGGAGGAAGGGAGAGAGAGAGAGGCACCGCACTGCCTCGCCCCGGCCCGGGAAGGCGGCACTTCTTTCTCCTCCTCCCGCCGAGCGCGGCTCCCCGCGGAGGAAGCAGCGGGGGCAACCCGAGGCGGCCCCGCTTGTCTGGGCGCCCTCCGCGCCCGGGGCGGGTGCGGCGCTGCGAGAGGCTGAACTGAGGTGTCCCACACCCACTAGATCCGTCGGGAGCTGCCTGGAATCCTGTCCGAGAAGTACAAGAAAAAGGCAAATTACATAACTCGGAGAAGGTTGCAAACGCTCCCTCAAAATCTATGTTCTTGGCCCCAGCTGGCTGTAAATTGTGTGAAAGCTGTGCTTTGACTACAGCATTTCTCTTACCAAACCACGGGGAGAATGGGTGCTCGCAGGGCTCCGGGATGGGCCGTGCTGTGGCGGTGGGCACAGCATTCCCCCATCCCCAGTGGGCTGTGCACCCCGAGGCTGCTCCTCTTCAATGCCCATCGCAGATCTGCTCATGTCCCAGTGCCCCCGGGCTTACAGTGCCTTCCTTCATAACTAACCATGCCAACAGTCACATCCAGCCACCTCAAACCCACAGCCAGAATAACTGAAGTGGCTTTTTGCGCCCCTCAAGTGCCTGTGTTGAACTTCAGAGTTCAGGGACTGTACTGAAATGGCACGTAGGCTCTTTTCTTTACCTCCTTTCCCGCTCTTAGCCCAGTCTGACCTACAGAAACTGTCACTGCAAAACCACATTGAAAGAAAAAGATCTTGTAAAGTTCAGTGGAAATACATCTCTCACATTTCAGTCAGCCTAGAGGAAAGCAAGCAGGGTCTATGCTGTTTGCAAGAGAATTGTTTTGTTGTGATTAGTGTGTAATGGCTGTATCAACACAGATGTCTTTCTGTTCAGCTCAGAGGAAATTACTTACCGAGCCTTTGTTTTCCCTTGAGGGATTTCCTCCAACTTACTTTGGCAGTGTGGCCATGTCTCCCATGCCTGTCACACTACTGCTGAGACCTGGGAGTCACAGGGCTGAATGCCTGGTGTGTGGGGCCTCTCTGTTTTAAATACACGGGCAGTCTCCTTGCGGCCACTTTATGATGACTAGTACCACCAGCCCATGTCACCACTGCCACTTCCCTCCACATCCACGCAGTTGTCGTAGCACACACTCAGGCTTCCATTCAGACACCCTTACCTACTGCCACTGACACGGTCAGTTTTGCAAACAGGCAACTGTTGCTTCACTTTTCAAGCGATGGCAGCTAAGTTTTCCTCACCCCCTCTGCTGCTGCTGTGGCACAGGGAAAGGGCAATAAAACCAAACAGTTGCTTAAAGGAGGAACTTGAAACAGCTTTGCCCTATATGGTGCCCTTTTTGAGCTCTAGAAAGAAGTGGCATCTAGCAGAGAACTAGATTATGTGTTATGCTGCACTGTGACTTAACCAGCAGCAGCTACATTACTCCTGAGGCTTCACTCCAGAGCTGCAGCAGAAGCAAAGGGACAGCAGGGCACATCTCTGTGGTTCAAAGCATGTGGCCATTGCCATGCTGAAGTTGTTCTTCTTACAACTATTGATCAAGGGTTAACTACTTTGATGTTGATCAGCCAAGAGACAGAGCATTTGTGGTAGATGTGTGGAGCACAAACTTGCTTGCAAACTTTGTGGAGTTTGCAGTGCTCAGTTCCCTTCCCGTGTTTTTCTACCGCAATGGCTGACAAAGGACGTCATCAGGATGGTGGAATCAAAGCAACTACAGGATGCCACTGCTTCTCAGGATTTTGCTGTACTACTAAGGAAAGACTAGTGGTGAAGAGTCCTTGCGGCAAAGTCTCCAGGAGGAAGTCTCACTTTGGGAAAGAGTGAGACTTATGAAATTTCAGGCCCACATAAAGTGCCAAAGAGAGAAAGACAAATACATAAGCTAGATGGCAACTTTAGTAGACCACATTTTCCAGCAGTTTTTCACTTTTGATGCTTCATCATCTCATGGTTCATGCCCATTTTCTCTTTGAAGCCAGTGTTGTTCTTTTGGGTGTGCTCTTGGGTTCAAAAAGCCACTCCGTAATATTTTTGGTCAGAGAGAGGCATGTCTACCAGTCCTTCAGTCACAGAGAGGCTCTTTTTCCTTTACATGCCTGTCAATTCCTCTTTGTCCCTTCATTTCTCAGAGGATTCTGCCAATTTAGTCACTGAGCATTTTCTTTGTTTATTTCTCTTCCCTCACTTGCTGTGGGCAGAGATAACACTCTTAAGAGGGAACCCTGTGAATGAGAGAAAAATTGCAGTCATTCTTCATTATCTGGTTTTCCTATCAGCAAATGTGTTGGTTTTCCTTTCTCCATAGCTTTGGCCCAGTTTTGAGAGATTTTGGGAGTGATAATTCCATTGTACCACTGAAAGTAACTAAACAGTGGAGTGTAATAGAGACCTACCATAAAATACTCTTTCTTGCAGTAAATATTGTTGTCTTGAAGGTGAAGGCCAGTTCAATGTCAGCCACTGGGTTGTGTTTTGTTGCAGTAAATGTGAGGATGTTTCCTAGCCGTGCCACAGTTTTGAGGAGACCTTGTGTCAAGAAGCAAAAGCACCATATCAACATAGCAACAGGTTTGGACACTGGTGCAGGGTACTATCAGCTATGTCATGTCTGTTATAGACAAATGCCACCCTAGGGAAAGGTGCTTGCCCAGTGGGGTTATGGAACAGATCATGTTGAGTGTGATCACAAGGCACATACAGGACAACCAGGGGATCAGGCCCAGCCAGCACAGGTTTAGGAAGGGCAGGTCCTGCCTGACCAACCTGATCTCCCATTTATGACCAGGTGACCCATCAGGTGGATGGGAAGGGCTGTGGATGTAGTCTGCCTGGACTTCAGCAAAGCCTTTGATACTGTCTCCCATGGCATCCTCCAGGAAAAGTAGGCAGCTGATGGCTTGGATGGGTGCACTCTTTGTCAAAAACTGTATGGACAGCTGGGCCCAGAGAGTGAATGGTGTCACATCCAGCTGGTGGCAGTCCTTAGTGGTGTTTGCCAGGGCTCAGTACTGGGCCCAGTCCTGTTCCATATCTTTATCAGTTATCTGGATGAGGGATTCAAGTGCACCCTCAGCAAATCATGGATTACACCAGGCTAGGTGGCAGTTGATCAGCTGGACGGCAGGAAGGCTCTGCAGAGGGATCTGGACAGGCTGGATCAATGGGCTAAGAACAGCAGTGTGAGGTTCAACAAGACCAAGTGGTGGGTGCAGCACCTTGGTCACAACAACAGTGACCCCTGCAGTGCTACAGGCTGGGGGAAGAGTGTCAGGAAAGCTGCCCAGCAGAAAAGGACCTGGGGGTGCTGGTCAGCAGCAGCTGAACATGAGCCACATGTGCCCAGGTGGCCAAGAATGTCAATGGCATCCTGGCCTGTGTAAGTGATAGTGTGGCCAGCAGGACCAGGGCAGTGATTGTCCCCTGTACTGGTGAGGCTGCATCTCAAATCCTGTGTCCAGTTCTGAGCCCCTCACGAGAAGGACATTGAGGTGCTGCAGCGAGTCCAGAGAAGGGCAATGGAGCTGGTGAAGGGTCTGGAGAACAAGTCCTATGAGGAGTGGCTGAGGGAGCTGGGGGTGTTTAGCCTGGAGAAAAGGAGGCTTGGGGTGGACCTTATTGCCCCCCACAACTCCCTGGAAGGAAGCAGTAGTTGGGTAGGGATTGATTTTTTCTCCCAGGTAACAAGTGGCAGGATGAGAGGACATAGCCTCAAGTTATGCCAGAAGAGGTTCAGGCTGGACATTAGGAGGAATTTTGTCAATGAAAGGGTGTCAGTTATTGGAATGGGCTGTCCATGTAGGAGGTGGAGTCATCATCCCTGGAGGTGCTCAAGAAATGACTGTTTGTGGCACCTGATGCCATGGTCTAGTCAACAAGGTGGTGACTGGTCAAAGATTGAACTTTATGATCTCAGAGGTGTTTTCCAACCTAAATGATTCTGTGATTCTTTGATTTACAAGATATTGTAGTCTCAACAGGAAGGTACAGTCAAAATACCAAGCAGTTTTGAAAGCACTCTAGAATACAGGGAATCTGGGGTTTTACCCACAGCTTTAGAATATTATAGCAATTTTCATTATAAACATTGCCCAGCACAACATGAAATATCTGTGCACAAGCTATGTGCACAAACAAAACATATAACCACGTAACAAAACATTTGTTTTGTTACGTTGTTATAATCTAGATTTATGGAACAGCAATTATCTATATGTATCACTTGTCCTTTCCTTGATCACCATCTCCTCTGAAAAGTCCCATCTAGGAACTTCCCTTTCTGGACTAGGAAGCCAGTGTTTCCAAGTGGGAGGATATAGCTTTTACTGCTGGGTGGCTGGGAAGGGCCAGGCCCTGACCTACCATGGTTATAACCTTCGCTGGTCTAGCTTGGATTAATCTTCTTGGGGATGCAGGGTGATTTCCACCATGGTAACTTTTTATCCTTTCAGTGTGAACTGTTGTCAGTTGATGCCAGATTTTCCTTTGGCATGCAGCTGTGTCACCCGACATTTTGGGATTTTCATATCCACAGTCTAGCAGGAGTCACAAATGAATGCTAACTCCATGTAGGAAAAAGAAACGGGGGAAATAGTTTATCAAACACTCAGGTTATTGATATGCCAGGAGTAAAACCCACAAGATTTTGCAAGGAACACTAATATAAGTTACTGATTTAACAAAAGGTAAAAGAAGTGTGTATCAGGCTAAATTAGCCTTCAAAAATCCATAGACCTCTCTAAAGCTACCAGACCTATAAACTTGCAAAGAGTTTGCAAGATTTCTTTAGTAAGTGGTGGGCCTGCTTGACCACAATGTTTGGTAAAATCATATAACCACACACATTTGTCAAACCTTTCTTTCCTCTTTCTCTATGCTATGGTGTACTGCTGCAGTGCAACTTGCCACAAACAAAGGAGTTAGTTATTAAAAACAGGGCCCTGTTCAGCACAGTGCAGCCTGATTTGAGTGGCGGCTTGATGTGCTAATGTAATAACATGACAGGAAAGTAACGTGAACATATAACATGGAAGAGAACATAAAGAGTCTTCATTTAGTTGCACATTTTACCTGGCATCCAGGGTCAGAACAGTAGTGCTAAGGAGTACACCGAAATTCTTTGCCAGTCCTGGTACAAAGAACAGCTGTCTAAAAAGACAAGGATGTGGATTAGTATGCTGAGATGTTCAGATCTGGTGATTGTCAGTTTGTGCTCTCCGAGTCTCTAGATACTTCTCAGAGGACCCCTAGGAAGTAACCAAGAAGGACCACAGTAGGATTCACTCTCTAAGGATCTTTAGATCTGAAAACTACTGCCCTGCCAGCTAACGTAGTCAGTGTGAACTGTCTGAAGCATGCAGCTACCAGGAGCTGTGGGCAAAGACTGTCTAGGTGACACTGCAGGGCAGCCTCAGACACTGTGATAACATCATATGTGGCTTAGCATATGCTGCTGCTAAGGAAACAGTAAGTCTGCTTGAAGAGCCAACTCAGATTTCAAAAGCAAGTTTAGCCTTTAGATATGGGTGGCAAAGCAAAATTTAACCAATTAATATGGGTGATCAGTGAACAGAATCTGAGCTCAGCAAAACTGGGATTTCACATCTGACTTTAGTGGCGTTACACCAAGTTTACAGGGAAAATGCTGAAAGGAAATGTTGTGTCAAGATGTGATCTGTTGAACTGGAATATATTATGGAAAAGTAGGTGTCAATGCATAATTTTAGCTTGTATATAAAGTATTATGTAAGACTGAGTAAGGTTAGAAAGCAAAGCAAAAATGCAAACAACTTTTCTCTCTCAAGAAACCTCCATTTCTGAGAGGGTTGTATTACTGTATATATAACCATGTTACACTGATTTAATTATAAGAAGCAGCTGAACCACATTGATTAGAAGGCTATCACGCAAAATCCCCAAGAGAAGGTCAGATTCTGATTGTGATATTATCATAGCTGTGTTCCTAGTTAAATTATTCTGAATTTACAGGTAGGTCAGACTATGGTTTTACTTATGGAGCTTTAGTGTATTTGGCATTCCCTAACACAATTCCAAAATAAAATATACCATGCATCCAGTTGACAATAAAAGTTCACTTCAACAAATAGAATCAGTAGTATGGCAGTAGCCTTCAGTCCAAGCATGACTCTAATTTCTGCCCTTATCAGGCTGGCATCCCAGTAATGACAATTCAGAGTAAATCCACTGTGATAATCTCATACATGACCTTACTACTATTTTAGAGTGAATTTGACATTCTACACTCCCTCTAAAACCCATTTTCCAGCCTTCATTGACAGACACTAATGTTACAAACTTTCAAAACAGTTGCAGCAAGTAACATTTGTTTTGTTATTAAAGAATTTGCAACTTCATGTTAGAAAGTTTTATTTAACTGATGATCACTTTTCAAGTTATATTTACTGATTAAATGAAGTAGGGACATAAAATATAATTTTTTTTCCTAATTCAACCCCTGTGAATGTGCATTGCTGTGAATAAAGCTGAGTGAAGATAAATGTTGCATCCTTCACAATGTCATGTCTACAGCTATGGTCTTGCTGAAAAAATTGCCTTCATTGTTCCTAAAAGGCGTTAATATTGAAGTATAGAAAGAGTTAGGGACCCTCAAGTGTCATAAAGAGGGAATTTCCACACTTCATTGCTGTTTCCTTGCAACCTCCTGAAGGTACAGTCCAACATTCCAGCAATTTTTCAAGTCCAACATGGTCTGCAGATATGGTGTTTAACAGGTGTATGTGTATGTGCATGTATAAACACAGAGATAAACACACGGGCATGGTTGCTCACACACACACACTATTAGCAAATACACCTAAAGAAAGACAAGTTAAAACAACACAATATGGTTCATCACTTTGAAATATGGCAATATGAACAGACCATAACCCTAGTCTTCCCAAATCAACACTCCTCTCTGCTTCATTGGACATTGTCATAAATCCAATATTTTCAGAGAACTATTTAGCTATTTACTTATTTCTTTGGAAAAAAAACATTAATTGTCAAGAGCACTAAAAGCTTTGGGTTTTTTTTAATAATAATTAGATTCCTTGGACAAACCCTAATGTTTTTCTCAAAATTTTCTTGCCAAAATGCTTTTGAGAAAGGAAGAAGTCTTTAGGTCTCTTGCCTCGTGTGTTTCTTTGTTCTAATAGCCAGGCCTGCCACTAGCAGGAGATGCCTGTGCCATGACTGTGAGTGGGCTGACACATTGCTATCTACCCTCACATTTGGCTTGCAAACAATACCAGGAACTGAGCCCATAGAAAATATCTCACTCTCACCAGCCTGCCACATTGTTTGAGCTGGGAAATTGAGACAAACTGCTACATTCTCAGTTAAAAATAAGAGACCTTTGAATTTTCCCTGTACTCTGATCTTTCCACTAAGGGTTGACTTTTGTCATTTTGGCACATCTCCTGAGGTCTGAATAGAGCTTAGCTTTTATGTAGGGCTTTCTGTACTTAAAGAATTGTGCAGCAGTGGAACAGGTTCAGACCTGTTAACAGAGGAAGTGCAAAATATATTTTATTGAACCAGACACCAGCATCCTACTGTGCCCTAATGTGCAGCTTTGGTTGTGATGGGGGAAGATGTCTTAGCCCAAGACAGTTCCCTTCTCCTGGAGAAAGCCTAAATGTGGCTCATATTTAGCCCTAGAGCGCCACTGACTTCAGCCACACTTGGGCTGAATCTGTTCCATGTATTCTTTTGATTTTGCATCCTCCATCAATCCCTCATGACAAGTGACTCAGCCTTTCCACCAAGGAACAAAGGCATTTAGAAGGTTACAGCTCATTCCAAAGATTGTTTCAAGATGAAAATGATAAAATCAGTTAAACTGCATGTGTACAAAGTACAATACTGCAAGGAGCCAGGGATTTTTACAGAGAAGGATACATACAGAAGGTAACTTCTAATAAAATGTACATGTTCTGCTGTGCTTATTATTGTCAAGCCCTCAATAAACAGATTTTTATGATGGTAACTACATATTCAGCTATTATATCTCCTTTTTAATTTTGGGAGAGAAATATAATTGTTTAAAAGTATTAAAAATTTGATATTCTACCTGGCACCAAGGTAGAATATTTCTATTGCTATTTTACTTATCATATTCTAATACCTCAGCTTAACATTTTGATTGAAGTCAAATACATACACACACACAGAGAAATACATGTCAGTGAACACTTGCAACATGGTATGTGTACTGACACTCATAATTATTACATGCATTAACAAAACCCAACACTAAATCTTGTAATTTTGCAACTTACCTGAATTACAAAGGCACCCAAGGGATACTGATGCTACAAGTTTTTAATTCCCACTGATAATAGGAATAAATAGGGAGTATAAGATCAGGTTTTGGTTATAGTAAACCATCAATGCATGGCTTATTCATGTATTGTTTGCACTGGGAATGTTCAGACTGTGTAGAACTGCAACTTGAATGTGGAGGAAGCTGGAAAACCTGCTCATGGGGCACTGTTCTTTGACTTGCATAGTTCTTCCTCCCCAGTGTTTACCCTTGTTGCTGTCTAAAATCACATCTGGTTTCATCTGGGTGAGCCAAACAAGACACCTCCTGACCTATACTTAAGGTATCACTATTTCCTTGGCCATTTTAAGGTTCTGTCTCCTAAACTTCTCTGAGTGTATTTTAATGTTTCTTCACTGTGACATGTTCTGAGTAATCTCCATAAGGTCTCAGCTTAAACAGTTTCAAAAATATTTCGAGCCAGGCTTTTCTCTTCATTTTTATTCAGCAGCTCATAAACCTGTAGTTACTGAAGAAATTCCTCCTACTCTTTTAAGTACCTTGCCTTTGTTGCCTTAGACTTCTGTTAATTAAGACTTTGTTTTATGGCAGTTCAGTCCAGATATTTTATTTTGGTCACAAGTGTATTTCATTAATTAGTTCTTGTCTTTGGACATAACCATTAACAGAAATAATAAATGCACCAGTCCCTAATCCAGTTACATAAACCATCCACTATAGCCAGGGCAGTTTCCTTGAAGTACAGTAATTGCTGTTGCTCATTGGCTGGTTTCTTTCCTCTGATTTTCCTGCATCATCACACTGATTTCCATATAACACCATGTCAGTCACTTTACTGAAATCAATATGGATTTGCTTTATTGCAGTTGTCTAAAAACATTGTGTATTTTAGCAAATAAAAATACAAGTTGATCTGTCACAATCTATCTTTGGCAACTGTTTCCAATTTTTATCTGCTTTCATAGCTGTTTTTTTCACAAAAACGTTGAGTCTTTACAGACAACTGAAATCATCACAATGCACTTTGGTGCATCACTTTTTTTCCCTTAAATACTACTACTTCACTTTTTAGTCTTTTAATCATACGGCATTGTTTTCTGTTTCAGTAAAACCCTTACTGCTGGATTTATTATCTCTGCTACTGAGCCTCCTTGACAGGCAAGCTCTCTTCCCTTCATTTTCACCTCACACATAATTTCTTTCCACACCCATTCTCATGAACTTCTTTGGGTTTAGCTCTGTGCACTTCAGCATTATCATTACTCATGCTGAGCCAAATAATCAAGTAGTTTGGGGTGGGACCTTAATTATCTTTAATTGTAACCACATCCATGATTTATAAGGCATCCACTCCTTCTTTGTTGTTTATATGGCCAAGGTACCTTTTACTATTTGCTTAAATTTCTTTTGCAGCCTCTTCCTAAGCTTGACTTTTGACATTTTCACATGCCTTTTGTCTGGCAAGACATTTTTTCATTTTCTGTTCCTTGTAGACTCACTCTTTACATTATAAAGTTCAGGGTTTCCCAGTTAATTGTGAATGGAGCTATTTCCATATTTGTTTCCCTTTGGGATACATGCTGAAGATAATTTCTGGAGCGCTTGGGCTTAAAGGAATTCCAGTTGCCTTCCACAGTTATCTGACTGAGCCATTCTGGCTTCAAATCAGCTGAGTAGCACAAATATTTTTAAATTAATAATTCAGCTAGTTATATTCTGCAGAGCTTGACTTACCCTTGAGTAGTTCTATTAGGTGTACTAGAGAAAAACAAAGCACGTAAAAAACAGAAGTTGGAGCAAAACTGCTCCAAACTAAGATCTTAAAATCTAAACGGAATAATAACAGAAACAGAAGAAATACAAATACATTATACATGCAGGAGCATGAATAATGACACAGACCATTTTATCAGGCTGGTTTTTCTAATTTTTAGTAGTCTCTAAAATGTCTGTAAAATAAAGCAAAACCAGAGGAAAATAAATAAGATTTGTGGTACTGTATACCTTAAAGGATGATCTTGCTGTTGTAGTCATTACTGAAATAGAAAAAAATCCCAGTCTGCTTGGTGAATGTTGTGATAATATTAGAAGGGAAGCAAATAATTCAGTAGGGAAATAATGGAATACATTTGTCCTGATTTTTTTTTACATCAAATTGTTTATCAAGATCCACCTGCAGTTGAGCAGCTGAATCTCTGTATCAAGCCTACGGACTTATGGTGAGTGACCTGTCATATCAAGACCAGACTACTTTCCTTTGACTTTGCTGAGAGCCACGATGAGAGGGCCATTTGTCTGCAAGCCCTTCCAAGGAGTCTCCTGCCCCCCTTCCTGGACAGCCTGCTCTTGTATTCCAGTGTGATTTATAAACAATATTTTCCCAATTTGCTTCTCATTTACAAACCCTATAATATTCTTGCAGTGGGAAATGTAATGATAGTCCTTCTTGTGGACTTCAGCAAAAAGGTATGCATTTAATTAGGCCCTGGAAAACATGCTTTGGGAAACAAATTAATTTTAATTTTCGTTTTCCCTGCAGGGTCTTTCCTTTCACTTGTCCTTGCTGATAGAGGGCACAGTGACTAACTCAGCTCCTCACTGAGGTTAGCTCATTTACTTGAGCAGCAGGGACCACAGAGGGAATGTTTTAGCCAGTCCTATGAATTATTTGTTATTTTACCCCTGCTGGGTAAAATCAGCCCTCATTTGATATATAAAAAAAATTACCATACAAGAATCGAAAAGAAAACGTCATGACACTGCATTAAATAATACAGGTCTTGAAGAAAAGAAGATCAGTAAGTGCTAGGACTGATTACGCCATAGGATTTCCTTCATGGCATCCTGCAAATACAGGGAACTCCTTCCACTGTGGAATGTGCAGGGTGTCCTCTCCAAGTGCTCCCAAAATGAGGGCAGGAAAATGTCAGTGCAGAGGCCAGGGCACACACACACACCTGTGCTACCTCCTCACTGCACAGGGACGGCAAGAGCCGTCCCACGAGAAACTCTCCGCACACATTTGTCCCCTCTCTGAGCCACCTCCTCAGGAGTGAGCCCTGGGCCACCAAAGCCATGACCGAGGTGTCTTGCCCTCAAGACCTCTGAGAGAGGGTGGCAGGAGTCCCGGGGCACCAGCTTCTCCCTGGGAACGCTCCGGTTACAGGCTCAGACTCAGGCACAACGTGGTGTCACTAGATGGCGATGGATACCTTCGATACTGTGCAAAATAGCCAAAAGCTTTCTCAAAAGAGAACAGGGAAGAGAAAAAAAGATCAGAAGTTGCATTATACAGTGATATGCCACATCTCAAATAACATATTCTCGTTTTCTCTCCAGACTCAAGTACCAACGTAGTATCTTAGGCTTCTTTGGTAATTCTTTTGTTTGCATACAGTATCTTGGTTACTTATGGTCACACATTTTCCTTTCTTGATTGCAAACCTCAATTACTTTTGTCAGCATTAGCATACTGTTTTCAGACAGAGGCAGAGCCTTGTTAAATACAAGCCATTAATAAATCGAGCATAAACCTAATTTAATTGCAAAGTTTTGTCTATGCAATGTGAATACCCTCTCTCTCCTATTCAATAACATTTTTTTCTGCAAATCTAAGCAAAAAGACATTTAAAACATACTACCTTTTCCCGCATGCAGCATTTCAAACTTTCAACACATTTGAAGGTTCCTGACTTTCCAAGTACTTTGCATTCTGAAGATTTGGTGCTTTATCACGCTAAAAAGTGCAGAGGGAAAACTGTTCTAAAAACTTCTTGAGTGCAATGAAGTCTTCTTCCTTCCAGCCTTGGCCTGTTAATAAAGCCATGTTGGGAGAGCAAATTTAGGAACTTTTCTTTGAATGACAGAACAGAAGATTGCTTCATATGGGTGGAGACATGTAAGGTTTCACTCACTGTTACCCAAGCGATTAAAATCACTGCACTCGCAACTGAACATCAATCATGAATCTTCTTGACAACAAAAAATCCTTTCCCAATGTTCTGAGTCACCACAATGTCAATTCAATTTCCATGTCACCACAGCATTTAAAGTGTGTTGAACTCAGCAGTTTTTTAAAGAGCAACTAAGCTATTTCCAAGTGATTGATAAACATGAAATACTGGTAGCTAATGCCATGACAAAACTGAATTCCTTTCCTTTCCTTTCCTTTCCTTTCCTTTCCTTTCCTTTCCTTTCCTTTCCTTTCCTTTCCTTTCCTTTCCTTTCCTTTCCTTTCCTTTCCTTTCCTTTCCTTTCCTTTCCTTTCCTTTCCTTTCCTTTCCTTCCCTTCCCTTCCCTTCCCTTCCCTTCCCTTCCCTTCCCTTCCCTTCCCTTCCCTTCCCTTCCCTTCCCTTCCCTTCCCTTCCCTTCCCTTCCCTTCCCTTCCCTTCCTTCCTTCCTTCCTTCCTTCCTTCCTTCCTTCCTTCCTTCCTTCCTTCCTTCCTTCCTTCCTTCCATCTCTTTCTTCTCCTCAAATTATATTGTAAGCAGACTAAAAAATTCCAATCAATGCCTTAGCAAGTATCTTGTCTGTCTAAATAATTTCAATTTGGCTAGGTTTAAGCTTGCTCAGCTAAATTTTGTTATGTGCCTTGTAACTTGATAAGGAGAACAACATACTGATCATGGGTCTATCATCCACGATACTGTCAGCAGAAAACACTTTAAAAAAATTATTTATAAAGACTTTTGAAGTGTATTTATGCAGAGCTCACTGCTAAAGTTTTTAGGGGATGGGTACTGCAGATGTGTGCAGAGACACTGACTACATTCTTTAGTTTCCAAACTCCAATCTAAAGGGCTAAACATTGTTGGTGCTGTCTCACCACTGACGAGCCTGATGTACTCAGAGGTGTCTTTTATAAATAACTGAAGTTACAATGTCGGTTCTTTTTGTGGAACCAGAGTAACAGTTCTGACTTTAATTCTGAAAGGAACATATTATGACAGGAACATGCTTCTTCCACTCTGTATTCAATGTCTGCACGTGCTATATAGTGTAATGATAAACAATACTTTATATTTTGTCAAAGGTTTAGCTAAACACTGCCTAACACACACATGTGTGGGCCTGCTGAACACCTCCTTTTAGAAGTCTGGCAGGCAACAACCCTTCTGCAGGAGAATAAACAAAGCGGCTTAAAAATCAGTCCAATTTTCCAGATATCAAGTTAAATATTTACAACAAATGTTAACTTCCCACCATGCATCTGCCCATCTTCATGTACTATTCCCCATGAGGGACTGTCCTCCCAGGTGACAAGTGAAATCAAGGTTTCAAAGTCAGATTCTAACAGTTTTGACAGATATAAAGACAAAAATTCAGCAAATCACCACTGTGAGAAACTAACCATAGGGCTGTCCATGCTAGAGAGCTTAAAGATCAGCAAAACAAGGCTCCTGGTGGCCTTTTTCTAGGATCCACTTGTCAGAAGGATGTGTATTGAATTATTTGAGTGACATGAGAGCCTTGCTCAGAGTTCCTTTCCTTTGAGAGACTGCTCCTCATTTCCTCTCATCTCGTGAGTTTAGAACCTGCCCCAAGTCAGACAAGAGAAGCACCCATGCATGTCCTGAGATCTGGAAATAGTGCTGTGGAAAGGCTGCTTTTCCTCCCTCTCTGTGAAAAGGGAAAACACAGCGTGGGTGCAATCACAGCTGTTCACAAAAAACTCTGCAACAGATCCAATTTCACACACAGAGGAATTTCTCTTGCTCTTGTGACACAGTGGAAAGGTTTCATTTTTGTGGCATTACTATCAATTAATACTATTTCTGTATAATCACCCAGGGGCCTCTGCTTGGGTGTGGTCTCACATCTGGCCAGAGCAAGCCTGGAATATGAGGAACAAGAAGGTCATGGAAACCTATTATTGCCCTGATATTTCATAGGAAGCTTATGGACCAAGCCCTGCTGCTCTTCAGTTCCCAGCACATGAGAAGGGCACTCACAGCACAGGAATGAATGAGAAAGCAGAATCATGGCTCTTGCTATTCATAGCACAGTCTATGGTGACTGTTAAGCAGTGACTCCCTTTGTTCATTTAATTTCTGCCCTTACTCTTTGTAAAAATAGCAGATGATTCAGCAGTTCTGAAGCTTTTTTCTGGGACTTTTTTCTCACTTTCCTCTCCCTTTGTCCACACACACCTGCAGGGAGTGTATCTTGTGGGGAGAAAAAATTGCTACAGCTGCTGGCAGCAAAGTAATGGTGTCAGCAGGGGACAGAAGGTTGGAGTAGGAAATCTGGGGGACAGACAGACCATAAAATGAACTGGGGGAAGAGGAAGGGAGAAGGAAGAGGAAGCAGAGGAGAGGCAGGATGCAGGCAGTGCACTGACCACTAAAGAGCTCTCAGAGGTGCCCCATCACCTATCAGAGGAGGCCCCTAAACATGACAGAATCACCAGGAACAGCTGCAGTTTTGGCAGCAGCTCCCAGGAGCCTGGATCTCTCTGTGGTCCTGGTCCTCCTCTGCACTGCCTGTCTGCATCTCCTGGCAGAGCCCTTTGTCACAGCCCCACTTCACACTCTTGTCACACTCCCAGTTCCAGCCCCGAGTCCCATCCTGATCTCAGTAGTTGCACTATAGAAAGGATTAAACTCCTCCTGTTGCTACCACAAAAGCATGATTAATTCAAATGACTGAGGGTTTCTCATGTCACTGATGTTTGGCCCGAGGATAGTTATAGAAGAAGAAAGAAGTTATATTGCATGGTCCTGCTATAAATGCTCTAATTTGGAATAAAGTTCCCTGCATCGTTTAAGACCCACCAACTACTGAATCATCAGCAGTGTCACTCTAAGTATCAGAGTCATGGAAGAAGATCCTTAATGTAAAAAACCTTTCTATTATAGTTTTCTTGGCCTTTTGGTAGGACTGTAAATTCTGTTGATAAGTAACTGTTCTCACAGAATATATCTGATTTCCTTAAGGCACTTGACTTTGTACCACATCATACAGACGCAGAGAACGAGCTGGATTTACAAACTGATTTACAGACCAGTCTCTAAGGAATTATGATAGTCATTAATGTAGTGCCAGTGAGCAGAGTGCCAAAGGTCTCAGCTCATGGGCCAAAACCGTTTAGTAGTTCTATAGCTGTGAGAATTATACAAAATCTGTGGCAAAATCTGCTGCTGATAAGAAGTTTGCTTCATTTGCAGATAATGAAGACATTACCATAAGAGTAATTAAATTGCTTTGTTGAAAGATACCAGCCCTGATGTATTTTGATGCAGTTAAACACTTAAGGTGGTAATTGTTTTGGGAAAACAATGACATAAATTGCATGTATGGATCAAAGGCCTGGATTCTGGTGAGAAGCTAACAGTTAACAGTGCAAAACACCTCAGAATAAACCCTGAAATATTGCTATACATACAGGGAATGCAATCTTTGAATGTATATGGGGAGAGTGTTGTGTAAGGCAAGGAAGTGACCCAGTCCTGTAAGGATGCTGTAAACTCATGCCTGGCAGCCTCAACATGCCAACAGTCCATGCACCATACCTAACACAACCCAGATTGTGTGGCATTAAATGCCCCTAAACTTTGCAACTTCTCAGCACATCCCACAGGTCTGAGCACCTCCATCTTATTTTCCTTCTTCCCTTCTTGAGCCTGGTAAAAACTGCTCACAGCAGCGCCATCCACTGCAGACTCCAGCCATCCTCTCGCAGGCTTGCTGCAGTTCCTCCTCTCCCCAGCAAAAGCAGGCTCCAAAATGAAGGTGGTGAGTGGATGGCACTTGGGAAGAGGAAAAAATTGTGAAGGGGTGGCACTAAGGACACCGTCTCTCAGTGGTTCAGGGAAGGGGGACACAAAGCATCCCCACAACGCCAGCTGATGAAATTTGGAGACAATTCATCACAAGACACAACACATCCCAAGAAACAGGACAGGAGGCAATGGGCAGAAAGTAATGCACAGGAAGTTCCACCTGACTATTAAGAACTTCCTTACTGCAACACATTGCCCAGTAAACACAATCCTGTGCCCTCTAGGATGACCCTGGCTTGAGCAGGGAGGTTGGACCAGATCAACAACTGTGGTCCCTTCCTACATTATCCATTCTGTGATTCTGTGACAAATCCCCAAGCACCACTAATTCCTTAAACCTAAAGGTGTAAGTTTTGCTATGGAAGGCAAAATCACCACAACCTTTAAAAGAACATGAATCTATTTATACAAAATGTAGACTCGAAGGCTGTTCAGTTCACACGTCCTTCATATACAGTAGGCCCAACACTTTCACCTAGGCCTTGGACCATGGGCAGCCTTGTATTCTCCAGAGGTTCTGAACGGTTTTGGAAGATATTCCGGGGCTTCCCATACAACTCCTGTCTGGGACCTGCGGTGCCCAAGACACGGGAGGCCAGGCCAGGCCAGGCCAGGCAGCTCCCTCAGGAGCGAGACTACCGCACGAGCCCCTCGGACGGCCCCAAGCGGGGCTGAGTCACAGCCTCCCGCCACCGGGGCCGCGAGCCACCGCCACGCTCGGCCATGGCACGCCGTGCCGTTCCGTGCCGTGCCGTTCCGTTCCGTTCCTTGCCGTGTCGCGCACTACCGCCCAGCGAGAAGGCGGCGCGAGGGCCGGCGGTTCCGGCGGCAGAGGCGGAGGCGGTGACATGGCGGCGGCGGATGTGCGTCCTGCGCCCCGCCCCGGCCCTGCCCCGCCGCCGGCCGCCGGGCCGCGTAGACGGGGCGGCACGGCCGCCTCTCCCCGCGCAGCCGCCGCTCTGTCGGCGGCCGCCATGGAGGATGTGGGCTCGGGCGTGAACGCGGACGCGGAGGTGCGGAAGCTGCAGGAGCTGGTGAAGAAGCTAGAGAAGCAGAATGAACAGCTTCGCAGCCGCCACGGCGCCCTGCCCGCCGCCCCCGCCAGCCCTAAGCGCCTGCCGAGCGCCGGGCCCTCCTCGCCGCCCCCCGCCGTCTCCCCGTCGCCCGACGGCCGCTGTCTCAGCCCCAGGGCCGCCCCTCGGCGCTCGCTCCCCGAGGAGCCCGGCGGTGGCGATGGGGGCAGCGGCGGCACTGGTCTCCTGGACGAGGCGGCGGTGCTCAGGCCGGAGGAGCTGGAGCGGCTGGCCGGCTGCGATGAGGACGAGACCGGCTGGTGAGGAGGCGGCCGGGGTGGGGATGGGGCGGGGGCGGGTTGGTGAGGAGGCGGACAGGGCTCCGCCGTGCCGGGGGAAGGGGCTCTTTCCGGGCGTGTGCCTGATGTCGGAGGGGGTCTCGGGGCTTTGTGTGCTGAGGCAGCCTCGCCCTCTGGGTTGGGTGAAGGGCTTGACGAGCTGGGCGAGACGTACCGGAGCCTGCTGGGGAAGGGTGTTTCTCTTTCTGCACACGGCGGTGGAGCTCCCTGGAGGCCGCGGCTCTGCCCCGCTTGCTGCTCGGCCGCGGGGGGAGCGTTACTTGGGGGCACTCGGACACCGAGCGGGCTCCGGTGCTGCCGCAGAACGAGCCGTCAGTGTTTTCGGGAGTGCAGGCGATGGGGAGGCATTGAGAAACTTGTGGGAAATTGCTGGGTATTAGAATTGGCCCACAGGTACTGTTAGACTTCAGACATGCATCGAGCATCTTTAATGCCTCGGTTTCTTTCAGCTGTAAAGGCGGCAAATGTAGCACTTTTTCATCTCATAAACGTGTTGCCCTTAGGCGTTCTAATGTATTGCTAATGATGTAGGATCACGGTTTCCCTTAGGTGGTTCCTCGTTATAAATGGACGGCTTACCCTGCTGCTCCAGCAGAAACAGCTGCATGTGGCTGTTTGCCTTGTCATTATTACACTTGAATGAGCTTCCACTGAGAATCAAGAAGACTTGGCTCTCTCCAAACATCACACTGGCTCCAGCTGTCGTTTTGAAGTTTCCTGTGACAGTTGTTGAGGGGCAGCCTCAGAGCTGCAGGAGGAATAGTGGGGAGAAGCACCGTGTCAGCACCATGTCAACAGAGAAATGCAAGGGAAGCGTGTACAGGGACAAAAAGTGCAAACTTTTGTTTAAACAGACATGCAAACTGTCTTGCAACAGAACTGATTGTGGGTCCATCTACAAAGGTCTCTGGAAGCAAACGTGCAGACAAATCTACAAAACAAACAAAACTGTCTTGCAGAGTTAGGAACGCCTTTAAAAATGCTGGAATGACTCCATGCATGAGCAATGTTTTAGTTGCTCAGGGAGGAGACAGTGTGTGTGCTTCCTTGGAGAAATCATTTGCCTGACATTCAGCCTGATCCCCTGGAGAAGTATGAGAGCATAAGTTTATTCTCATCCAACACTAAATTAACACAAGGCATCATTTCCCAGAAGATGAGTCTATGCAGGGCAGCTACTCTTATTTCTCACTGTATGCCTGGTAATCTACAAGGGCCTACAGCCCTTGATGGACATAGAATCTAGTAAATTTGCACAGCAAGTTTGGAGTGGCATGGCCAAATTTCTAAATGTCGTGAATTCTAGTGACAATAGATCTTACTGTTTTATACATTCATTCTAAATCAGGGGTAACACAATGAGTCTCTTAAGTGAAAGTGAATGTCCCGACAGAGTGTATGGTGACAGTGGTGGCATTAGTGCTGTGTTGTTGTTGACGTGGTTCTGGGCACTCACGGGGCAGCCGCATGGTTCGCTGAGCACTGCCCTTGCTGGTGTCAGGTGTTTGGCTGCCAGTTTCTGTGGCACCCTCATGTTGCTGTGCAAGTTCTGGTGCTCAAAAGACAGCAAAACTTACAGGCAGTCTTTTGCACATCTTCATTCCTTTACTAATATTTGGCAACTATAATGCTGAAGTGTTTTAGCTACTAATTTTCAATCTCAGGCATGAGACACTGACTGAGACACAAATGCATGAAACAAAAAAAGCAATTGTAAAAATTTACTAATTGTCACACATATCACAAAATATGGATATGTAGTTATTTTTTAAAGAGTGTTTTCCTGCTGTAGTTTAATATGCAATTAACCATAAACATACTTAGGCTAGGTTGATGATTTTTTGTTCCAAAATGTTTAATAAAAATGGAAATCAAGCTCCTGGAATTTCTAAAAACCTTCTAATTCAACCGTTGAGACACTAAATAGTCCAACCCCTTTTATGTTCATATGAAGGTAAGATGCCTTTGTATTTATGCATTTGATTCATGGAGGTTATTGCTCTTAATGAAGTTTGGAGTTTTCAGAGGGCTAGTGGAGCAATCTAAAAGAAACAAGCCTTTTTCTTTTAGGAGGGGTTGGTGTGAATAAGTGGGTTTCCATTAAACTGTTTCATAAAGATCCTGCTCCTAAGGCCTTGGTTATGCAAGGTCATTCATAATTTAATCAACTGAAAAGGTGAATGTGTTCAATGAAATTTAGGTCTCATGTGAATTCTTTGAGGTTCAAATGGACTGGATCACTACTGCTTAACCCAAAGTCCTGTTTAAAATATGGGATTATACACTGTCAAAATCAAATATCTCTTAGCAGAAGAGATAGAAACAAACTAAATTTAAATCCCTGTTTGTTCATAAAAAATTGATTCATCTTGCCTGTTTTGCTTGTCTACACATAGAAGTTAAGATTTGTCTTTACTTTTGATTTCAAAAGGACCTTGCTGTGGGCAATAATAGGTGTTAAAAGGTGCTGGTTATTGCTGTTCTTTTCTGTTTTGTGTAATACAGACATTTTCATACCCCATTATGAAATTGTCTGCAGTTTTGTCATGGCAGAATAAATATTTTTCTTAACTGTTAAAATTGTTTTACATTTAATGCTCACATGAGATTAGTGGCTGTGAATTTAAGACAGAACACCTGATACTGTGATTGAAATTGATACTAGAATGTGACATGTTTCTTTAAATCTACATTGTAGAGTTGATCAACTTATTTTTAGCTTTTAAAATGCATTTAGGTAAGTACAGAAGAGAAGTGTCAAGTGAAAAAGTAAGGAGAAGGTGCAACTATCAAGCAAGCAAAGGAACTTTAACACTAACACTGCTGTTTTAATAGCAGCATTAGCAATTAAAACAGCCATACAGTATTAGTGAATTTTGTGATTGCTTATGTTTTTGCTTGATTGTTTTTTTTCTCTGTGGTTACTCGAATCCAGATTTGCTTCAAGTTTTAAACATTTTTGCATCAGACAATCTTCAAATTATGTGGTAAATTATTAAAAATATTTCAGTGAATTTAAATTGAGTTTGTCCACATGCTTCTGAAAGTTGTTTAATGTGCTGAAACTTTCTCCTGATAAGGTCCTGAAGGTTGCAGATGGGCACATCTGTACTTGCGCACTGTACTTAGCTCCGCACAGACCCATGGAGACTTTGCTTTAGGCCTGCTGATTATTTCCTCCAGTTATCAGCAACTTTCATAATCTACTCTATGGGTGTTCCTGTTTAGCTGTTCTTGAACCAGATTGCATAAAATTTAATTTTTTTCAAGTTCAGTCTGAACGGGTCTTTTCTTACTTATTAATTGAAAAGACAATAGGGCAGAGGGGGTGACCAGAGTGGAGAAATCTTCAGAGAAGTGGTGTGCACCTCCTTGCCTGACTTGCTGGGTAAGGTTGGGTGTGGATGTGTTATCTGGATAACAGTGTGCAGGGTGGCTTGCCATGCTGCTTTTAAAAAGAGTTTATTGGGTCTTGAGTTTATTGCAGGATAAGTGTGCACACGTGGCCAATTACTGTAGATGAGTTACTGTGCTGTGAACCCACTGTAACTTCCTTTGTGGTAACTTGTTGCATGGTCTCCCAAACTAAGCTCTGTGAGAAGTTTTGTTTTAAATGTGAACAAAGCATGCAGTGCTTTTCTTCAAAATTTACTTGTAACATGTGCATAAGAGAGTATAGAGCTTGCTGTGTATCTATTTTGTACATGTAATTGCTCAGCAAACTTCAGAACAGTTGTGTCCTCTTTAGATGACAGTGCTATAAAAACCAGCCTAGCACCCATGCTTTCATATCAGCATAAAGTCTCCTTGGTAGGGTTAAAATAGCTGACAGTTGACTGACTTCATTTACAAACAAAAGGCAGTTATTGTGTATTTAAAATGGAATTATTGGTGGTTTTTTTACTAACTGAATAGCTAAAAGTAATGGTTTCAGTGTTTTTTAAGAGCTCAGACTGGTTGTGTATCCTGACTAGTTAAAATGGAAGGCACATACTTTTACTATTATACTCACTCTCGTTCAGCAGCTATTTCTAATTTGCACCTGTTGATAACAGTGCAAGTTTCCGTTCTGGCCATCCATTATGCTTAGTTGGCCAAGGGCCTGTTTGAGATACATGATTGTCGTCTGTAATGATTCTTCTGTCTCATATTGCTGGATGTCCCTTGAGCACCAGCATTGTTTTGGAATCCTGGTTTGCCATAGTGAGCTGGTAAAGTATACTGTGACTATTTTAGGCTAGAGCTCCACCTGAATGAAACCCCATTGCTGAAATTGCATTGCAGCATTTCCTGTTTAACTGTTAAATTTTATTGTAGTAATGTGGTTTAGGCCCTTTGAAAGCAGGACAGATTCTGATCGATTTCTGTTCCGTGGTGTAAGTAAAAGAGAAATTGCTGCTTTTGATTTTGTGGCACATAAAAAGTCAATTTGATTTAAAGTTGTTGGATGTCAGATGACATCTTCACAAACTAGGAAGATATTATGAAAAAAAGCATGTAGGAAAAGCAAGGGTTATGGAAGTTGTCAGTGTCATAATGAAAAACACCTGGTAACATTAAATAATACTCAATTTGATTATTGTCTTTGAGATATCCATATTTGTTGTGAAACCGATATTTGAGGACTGGAGGAAGAATCATGAGAAAGAACTATTTCAGTTTCTGACCTTTTTTGTGATAATTATAGCTTTTAAACATGCTTGATATTTAGATATAATGAAATCTTTGATACGGGTTTCCTTTACTGTCCTAATGATATTCCTGAAATTTACTACATAATCATGTCTTGTTTAGGCATGGTTCACATTTCTACTACTTGTAGTTGTTGGTAGAGCTCTCAGGTATAGTCATTAAACAGAATTTTATTTTGGAACACATTTATTAGGACACAGAATTTCTCAACTTTTTTCTCTTCAGTATAAATATGAACAATGCTATGTTTGAGCACATATACACTAACAAATTTCTTACGAAAAGCTTCTCAAATAGTGGACAGTTGTACAATTTGTGTGATAGTTCTAGAGAAGCTGCATGATGGTGGTTTTGATGGCCGATTTCCCATTTTACAAGATCCTTTTCCAACACAAACATGTTCTTCTGGATGAGGAAATGAATAATGGCAGTAATTTCCAGCAGCTAGCCAGGGCACAGCTAACTAGCTTTAATTGTTGGACACAGAAAGATGGTTGTGTTCCAAATTGCACTTTGCAACCTCTTGGATATTCTTAATTCTACTTAAAAATTAAATTGCACTTTGCAACCTCTTGGATATTCTTAATTCTACTTAAAAATTGCATTATGTAACTGAGATGTACGACTGTAATATGAAGGTTTAATGAGACTGTCAAAGCTTTTTTGTAGTATTCATATTCTAGAGTTTATATTCATAGACTGGAGTTTGCTGTAGTTTGTGCAGTCTCTCAGAACCTAGAAGTATTCTGTGAAGTAGAGCTGAAAACCAATAATTGCAGGCTAAGCAATGTGTATCTTAGTCAGCCACAGCTGTGGTACAGGAATTTTGTGGGGTGGGGAGTAGGAAAAGAGATCTGTGGGCCACATAAGTGCAGGGATGTCACTTAATTTTTTGATTTTTCGTTCAACCAGAGATGCTTTTCAGATCTCTACCTGTCCATTCAAAATCTGTCTTAAATTTTAACGTGCTTAAGCCACTTCAGATAGGATTTCCTAAAACTTTTAAATTGTCTTAAAATAGCTTAGATTGACACTGTTGTGTTCTAAATTATCTGTTTCCAAGACTGTCCAGTATTACTGTCTCCTGATTTATATGTTTTCATTAGCTTTTCACTGTGAAGTTTCTTTCTTGTATTTTAGGGGCATTTCTTATTGATTTATCCTTGGATTTCAGTTTTTTCTCCTTATCATGTCTTCAGGTTTTTAATCTTGATTTTGCATGCATCATGTTTTGTATGCTCCCATTTAATTTCCTTTATTGTAACTTCCAGTTTTTGCTTAAACCTAATGTAACTAAAATGAATGAGCTCTAACTTCAGATTCCTTCCACTTGCCATCTTCTTTTTAATTCAGATTTGTGACTTCATGTTCACCTGCATGTTTTTCCTCACTCTTATACTGAGCTGTGGAAGGATTTTGATACAAAAAGGCGCTTCCTTTTTTTCCCAGTGAGAATTTTAGCTTCTTGTTTCATGCCTGTGGCAACTAGCCTCTTGTATTTTAATGCACTGGGAGGTGTTCCTCATGTGAGGTAATCTGTACACAGATATTCCACTCCTGCTGCAGTGGTGTGTCTTCTTTCTTCAAAGCCTTTTCTGACTCATCTGTGTCCCAGTGCAACATGCTGCATCTTGCTCCATTTGGCTGACATCATATTTTCTTGTAGTCACAGCAGTCTTCCTGCAAAAGCTCTGTCCTTTTCTGTGCTGCATCTTCCTGGAACTAATCAGTAGAGCCCCTGGCTGCTTTCAGCCTCAGGTTGGTGCTGCTCTGGTGTGGTTGACTAGTGAGAGCCAAAGGAAGGAAATATTAATGGCTGCAGCAGAGTCATAGTGTCTGGTCTCCTTAGTGTTGTTTCAAAGTAGATCAAAGCTCCTGAGCTCCTCTTAATATACCATTTTGTTCTGCTTTACCTTATGTCACTGAGTTGCAGAGTCTTTACTCTGTTGAGGAGAGACTGGAGTATATGTTTCTGGTGTGTTAACATTTGTAGTATGGATGGCAACTGTAAGTTGTCAGCTTCTTAAATAATTTTTAACTTCCTGTTTTAAGAGAGTTGATTTACAGTGGTTAAAGATGTATGAAGTCACTCTGATAATCTGCTGTCTTGAAGTTGCTGTACTGCCAGTCAGTGCTGTTGTGTTGCTGTAGAATGCATTGACAGGTACAAATGGGATCCCTTCTGGAAGGTTCTTCAGCTAAAGAGGACCTATATCATTTGGATCAAACAGTTTGACCAAGAAGACCACTTAGCTGTGTGAAGTTACTTGTATGTGCTTCGTGTATCTGTTCTTTTTCTGATGTTGGGAAAAGAGGAAGAAGTAATACAGGTATCACTCTAATTCTTAGCCTTGCCCTTGGTCCTTTTGGTTTTTGTAAAATCCAAGTTAGGCAAAGCAAGTAGAATTAAGTCTTGAGATTGGCTGTTCTTTGTCAGGTGGAATATTAAGATCACTGCTTTATAGTGAGACTTGATAATTGCATGATGTGCAAGAAACTGCCCTGAAAGAGCTGTTTTGTCACTGCATCAGTGTATGTGTGTGTGTTGGAGTTGCATGAAATATGTCTGTTGTCAAGTTCTGTCTTTCCTTGAAGCCCAAGTTATGAAACAAAGGTTGATAAATGAGTTGGAAGAGGTGGGGGGATATGCAATATATATTTTGTTAGAAAGGGAGGTGGAAAGAGGGAGGGAGCTGTGTGAGCCTGGACTGCTTCAGTAAATAAACTACTTGTGAAACAAATGGAACAATTGGGAATTCCTGAAAAGAATGTGTTGAAGCTTAAAATATCAGGTAGAGTTTTGATTAGACCAGTCCTCAAAGAGGACATGCACTTTAATTTCTTGCCTTTTATACTGGCTGCTACTGTAAACTGAATGTGCATGGAACTTCTCAAACACAGCAAGGCATGCCAGCTATCCAGAGCACCAGGAGTGAGTCTGGCCTATACTGGGCAAAAGCTGGCCTTGTTGCCTTTGACACTTCTTTGTATTTTCATAAACATACCTTAGGACAGAAAGGAGTACAGGTAAGTACTAAAAAGACAGTAAATTCAAAATGCTAGAGAGATAGTAAATGTTCAACATTACTTTTAATAGCATGGAGATGTCATAAAAATTATAGAAAGTGGTGTCATTGTTTACACAACTGTGAAAATTGAGTGACTCTTGTGCTTTTCAAGGATTTTCAGAGCTATAAATACATGAAGGGCTTTTAGCTTTTCTTTTGGGCTGAGTGCCCAGTTGTAGGCATTTCTACAAAAGCAGTTATGACAGACAGCATGATGTTGGCCAAAGCATAAACCCCTTGAACTACAGTAAGTGGCAGTGACTATTTGGATTGCTACAAACAGCTTCATTTTTATTTTAACACCTGGCAGCTGATAAATATTTTCTTGACTGGACCTTCAAGCATAGTTTGCTAATTTCAGTGTTAGAGGGAAGAGTGTTTTGGAGCTCGCTCTTAATAAAGATCAGTGTTTTGGGTGAGTGGTGGTTTTATAAACATAAGCTTTTGTAAGAAGTGAACTTAATGGTAGTAATTACAAAAAAATCTCTAAAAGCTTTTATAACACGAACAATTCAAGTTCTAGAATTACAGAGGAGAGATGAGATAATCTTGTAGAGAGAAAGTTGTGGGAAATAACTTCTGTGTTGCTAATGTCATTGGCATAAAGAGAACAACTTTTGCTGTGTATTTTGTACAGAAGCATGTCTGATTAGACTGTCAGATGTTCCTAAGTGACGCTGTGTGGCATGCAATCATACTCACTTGGAATATGAAGTCTGTCATTACTCTAGAAGAAACACTTGTTTAGCTGATTCTACACATGCATAATCTCTAGTTAAGAGTTATGTCTTGCAATTCACTTTTGTCTTTTGCTGAACCACATTTCCAAGTTTGGTTCTAATTCAAAGTAAGGCTTAAAGTTCCCTGTTGTGAGTGTGTGATTGGTTATGACTTTTTCTTTGATCTGTTGAGGGAGGAGAAGTTTTCAGCTAAATTTCTAGAGGTCTTAAACTGGACTATTACTTTCTTCAGTCATGGAATGTTGATGTTAAAATAAATGAATGGAGATATGGACAGACAAAGGTTTCAGTATATCTGGCAAAACAATATGATCTTGTTGTTTCTCTCTACTCTCCTGTGTGCATTATCTCTTTTTCCTTGTTGCTAATGCTTGACTGTATACCTCCTTAGGACAGAGATAGTTTCTTTATTCCGTGTTCAAAGAGAATGAAAAGATCATGTGCTAGGATAGAAATAATGAACAAAAATAAATTGTTTATTGTTCAAGGCTACTGAAACAGTAGTTGTGTTTTGTGTACTTTAGCACTGCTCCTTGGCTATTAAGATGCTTATTGCTTCCTTTGCTTAGGAAAACAAGAGTTCTTTATTGCATAGTGTTTTATTTCTTTCAGGTGAATCTGAAAAGATTAATCCTCATTTGTATGTTTATGTGACAGAGAAATGTCCATATATGTAATGTGTCTGAAGTCCTTGGTAGCCATATATTATCACTGTTATACTCTATCCAAAGTAGTTAATTTTAGGGTCAAATCTGTACTTTCTTTATCTTTTGGGGTTGTACTATAGTGTATATAGAGTATAAAAACAGAAATAGCATACTCTGTGGTATTCTGTTGCATGTCTGATCTTATGCTCATTTTGTCTGTCCTCATAATTATTTTTTTCCTCTCTTTTCCAGGTTATATACATCTCCAAAGAAGAAACAAAATCCACTGCAAAAAAGTGTCAGTCCATTAGTTTGGTGCAGACAGGTATTGGATTACCCAAGTCCTGATGTTGAATGTGCTAAGAAGTCACTGATCCACAAGCTAGAACAAACAATGTCGGGTGAGTTTCTGCACACTGAAACCACTGGGTTGTATGTATTTATTCTGAAACAGCATCAAAATTAGCTAATGGTTGTGGGATAAAACATCTATCAATTACTTGTGTCTAAAGCTTTCATTATGGTTTACAAAGTCATTAATTCTACTCATTTTACTCATATGAATGAAATGAAAGAAGGCATTAGATCATGAGTCATGATTTCAGAGTTTTGTAATACCTGCATAGTTTGGTCTGATGTTTTCAGGAAAAGCCAATGGTTTTAACTCAAAAAGTTTTCTCATCTTTTTTTTAAAATAGAAGCCTGTATAAAGATATCATAATTGTTAGGTGCTTGTCAGTATGTTAGCATGAAACTTGATTTTTTGCTAGATTATCTATTTTACTTCATCTAAAGAAATGGAGGCTTATGTTTTTGAATACTTTGGGGAGATGATAATGATTTCTTCTCCTCACATCCCCAGTAACTTGAGATCTAGTTACAGTCAGATTTTTAAAAAATCTGTTTGAGTTTGATTCTTCCTTAATACTAATAAGTTGCTTATATTCAAAACTGGAGAGTGTTTGACCCTGTGAGAATGAAAGTCTGCATTCTCCATCCTTCTATTACCAGACTTTTTTATGTCAAACCAGCAGCAAAATGCTGAAGGTCTGATTAGAATTCTCTGTCCATCTGGTTTCTTGCTTTGTTTTGTTTCTTTGTTGGAACCTATTTTTTTTAAATTATGCTAGAAAACTTACTTTCTTGTTATTAATATCTATTCTCCTCCTGTTGCATCTTTTTGTAGTCTGCTACTGCTACATGTTAAACTGTTATCTTCAGGAATTAGAAGAATAGTTGGACTTGAGCTAAGAGTGTATGAACACACAGTTCCAGGAGTGGTTCCAATAGTCACCTCCTTTCCATGGTTATGTGTAAACTTTGTGCTGAGTTTATTTGGCTGTAACTTCTTTCCCGTCCTTGTATTATTTTTTGGAGCAATTCAGTCTTTATTCTGGTTTGTACGAAAACTGTTCTTAATAAAGTTTGAATCCATTCTTTATTCTTATGAAAATCATGGGCATAGTGGTGGAAGTGCCTTTAGTACGAGTCACCCTGAATATTTCCCTATTTCTTGTGCTTTTTTATGCTGCCTGGACAATTGTCTATTAAAAATTTACCTCAACAGTTAACATGATATATGACTTAGATACGGGCAAAGACTGAGATTGTGAACAACAAAAAGCACTCACATCACAGGGATTTATGAAGGATGATACAGGTTTGGGAATCTGAATACTACTGAGTATTTATGAATGGATGGCAGTTGATTGACATAATTCTGTTTGTGGTTTAACTTCTTTCAGAATTCAGTAGAAGTCTTCCGGAAGTACCACTAATTCTGCTACCCACAGGGTATCTTTAAAAATTCATAGCTGAAGCAGAATGGCAGGAAACTTCTCTCTGAAATGCATACATTTGAAAGTTTTAACATTCCAATGATGTGTTTTCCTTTTTTTTGTTTTCCCCTAGATCTGTGAATCTGCTTCTGGCAGTGATACTTGTAAGAATAACACAATTTGTAGTATTAATTGGTGGAAATACTAATGGAGCATATGCTGCTTGGAGCAGATTGCATGTAAAACTGAATTTTCAACAAAACAGAAAATTATCTTTCAGAGCAACCAGCCTCCTTTAAGAATAAGGGTAGCAGGGAGCTCCACTGGAGAAGACAAGTAGTGTTTCTTGTAACTTTGTGTGTATTTCCTATTCTAAACTTCAGGAGTGTCGTGTAACTTGCATTTTGCGTAGTACTTGTAGCTCATGGGCCCATCACTTAACCTGTTACTAGCTGCTGGTTCAGTTCATAGATTCTGGTTCCAGTCTCCATGGATAAGGCTTTTCAATGTCTGTAACTTTCTTCCCTGAATCCTTGCTGGTGCTTCTTTTGCATTGACTCTTCTTACATTGTTAGTTCCTGTTGTTAGGTCTTTCTGATCTTAATATCTTTTTCCTCTTTTTCAGTCTCAAATGTTGTCTCGTACATGTTATTTTCTTCTTCCATCATATTTTTCATTCTATGACAATCAAGGAGGGAAGAATAGCATGGAGCTCTCAGCTGCTAGCAGTTACTGATGCACAATGCCTTGTCAGTATTCAGGTTTACCATTGCAGAGCAAGTCATGCTCAGTGTTGGAAATGTGTTCAGACTAGAGGGAACTTTAGGTATATTCTGCACTCAGATTTTCCGATTTTCTACAGCAAAAGAGAAATTCATTACCATTTCAGCAGAAACATAACTAAAAGGAATTAGATGCTGTATACTGTTTCTGTATTTTATAAAAGAAAATTTACGTTAAAATAAACTTGCTGGTTATCACCTCCCCCTTCTGGTGTTTTGAAAGCTAATGTGTAATCTTTTGTAAGCTAATGTTTAATATTAGGATCATTTTAATGCTAAAATGATTATCTGTCTTGCTAGTTTTGTCTGACACTCCTAATACAGACCATATCTCTATTTGTAAAAATAGCAATGTCTTCCTGAGTCACAAAAATCCTTGTTAGAAAACCTTTAGGAATTCTGGTCCAGAAAATGGATTTGAATCCAGATTTTTTTTTGTCTTGGAAAATGTACTGTGCTGATGAAGGTTCACATTAGCTACCATGAAAACTACTGTGTGTATCAAGTCTCACCACATACAAGGAGCAAACTTTTTACATGTAGCAAAATCCTGCTAAGTTTCATCCAAAAAAAAAAAACCTGTGTATGATCAAATACTTTGGATCATTATGGATGTATACAAAGAGCCTGTTTTGAAGACTACACAGTAGTAGAATTGTTTTCTAATGTGTGGTTGATATTTTAAAATACTTGTCTGTGTAATAAATACAAAAGAAAGAACTGTTGTGCAGATTTACATTTTAGGGATTTTTAATGACGTTTTTCGGCAAGAGATGAGAAGTAGATTTTTTTTGTGTGTGTGTGTGTGAGAACAAAGATTCAATTGGAATAAATGCTTTGGGGTTCCTTTGTGAATGCTAGAAATTGATATCAAAGGCCTCATCATAATCATCCAGATCAGAGCGAGTTGTAATTACTGGCTTTGTTTACTGAGCTTTGTAATCAAATGGAGGTTTTCCCTTCTGACACTCAAAATAAACTGAAAATACCTCATGAATACTTGCTAGAATTTAGTGAAGTCACAACTTGCTGAAATTAATACATATTGTTTAACACTTGCAGTGAAAGCTGGAATATAAACCTTTCATCCTTCATCTTAAACTGTCTTTTCATTCTAACTAAAACACTGGTAATATTAACTGATTTAGAAAGGATCTTTACAGGAGATGTGATTTTAGGAATTTGCTGCGAAGTCAGCTTTAATTTCTGCTGCTTTTGCCTCTGTATTCTGCCATTGGCTAGGTTGGATGTTGTGTTTTTTGGGGGGCACTCTTAAAAACTGATTAAGTGATGCAATACAGTTAAAATCAGTTAAAATAATATATTTTTAAATTTAAATCTACTTTAGTAGGTCAGATAATAGTGCAGGCCCATCAATGTTTGCACTCGACAACTGAGGATGTAGTGACCAAGAGCAAAAGGGAGAAGCCAAAGTTTTGCTGGGCTTGGCTGCTGAAAGCAGCATTGCATGCAACTGTAATCTGTTTTGGCTTCTAATGTCAAAATAACAATGATTTTTAGTAAGGAAATTTGGGTTCCTTTCCTTTTTTTTTTTCTGTCCACTGCTATCAGTAGCCTAATTCTTACTGCACTCATTGAAGCCCCTTTTCACTAAGAGAAATGTCACACAATATTTTTTAATTGCTTACTTTCAGCAGCTGGGTGAACTGCAGCTAAATCTAATCTGGTTTTACATAACATCAAGTTGGCTTTTCTAGCTTTTTCATCTTAACATTTTGCAATTTAATTTGTCCTTATATACATTTCTGCATTAATATACTTCCAGCAGTGAAGGAACTGATTTGTAGCAAAAGCATCTAAATATCTTTTGGACCCCACTACCTCTGCAGCTGAAATTCCATTTTCTGTTACATTTAAAATGTAAACTTTTGAACAACATAGTCAAGTAACTAAACAAATAACATACCCAACAACCAGTGGAATTTCAGTATCATACTGCTCACCACTGTTAATGTTCACCAGTGTTTAAAATTAATCTGAAAATTCTTCAACATTGAAACATTTACAACAAATGGCAAAGTACCAAATTTAGATCTTATATTGCATATGAAGTTGAAGCCTATGGTCAAAACATCCGAAGTTATTAAACAGAAGGTTAACAGTAGGAAATAGTCAATTTGCTTTAGTCTGGTAAGTTCATGGTACCTGCAAATCTATACAGAAGCGTTTGCCTTACTTAGTGGCTTTTGATTTTAGCATATGCTTAGGGAAATTTTGTAGGTGATACTGCTTAGTTGTGTGGTGCCAGTCTTGGGGTTGCTGTTGAGGTATTGTGTGATTCAGACAGGCCTGAGAGTTCTGAGAAGGTGACTTCATGGTGTGCTCTGGTTTGTATGTAGCTGTGTATGGAGTGTGTGTTAGTGTAACTGAGCTACTACTGCCTTCCTGCTTCCCAGCACCTACACTGGACATCTCCAGAGCTGATGTCTCAAAGACATCAGCTGTAGTGATCTTAGATCTGACTTCTGAAAGGAAAACACTTGTCGCTATCTTGTCTTGCCCTCTTCTGCCACTCCTTTCACATTATGGTTATATCTAGGGGTGAAGAAAGCAGTGGAAAAACTTTCTGGTGACTGAAGTTTTCTACTTGAATTGCATAGTAATTAAATCACACTGAAGACACAATATAGTATTGTATTTGTTTTTCATTGATTCATTCAGTATAATTCATCACTTTTCCACTCTTTCCTGCAGCCCTCAAAAGGCAGAGTTTGTACAGCAGCCCTTTCAGTGCGGTCAGTCACGCGAGCTCCTACAGTCCAAATACCGGCAGCCCCTACAGCAGTGGCTTCAACTCTCCCTCCTCAACACCAGTGAAATCTGCTTTGGTGAAACAGCTCATACCTCCTGGTACCTCAGGTAAGGCACTGTGTGTCTGGTCTTTTCCTTTCTTCCTCCTCTTCCTTCACAGATATTCTCAGATAGACAACATTTGCATCGAACTAGAGTAAGAAAGACTCCAGAACTTTCCAGCATTTTGTAGGATGTGTGCATCACACATTTTGAGCTTTTGAGGAAGGGATTTTTGCATACTCTCTGGCATGATAAACATGTAAAATGTTTTCTTTGGGTGTCTGTGACCCAAAAATTACTGATGTATGTGATTAGCAGTTAGACCAAAACACCTGAGTTCATTCTGTGGAGCTCCAAGTGGCTTCTGGAACTGACCCTGTAATTGACAGGAGTGTAATTTCCATGGTAGGTGTTCAAAGGTTAGGGGTTGGTAGTTGTGAAGTCTTTTCAAGTATCCTATTACTAACTGAAACATTTGGTATGCAGTGTATCCATCAATACCTCTGAGATGTGAACAATATAATGTAAGGAAGAAGCATACTCTCCAGTTAAGCATTCCATGAGCCTTTGTAGCCATCAGTGTAAACATTAACTTCTGGCAATGTTTTCTACTTTTATTCTGCTCTGTAGACACTTTCTTTGCATGAAAAAAATTGTTGCCTGGAATGTATCTCTACTCTGAAGTCAGACTGTTGGCTTATTGAATATAATTTAAGTTAGCTTACAGGAAAGATGAAAAAACATTGCATTGACAATCCAGCTGTCACTAGTTCACTGGACTTTTACAGAAGCCTGCACTGCATGAGAGCCATTACCCAGTTTTTTGGTTTAATCTTGATATCTCTGCTCTGCACTGTGTGCTACAATGACAAGTCTGCCTGAGGTACAGAGGTGTAACAGGCAATGGGAAGGCAGAAGGCAGTGAACAGGGAGAGTTTCTTCTTGTTATAGTTTCCATGTTACAGTTTAGCAAAGGTGTGTATGTGGAACAGGTAGTATTTTCAGATAAAATCTATTTTAAGCATTCGAAACTGAATCAATATTCATTGGATCAGCAAAAACGTTATTGTTAAGAAAGATCCAGTCAAACTTACATCTTACAAGGTATATACAGAGGTGAGAATGAAAGCACAGATGGAACCAGGTATGCAATTGCTTTTTATGTAGAGCCGTGCAAACTTCATAGCAGTTGTAACATGCTATGATAGACCAAATTATTTGCCACTAGTCTGTTTTGAGACTATTGCAATGATTTTATAAAGTTGTCCATTTTTAGAAGGTAGTGGTTAAGACCTGCTTTTGTAAGTTACATTTTCAGCCTAGGTTTGCAATAAAATAATCAAATGTGTCAAATGGTTTGTCAGATCAATGTCTCAGTAGCAATTTCTTCAGACTGGTGGTTTTTACTAGGAAAAGAAATGCAGCTTGCCTTTTTAATTTTTTTTTTAGTAACAACAATTCCTATTACTTTATTTTCCTTCCATAGGTCATCTTAAAATTTCAGGAGATAGAAATCCTCCACTAAGTCCACAGTCTTCTCTGGACAGTGAATTAAGTGCATCGGAGATGGATGAAGACTCTATTGGGTCTAATTACAAGTTAAATGATGTTACAGATGTGCAAATTTTAGCACGAATGCAGGAAGAAAGTAAGTGGGGTTTTTTTCCTGAAATCAAATAGAGCTGTTGAGTTTGGTTTTTTTTAATAACTGCAGTGGTAGTTGTTTAGTAAGCGTAGAAAAGCAGTATAACTTCTACTATGGATGTACAAATGTAGTTTTTCCAAGAAAGTTGGTTAAGGACTTCAGCCTCCAGGCTAAGGAAAGGAATTTGCTATGCAGAAGTTTTCTTTAGAAACAATGGACAAGACAGTGCTGGAGAGTATGAATTTGTAAGGTACAGTATTTGCTGAAAGGATGATTGTTAGAATGGACTACTGCCTGCCACCATTCTTAGGAGATTGGTGCCTTCCTGATGTAATCCAGTCATGTTCACATCAATGCTTAAATCATAATTTAAATCACCGAAATTTAAAGTCAATATGGCAGAGAATTATTAAGAAAAGTGCCTATATAGATGTCTGTCTTTAATTACAGCTTTAGTTGAGACTTTTTGTCCCTCTGAATTTGCAGTGGTAATAATTTCACTTGTCTAACTAGGTGGTCTCCAGACTACTGTGTATCCTTATCAGTGAAAAAAATCAAAACCAGATGCCTAATATATGTATTTTTTAATAAATTATAGACATGTATTACTCTAATGTATGTCACACACAAATATACACAAAATTATAATTTAGAAAAGTATGAGATAAAGACAAGATAAATGTTGTTTAGAAATACTAGTTGTTCAGAATTTTCTTGCTTTATGCCAGTGGATTGGTTTGCATATCCCCAGGGGTGTGGGCACCACACTTCAGAGACCACTGATCTATCACCTCCAGTTTCTCTAGGAGTAGCTTATTGTGTTACTTTTTTTGTTAGATTCAATAACACATTGCAAGAGACATTTCATTGTGGCTGCTGTAATTGTTGTAGGATGTTACTTGATACCAAAATTATGATGTAGCCTGTGTTACTAGTTGCAGCCTGGGAGAGGAGATGAACAAGTACATGCACAACACACCTATACTGCTGATTGCTTTCCTAGGAAAAGGAATGAGCTCACCTAAGTCAAGTCATTATTAGCTGGTAGATAACTTTTTGGTACTAATTGGGATTATTTAATGCCTCCAATAACAGGAGTTAAGGTGAGCCAAATCTGAGTTTGAGAACTGTGCAGATATCTGTGTGCACAGTCTCTAGTTGGAACCATTTGTGGGCTGGAGCAAGTAAACAACGCTGTTGTTGTTGCCAGGCCTGCGGCAAGAGTACGCAGCCACGGCGTCTCGGCGTAGTTCTGGCTCCTCCTGCAATTCCACGCGGCGAGGCACATTCAGCGACCAAGAGCTTGATGCACAGAGCTTAGAAGATGAGGAGGACGGCACACATCACACAGTGCACCCTGCTGTCAGCAGGTTCTCGCCATCACCTCGCAGTTCTCCCTGGCCTTCACCAAAACAATCCCCAAGAAATTCGCCTCGCTCCCGATCACCTGCTCGAAGCATAGAGTACAGCAGAGTGTCACCGCAGCCTATGATCAGCCGTTTACAGCAGCCTCGTCTTTCCCTTCAAGGCCATCCTACAGACTTGCAGACTAGTAATGTCAAAAGTGAAGGTAAAAAACTGTTTGAAGTTCATTACATGAGTAGTTGTGTAGTTTCTCTAAAGGAGTTTTGTCAGTGTGTAGTCCTAAAATTATGTGCCTGTGTAACATTGTGGTTTGATCTCTGGATTGCTGAAGAAAACGCAGAGCAAGCAAAGCTTAAGTTCTGCTGGGGCACACTTAAAGTCAGATGAGTTGATAGGCTTATACTTGTTTTAGATGTTATCCAGTCAATGAGGATAATTGAGTTTTCATAGTGACCAAGGTCTATATTTGGCAGGCAAATGCACTAAAATAAAGCAGGGAAACTCATTTACTAGTAGAGTTAGGCCTTGCAGATGACAGAACAAAATGCAGAGGAAAGTAACTGTGGTCAGATAAGAGTAACATGGCGATTTATGCATGCCTCTAGCCTGTGAGGCAGCTGAATGCTTTCTTCTGGTTGCACAGGACTCTGAAACTTTTCAATCATGAACATAGTCTTAAAAATATTAGTACTTAACTCATGCATTTGTTGGATATTTTAGATATCTCAAAGCTGTGAAAACTGCTGCGTAGTAAATAAACTTTGGAGTAAATTCAATGCAGTTATAGTATATTGGCATAGAACAAAATAATATAATCCTTGAATGTACTTTTTCCTAGTAGCAATCTAGCAGAAACTCCTTTTGCTAGGATGAAATTTTGCTAGCAAATTCCCATTTCAACAAACGTAGTTTTTATCCAGCGAGTAAGATTTTAAATTTAGAAAGAATATACATTTAGATATTAAGAATTGCCCTTACTAGTAATAGTGGTTTGGGGAAATTTTAGGTATCTAGGAAAATGTGCAACACAAAAGCTAATCAATTATATTGTAACTTAATCAAGAATTCCTTTTCCATTCATTTCTTAAAATGAAAGTCTTGATGTGTGCTAGATGAGCTGCAGTAAAAATATCCTAAGAGAGGAATGGTACCAAAAGCTGGTATCCCACATACCAGAGGGATCAAAACAGTGTGTGATCATGTGTTTCTGAAACACTTCCAAGGAGTTATCTTGCAGTGTTTTTTGTGCAGTTGAGTGTTGCTTGGATATTCAGAGTTGATACACCAGCAGCCAAAAAAAGTTGTTCAGGTTTTCTCTTAATATTATTTGTCTAGAATGGTTGGAGGGAAATTTGACAGGGTTCAACGATGTACCAAGTGCAGTACAAAGGAATGCAAACTGTTAAGTGAAGAAAGTACACTTATTGGAATATTCAGCCAATGAAGACTTAGTTTTGTTTTCACCTTTAGTGCTTGTGCATTGTAACCTACTTCTTCCCTGCATCCCTCTGCAGAATCAGGTTGGCCACTCATCCTGTCAAGGCTTCTTCAGTCTTCTGTCCAAAGTATGTCATCAACCCAGCTTGGCATGGGTTGGAGATACACAGAATGTCATTAGACTTGAGAAGTACTTAATGGCATATTTTCATATTCTGTGAACAGTGGTACAAATATTACAAAGCCCCTGACGTATCAGCATTAGTTGAGTAGATAAGTGAAGTCATATGTGAAAGATGAAGCATAACTGGACACTTCAATATTTTTGAATGCTGTGTATGAAGAGATCCTTACCAACTGGGAGTCTGTTGTTTGTTGTATAACGGACTGATGTGGGACAAGGCAATCTCAAAAATTTACTCAAACATCTATGTTGGTTTTACTCTTCAGGCAAGCATTTTGTTATAAATAACCTTCTAGGTAAATAATTTGAAAACTGTGCAAAACTGCAAACTAGGTTTGTCTGTTCAGCTTTGATAATAGTACAATAAAATCCAGAGAATCACAGTCCAGATATGTTTCAATTTCAAAACACAATACGCTTGACTTTTTTCACCATAGGTGAGAAATAGACATTCTTACTCTTTAGATACATAAATATTTTGTATGTGATAGATTTGAGAAGAAGTGATGTAACAAAATACACTTTTAAATTGTAGTTTTATATGGCTAATATTTTGTGTCATTTACCTTTGGGGTTCAACTACGGGTTCACAACCTGACCTTTGTCCAGCATCAGACTACACGTTGTATCTTTGTATTATTTCATGCAGAAAAGCTAAGGCGTAGTCTTCCAAACTTGTCCAGGACATCCAACATCCAAGCAGAGTCTGTGAAAAACAGCAGAAGTGACTCAAACTTCCAAGTGCCAAATGGAGGAATACCTCGCATTCAACCTCAAGCCTCAGCCAGTAAGTACCTTTAGTACTACTTCAGTGTGAATTTCAGAGTTAAGTGATGGTATTCAGCTGTCTTTGCCCAGTCTCAGGGCAAAGCAAAACATTGCATGCCATACTGGAGTTGCTAATCTTGATTTATAATCAGACTTTTGTGAATCTGTTTTTATGGTACTCAAAATAGTCAAAGTCTGCTTTCTTATTAAGGTGTCATTCATAGTTTCCCTAGTTTCCCAAAAGTATATGTAGAAGGAATATGAAAAATTAGAAATACAGTATTTGGGCATGTCTGAAACTGTTTTCTTTCTAGGCTCTGTAAAAACACCTAGATGATTGCTTTTTTTAACTAGTGAAACATGACCTGAAAGTGTTAATTTCAGTTTAGCCCTTTAAGTTAACCCATGTCTGCAGTTCTGCAGTTTCTTTCCTTCGTCTTTTTTTTTTTTTTTGGCACGTCGATTATATATCCAGTTGGCAATTTTATTTATAAGTGTTAATTACTTCCTAAAAAAGGTTTGGATGAACCTGTGTCTCATAAAACATATTAGCCCATTGCTGGACTCCCATTGCGTTCCTAGTTTCTCCAAAAGTTTACTGCTGATATGAAAATGCTGCCATTCTCACAAATCTCTTCAAAATGGTGACCTTAAAGAAGCCAAAGCAAATGAAAATTAAATATTCTGTGTTTCTTTATATGTCAATATTGCCAGTTCCTGTTGTTTAAATGTTTCCTGACCATTTCTTTTAAAACAAGTTTCTGAATTTAATAACCTTGTGTGACATTTTCAAGGAAAGAACACATTATGAATATTTTTATGTGTAGAGCTTTGAACTGTAAAAATTATGTGATAAAGGTTCATCAGTAATCTAAATATTTGGCAGGAAATGTAAAAATAATGTTTGTGAATTTAACTAGAGGTATTTTACCTACAGAACAGTGAAGCCATAGTGGCATACCTAGTTGGTTGTCTTAAAACTTTCAAAACAATGTGTTGAAGCTACCAAGTACAGTTAAATACAGAATAAGGAATAGAGACCAAGCCAAAGACTCCAAGGTTTCTGTCTTTGTACAGATTCAGAGCAGATGTAAGGATTGTGTGGACAGTCAGTCCCAGGTGTGTGATACTGTAGTAGACAGGACTTAGTGTGACTTTACTATTGTTCATATAAATTACTCCAGCATCCTTCCACCTTGGCCCTCTTCTTCCATCTTTGGCAGACACACAGAAGGTGGGATTTCAAGCTGAAAGGACGTTTGTGTAGTTCAAATGCACAACTGTTACCTGTTAGGCAGCCTTATTGAAGTATAAAGCACTCAGAGGAGTTGGGCAGCAGTGCTGAAATAGCTGTGCTATTTCAGTGATGGGAAGAATTATCAAAATGAGCTCAAAGAAAATGAACAGAAAATATTTTTAGTAAAAATCTCTACAGATTTTATTTGGTGCTTTAGAATTTAGTGAACTGGGAAGGGAAGAGCATAGAGAGCAACTTAGCTAGAAGGCTATTTCCAGAATTAAAAGTATATTCATAGTTAAACTTTCTGGAAAGATCAGACAACAGAAGACTCAGTATTCAATATTTAGTCAATTACTTCATTGCAGGAACCAAAGTAGTCTGATTGTGTTTATATTTCTTTTTTTCAACTTGTGGATGCATTAAGAATTACTAGGTAAATTTGCTTTTCTTTCATAGACAATTTCCCCAAATGTGAACCACTCTAGACCAACTTACATTTAAATGTAAGTTAAATATCATTAATAAAGGCCAGATTTCTAGCTTTTACAGTTTCCCTGCTCTTACAGATGTTTGTCAGAGTCTTGCTATTGACAATCGTAAAACGGTTTGTGTGTGAAGTCGATGAGTAAGTATCTTTGCTTAGTCTGGATTAAAAAATTTTCTGCAAAACTGTACATTGTATAAAGATTTCCAGAATTGTGTCCTTTTTATTGTATACTTTTTGTTTTATTGGTTTTATATTTTGTCACTTTGCACAAAGCACTGTTAAATTGCAGCAAATTTTTGTTTTCCCTTGGCAATGATTTCTGGGTCTTGGGATTTGAAGCTTCCTCATACAGCTGCTAGTTTTGCATGAGCTTACCTTTGCGAGGATGCTGGCTTGCCACCCAGGTCACTACTTTGCTCCTTGTCAAAGATTTGTGGTTCATAATTTACTTGCACATTTGCTGTGGCTGCAATACTGAACTTGCTATGGTTGCTGGCATTCAAAAAATGAGCTAGGAATCCAGTAAGTTTCTGAAATGACAATTCCTCTAAGAGTTTTATAGTCAAATTGTATTTGCTTGCTTACAGAAGAGAGGGAAGACACATGTGATGTGTTTAGAGGTACAACTGTAAACATGAAAACACAGGCATTTTAACTTTTAGCTGGAGTGTGGTGAACAATCCAAATTGGTTTTGAAGAGAGACTGAATTAAATAGCAATTGTAACAATTTGATTGTTCATTTACAACTGATTCTCTGTGCCATTCTGCAGAAAGTACTTTTTTTAAAATATGAAAGCTAGTAAATAATTCACCTTAAACCACTAGAAGATGTGGTACTATGTGTGTTCCCCAAGGAATAGGTATTGTCTAAAGTGTTAGTGATAGGAAATCTGTGTTTGGGTCCTATACCACATAGATTGTACAAAGCTCTAGAAATTGTAGGGTGACTTCCATGTAAGAGCTACCTGCATTTGAATGCTGTGTGATGCTTTTGTACTTAGTGGCACTATGAGCGCATGGGTGTTTTTAAGAAGAGCTAAATACAAAACTTTCTCGAGCCGTAGATTCAAACTGTCAGTAAAGTGACTGGTCTGCTTGCTAAGATCCAACTGTTTGGCATGTTCGGAGTAAAAGGAGGAAGAGTAAGTTTTGAAGAGACCAAGTAGTCCAGTTCGTTGATCAGAAGTAAATGTAACTACACGTGTTCAGCACACAGCAGCTGTGACAGGGAATGTCACAGTCACAGCACACAGAGCACTTCAAGAGCAGCAAGTGGTGTGGATAAACATGCACTGGGCGCTTATCTCAAACTGCATGTTTGCTCAGCATTGCTCAGATTGTACTGCCTAAGCTCTGTTCAGTGTTTCAGTGCACAGAAATGTTTTGCTATTGAGTGTCTATTTCCTAGAGTCTCCATTGAGAAGGAAGGAATTTGATATATGCATATTTAAAATCCTTTCCATATCATCCCATCTCTCTGACTTGCAAGAAGTGTGAATAATGATGGGGGAATAAAGTGCCATGTGCAGTAGCATATTGAAATCTGAGTGGATTAGGACAAAACAAATACAAAATATGAAGAAAGAAGCTTTTCTTCATTTTGTGTGGTATAACAAAAACAGTGATTCTGTAGAAAACAATAAAGTGGAATACTTGAGGACTGAAGCAGTCTGGCTAGTGGTCTGCCTCAGTAAATTTCTAGGAATTGTGCTCATATTTAGAGACCATACTGTACTTAATTGGCTGTTCACATGTATGCTTTAAAAAAAGTTTGTAGGAAGACCATGTGCCAGTTGAGTAAGAGTTACACATTGCCACAGGCTATTTCGCATTAGATTCTAGTTGGTAGAAGGAATAAGGTTTTTATTAGTAGTAGACACAGGCAGAATTTGACTGTTTATGAACAATCTAATTCCTTTTTGCTGTTTGTTGAACATGATGGTTTTAGTTAGTTATTAGGACTAAATTTAATAGCCTGCTTAGTCATAATTTCAGCATGATGTTAAAACATCTGATGAATTTTTTATAGTTCATAAAATACTGTGTATTTTGCACTGACTGAAGCATTGGAAAAGTGATAGTAATCATTATATGCTATCAAACAAAAGGATTAACTAATATTAGGATGCAAATTGTTCCCCCCCACCTTCTTTATAGCGATATTCAGTAATTGGTGATGGGATTATTCCTTACTCAGGGTCAGGATCTTTTTGCACAGCTGTTCCCCCATCTTTCTTCCTTCTCACTATGGAAATAAGCCTTGCTAGTGCAATCAGTTTTATGCTGCTATAAAACTTCATACACTGAGATAAGCAGAGATGTTTATTCATACATTATCATTTATGAAGTCTCTGTGTAGTCAAAGCTTTATTTTATTGACTACTTTCCTCCTTCTCCCCCCTAAATGTGCTGCGATGGAAATAGGCTGAGTCAGTGCATTCCTTCTGGCAATAAGGTAATTCTCTGCTTGCCAAGATTCTGCAGCTCTCGGAACATTGGCTTCTCTCTTGGTAACTGGTAGGTAGTGAGGTCATTCCAAGGCAGCACCAGCCCTTGAATGTTACTAGACAAAAGGCAGGACGAGGGAGAAAAGGAGCAATAAAAACCAATTTCCATCATGCTGGGTACATGCTGGCAGTTGACAAGTCTTAGTGTTAAGTCTTCCTTTTAAGCTTAAGTCCTCTTGCATACCTTTTGAAGAGGAGAGAAAAAAGACATCTCTCAAGAAGGCTTAAGTCTCCATAACTGAAGAATACAATTTGTTTATATGATGATCATATTAGACAAAGATTTATGCTTTTGTATAGTATTAGAATATTTTTTGAAAACACTTCTAAAATTAAAAATTTAGACTTGCTAGGTCAAATACAACAGTTTAATTTTCATCTATATCTAATCTTGCTCTCATATTGCTGTAGCATGTTTGCTAGGTGGCTTGTTCTCCCTTTGGTGTTTTAATTTTTGTTTTGCATTTCTGGGCTTTTTGCCCGGCAAGAAGCTTTACTCTTACCAAATCTGCGCATTTTGCACTGCAAAATTTCTGACACTCTCCTCTGCAACTCTTTGCCATTAAGAGCAAGCACCATTCACAAAACTCCATCACTTCCAGAGTCATAACAGCTTTTTGAGTGTTTTACTCACACTGTTTCTTGACGCTTCACAAGTGGATACAATTCTGAAATTCCCAGTAAATTTAGTTTTCTTATCTTCTTAGACAAATATAACACTTCTTGTCTTTCAGCAGCTCTGCAAAGGCAGAAAAATTTGCCTCGTGCTGTCTTCAAAACCAAACAGTTTCTTCAAACTCCATCTACAAAAGGAGGTAATTAACTTATAACCTCTTATCAAGCTCCAGCAAATCTCAGATAATGGTTCGCCTGCATTAAATCTCACATGTTCTAGATTAATAAACTTGCTCTTGCAATTTACTGTAGAGATTAACCAAGTGGTCCTTGCTGTATGAAAGTTAACTTCTTGGTTTAAATATTGAAAATAAACTCTGTGTTATATAGGAGATTGAATTTTGAGATAAAAATCCAAGGAACAGTGACTTTCTAACATTAATCAGGAAATAGGGATTAGAAAAGTAGACTCCTAAATATATATTCACTAGGGCTGCATTTGTATAGGAATTTTTTAAATGGCAAAACAGTTTTTAAAACAGAAGTTGTAAAAACACTCATACAGTCCTTTGTGCTGGGAACAAAAGCTAACAATTTTATCTTTGAGAAGATGAGTGTAGACTATCGACTTATTGTGCATGTACTTGTGCTTTCTCGTTTCCTCACAAAACCAGAAGGTTAATCCCAACACAGATGAATTAAGATTTTTTTGACTCAAGGAATTAGAGACTCTTGTATATAGTATTCCAGTTTGCTAATGGTTGAACTTGACTTTTTTTTTTTTTAATACAATGAAATATCGAGTCTCTAATACAATTAGACAGTTTTATCTGATTTTTAATCAGCTCTGGCAGCCTTGTATGTGACACTGCCTCAGTTTCACAGTTAAGGTAAACAATGATTCTGGTTTTAACCATAGTTGGTCTGTTGTCTATTACAATCAAGAAGATCTCATTTTAAAAATCATATTACACTTGAGACTAGTTCATAAGCTTGTAGATGCTAGAATCCTTTGAGTGTTGTGAGAGTCACTGGTGCAGACATGAGGGACTGAGGGACTGACAGAATGTATGTGTTTCTCTTGGGGCTTTAAGATGCCAACTCCTTAGAGTCATCTTCATGCCATGCAGAAAGTTTTAGCAGAGTATGAGGCCTGTGAAACAATTCACATGTCTTAAGAGGAAGTCTTTTAACAGTTTTCATACTTCGTACCAGACAAAGTTCTCACAATATTCTGCTTTGCCTAAGACCACCATCGCTGTTCCTCTGCAGAGCTTTCTTTGCTTTCTTTCCAGTTGGCCATGCCCTCCTCTGGCTGTCTGGAACACTTATTAGGTCAATGGCCTAGTCTGAGCCTGTGGGAATGTACAGAAAATCAGCTTTTCTTTGAGTTTATATTATTTGTAAAAATTTATTAAACCTTAGAGAATGAGGAACAGAGCACATTGCGCTGCCAGTTATATATTCCGGTTTATGGCTGTTGTCATTCCTTACTGCAAATGAGGACCCTTTCAGTTACTTGCTTTGTCTTTTTCAGTTATTTGCTATTTTATAGTCCTTAATGTGTTGGTTTTCTTTCTTCTGATCTGAGATCCTCATGAGTATAGAAGTATTTAACGGTAATGAAGCAGAGAAATGAACAGCTGAGCAACAACTGATTTTACCTTCTTTAAATACTGTTCATTACATAGCTTGACACCTTTCACACACATGTTGGCTTTTTTTTACCACTTTGTGGTAACATCTCCCCAGCACCTTCTCTTCTCCAGGCTGAAGATCTCCACCTCTCTCCAGATTGAGGAGAGATACTCATCCATGCTCTGTACCTGCTCCAACAGGTCCACATCTTTATTGTACTGAGATGACAGATCAGTTTATTGATTCTGATAGTTATACCTCATCTATTCTTTCATATTGGGGTGATTCATCTCATCATAATGGTTGTGGTTTAACAACTGCATTAGAATTTAATCTGTTTTCAAGTTGGTGTGCAGCAGCTGGCCTTGGAGTGCAAGCCAAATAAGTTTGCAGCTTCAGAGCACCCTACTTTGCCACATGGAGATCTCGTGCTCCCTGCCCACAATCCAGGACAGAATCCAGAGAGGGTAGGACATCTAAATATCATAACTGCACCATGCCTTTTAATTTTCCTTTTTTCTATTTTTTTTTTTTTTTTTTTTTTTGGCTGCCAGATGTTTTAATTGTAGCTGTTTCTAGTTTACTTTATAAGGAGACTGAGTTGTGTAAAGTTATTAAGCACTACACTTACATGTTTACATGTTTTTGTTAAACATGGATCAGCTAAATACTAGACATGGTTACACAGTTACCAAATAGTCTGTGAGGCAGTACCTCAGTCCTTGTGATCGTGTCTTACAGATAGGCCAAACTGACTATAATGAATATCCAAAACTGCTCTGAGACCAAATTCTTTATCTGTAGAACAGAACTATTAGGCAGTTTGCCAGACTGCATCATGTGGGCTGCTCTGGAAGACAATTCATTCCTTTATGCACAAGAATGAATATAGCTCTCAGTAATGTCTGCAATGCTGTGCTGACAGGAAATGTTTTATGAACTGACTGCTCAAGTTTGCAGCATGGTAAAATATGGCCTGCAGAAGGTTAAAGAGGATGGAGAACACTAATTTACTGGATCCTTACTTCTGCTGTGAATGCTAGAATCTTACTTCTATTGCAACTTTTTGTTGCTTGTATTCTTTACCTAAAAACCTTTTCCCTGTTGTGCCTGTAAGAGGCCCGAAGCTGTATTCAGTTTTTATACATTGGCATTGCTCTATTGGTAGCTGCTAACATGGTGCTGTGTTTGTGTTCCAAGCATTGTAATGAGAGTTCAGTGATAAAAGCTCCCAGTATTGACACTGTAGAGTCACTTGGAAATTCTGCAGATTTGATTGCATCGATGTTAACAGGCGAGGTTATGTTTTAAAAACTTACATATAATCTATCTTAGTCCTAGGAGCACTTGGATGCTCTCCTTGTCCAGTCATTCTGTTGGTAATGCTTTCCTTAATCCATACTCTGGCTTGATGCCAGCTTTTATTTTAAGGTTTTTTACTTAATCTCCCTGCTACTTAGCAACTGTCATGTGGTTTTGACCTCTCTGTCACCTTTTCCTGACAGCTTTTCCCATGAGTGGCTTCATGCTGTGTTTGATATTGCTGTCAGGGGAAAGGCCCCCTTGGGTAATCCAGAAAGGAATCAAATCCAATTCACATCTGTAATGAGCTACATATTAATCTTCCTAGACATCCCCTATAAGAAACAGCTTCAGAATACAATCTCAAAATTACCAGTTCTTCTGTACCCCATTTGGGATGCTACATTCCTGCATTACCTGTCTCCTTTCTCACTCCTCGTGTTCTTACTGGATCTACCTTGAAAATTACAATAAAAGCTGTGTTAAGGACCAGCTTCTTTATGCACAACATCTGTCAAAAACAATGCAACTTTGTTCTCAGTATAAAACAATTATTTAGTAGAGGAAAGTTAATGCAGATTTACTAAATGTAAACATGCTTTTGTCACGTGATTGATTTGATCATCCTGCGTTGACTCTTACTGACTCACCCTAATCACTTTGAAAAGCTGGTGAAATTTCATTCCATTGCTAAGATTATGGATTAATTTAAGAATTCTGTTCAGTGATAAATTATGCATAATTTGTAAATATTCCTCATACTTGTGAAGAATTATGCTTAAGGTTTTGCATTCTCAAAGGACTGTCGAATATTCTGTCTTACTAACCTATCCCAGAAAGGACTGATAACAAAACCTTGCATACTAACTCAGGTACAAAGCACTAGAAAACAGGTATTAGTTGTACTGATCATTTAGGTGATGTTTGTAAGAAGAGGAAGGCTATAAATTGTTAAGAGTTGTCTGGTTTAAGTTTCATAGCAGCACCTTAACCTCTTTGGTGTTGGGGGTTGGCTGATGTCATCCTTAATCCAAACTACAGCCTTATACCAGTTACTAGGAAGAAAATTAACTCTGTCCCAGCTGAAATCTTTTTTTTTTTCCATCTGCCAGAAAATGTGGATGTAACTGTATCTAGATGAGTTCTAACTCAGTGGTTAAAAAGAACAGCATAAAAGAAACGCCAAGATGCTCTGCGCTCAAAATTTCATCACTGAAGACTAATACAGACTTTGTTTAAAGCCTGTGTCACACTAGAATACTGTATTCTTCAGCATGTTCTTTCACAGATGGGAATTAAGTTCACATGTTTCTGAACCAGTTAAATTTCTTCTTAAGCCTTCTTCTCTATTTCTTTTGACTTAACTGATACAACAGTTATAGCCTGATTACGATCACTTACCAATCCAAATAAATATTTGTAGTCAGAAAAGAGAGCATTAGAGTTATGATATCAAAAACACATGACAAAGAGGACATCTGAATTCCTGTTTCTCATTGCTGCTTGATTGGCTGTATTCCATTATACATTCCATATTGTTTGTACAATCACATAAAGTAATTTCCAGCTGTTCATTTTAGTAGTATTGTTACACAAGCTGAAAGTAACTTCTGTATTTTGCAGTACCTTCTTCAAGTAAATTCCGCTCGCCCGCGGCACCGTCTCCCTTGGCCCTCCGCCAGCCGGTGAAAGCGTTCAGCACCCACGGGCCAGGCTCGGCTGCCTCTCCAGAAGCCGCTCAGCTGACGCACAGCAGTTCTTCACCAGGGCCTCTCGCAGCCCAGAGCTCAGGCTTGCCCAGCCCTGCCAGCAGTATTAACAGTACTACTCTTACCAGACCAGCAGGGATGAGGAGTGGCTTGCCCAGACCCAGTGCCCCTTCCACAGGGGGCATCCCAGTGCCTCGTAGCAAACTTGCACAGCCTGTTCGCAGGTGAGTCTCTGACAGGCAGTCTGAGGTTGAAGTTTTCAAAATTAATTTTGTTCACTGTGTATTTGGACTGCTTCTTCTTGCAATAGTTATTTTGATCTTAAGGTTTTCAGAACAGAAATGGAGACCTCCATGTGTATTTCCAAAACAGTTTTGAATCCAAACTGAGAGATAAAGGTTCTTTAATGAGAGAGTGAAAGTGAAATCGGTAATGGAAGATACTGAACTAAGTAAATAAAATCTTAGTCTGAGAAGGCAGCAAGAATTTGTCTGCATGTGGTTAAAAAGTTACCAAAATACAGCTGGCAAGAGAAAATTCACTTTTGTGAGTGACACATTCTGAAGTCAGAACTGCTTGCCTCTGTAACTTAAGGAACAGTACCATGGTGAGAGTAGTTTCTCTCCGTGGGCAACTGGAAACTTCCAGAAGGAAGATGCACCAAGACATCTATAGCATTGGCTAAACTTAATGTGAAAATCACTGCATTTAACCCACAGGATGAAACAGAATTGTTAGCTTAAACATAACTGTGCTAACACCCAGGTATAGAAGTTGCTTGATGTATCTTTTTGAAAACTACTGCAAGAGAGACTGAGTATTAACTGTAAATGTCAGTTTTCACTGAAGGTAGAAGATGACATAAGGAAGCAGTCATCCATGAGAAATATTAAGAATCTCTTTAAACAGAAGGGAAAAACAGTCTCTAGTACTGTAAAAAAGACAAAATGGTGGTAAATAGCACAGTGGAAAAGTTCTGCTCTGCAGTGAGTGCTAGGCAGGAGAATGACAAGTGACTGTCACAGCACTGACTTCTTGGCTAAAGCCTGCACTGGTCAGCAGTACAGAACTCTGTGTAATAAAAAACAATTGTTTTGCCAGGAGTTTGCTAATAGGGATGTGTGGTTGTCCAAATCACAGCTTACAGAAAAGTGTTTCACTTACAAAACTTTTTTTAAAACTGACTTTATAAAAATATATATTTTTTAAGTTTGCATGTATAGGGCAAAGGGAAATAGACCCAGCTTGCACCAGAGGAGGTTTAGGTTGGGTATCAGAGGAGATCTCTTCACCAGAAAGGTTGTCAAACATTGGAACAGGCTGGCCAAGGAAGTGGTGAAGTCATCATCCCTGGAGATATCTAAAAGATGTGTAGATGTGGCAGTTTGAGACATGGTCTTGTGGTGGCCTTGGCAGTGCTGAGTTAATGGTTGGACTTGATGATCTTACAGGTCCTTTCCAGCCTAAACAATTCCATGGTTCTATAATGCAAACTCTGTACACAGTGCAATAATCAAGTTTCTATGAGTGTCAGATTTTGATGTAAGCAAAATGCAATATTCTAAACAAGGATTTGCTTGTTTATATACATCACTGAAAAAATGGCCCATTTTAGGTGGAAGCAGATTAAGTTTGCATTTTCACAGAGTATAATCGCAATAAGTTTTCTGTCTGTTTATTTATTTAGCCTTTTTCCTGGCTTGGTAGTTGCCAAGATACAACACATGAAACCTAAAACTGAAAATACTCTAGAGATTATCTTAAGTAAACCGTATTGCAGAGAAATAAATGAATGAAGTGTATATATTTCAGTTATTTATAAAATGTTTAAATTCTTATGTATTGTAGATAGAGATTTGAACAGTTATATATGAAACTGAAAAACATCTCATTTCATTTTAGATCATTACCCACTCCCAAGACATATGGCAACGTGAAAGATGAGAGTTGGAAAGATGGCTGCTACTGATCTGCACAGCTTAATGCAGAGTTCCAATGCTCATGGATACTTCCTCACCAGGCAAAAAGACAGCTTGATTAAACAAACTGTTCAGATGTGACTCTTGGAATTTGTAAAAATTCCAAACCTCTCTGTCTCTAATTAGCACAAACTGGCAGAGATTATTATAAAGCAGCACTTTAATGACATCTAACATCAGATGTTTGGTGGTCATACAATCACTTCTACATTAAATTGCTATCAGTTCTGGGGGCTTTTTTATTGCTTGCTAAAAATGTTATCAATATGAGCATTTATGAGAGTGGCCAATGTCGGGGCAAAAATGAATGAATGCCAAAGAAATGCCCATCTTGAAAAACAGCAAGGATAACTATCAACACACATCATCCAAAACTTCATATTCAGCCCGCTTTAACTCAGCAGAAAGATTGGTGAATATGTACTATTGAAACAAGGCTACATGAATCAGAGCTCACGTTCTGATTGCAGACTGCTACAGTGCTAGGGAGATGTTGCTTTTAGCAATTGTATGAGTTACCAACTGGGGCTGGATCTGTCCTTCAGTACTGCAGGAAGAATCAGCAGCTACTGTGGAGGATTGGGCAGGACAGGGAGTTGTAGCCATGACTTCTGTTGCATTAAAAGGTTTGAATGTAGCAGACACACACAATGCAATAGTATAGATTGCATCTTTCTATGTTGATTTATTGGCTTTACCTACTCCTACGCTTGATTGCCAAAAGGGCTTAGTATCAGTTGTACAATCTTTCTAACTTTAAATTCCTGTCTCAGGAAAGATGGCCTTCATTATTGTAGCCACATTTTTAACACATGGCTTGCTATTTGAGGAAAAATTTTTATAGCAGGTTTCCTTGCAAAAAAAAGAGCAAGTGATAATTTTGATTTATTCTAATACCATACCACTATACATGCAGCCTGCAGCAACTGTAAATGCTGATAGTTAAGGAGAAGGAAACACAACTATGCACTTGTAACATACAAATTTTAAGGAAATGAGTTGACTCTTGATGCCAAATGATATTCATTTAGGTGATGTTCCATGGTATGAGGGAGTTTTCTGTATCCTATTTTTTTACTTTCATCCATTTCTTAAATTGGTTTATTTTAAATTGTAAATATTTTTACAAAAGATATTGCCCATGTAAGTGTGTTTAAATATGTACTTTGCCTTACATATGTGTATCTTACATTACTGGTAACAGAGTATGAAACCTGCTATGTCTGTTTACAAGCTATTAAACTCCTCTGGTGGCTCTGACTTACTCTAATACATTTTGCTCAGAACAACTGATATATTTAGCATTGAACCATTGTTTCCTGTTTTGGAAGACATCATACAAAAATCTGTACCTAAAGTTGTATTGAGTGGGACTAGTTAAGTGGAAGGGATTTTGTTTGAAGGTTTTTCAATATTTTGGATGTACAGTTGATGAAGTAAGAGAATGTGAATCCTTTGTGCAATGATTGACAAACACTACAAGTCAGATTGGACGGTAGGTAGCCTTCAACCCCATTAGTAACTGAGTTTGGGACTGCTGGTGTATTTTGCTCCCACCACTAAGAGGATAACTAATCCTGAAATTCTAGCACTTGAATTTTAGGCCAACATTAACATATTCCTGGATGAAAAGCCATTCAATACTACTTGACTTGGAAGAAACCAAATAGGAAGGAGTGGAGACTAACTTGCAACTTAAACTACTCAAGCAAGCTCTGGGTTGATGGGTTATTTCACACACCAGACCATGATCTGTGCTGACCTCAAAGTCAGGGTGTCAAATATACTGTAATTGTCAGATTGCAGCAGAAACCACCTTTTCACCAGTACAGAGCAGTGCATACCACTAATGCAGCCTTGAGTCACCTGCAGGTACAGGGAATGGATGTATCTCACAGCACTGTTCAGCAGAAAACAGGACTAGATCAAATGTGCATATTCTCAGTAAAGCCTGAATTTTAATATTTCAGCATTGTACAAATCAGTGCTGCAGTCTTCACTGAAGAAAGGGGAATTTAACTTGATGGATTTGATCAAACTTCACTTGACTTACAAATTTTGAAAGTCAGTTTAGGTGACAATATTGGGGGTTTTACCATGGCTGCATCAAACTTGTGTACGTTTCCTTAAGTTAAGTAATTCATTGCTTGGGTAAATTCAGCTTGAGTTTTTTAGGGATTTTTTTCTCTGCTATTCTCCCCAAAATACAGCAAATGACTTCCTGAGAAGACAGACTGTTTGCTAGAAAGCCTTTGTGCATTACCAGTTCATTGATATCAGGAAATCATGGGGGGCTCTGTGTTTAGAGATTTACTGCAGAATTGTGGAAATATGGATTTGATAAAATAGTGCCTATGATTTACTTAACTTATGTTTGATATAGTAGTAAGGGTTTTATGAATGTGGATTACTTTTTGTGCCAACAGCTTGGAATTGATGTATGTGTGTAGGCAGAAGGATTTATTCTGCTCCCAAAGTTATTTAATTTTTTTTTGTGTTTGAATGTTTTTGTAAGTGTTAAAAGTGTAAAAAAATATATAAAATATTCTTACCACAAAATACTTCCTGGATCATTATTTTTACAACAAAGTGTTTTTAAAATCTTTTAGAAATTTAGAGGGGTTTTTTTTGTCTTGTTTGTTGGGTTGTTTTTCAGGAACTGTATTCTCTTTTTTAGAGGTTACCAGTATTAATTTCTGCCTACTGTAGTTCATGAACTGAGTACAACACTGTATTTGGGTAAAGTCTGTGATTTCATTGACAGACAGAGGTGGACTCATGCCTCTGTTCCAGAAGGACCCTGCATAGTTCAGACACACATGAAAAACTGTATTATAAATTTTCATCCAGAGAGATTTGTACAAGCCTGCCTTTCCATTTTTCAGGACTTCAGACCACCACATGAAAAAAAATTTTACTTTTGAAAATTCTGGAATTTAGCAGAAAATTGACCCATGTAAAAGTGTACCTACTAAGCCCTCTTGGAACAGATAAGTACACATTTTATCTACCTTCTACATGAATGCCTCCATCTTTGGCTCACATACAAGCAAGAAGTTAGTTTTGAACTTGGTATTTTTCTGTAATCTGCATTTTGTTATAAAGCAATGGATTCAATAGTAATGTGAATGCCATCTTTGTCTTGGTATTAATAAGGGCAGGTTTAATTCTATTTGGTAGCCACTTAAATTTAACAGAATTAAAGCTATAAAACTTCTAACTAATCCTTTATCCCAGCATAGTCCCCTATTTTGTAATTAAGCCAGTAGGTCAAATGTTTCCCCCCTAGTTAACTGATGTATTTATGGAGAACTGGCTTCAGACCTGCTACTTCTAAAAGGTATTGTCACTTTTTAGTCTGCAGTCAAGTACCATTTGCCCCACTCCTTCAGGAAAGTAGAGCAGTGTCAAAATCTGGTAATTAATAGCCTTTTGCCCTTCTCTTTTAGTTGGTTTCTGTAACAAACTCTTCTATATTAAACTGTTGTTTATAACTAGTATCATTACAGTATTGCAAGACTGACGATTAGAAATAGTATTTTTCTCAGTTCTCATTCTGAGAGAAGGTGTGACAGCTCCTTTGGGTCCTCTTACATTTCATGTGTGTTCCCCTCTGGCAGCCTGATTGCAGCGGTGAAGGAAAAAGAATATAAGCATATGAAGAGGCAGAAGGCTGAAAATGCTGATGCTGCTGGTCTTGAGATGGCTGCAGAGTGCACAATTCAATAATTTAAAACTTACCTTTTTTATTTCTCAAAAGTATTTCCATTAGAACAGGTATGGGACATGACCATGTCAGCAGTATTGTCTGCAGTTCTCCCTCTTTTGATTGGAACAGAAGAAACTTTGGATTTAATGTTTATTTTTTAACTAAAACAGGCAACGTGTGAGGTTGCTTTGATTGAAAAACAAACCAAAAGGCCCATATGCTCCTGACTTGCATTTATGCCATGTGCAGTCTGAGTCTGACACCTACAGGCAGCCTGTCTGTACTCACTGTACACTTCAGGAAGGTGACGCTGGCATTCAGCTGCTCTCGGGAGCACCCGCATTTTACACACAACTGCCCAGTGAAGAAGATGTTTTTGGCTCTAAGAGTTAAAGGAGCAAATCCCACCTGACTCAGTCTCCACAAGATTTTTTACAACTGTTTTCAGCTATGATACCACACAGAGTTGTCCTGTGTGTCATTGTCCTCTTTGCACTAAATGATAAATTCTCCTGGGACCACGTTAAGCACTTAGAAGGACACAAAGTACAACTGTAGTGATTAAGCTGATTTGTAGCTCTTCAGCATTTATTTAAAAAATTTAAAGGAATAGGTAGCAAATATTAATTCTTACCAGCAAAGTAATTTTTTAACTTGGTGCATCATCCACCTGTTATGAACTGAATTTTAAAAAAACTACTAGATTTGAAAACTGGAATGCCTGAGATCTCTATGCAGTGTGGCACTCTCAGCGGACAAAAGTATACTGTATCTTTCATCAGACTAAACAAAGGAAGATACTTGTAATCTGAGCTTCCATCATCAGCAGCATAAGCAAAGAATCACATTAAATCATCCTCAGAGAATCCTCTGAAATCATCAAATTCCAACCAGCCAAGTGCCGTGTCCAATCTTTCCTTCAACACCTTCAGGGATGGTGACTCCACCACCTCCCTGGGCAGTGCATTCCAATGTCTAATCACCCTTTCTGTGTAGAAAATTCCATGTCCAAACACAATCTCCCCTTGAGGCCATGTCCTCTTGTCACTGACTGAGAGAAGAGGCCAATCCCCACCTGACTGCAACCTCCTCTCAGGCAGTTGTAGACACGGATGAGGTCCCTCCTGAGCCTCCTTTTCTCCATGCTAAACACCCCAGCTCCCTCAGCTGCTCCTTGTGCTAAAACTAGAACACAACAACTTGAACTTGTGCTCCAGACTCTTCACTAGCTTTGTTGTCCTGAAAGCAACAAGAATAATGTAAATCCATTTTCCTTTGAAAATAGCTTTAGTAACTTAAACAGTAAATACAGTAAAATAATAGTTTTAATCACTAACAACAGTAAAGTTTAAAAGCCAGTGGCATGTGATGCCTTCTCCCCCAGCATGTTCTCCCCCTCCTTGCTGTTTTTAGTTTATCCCTAAAAGCTTGCTTCCCTTGGCACTACAGTATGGGAGACTCAAGCCAATACACCTTTTGGGGGGAGTGGGATCTGCCTTACTGAGAAGGTGACTTTGTGGTTCCCAGTGCGACTCAGCTGCTGGTTATCATGCACAACACACAGAATACAGACTATATATAATTTTCCATTCTCTTTGCCATTATTTTCTTGGGACTTGGAAAATTGCAATCTTTCACAGCCCTGCTATGACAGGCTAATTAAAAACCTCATTAGTGCAAACAGCTTGGACTAATGTCAGACAAATTACTGGTCCCCCACCCAACATATGACCTCCAGAAGCCTCATACCAGCTACCTCCACTCTCCTCCAGTAGCAAGGCTAGTGGAGGTAGCTGGTATGAGGCTATGATTTTTTTCATGGAAACTCCACATAGTAACAGAAGGTGAATAAAGACACTTCTGTTGTGCATTGTTCCCCACCTCTGCCCTGCCCAAGAGAAAAATGTGCTTTTTAAATGTGGGAGTAGGTCATCAGACTTGACTTGGGACTCTGTGTGGCCTTGGCTGCTTAAAGCCACAAATGTGATCAGGAAATAGCTGGGGTGTGATGGAAGAGTGGTCAGGGTACAGGACCAGCATGCTGGGCTTTCCCCAGTCTCCTGCTCTTCCCAGGCCCCTGCCTTGGGCACTGACACATAGCTGCTGGGTTGGACAGGGGGCCCTGCTCTAACACCAGCATCACTGCACTGTAACCCCCAGCAGTCTCCTCCATTTCTCTTCTTCTCTAGGGTGTTTCCCTTCAGACATTATCAGCAAACAAAACCCACAACCCATTACAAAGCTTAGTTGTCCCACTGATCCTTGCCTGCCTTTCACTCAGCAGGGTTAACACTGCTGTGCAAATTGTACCGCTGCTGCTGGTCTCTGTGCTGCACACGAGTGCCAAAATGCTGCCAGGAGAAAGTCACGCTGGACCAAGCTCTGGGTTACAGCGAGTTTGGTTTCTGTTCAGAGCAGAGGAAAAGGCCAAATGTGCTGCTGGCTTACTGATCCCAATACATGCCAAATTAAAGGCAGAGTAAGTGTTCTTGTTCAAAGCTGTTTGTCTTAATGATGAGCAGCAGGACAGAGTATTGTGCCACCATAATTTTATCTTTGTCACTCTCCTCCTTTAAAAATAAAAACTTCATTGAAGCACTTGCTACCATTTTGAGTCTCCTCTCAAAAGAAAAAGAAAAGAGAAGGAGATCAGGCATAGCCTCTCCTTTTCATGCTCTGCCTCAGCTCCTGTCCTAGCCTTGTATTTCTGAGCTCCACAGTGATCCATTTACCCCTACATTTATTCACCCAACTACTGAGCCCAGGGCAGGCTTATATTGTTTCTGTTCATCTGTTCCCCACCAGGCTAATGCAGACACAGAAAACCACTGTTAATGCTGCTTCAAGTGACCTGGCTTCAAAGGAGTCATGAAAACCTCGTCCTGATTCTCATCCCTTTAAAACCATGCCTGCATGTCAGAGACAGCAGTGTGATACCACCACCATCACACAGCCTCAGGAAAGAGCCCGGAGCATCCCCCTCCACGCGGGGCCAGCCTTGCTGGCAGAACCGGCAGCTCCTGAGCCACAGGCTGCCCCTGCCTGCAAACGCAGCGCCTGCAGCAGGGTCACGGCACCGCCCAAAACTCCCCCGAGGGTGCGGCTGCACTGCCATAGCAGCCACTGAGAGCACCCAGCACGGCTGCTGCCTGGCCAGCACTGCTGCTTCAGTGCACACGGACCTCCTGAATGCCTGTGGGCTCAAGGAAATAATTCATAATGGTGCAAGAGTGGGCTATAGAAGACCCTCAGCTAGTTCCCTGCTCTGCCATACACTCCCAAGGATGCTCATTTATTTTCTTGAGGCTCAGTCCATCATCACTGAAATGACTCCCAGGCTTCCTGTCTCACGTGCTGGGAGCGAGGGGCCGGTGGCTGCTCTTTAGAAGAAGGGACAGCCAGTCAGTTCATATCTGGTCTGATACAGCAGGGTAAGTTAAGAACAGAAATTTGGTTGACCTCAGTTTATGAGCTCAAATGTCAGAGAGCAGATAATTCCTATTGTAAATGTCAGAGTCAAGGGATTTTTATTTTCCCTTTAAAAGAATATCAACAAAGATTTAGTGACTATTGACGCTGCCATTCACACAGGATCACCGTGAATGGCAGGGCCCACATACACAAATGTGACAGTGGTCACAAGGGTTCTTGAATGAGGCAAGAGACGAGAATGTTGACCCCATGTTCAGAAGGCTTGATTTACTATTTTATGATATATATATTACATTATAACTATACTAAAAAGAAAAGAAGGAAAGGTTTCCTCAGAAGGCTAAGCTAAGAATAGAATAGGAAAGAATGATAACAAAAGCAGCTCTCTCAGACTCTGTCCGAGATAGCTTAGCCCTTGATTGGCCATTAGTTATAAACATCCAAGATGAGCCAATCACAGACGGACCTGTTGCATTCCACAGCAGCAGATAACCATTGTTGATATCTTGTTGCTGAAACTTCTCAGCTCCAGCAGGAAAAATCCTAAGAAAAGATTTTCACAAAGAGATGTCTGCCACACACAAACATACTGGAGGAATATTAAAGGGACTTGCTTAAAATCATGGATCTGGTAAAGCACCCAAGCCCAGCTCAGCCTTCCTCAGCAATAAAGCAGCTTTTGGCAACACAAGGCTCTGATAAAGTCTGGCAAATTCAGGCTACCTTTGCCAGAGCAGAACAGAGGGATTTGATATACAGTGGACTTCTCACCTTTACAATTTATCCCCATGTGAAAATTTGCCCAGGGGACTGAAATACAATTCTCTGCATGTCCCTGCATCCAGCCACCAGTGCCAGCTCACCTGCCCAGTGATCCACTGTCAGTGGAAGAAACGGAAAACTCCATTTACCGTTGCAGCATACACCACCGCACACGTCGCAGTTGAGATGGCCATGATACACAGAGCACATCATACAATGTCAGAAGGCTTTAACCCATACACAGCAACTCCAAACCACAGCAGAAGGCTTCAAGTGTCTGCCCATACAGAGTAACACCATCCCACTTCAGAAGGCTGCAAGCATGTGCTCTTATTCTTTAGCCCAGCCTTTTATCCCCCTCATGTTCACACATTGCACTGTATTCCCTCTGTTCCCTTTGGTGGTTGGTCAGTGCACCTGGGCACTCCATGGCTCACTGCTGTCAATGCTGCTCACCTGCTCCTCACAGCTGCACCCACTGGGGATGAGGCTCAGCCCAGCCCCACTCCCAATTACTACAAACTCTGTTCCTACAATTTAAAAAGCCACTTCACAACTTACTGCTCAAAACTTGCTACAGTGTAGTAGGCTCTACTGATTTGTACCCTATTCCCCCACCTTCACAAAGGTACAACATCAGTTTAAGACTCCTTTCCCTGGCCCAAGTGCCTCAATGGCAGAACTGAAGTTCAAAAATAGGTGTTTCTTGTTAAGGAGATCCAACCATGTACCCTATTCAGGGCCTTGACTCAGACCATCTCCCCTGCTCCCTGCCCAGGCCATTTCTCTGTGCTGCCCGCCACACTGAAGTCTCTCAGATGTTTTCATTAGCAAATTCTATCTGTGTGCTCTCACTTTCTGCATCCTTCTCACTGTCAAGATAATTAAATAGCATTAATTACCCAAACAAGTAATTGAAATCTGCCTACCAGAAACTCTCTTTCAAAATTTGAAATGTAACCTACCACTGGTAGGTTACATTTATAACCCCTATCTGCACTCTTTTTAGCCCTTCTATTTTCCTGTATTTTTTGCCTTTTATTACTATTAACTATTGCAGGGTTTTCTTCTTGCTCTCTGCTTCCTACCCAGGACTCTTCAGACACTAGAGGGTGATCTTGCCTTCACTGTGCTTTTTCATCCCAGGTTTGGTCTAGTTCAGCTTCAATTCAACACATTGTCCTGAGCTTTCACTGAATTGTCCATAAGGTCCTGAATGTAATTAACAGCTGCATGTATGCCAGGAAAGCCCTAGTCTGAGGGAGGATGAAGCCACACACAGCAGGCCATAAAAAACACCTCTTGAGGAGTCTGAAACACCCCCATTAGAAATTTTTACTCAGTGTCACGTGGACTTAAAGCTCCTTAAATTGTTTAGTATTTCAGAAATACTTTCCTACTGGTCTGGGTTTTTCCAGCTAAATGTGTGGTGACACAGCAACACCTCAAGATTGTGGGATGCACAAAGGCTTGTATTGAGCTACTCAGAGATTGCATGCATTACACAAGACATACACCCTTCCTCTTCTTGCTGTGGCAGTTAGCACAGCACTCAAGTAGAGCCAACCCCCAGAGCAGCCTCTGAACAACCCAAGTGCATTGCTGAGCCACCAATTCCCACTAGCATGGCTGTGAAATCCTGGATGGGTTGGGGAGTCTGAGTTGCACCAGGACTGCTTCTGCTTTGGGACAACAGCAGTGACTGCAAACTGATGCTGTTACTACTCTGCAACGGGGAGCATGGGTCAGTCTCCTTTTCTGCAGAGCTTGGCTTCTCAGGGCTTCCAGATTTTGGCATCTGATCCAAGAAATCTCCCGGGAAGAGCTCAGCTGTCACATGCTTTTTTGCACAAGCAACAGTGAAATTTGCACTCATATATTAGTGCTTCCCTGCCTGGCTGGCCAACGGCTCTTACTGTTTGCTATCCCTCAAAATTAAATTTTTGGTTACTTAAGGTCTTTCTAAAATCTCCTTCTGAGTTCTCAGATAATATCTTTCATTATCTAATGAAGGCTGAGATCACTGCCAAAAATGTCTTGAATGTCAAAAGGCCTGGGATGCTAATGCTGAGTGCCAGCATGCTGCAGGGAGAGGGAGCAGCCACGAGCTGTGAGACAGCCTCTCCACCTGAAAAGAAAATATGCTTGGACACCTTTCCTTTGCTACTGAATCAAAGGGTTTAAAGAAGCCCTTACAATAAATTGCTGCTTGCTGGAGGAGCCCAGCAGCCATCCTCCCTGCAGAGTCTCTCTGGGAGCAGGATTCATGCGTCTCTAGAGACTGGAGGTGATTGCTCACTGCTTATGGCAGGTCCTAGGCAGGGTCTCAGGAATACCACTCAAAACACTTCCAGAAGCTACAAGTGAAAATTGATTCTGTAGATGTTTGGCAGTGGTAGAGAAACAGAATTGTTTTGTCCTGAAGGATCACACTGTACATGCTGCCTCCTCAGGAGTATGGTACCTGTTGGAGCTTAGTGCATTTGTTGCCAGTGTGCAGCTTTGCCACTATGTCCAGCATGATCTCATGCAAATTAATCACTCCCATGTATAAATTCTCCCTCTGTACATAACCATGGTAATGTAATGACCCTGCATCTTTGCACTTGATAATAAACTCTCTGGGGACAGGGAAGGTCCCTTGACTAGCTGGCTTTGCGTTACCACCTCGCATTTGAGATCTGGATTTGTTTAGACTTTTTGGTGTTAGCTTGAAGCAACTTGTTTTGCAAGGATGAGTTTCTGGATTTCCATGGGAAGTGGTGACTCTGTCATCTCCTGCCCATCCCCAGCTTCTATCCTACACAGGTCTCCCTTGCCTGGAGAGGTTTGGGCCAGGTTTGTTTGAGTGGACTTTCCCTCATGGGCCTGGGGTTACTACATGATACCACTCACAGCTGGGTGCAAACACTGAGAACTGACACCTTACAGATGTCTGTGGGCACCTACTCCTTTGGTTCCAGTCAGCTTTGATTCCAGCAGCAAGAATCTCCTACTGAAACTTCCTCAGCATTTAGATTACCCATGTACATTATATGTTTCAAATATTTTATTTAGAAATTATATGCTTTAAACAGTGTGTATGAAATAAATGTTATATGTTTATTTATATTATTTTAGTAACTGATATATTTTAATATCCTAAAATTAATTTAATAATATAGCTAATATTTTGCTTTCTTATAATGGACTGAGCAGAGGAAAGGAGCTCTTATGGTGGCCCTTTTGTGTATGTTCATTCCAATCTTTTGTCTTTCTTTCTTTCACCCTGAAGCAAGGGGCTGACCGCTTTTTATTCCTTCCGCTGACTATCCAATCTGGAACAGCTCTGTCTGAGGCTCGTTCTCTGGCAGGCAGGATGCAAGATGCTGCCAGCTTAATAAAATTTGCAAGCAGTTCAGGACACAGACTTCATTTCTGGGCTGTGAACCGCACCTGACGTCTCCAGCTTGGGCAGAAGCCTGCGATCCCGAAGGTGCTGCCAGCAGCTCCTGCCGCAGTTACGCCCCAGGGAGACGCGAGGTTCTATTGGTACCAGCAGGTGTCACCACGCAGGTAAAGGGCATTAAAGGGCACATTAAAGGGCACAAGGTACCAGGCAGCCAGATAAGCAGGGCCAGGAGGAGCCTGTGCCACCCCAAAGCCAAGGCAGCAGCTGCAGCTCGCGCTGCCGCAGAGATGCTCGCCTGGCCTTTCCCGGGAGATCACTGCTGCCTGCCCGGACCATCCGGCCTTCAGCACCACGGCTTTTATTGGCCCCAGCAGTATCTAATCCCAATCTCTTTTACAGCAGCTTAAACCCACTGTGTTTCTGAGGAGTTGTGAGCTTATAAAGAGAGATTACTCTCAGCTAGTGGTAGAATGGACACCCCAGGCAGGAACAAACATTCCCATGGCTTCATACCCAGCATTTCTGTTTAGGCACCACAGAAAGGAAATAAAAGATCTTGTTGATCAAGACATTCATGCTTTCATCTCTCTGGAAAATCAACAAACATACAAAGCCCAAAGTACCTCTGCCTCAGCTGCAGTGACATACAGGCTCTACTGATACCGTGGTTTATTCAAAAATGTTCTGCTTCACCATGGTTTTAAAAGTGCACATAACACTGTGTCAAGGCTATTTTCATAGGATTAATATACAACATTAGCTAAGACAAGTATTAAGAGATGTCTATTATGTTTGTGATTTATTTCTCCCCATTTCCCTAACATTTTTTTTCTAGACAGCTCAAGAGTTAATTTAGGTAATGGTGCACCTATTTTGAATGGCTTCCTTATTTGCTGATCAGCATTACTGATACTCATTTTTAATATCTGGTAAAAATTTGGCAGCAGGACAAGAAGCATTTTTATTCTATGGCCATGCTAGCACAAAACAGCTTTAGTCTGCATCCAGGCACCTTTGATGGCATGATACAAATGGTTGGTAACTGAGTGCAAAGATAATTTTTGTGTGTAACCTGAGATACAGAATATTAATGCTATGAATTCTTACCATTCCCACGGGGCTTGCCATTAAGATTCCTTTTAATACGGAGAAAGCTTTGGCAGGTGAGTGATGTAATTTTTCTTTTGGGTGTCTTTCTTCAATTCAATGAATACTCTATGACACAACTGCTGCTATAGGTGGCATTAAATGTATTTATTTATACATTTTTGACAACTAAATTAATCTGTGGGACAATATCTTGGTGTCATTTACTCTGATCTGGGCTTTTATGCAAGACCCAAATTGTAGGTTGTATAGGCACAAAACCACATCTGTGTGATCTACCACCACATTACCTCTCTTGATTTATGCCCCTAAGCCCAGGTTCAAACATAGAAAATTAAAAGGAGGTGATGGATGCCAAGTAAACCCAGCTGGACCTGGACATGCAACTGCACATCCATTCTGAAGTCCCACCATTTACTAGGCTGTGCACATCCCATCATCACTGTGTTCTCCAGCCTTGATGTCCACAGCCATCAGGGTCCCACACACCACAGTGGGGTCCCCCACACCATCAGGGAAGGTGCTGAGCAGGCTGTTTGTGACTCTCTTGGAGAGGTCAGTCAGAGCTCTGACATCCAAGACATGCCTTTTTCTGAACACCTGCCTGTAAGAGCCTGTGCCTGCAGTGCAAAATACCACTGAATTTTAAATCTGAATCCAGTGCTTTCAGAGTCATCCTCATCGCACCTCCTTGTCCCTATCTGATGGGGCAGGATGATAATTTTGGCTCTTCTGGACCAACGCATGCATTAGTCATCAGGTCATTTATTACGACTTTTCATTTTAATTCTGATAATACTCCAACTCCAGAAAAAGATCAAATGACAACAAAAGGGAATAGTGAATGAGGCAGAATCCTTTCTTATCTGAATCTGGGTAACGGTACCTCACACAAAGGCATTTACTTGCTTAAAGAAAAACTTGCTGCTAGTAATTTTTTTACAGTTCTAAGGATACAGCTGCCTAAACAACTCACTGTCAGCAGTCAATTTACAAAACTATCCTTCAATGATTCCCTGATTTCATCTCTTTTCATGGATCAGAAGACCTTTTCTAATGGGATGGCTGGCAAAAGGCCTCTTGATTTACAAGGCAGATCACACAGCCTTATACACTTAGTTCAAATTATGAAGTGCTGGAACACTGCGACCTGAGGCATCATGCACTTACTTGTTGATTAATGGTTTAAGACATCTTAAAAATAAATGTGGGAGAACACCAAGTGCAACAGGAGGATTTTAATAATTTCTGCCATTTATTGCTAACCCAAAACTTCAGTGAAAGGCTCTGTTCCCATATGGTCAGAGACTGAATGTATAGGAGGGACACAAAGGAGATTGCCCAGCCATGTAACAAGGCTTATGTTTGCTTCCCTTCCACACCACTTCAATTTAATAAAATCTCAGAGGCTCTAAGTTGCTTGGTAGAGGGCACTGCTCCCAAGGCAGGCATAAATACAGAGCAGGACTGGACTGAAACAGGCATCATTAGAAAGAGGAACCCATGACAAAAGGGGGACAGCACTCCCATGAACAGAGAAACGACAAAGACAGCAGAGGAGAGGAGAGTCAGACACAGCACAGCAGAGGAGGGTGCCTGGATGCCTTTGCCACCTCAGCCAGGAGAAGGCAAGGATGATTTGATGGGCTCTCAGCTCTAAGAGGAGACAACAGGGACACAGGAATGACTGCTGCTGAAGAGGAGAGGAAGGGACATTTATCTAATTTTCTGCACCCTGAAATTCAGACCCTGGGACTGGTTGAGGATGCTGGCCATGGACTAAAAGATGCTGATTTATCAAGCAAGATTGAGCAGCAGCACCTTGCTAAGGACAGGACAGAGGAGACTTGAAGATAAACAAGCCCAGGATGAGACGTAACAGTGCTGCAATGGGGCCAGGTGTCATGTTGAACAGTAGCAGAAAAGCCTGGGAGGCAGAAAAGGCAGATCTATCCTAGTGCTTCTGCACTACAGACATCTGCAGGAGCAATGAATTAGCAGGAAACCCATGACTCTTGTGTTTTCTCCACCTACAGGGTACAACTGCACTCTGCCTCTGTGTGACACACAAGCAGCCTGGGGCAGGAGCAACTTTCATCAATCAGCATATCCTCACCAAAGCAGTTTCTGCCTGTGTCTGGCTGGGGAGGTTTCTTGGGAAAAACTTGAATTGCACAGATCTCAGTGCTTCATCTTATTTCCAAAATGTGTTTTCTCACCTGTTTAGTGACCAGACAACATAACAACAACATAACAACATCCCAAACAACATAAAATTTTAAAAAAGGATAAAGTCACTCATCTGCTAAGATCTGACAGTTGCTTGCTCCGTGAGGGTGGGCTATGGGTGGGAGTGACAAAAGGTGCCAAGTCCCCTGTGTGCTGCCACTCTTGAGAGACAGAGTGGGGACAGGTCCTAGTTCAGCTAAGGACTGGGTGACGCATCCTTCCTAGCACAAAGATAACCATGGAAGAACAAGCAAAAGCACAAATATCTCTGCACAATTAGGCTCCAATTCCTAATTCTCCTAAGCCACAAAAATAAGTGCTCTGGATCTACATTATAAATAAAGATCAAGCTTATGCATTTCATGGAGTTTACCACAAAATTACCCTAATCTGCATGTAGGGGATCACAGAAGACATGATAAAGAAATATTTTAATTCAAGGAAACAGCAAAGACTTTTCTTTTTCCCATGGTAAAAGATTATTGCCCTATTAAGTCTTTAATTTTATTTCTATCCATAGCCTAGGTGCATAGCAAGTAATGAAGGGATTGTACATCCCCTGGAAATCAGAAACTGCTCCTGCTAGGTCTCAGCTGAACATCACTTTCTGTTGGTGTGTGCGTGCACAGCCGGTTTGCAAGTTTCTGTTTTATTGTTCAATGTCCAAGAATTCTGTACAATTCAAGTTTATTCCCTGATTCAAGTTTATTTTATATTAGGTTTAATGTACCTAATATGGCGCCTGTCCCGAGCTCCCGCCCCCATTTTTTCCTAAGCCACCCCTGTCAATCTTTTAGTTGCTTGGTAACTCCCGCCCTTTTGTTACTAGTTTTATGTCATTCTGTAAACCCCTCCTTGGTTTCTGTAGTTACCCCCTGACCCCTCCTATGTTGTCAAGACAACCCCCCTGCCCGTCACCCTCTGCCCACTCCCCTAGCCCCAGAATCTTCCATCTGGGGCCGAGGGTGATTGGGCAATCCCTTAAGTCTCCACCCAAGCTCTACTTTAATTGCTTGTCATGCTCTATCATTTATGTTGTGTAGTTCTGTTATTGGTGGGGGGGCGGGTTTATTCCCCCCTCCCCCGGCCCCTCTTTATAAGTTGCTTCAGTCCCCGCCCCTCTGGGCAGATCCCTGCAGCTTCCCTAGGACTCTGTACGGTTCATCCTTCCCTCTAATACATCCCCCGCTGCTGGAACCTGCCTGCCTCTCGACCATCCTTTCGCGGCCTCCTTTTGCTGGAGCTTGGATTTGTCTCGCTTCGGACCAGGTCGGGGCATTCTCCTCTTTTTGCCGGGGAGGGCCCGAACCACTCCGACAGCTGCTGGTGTGCCTGTGGAGCCAGCCGGACACTTTCAAGGCACTTCCACAACTCTCACTGCAGTATTTTGTCCCAGCATCTTCAGTAGCACCACTGCCTTAAGGTGCTGACTGAAAGCTTTCCATCCTCCCGGACTATCCTTCAGAGGCCTCTCCTCCTCTGCAAACACCCAGCACAGCTCCACAAATCAGCTGGTACGGACAGCAGAGAGGCAGAGCATGACTTACGGGAGGGTGACGCCACTTCCCACAGACCCAGGCACAGCGCGCGGGAGCCAGGGCGGGAGGAGCTGAAATGGGTATCAAGCTGAAATGGGAAGAGTGGGAAAAGAGAGAGTGACCACCCTTTGCTTTCTTACCCAGCCCCACTGGCTGTTTTTATGGAGTGCTCATAACTACAGCATGCACACAACATGTTTGGGATTTAGGCTTTCAAGACCCTGGTTTATCCTTAAGTCACTTGGGATTTGCAAACCAACCCTTGTTGCTTGAGACTCTAGAGCCTGCAGAGCGACAGGCACACACCAAACCTCCTCTTGCTGCCCCAAATTCAGCTCAGTGGATAACACCCACCGTGACTTCCCTTGGGGGTCACCAAGAGGATGCATAAACACAATGATTGCAATTTTGCAGTAGTCCTGAGCTATGCAAGATGCTTTTAATCTCTCTCAGGAGAAGCAAGTGATTGAAACATCACGCAGTGTGCTGAAGCAGTTACTGAGTAAACATGCAAGGTTGCTTTGCTCATTCCTTACAGTACTATTAGAATTCCTTACATATTTATCCTCTATTTTTCACCTCTGATTCTAGTTGAATAAAGGGAAGGCACAAAAATCCTGTTACAAAGGAGCAAACAAAATTCCTTGGTTTTGAGAGACTTCTCCCTCTCCAGACTGGCTTATAGCACAAGTGCTCTTCTGTGGAAATCAACCCTCTTCTAAGATTATTGTAAGGCAATATTTTAATAAAAGTTAAAAACTACGACAAGTTCATATTTCAGTGGTCCTTTCCTTCCCTCTTCTTTGTTCTTGCTAACTCTTACCCATTTTTCAACAGAAGGACTAACAATAATTGAGAATGATGTATGATCAGGTTTACTTGTCAAGTCTTTTTATACTGAAATATTCAATTTGTGGCTTCCAGTAATAGCAGGGTAGGGAGTATCCTTTCTCCTGCCCTCCCCTAAAGAAAGCAGAAAGGAATTATCCATGGATGTAGATATATTGAGGTGTTCACTATGTGTGAGCTGGCTGCCTCACAGCCAGATCCTGCAAAACTACTCAGCATCACTCCAGACTCCAGACTGTGCCTTCATTATGACATATCAGAAAAGCCTGCAGCAAGTTAGAGACAAGAACCATGCTCAGCAGCAGGTACAACATTTTTTTAATTCTGAATGCTCCATGTGAAAATATGCCAGGTGCCCACTTGGAGTGGAGGCGCTTTGTGGATGGACAATTTGCAAAACTGATTGGCTGGGTGCAGACTTGGCTTTCCCTGAAGGCAGCTTCACTGCTTATTTTTAAACCAAGAGTTCAACTTTAATTTTAGCTGATAAGTTATAAAAAAAAATCTCAAGAGGTCTTGATTTGTTGCAATGCATTCATGACATTTTCCCACTATAGTTCAGTGTCCCTTGAAACTGAAGTTTATGCTGACTGGGTGGGCTCTGAAAGAGCTTGCATCTGCTTCCAGGAACTCCTCCTGTAACTGTCTGCACCATAGGTGCCACACATTATGATATAAAAATATCTTCCTGTGGCCAGCCCTGCTGCAGTGGGGAGTTTGGGGAGTGGCAGTCAGAGATAAAGCAGGAGGGCTGCTCAATAAGCAGCCCTCTTGTGCTCACACAGTGGATCCATTCTGGGCCTGCCCACAGTGATCCCTGGTCAGCTACACCACAGGGAACACCCGGGCATTTCTTACAAACCAGGAGGGGTATGATAAGCAAATGACCTGCATGTTGCAAAGCAAAGAATTGGCTACATGACAGATGGAATAAGACATAACAGGGGTAAGACTTTATGGACTACAATAAATACACTGCAAGCACTCTTCTGTGTATGCAAACCAGAAAATTAAATCCAGAGGATGCTGTTGGCTCAAAAAGCCAACCAGATCCTGAGCTCTCCTCCTCTGGAGGCCAAAAATATGAATGAACTAAAGTAATCTGGATCCTATTTGGTTGTTCAGCTCTGATGACTCATCTTCCCTGAGATCTCATCTGAGCTCTTCTTAGGCTAATGGCAAGGAAACAAACACAGGCAGAACAGTATTGAACTTGGCATCATTTTGGCAAAGTTGCTTTTCCAGGATTTTGTCACCAGGTACTACTTGCACTTCTTGTATCACCCATGCCCCAAGAAACAACCAAAGGTTTAATAAGCAAATCGTCCATTTTTCTTTCAAGCCACCAATAATTTCTACTTGAGTCCCAGGACAACCTAAAATTTTACCCAAACTTGTTCTTTGATGGAGCTTAAGGCAAGCAGCCAGTCAGGGCAGCTCCCACAGGCTGTCTCCTTACGTCCAGTGTGCTCTTCTTCAGCTGTGACCTGAAATGCTCCATGCAGAAATAGAGCCACACACAAAGTACAGAAGCCAAGGGGCAGCCCCTGGGGATGCTCTGTCCTGAATCAGCTACCCTCACCCAGGAGTGGTAATGTGAAGTGGTGGCTGTGACCCCTCTAAACCCCATGGGCGAATGAGGGAAGGAGTTACATTCCTAAGACAAGGCCAATAGTAGTGCCAAGAGTGAGAGTCACCACGTATCTCCTGCCTTGGGAAGCTGCCCTCCTCTCTCAGGAGCTCCTGCCCTTGTGAGTCTATTTGGACATTCTATACAGCACTTTACTTCTGAAGGAACAGAGTGACACACAATTATTAAATGAAAAGCAAATGTTGTAAGCACAATTTAATGGCTGAAAACAGTTTAATTGCCCTTGGATGTGATTTCTGGGTGAAGGATTATGTGTCTTACCCTGGTTTGAATATTTGTGTGCCTCTGAGCTTGCCTGCTTCCTTCATGTGTACTAACTACCCTTTAAAAGGTATCACCTCTCCTGACAAGTTTCTGGGTCCCCACCAGCAGAAAGTGGTGCATTCTCGACTTCGTAAAAGGGCTTTCCATCCTTCCTCACACATTCCAAAACCTTCATATCAATGGCAACTTACCTGGAGAGGGAACGAGCTTGGCAATCCCTCGGCAGAGGGGTCTAGTGCTGCCCACCCCCATCGCATGACATTGCGACGCTAACTGACCTTTTTGTAATGCCGACACCAAAGTAAATCCTGTGATACCTCAGGTCCTCCGCTGGAAGGCTCGGGCCCTGCTGCCTCCAGAAGAGGCTGCCGGGGGTCTCACCGGAGCGGGGGATGCGGCCGCGAACCCGTTGTCGCCTGCGCTTCCCTGCGCCGTGCCCGGGCGGCGCTGGCGGCCGGCGATGACCGCCGTCGAGGCGGCAGCGAGACACCGCCCACGCCGGGGGTGGCCCCGCGTGGGTCCGGGGACGGGCGGGCGGCGCCTGCAGCAGACAGGCAGCCGGCGATCGCGGTCGCTGCGCATCGGCAGCGCCCGGAGCTCCGAGCGGAGCCGGGGAGGGATGCGGGCACCGCCGCCCGCCGGGGCGACACCTCCCCGCGTCCCGCACTGACGGCCGCCCCGCCGCCGGCACTCTCCTCGGGGCTCGGCGGGGAGCCGGCGGCTCCCGGGGCCGCGCAGCCCATGGCCAGCTCCGCGCAGCCCCCGGCGGCGGCGGGGGGCGCCGGCCCCGACGGCGGGTCCCTGGCGGGGGGCGGCGAGACCTTCGGGGACCGCTCCCTCAGCCAGGGCCTGAGCGTGCTGGTGGGGCTGGGGCTCTGCGTGACCATGCTCGGGCTGGGCTGCGCCGTGGAGCTGGGACAGCTGGGGCAGCAACTCCGGCGGCCCGTAGGGCTGCTGCTGGCGCTGCTGGGACAATTCGTGGCCATGCCGCTGCTGGCCTTCCTCCTCGCCCTCATCTTCGCCCTGGACGAGGTGGCGGCCGTGGCTGTACTGCTGTGCGGCTGCTGCCCCGGGGGCAACCTCTCCAACCTCATGTCGGTGCTCGTCGACGGGGATATGAATCTGAGGTAGGTGCCCCGCTGCCCCTCGCCCCCAGCCGGCCGGGGGCTGCGGCGGCCCCGGGAGGCGGGGAGGGCTCGCTGGGCATCTGCCGCCGGTGGAGCCGGGACGGACGGGCGGGCGGGCACGGAGCGTTGGGAATCGTCAGCACTGCTCTCCTGCCTCTCCCGTGGAGGATCTTACAAGAGCCCCGACCCACGCCTCCTGCCTCCTTCCCTAAAAAGCTTGCGTGTCCGTGCCCTGGCCGGAGCGGGGAAGGGGATGGAGGATGGAGAGGGGAGAGAGGGGAGCGAGTGGGCTCTTGCCGTGAGAGGTGCCCGGCCGGGGGGCAACCCTGGGAAGCTCCAACCCCCGCTGGAAGCGGCTTCTGCAGCCGGTGATGGAGCATTTATTTGGTTCCCCCGGCGCAGCATTATCATGACGGCCTCCTCCACGCTGCTGGCCCTCTTCCTGATGCCCCTCTGCCTCTGGATCTACAGCCGCCACTGGATCAACACGGCCGTGGTGCAGCTGCTGCCCCTGGGGGCGGTGAGCCTGACGCTGGGCAGCACCCTGCTGCCCATCGGCCTGGGGGTGCTCATCCGCTACCGGCACCCCCGCGCTGCCGACCTCCTGGTCAAGGTAGGCACGGCGCCCGGAGGGGAGGAGGGCGGCCACGCCGCGGGGAAGGAGCGGGGACGGCCCCGGGGGCCGGGAGCCGATGGCAGTAAGCATTGTGGTCTCTCCAAACCGGTGCTAGTGTCACATAAGCATATTCAACTACTTAGGTGGAATACAAAGACTTACCGTCTTGAAATAAAACGGTAGGACAGAGAAAGCGAGAGAAAGGGCAGGTTACTCCCTATGGCAGCACACAGGAGGCAGGGCAGCGTGGTGCTCTACCCCGGCAGGCATCCTGGACCTTGTAGCAGAGGCATTCGGTGACATCCTACTTTCTCCCCACTCTTGCTGCACCCAGGTCAGGCAAAACCAACCTGCAGGCACAGCTACACTTCCTTAAAATGTGCAACTAAATTAGCTTAATTGAGAAAGGAAGAACGAGGCACAAGTCCTGACTCTTGTTTCCCAGCAAGTCATCCCAAAGCAAAATGATGGAGGATGACCTCAACCCATTCCTTTCCTGGGATATGATCAAACACTACCAAAATCCCAGGCCAGAGGCAAACCTGGGAAGGGCAGCGCAACCATGTTTTGCCATTTAGATCCTTTAGCAAGCCTCTACCTGCTTATCCTTTCAAAATAATAGCCCTCATGTTGTTTATCAACGTCTCTATCTGTTGCCAGATTTCCCTGTGGTCCCTCTTGGTGACTCTGGTGGTCCTGTTCATCCTGACTGGGACCATGCTGGGCCCAGATCTGTTGGCACAGATTCCTGCGTCTGTCTACGCCATTGCAGTGCTGATGCCTCTGGCAGGGTACGCCCTGGGATACGGCTTAGCCACCATCTTTAAAATGCCCCCACACTGCAGGAGAACAGTATCTTTGGAAACAGGGTGCCAAAACGTCCAGCTCTGCACCGCCATCCTAAAACTCACCTTCTCCCCGGAGCTCATAGGGAGCATGTACATGTTTCCCTTGCTTTATGCGCTTTTTCAGTCAGCAGAAGCGGGACTGTTTGTGCTGGCATACAAGATGTACGGAAAAGACAGCTACAAGCAAGATGCACTTGGTGAAGAGGAAGACACAGATATTTCCTACAAGAAGCTGAAGGAAGAGGAGGTAGCTGATACTTCATATGGCACAGTGACCACAGAGGAGCACAACTCCATTCAGATGGAGCCGACTCAGACAGCGCTTTAGGCAGGACAAAGAGGTAACTCCCAGAGACATGAATGTGTGTTGTGCTTGCAACCAGGCTGGGGCTGTGCTTGCTGCTGTGCAAGTGGAGCTGCCCAGCCTCTATCGTTTCTCCAGCTACTCCCATTGTACAAGGTGATACGTGTTTATTACCATGACAGTTCTTCGTCGAAAGTAAACGTGAAAAAAAGAAAAAAAAAAGGAAAAAGCATCACTGCGACGCAAACCAGTAACTGTAAAACTTCATGCAAGGAGGCTGCTGCCTGGCTGAGTGCAGCAGGAATGCGTAGAAGGAAAAAACAGTGTTCTACAGAGTCAACACCAACTCAGTGTCAGTTCAGATGACAGGAAAAAACACATAGCATGTATCTCTCCGTACCTCCTACCTGCTGTAAAAGCATTGTTCTCATTGTTGTCACCACAAATACATGGCGAAGCCAAACCAAACCCGTGTTCTCCCGTGTTTACTCCCTCGGAGGCAATTAAGAGCCGCGCTACCAGGCCCAGCTGGGGAGCTCTGAGGGGGGTGGGGGATGGCCCAAGGCCGCGCACCAGCTGGGGATGGTAAGGGGCCGCAAGGCCGGCGCCGGTCGGGGGCGAGGGAAGCCGGGCCCCGCCCCGGGGGTATTTAAGGCCACTGACCGAGGGTTGCCCTGGGTCCGGTGCGATGGCCGAGGAGGCGATGGCGAGCTATCCCTACGCCGCCTACCACCCCTACTACCACTACCCACCGCCCAAGGGCAAAGGAGGGGCGGCGGGCGGCTGGCGCCCGCGGGGCAGCAGCGGCAGCAGCTACTTCTCGGGCTACGGGGAGGCGGCCGCCGAGTACTTCGACAACTACCAGCGGGCGCAGCTGAAGGCCATCCTGTCCCAGGTCAACCCCAACCTGACGCCGCGGCTCCGCAAGGCCAACACCAAGGAGGTGGGCGTGCAGGTGAACCCGCGGCAGGACGCCTCGGTGCAGTGCTCGCTCGGGCCCCGCACGCTGCTGCGCCGCCGCCCCGGTGCGCCGCGGCCCCGTGAGGCGGAGCGCGAGCAGGAGCTGGGCAGCCCCGCCACCACCAACACCCGCGCCGTGCGCTTCCCCCGCACCATCGCCGTCTACTCGCCCGTGGCGTCCCGCAGACTCACCGCCTTCCTGGAGGAGCCGAGCCCGGAGGCGGAGCGGCGGCCGCAGCAGCAGGACGAGGCGCCGGCCGTCGAGGAGGAGCCGGCCGCGCCGCGAGAGCAGCGGGCGGCGGCGGAGGCGGCTGCCGTGAGGGCGAGCTGGGAGAAGACCCCCGAGGTTGGCGCCGAGCCGCTGGAGCAGCGCTCTGCCGAGCCACTCGGGCAGCGCTCGGCCGCCCGCCCGGAGCCGGCGTCGGAGGCAAGCCAGGAGGAGCCGGCAGAGCCGTCGGCCCAGGCAGGGGCGGCAGAGCCGTCGGCCCAGGCAGGGGCGGCAGAGCCGTCGGCCCAGGCAGGCAGGGGCGTCAGCCCAGGCAGGGGCAGCAGAGCCGTCAGCCCAGCCGGTAGAGCCGCCGGCCTCACCCCAGAAGCAGCAGCAGTCGTCGGCGGGCAATACCCGCCTGCGCTTCCAGGTGAGTGTCGGCCGTGGGGGAGCAGAGCGGGGCCGGGCAGGCCCGGGAGGCGCCCGCACCGTCGAATAACATTGTCCTCGGCAGTTCCTGGAGCAGAAGTACGGGTACTACCACTGCAAGGCCTGCAACATCCGCTGGGAGAGCGCCTACGTCTGGTGCGTCCAGGGCACCAACAAGGTAGGGCCGGCTCGGATTGCCCCGGCGAGCGCTTCTCGCCGCCGCCCTCCTACTGACCCCGGCCTTCCTCACAGGTCTATTTTCGTCAGTTCTGCCGGACCTGCCAGAAGTCCTACAACCCGTACCGCGTGGAGGATATCACCTGCCAGGTAAGGGACCCCGCCCTGCCCCGAGCCCGGCCTCTCCTGGGCCCGGCTGCCCGCACCGACCGCCGCCTTCTCCCTCAGAGCTGCAAGCAGACGCGGTGCACCTGCCCCGTGAAGATGCGCCACGTGGATCCCAAGAGGCCCCACCGCCAGGACCTCTGTGGGAGATGCAAAGGGAAACGCCTCTCCTGCGATAGCACATTCAGTTTCAAATACATCATCTGAGTGGGATGGGAATATTTGGTTTTGTTTAGGGCTCTTCAAGAAAACTGCAAGTAGAGCAGATTTTTTTGTTGTTGTTTTTGTTGGTCTTGTTGAAGGTACTTGGTGAGAAAAGCATGAAAATAAAAGTATTGCAAAGCATACTCAATGATTGGGGGGGTTTGTGCCCAGCTCAGAGGGTGTATATTGTAAATTCCATAATTTGCATAGGCAACAAGCCTAGAGGTGTATTGTAAATCATTGGTGGTCTTGGAAGCAACTGACTCGGGACTTTGTAGACTCTCAGGTGGAAAGGGTTTCTGTTACTGTTCCTGCTCTTGAAGTTAACAGCAAATTGACATCTGCAGTAGGTAGTAGACTATCGTTCATGATGAACAAAACACCAGTAGTATTCACTTTTTGCACACCTCTATTCAACGTACAAAGTATCCTGCACCTATTTTTTGTCACTAGAAAATGATTGAGAAATGCTGTGTAAGTACTGAATCACTTCTACTGGTACAGCTGGCCTGAATTTAGCTAAGTTGGTGGTTTTGTCTGTAGGTAAAAGCCAAAGAAAGCTTTTCAGGGATGGTTCTCACCAAGTGCTGAGGAGCAGAGTCACTGATGTTATGGTGAGGTTTCTTGCTAAATGTATTGCTCATCTTACTTGCACAAGGTTATGGAGAGAAGTGACACTTCAGAGGAGCAAGGTGCAATAATACTGCATCTGCTTGGCTTCCTTTTCAACCTGCAGGTGAAGTGCAAGAGCTGTGTACTTGGTGGATTATACTTGAAGAGTTTGATCCAATTACAGTTTAGATGCCTGCCATCAGAAAGATTGACACTGCCACACTCCTCTGGGGTTGGGTTTGCAACTAGGAATTGTACTTGTTGTGTTTGGTAGTAATGGCAGAACCAGCACTGGTTACATGAGGGTGATGCTCTCTGTGGGCACCAGCAGGTGCTCTCAGTGGTGGTGCTGTCTATAGGAACACCATGCTTCAGCCAAGTGTTACAAGCTGGCTCTGTGACCAATGTACAGCATCACCATCTGAGCAGGTTCACAAGCTAGCAAAACCTATGCTGCTGCCCCAGTCTACCTTTTAGCTATGAAGCTGGAAAAACTCAGATGAAAACCTACTTTTCTGAGAATGCTACTGGCACTGTTAATTTTTAAATTGAGCATAGTCACCAAGCCTTTTGCAGAACTCTCAAGATACCACTCTTTTGAAAGAGAAGTTTTTCTAATATTTGCTATAGCAAACTTAACTACACCTATACCCAGCTTACTTGGGAGACCATTCTGTTAAATGCTAAAGAGAGAATCAGTCTGAGCCCATGCTGTAGAACATCTTCAGTGCCAGTTTCTCTAAGTGGCAGCTAGTGTGTGGCAGGGTAGTCAAACAATATCCTTCATATCAACGTTTCTTGTTTGAGGGGCAGTGAGTGTTATTTCTATATGCTTCACTCATCTTGCTGTAAATTCCTGCCTTAATTTCAATATGCCCCTTGAACCTGCTGCAGTAGGCGCAATGCCTCAGTGTCAATTTATTGCAAAGTAATTTTATTCATTCTTGCTGCATTCACTATTATAGCAGTGTGAGGCATTCTGGGAAGAAGTAGACCCACTCCCTCCAGAGCAGAGCATGGTTTTCATGCTTCTACCTGAAGTGTTTTTCCATGTATCACAGTAAAAGAAAATACCCCTTACTTTACCAGCTCACTGAGACTTTCTCAGCAAATTCCATCCTTGCCCTATTCAATTTGAAAAGCTGCCCTGCAGCTGGGCAGTGTTCTGTTGTAGATGCCTTGTACTGCGTTAAGCAGTTACTGTGATGAGCAGTGGCAAGCCTCCAGTTTGAGGAATGCACCTGGGGCCCTCTGCAGCCACCTGGCACCACTGCCTGAGTTTGCAGTGGCAGCTGTGATCTGGGATGTCTTTATTTCTGAGCCTATTCTCCTCCAAGGATGTTCTTCAGTGTTTTCCTGTTTGCCTTCCCTATTCTCGTGGCTGTAGCCTGTTCCTGATGCATGCATTTTGAGAAACTGACTGTGATGAGTCTGTGCACCTGGGTAATGAATCAGAGAACTGAAGCTTTGTGCCATGTCAGTGTGAAGTCATGGCAATGTGAGCAGCTGAATGCTTCCTGTTTATATAGGCATCCTTATAAAACATGGCCTTGAGGATTACTTGCTGTGAATATGGTGACTCTTACATGATTATCAGTACTAGCCCAAAGTGAAATCTAGCACAACTTAAGGGCTGTCATCCCCCCCAACTACAGTCAAAGCAGCACTTGATTCTGCATGATAAGATGTACCACAGGCTTAGCTGATGTGAACTGGGTGTTGTGCTTCACCAGCAGCTGATGAAGGTAGGTAGTAGCAAGGAGGCCACCCCTGCTTTCATCAGCTACTGCAAGGCTCTGTGGCTTGGAGGAGTCCAGTGCAGTGGGCAGCCATATTAAACAAGCTTTCCTTAATCCTGTTGCATTCTTCAGTTCCAGAGTAGCTCTATATGTCATTCCTCTTACATAAATATGTTCCATGCTTTTCACTGCTTGATGCCCAAGTACAATTCTGTACTTTCCAGCTGTTTTTCAGCTTTACTGCTATGCCATGGCCATGACAGCACATACTGATGGTGGGCACTGGTTCCTGGACTCAGCAGGAAGGAAAGCTACTCCTGACCTACTGTAATTATGCAAAGTGGAAGGGTGCCAGTTATCCAAAGCTATCCTGAACTTGCTCTGTACAGCTTTTTCACAGAGGTTCTTTTGCAAGGGTTAGCTCAGTCAGTGCTGTATTTGCTGCATCTTACAGGAGCTGTCTCATGTTTTGCTTTTTCCTACCCAGCTTTACCACAGCTTTGGATTCAGCACAGGCCTGGCACCGTGTAATGCAGGGTGGCAGCTCATGCAGTAGATGAGTCATTTTTGAAAAGCCTAATGAAATTAAAGCAATATCAAAAGACAGTCATCTAACATGATTCTGCTCAATAGGGCAGGTTCCACTAGCCATTATAAATGGAGGAAGATGTGTAACATAAGGAATTACATGTATGAATTCAGATTTGAGTTTCATGAGAAATCCAGTAACAGCTTCAGATGATGCCTAGAAAAAGGCTGTTGCAATGACAGGACATAAAAGGAAAAAAATTACTTCAGGGCACCCAGGCCTCTGTTATCAGTGTTTAATCTGTTTAGCTAAAGTATTTAAACTCTAGCTTGTAAAAATACACAAAATGAGAGATACAATGTCTTTTATTTTTACAAAAAAAGCTGGTAAAAGATGATGTAAATAAAAGTGTAATGCACCCCTAAATAAAACTACCTCTCCCTTGTAAATACTTGTTAAATTAAGAACACCATCTACAGTACCACAAAACCATCAAAATAATTAAATTTTATCAGGGACAGGGGGAAAAAAATACAGTGAATATGAATGTGCCTTGACCAGTTACAGAACTTGTTAGGATAACATAACTACTGTCAGCAGTCCAACAGCGTGCACAGTGCCTTCAATTAATGCATTTCAGCATAATTACATTTCTAGTGGGGCCTAATTCCCCCAAAAAGGCAGAGCTAAGAATTTCAATTCTACATTCTAAACTCTGGAATTAGAGCCCATTAAAAAAAATCACAGTGGGTAAGAGATGTATATAAAAATACTGGGTGTTCCTTTCAAATCACAGGAATTGTGGGACTACATTCTTTTTTTTCTGTTTTTTTTTTCTGTTTTTTTTTTTCTACAAAATGCTATTGGTTTCAACAGAATCCAGTTTGTTTTATGCTACAGACTTTGACACTGAACCATGAGTATATTGCCTGTTTGCATGTTTTGGTAGTCAGGGTTTTTTTTGTCTTTTTTTTTTCTGTAGTCCCAATTCCTTAGGCTTCAGTTGAGTCATGAAGATGCATATACATGCCTTCAAACTCTTCAAACCCTGCAGGCTACTCAGACTGCAAGTACTGCATGTGACTACCAAGAGGGAATGCCCCCTTCTCCTCATAGCTTTATACACCTACTGTTTTAACAGTGCATTGCACAAATTTACATGAAAAATACTGGTTTTGCACTATACAGTTTCTAGAATATATACAGAATAAAATAAGTTAACTTCTAATGAGAATTGCTGATGGGCAGCATATATCTTTAATATACATTTTAAAGTCTCTGCAGGCAGCTACTTTTTGGTTAGTTGTTATCAGTATTTTAACATAAGCACTGGTCAGAGAACTGAGCAGCATTCCAATAAAGTTAACAGATATATTATTTCTTTTAGAAACACTGGGAAATCCCAGTTTAAAATATTATTAAATGTCCTAACATTTACACACTATGAGGATTAGATCTAATAAAATAAAATTTCTTCAAAAATAATCTTGCAGCTCTTTTAAGCATGCTCTGAGACCTTATTTAACAATCATCCATACCTTCAAAAAAACAACTGTCACATAGCCATACATTCTAACTCACACACGTTATTTCCTTATAACTGACAACAAAAGCAAATAAAACACTGAGAAGTCAATGGTTTTTGCAGTCATATATCATTCTACTCATGTTTGACTGCACATTCTTCATGACATTGCAAAGTGTCTCATTAGGTGTTAAGCTGATGGTTTTACTGCTGGAAAGCCAGGAAGCCTTGCAGGTCTTCAGCCAAAATAAACCAGCTTTGATTTTAGCCTCATCCCACCTGCGATACTGATCCAACCTCTAGAGGCTGTTTTTGCAAACATCCTTTATGGTTCTGTCACAACAGAAAATAATGCATATGTATGCATTGTGTTTAAGCCCTTTTCCTTTCATGTAGTTTTTATACATAAATTTAATAAAAAAATACTACTGCCACACAGGCTGCTGTGTAGAAAGAGCAGTCAAGTAGGATGGTCACTTCAGTGTTCAGGGTTTTACTTGTGATGAAACAGTTTCTTGCTGTGATAAAAGTGTGTTGTTTGTCAGGATTGCTGGAGGTTTGTTTTTGGTTTTTTGTGAAAGGTGCTCAATAATAGTCTGAAGTATCTTCATCATCAGTTCTTTTCTAAATGACAGCTGTTCAGAATCCAGTGGTCACAAGATTTATTCCTGTTTTGATCTTCCCCAGAAGCTGACAGGATTGCACCATGCGGAGAGACTCTCGGATTTCTAGATTAAGTTCCATCAGCTTTGAGCTGGCCTCAGACATGTCTTGGTTGGAGCCTACTACTGCAAAGCTGCCAGTCTGGCCAAGTGTCTGATGACGGAAATAGATGTGCAGCAATGTTTGAACTGGGTCATCTTCAGAACTGCCAAAGATGTCGTGGGGCCAAATAGATCTGTAAACACACAGTTTGATTTAAACATTAAAAAAAAAAGTTCAAATGTTCTTTTAAAAGATATTTGAACAGAAGACAGGAAAATGCAAGGGAAAATAACTGCAATTTGCATTTAAAAATCAAAAGTTTAAATACTTTTAAGCAGATGTTTGAACAAAAGACAGAAAAATGCTAGAGGAAAGTTTCTTCCACAGCGTCCTGGTAAATAACCATATAATTTCTCAGAGATAAATTCTAAATAAGTACTACTAAAATTGCTTTTTACTTTTCTTAAATTACTGAAAAGAAAACCCCAAAACTTGTAATGAAGCAACAGTGCTTGTCCTTTTCAAAAAGGACATCTGACAAGAACTGAGAAAAAAAAAAAGGAATAGTGCTTATCCCTGTTTTTAATTTAAAATGTCTATTAAGAAACTCAAGATCTGAAAGCAAGCCTTAAAAACTTACCTGAAAGCCTTGACCTGTGCCACAGCTGACACAAATTCCCTGTTTCTCAGGGTTTCAATGAGGGAGTGAATAGCTGTTTCTGTGCTAGCCTGGGCAGCCTCTGCAATTTCAATTTCTTCAATACCACTGTCAGACACTGCCTCGGCCTCTTTCAGGCAGCTCTCCAAAACAGCAAGTTCTTCAGACATGTTTATTACCTAAAACAAGTATAATTTATCGCTTTTAGTTTAAATGTATTTCAAGCCAAAATAATTTTCAGAATATCAGGTTTTTATTTTTCGTCCTCTGTGCAATAAAGAGAAATTGAAAAAGAACACCCAAATATTTTCTGCAGATACTTAAGTATACAGTTAACGGCCCAAGCCTGCATGTCAATTATTTGGGCTTTCCCTGATGAAGTTTCCCTCTTAGTTCTTTTAAAATTTATTAAAAAAAATAAATAAATTTCTTTTCTCCTTTTGTTACTTAATAAGAAACTGAGAAGAGTAAAACATTTCAGAAAGGTATTAATTACCTTTCAGAAAGGTATGAGAGCAATGGTGCCATAACAAGGACATCTTAAATACGAAGGAAAAAATCTGGAAGATGGTAACCCAGCACAATAACAGTAGTGCAGCCAGTGTATATAATAATATCTTTGCCTTTAGCTGCAATGCATGAGTAAAACACGAGGCCATCTCTCAGAATATGGTTCTGCAGCTGACTAACTTAGGCGAGAAGTGGGACTGATGTGATGCCAACCTTCCACAGTGTTCTTCAAACCCAAACTTATTTGCAGCCTCTACAAAAATCTGGAAATACAAGTGAGGAACATGCACAGTTTTTTTTCTGAAGCTACTCATAAACCAAAGACTTTCACTCAGGATTTTCATGTTCCTCCCTAGTATATCAAGCAAGACCAAGCCAACTTTTTTTTTTCTGCTACCCCTGTTTATTGCATTCCAGACCCAGGGAAGAACTTACAGAAGGCACTATTAATAGCATAATGCATACAACTCAATTAACATCACATATGTACCACGTGTGCACAGCTGAAAAACACTTCTTACTTCTGAAGTTACTACAACTAAAAATCAGGTATGAGAGGTGCTTATGCACTCCTACTTGTGCTTAGGATGGGGACTAAGGCTGCAGAGTAATTGAATGATAGCTGAAGTGCACAGTTAAGTGAATCAGTTGGTCGAAAGTGGTGATGTTTGCTATAGGAAACCCCAGGGCTATGGAAAGGCTCAGCTCTTCTGAGTGGACTTGATGTGCCTTGATTGTAGCTTGATTAGAATACACCAGGAGTGCTACTGAAATACTTAAAATCCTCATCATTGGACTCCCTATGTTCCTGTCTTTTTTTAAAGAGCTTTCAAGCTGTACAAAAATCAACACAGATAATTGAACATCTCAGAAAATTCTTGTAAGCTCTACTTAAATATTTTATTAATTGGCTGTAAAACAGCTGGAACCCTCTTCCAGTTTCTAAAAGGATGTCCCACTGATTAAAATGTTATCAAAATGTGTTTTAAATTATCTGCTTTTAAAATGTCAACAATTACTAGCTGAATGGCATGGTTTTCATTACCTCTGCTTCTTTTTTGATTGTTTTTACTTGACTGATGAGTTTGCAATAGGCTTGGAACAGAAGCAGCAACTGGAAATGCAACTTGTATAGCCTCCGACACAACTCCAGCTCCTACAAATGTAAACAACACTGTTATACTCAGGAAGTGCAAACCCCCTACTATCCAGTGCAAGAGACAATAAATCACAACTTCTTCAGTAGAGTGTGCAACATCAGAAGTAGTTAATTTGGCTACTAAAGAAAATGCCAAAAATATTTAGAAGCTAACATACAGTAAGCTAAGAATGAAAAGCAGGTGAAAGCTTTATTCAGTTCTAGATTTACAAGTAGCCTCTCACAGAGATTTGAAGTTCACTTTTTAATAAGTTACATTTCCAAGAAAGGGGGTAGAGTGGGATGTGAAGTGATTCAAAAGGCATTTTGAAATGTCTGGAACATTTCAAGATTTAATGTCTTAAAATCAAGAGTTTCATAGATCACTTACTTTTATTGTTGATATTTTACTGTTTGAAATTCAAGATCTAATATCCAAAAGAAGCAGTTGTGGTCCATAAGTATAGGATCTTTCATAATCATTAATATTTATATTGTAAGCACAGTATATAACCTGGCCCTTAGCTTACACTGCCTGACAGAGTAGGAAGAGAATAGTTCCATTCCTGGAGGCAAGAATAATCTTTTGTTTATAAAAGGTAGCTCTTATTCTGCTTTAGAAAATAACACATGATATATTTTTAAGGAAATGAAATAGCAGTATTAATTTATGCACTGTCTTGCTTCCATTTTTATGACTCTAAAACACTAGTCAGAAATGCAGACAGTGTTAATACTGCTTCTCATGCAGACATAAAAGCTAGTGCTAATGGAATAATCTTTATAACATTCTACTAACTACAGGATCCTATTATCTACAAAGGACCAACAGTCTAATGGGTTAGATGATGCAAAACTGAAGCACACAGCATTTCTGTAATAGTCTAGGACAAGACATCATTATTTCACAAATGGACAAGACAGATGGAGACCAGTTTGGTGACTGGCATGGTTAAGTATTTGATAAATCAAGAACTGTCACTTACTGCTAGAATTTCCATTTGCTAAGCAAGAAGATGAGCAGGTCACAAAAATACAAAGAAAGAAAAAAGAGCAAGAATTAGTGTAGGAAATAATTTTAATTAGAGTAAAAGATGTCCCAGGTAAAATGGAGGAAGAAATACAAGTAACATGCTCCAAACATATCCTGAATGTAAAAAAATTAACAGGCTGAATTTGGTGTAAAATTATTTGTTGCTATAGCTAAAGATAAAAAGTACTGGCTTTGTTGTCCCACAGCATGAATAACACTCTTACAACCCTGTCTGGTCTTTATACATTGTGTAGTCTGAAAAGTGCACAAATTTAAGGTAATCAAAATCAAGGACACTTAGATCTGAACATCTGTACAAAGCTTCTTACTTGTTCTATATCCCAATAGTTTAAGCAAAAATAATGCATTTTTAAATTGGAGATGCAAAGTTAATTTGGATTCTTAATCAGTTTAGAAATTCTTGGGTTTGCTAAACTCAATTCTCAACCCCTCTGAGAGATTTCTGTACTGTAATTGCACTTGGTTTTTATAAGCCATTTCAGAAAAAAATTTTGGGGAGGAGGGATAGGGAGAGAAGAGGTCAGAAAATGTATGTGTCAGACTAGGGATGTGAACTTCCCCACTCCTGTGCTTTGTACAGCACTGAGTGTACTGATGGCACTTAGGCATGTACAGTGGTCATGGCAAACCAAATCACAGAATCACAGAATATCCTGAGCTGGAAGGGACCCACAAGGATCACTGAAGTCCAGCTCCTGACCCTGCACAGGACAACCCCATTGGAATCATGGGGTTGTCATCATCATCATCATCAACCCCACACACCATATGCCTGAGAGCAAAAAAAAAGGAATGTAAGTGGATGTATGACTCCCAAGAGACAGAAGCAGCTGAGCTTTATTAAGCACATAGCTGTACACAGTGTTATGGTTAGTTGTATACTGTGTGCTTCCCAGGGTATAAACACTGCATGGTTTTGTTACACTCCGTGTTTTTGTTTTGCACTCTGTGCTATTATATACTCAGCACAATTACCATATTTCTGATGCACAGAACACTGAAGATATAAAACCTTGAACTGCAGAAGTTAACAGGACTTTGATTAATCACTTTAATGAAGCACAGAGAATCAGATTTTGAGAAATGGCAGGATTGACTATTCAATAATTTTAGTCATTAAGTTCCAGTGTTCTTAAAGCCATGTCTCATTAATACTGTAAGCCATAATTAATCCCTTTCCCCCAAAACACACCTTGATAGCTACCTTTTAAAAATTCAGGAGAGGTTTTCCTTTAAAAATGGCTTTGTACTGCTTCAGTGTCTTTCACATACATGCTTACTTGAGAAATAATCTGATTTTTCTACCTGCCTGTCCTGTAGAAACAGTCAAGCCAGAGTCCAGATGCATTCTTTCAGGCTTAGATGTACTAATAGCAAGAACTGAATAATTAGATTTACTTGCAAGTCTGCTGGCAATGCACAAGGTGGAACAGAATTAATCTCGCTATTCCTTAGCTCTGTGGACCACAGTGCCAAAAATTAGTAAGAAAATCTTATTTGTGTTAGTGAATGAAAAGTATCTGTTTTTCTGAGCAAGACAACACTTACATATTTTTAGCATTAACTGGTTGACTGCTCAGACTTAGCAGCCCCACACTCCATTTACAAGGACTTTTGAAGAATTACCATCATGCCACCCTTGCAGGGTGGATTAAAAACCAAACTCAAAACAAGTCCCCACAAATAATCATCAGTGTGATTGGTCTCAGACTCCTTTTCAGAGGCCATCTTCAAACCCTGCAGAAAGGGGGAAGAATAGGCCAAATTGCCTTGCCAAGGAATCAGGGATTTTCTCTGTACAAGCTATCTGAAAGCCTGCATGTTGTTTGTCTTCCCTTTCTTAGTTTCCCCAACTACACAGTAGGAACAGTAACATTTACCTTCATGGTAAGAATGGTTCTGTTCTAACAACTAAATGTTAGAACAATTTCTTGGTGTGTGTAAACAAAATTACAAGTATGGACTGAAATATGTAAATGCTGCTTTTTCATTAATATTTATACAGCATTTACTGTGTTGTAATAGTAAATGTTATCTATTTCTAAAAATATACCGGTCAGTATACAAAGATGTATACTTAATGTAAAATATACCAAAGCATATTGTTCATAGGCAAGATAAAAGTCCTTGCAAATAGTAGCAAATAATTTTGCCAGTTTTGTATTACCTAAGCTTATTCACCTGATTTTTTTTTTAATCTGCAACTTCAATGCAGTATAAAAATTAATATATATTACTACATTTTACTACTTTAAAAATTCAGGTACATTTTGTGATTTAGTCCAAAGATACAGTAAAGATTTCTGTTGGTGAAGACCACATCTTCAACAGCAGAAACATGACCAAGTGCATCAATGAATGGTTCAACTGAATAAAAGAAATAAAATTCCTCCTTTTTCAGCTTGGATTTGAGGTTTTTGTCAAACTGTGATTGTGAAAAGGTTAAGTTCATCTGCTGCCTGCAGTTCTTTCTCACATCTTTCACTGTCCTTACCACAGTACTTTAGATGGCAGACTCCTTGTACCTACTAATGTTGGGTTTTGGATTTGCTTCATTTACTGTATCAATATTATGCAGCTTTTCTATTTTAAAAAACCCCAGTCCTAGTCCATTTTGGGAAAAGCTGTCACTTATTATAGCAATTAGTAATATTAAACACGGATACGTGCCATGCAGATACATACAAAATATTCAACTAATATTAATGGTTACTTAACCTATTGTTAGATGGTATTTTGACAGAAGTGTTTAATGAGCTTTTTGCTATACTGCTACTTTACTCCCTGTTACTTCTCACCCAAATATTGGCTCCAGAAACATCTTACTTAGTTCTAAGTTTTTGAGTAGACAATGTATCTGAGCATACAACCAGAATTTTAATCTTCTTTCCTTCTAGAAACAGCAGCAGAAAAGCAGACTTGCTGGTACACAGATGGTATCTAGTCTGCTTATCTACTCAGTGTTATTAAATCTAGAACCCAAGACGGATTGCCAGCTTTTATTAAGAAGACCCATTTTTATTGCCACTTCATGAGACTCTTGAGTTTCCAAAAGATAGGATGATAACTGAAATGAAAAGCTTTTCATACATTTTTAATATCTCTACAAATATTGGAATTTTTGTGCAATAAAGATGATTTTTAATCTCATATCCTGAGACTCACAAATGACATACACTTACCTGGGCATCTGTGTTAGTCCCATGAATACCATCATCAGTACCAAATGTCCTTTTGCAGTCTTCTAGCCACTGCAAAATAAATATAAACAAGATTGAACATCTTCTGACACAGCAAACTGAAGACTGTGCTAAAACTGCTTAAGACACTTTGTCTTGTACATTCTTGGGTAATGTAAGAAATTGTGCTATGAAATAAATAGTTTACCAATGTTGTTTGCAGTGATGATATCCACTCCGATAGATCACTTTGGAACTTTTATTTCCTGTAGCCTTCATTACCCAAGATGGATATAGTACACTTCAGCACAAACACTAACCCATGATTGAATTGATACTGTTACAGGAAAATGTATGAGAGGGTGGAAGCAAAAATATCCCTCTCTACTTTCTGCACAAGTTTCACATTAATGTGATTTATCAGCCTTTAAAATATAGAACTAATTCACATTAATTCTCATTCCCCTTAAGAGAATACGCCTGTCACATTTCTTGGGACTACTTGAGAAACAGAAGGAAATAGAGCTCTCCTGTGTAAGTGCAGGTTTACAGGATGGAATGAAAAAACCCAAATTCTCCAGTGGGAGTTTAGCATCACCTCCAGTTCATACAAGCCAAGGAGATGAAGTATTCTTGCATTACACAGGGCAAACCTGCTGGTTCCACTTAGGGCTGCATTTAACTTCACTTCCTATATCAGACAATAAGTTTATTAATTTCAGTGGGCAGTCTCTTTTTCTACCTTTAACCAACCATGCAAATTTCTCAAAAAATAACCTCTATGTGTACTGGCATTCCCATGAATTTCTGTGTTTCTATAAAGCATTTATAGAATCAAATATGTTCTTTTTGGACAATACAGCCTGATCATCCCATTGATAAATTTTTCTGTACAGTGCCAGCAACTGCAAGCATGGTTATTACTGAAATAGGAGTGCATCATGTTGAGATAAAGTGTATAATACCATCTGAAATGAAGAATAGCCTCTATATATCCAAGGAGGAATAATTTAGCACTGCTTGTGTTTGGTATCTTGAATCTCAGAGGGAATCTTGGTGACCTTTTTCTAACCTTTGTCTGATGCAAGAAAAAGAAAAATGTGATTTCCCATCTGCTCAATTTAATAAAGGTTACTTAGTGAATTAACTAGGCCAGTGTGCTCATCAAGAGGAGAAATGGAATTCTCTGAACATCACAGTGTCAGTTTCAATTAGTGACATGGATACCAACATCCACAGCAAATCTCATTTTTCTTTTTATCAGCCAGCCTCCATCAGGAACAATGGAATAGGTTTGCACTGCAACAAACAGCAGCAGCAATTGGGAATCTAGTATTTCTTTGCACACACCACCATTTAAGACCTTTTTTTAAATCTTAGAACCAGTCTGAATAAAGGGTGTGCCTAGAATAGTGTGTGTATAAGCTTGCATTTGTCATTACATTTATCTGATTCAGTATCTTTATCCCTAATACACACATGAAGTCTAAGTAGTCGTCTTGCAATAAAATAGCCCAAGCCTTTCACTTTTTCAATTTGATTCATGTGAATGCCAGCAGTGAGAGTGACAAACATCATCTATTAGGATAAAGTTTAAACAACAGTTTTTCATTAAAGAAATTACCATAAGAATTCTCCCAGTGGTTGATTCTAGAGGATACCAGATTAACATACAAAAATCTGTTAATTTTTATTTACTTTATTATACAGTAACCCAACCACTTATTGGTAATTTTTCTGTATGTTTCTATGAAAAAACCAAGGGTCTGCATAAAGTTGATGAAGCATTTTGCCTTAATACTTTCAAATTTAATAGGATACAAAGCACAGCTGTGTGTAACAACAAAAATTCAGATTTTACTTGAGGAAGTCTTGTTCAATCTTTCCCTATACTCTGTTTAAGAGGACAGAGTAAGAAGACAATAACACATATATCTAAGATGTAGCTTAGAAGATTCTTAGTTTACATTTAAAATACACCTTAGAAAAAAAGGGCCAACAGCTAAAGGAATACTTCTAAAATGTTTTAGAAAAGTAAAGTATTTGAGTAGTCACTGCTTCCAAATTAACATGCTCAATAACCACTTAAATAATGCCCTAAATTGTCTAAATGACATGCTATCAAGAGTCAGAGATGATTGGTCAAAGCTAAAAGTTTCTTCCTTCTCAGTACTGCTTCTTTTTATTTATAAATGATTAAATAAAAATAAAACCCTGACAAAATGCTCTCAGTTGTTTCAGAACAATTCCTTTAACCCTGTGAACCTTCTTCCTGCTCCAGTCACTCACAGATCTGTGGCATAAGACAGGCTGACCACAGAAACATGTTACTGGACTCCCTTTTTGACAGAAAAAACAATTCCTTCACTATGATATAATGACAGAGGGCATCAAACTGATGTATTTGTATTTGTTTACCTAGTAAAATAAAATACAAAGAAGTTCTTAATATCCAGCATGGATTTATATCAATTTGAAACCTGGCAGTGCAAAATTAGATAATAATACCTTTAGTGCATTAGTTGCCATCTGAAAGGGATGTAATTTTAATTTGTGATACCTTGACAAATCAACAAAATACTATTGGTTATTGCTGTGATAAACTAGGCTAAATGGAGAGTTGATGTAAAATTCCTTCATGTTTGGACAGTCATCATTCTAATCACACACACATGAGTCCCTTTTTACCCTGTCACAAATCTTCCTGTCTGACCATGGGGCAAATCAGTTACACCCTCTGTGCCACAGGGCTGCTCTCTAAAAGGAGGAATGAAATACATTATGCTCTCATAGGAGTGCTGATAGCATTCTGCACTGAAGATTGCCAGACATGAAATATGACATTGAGTAAAATTATCTTAGTCATTAGATAAGCACTTTTTTCTGATTAAGCCTACAAGGCAAAATGTAGCTCATTATATTAGATCAAATAAATTGTTATTACCACAGAGCAGGGCAAAAAAATGCAGCAACTCCTTAACAGAAATGCTGGCCTGGATCCTGCAAAGAGTTTATCTTCATTAACAGTGCTGTGTGGCATACTTTAGCATTGGTTTCAAGGAAACCACATTTCTTTTGAGATCCTTTCCATAAAAAGGTGCATGTCTGCTCTATTCAACAGATGAGCTGTCAGCAATCTTTGAAAGGCAAAGGCCATAATTTCCTAATAAATTGAGCTTGATCAAGAAACATGGAGCCACTTGTGCTGCAAAATATCTGCCAAAGCATAATGGCTTGAATTCTGGTTCTGTTTTGCATTACTCAAACTTGCCTATACTGCCATTGTCACAGCCTCAGAGGCTGCTGACATCAGTAAAATTCAGCATGTTCAATCTTCCTAGGAATCATCATCTCTACAACAAAACCCCCATATATTCTCGCTTTCCCTCTATTTGCAAAACTCATTGTAGATCCATGTTTTCTTTTGGGCTCTTGAAATACAAATCTTACCTGAAGTTAGTATCTTACTTTCTGAAATTCACACATAGGTTCACAAAACCAAATATACAGACCTTTGCTACAGAAATTTTCTGTAGAAATTTTCTAAATTTCTTCTAAACTGCATTTCTTCGGAAAAAGCATATAACCACTAACATATACCTTGAAAACTAAACTGCATTATTCTAAGCAACACAAAAACATCATCCTCAATAAGATCCAGTTGTAAGATGAGCCCTAAATTTGTCTCTGTGTGACACAGCTGTAAAACCCCCATTACTTGTCAGTGCAGATTCGTCACCAAAAAGAAGTATAAGGAATTATTTAGCTAAACAAGTCAGTATCTGCGTTAGAATAAATGCATTGCTTTCTTGATTAGTTTTAATATATTGACCTGATCCTTGCATATTATGGGTGTTAATGCACTTGGAATTCCAGAAAGATAGTTATCTGTAAATGTCTTAATCTGGAGGTAAATCCCTAGTCTAATAAAATAAGTAGAACATAAATTTTAAAATTACCATTATTTATTGATATTCATGTTAGAAATACTTTAATATTTTTAAATTAGGAATGTGCTTTTCCCACTGTTAGTGGATTTGTGCAGTGTTATAATTAAAAATCAATTTCAGAAATATGTGCAACAAAAATGATTTACACATAATAAAAAACCCCTCAGGTTCTGATTATGGTAGTAAGAAAAGGAAACAGGATTTTATTTCAGAAGTGTTTTCCCACAGTTTACCTTTAGATGCCTTTGATGAGAGATAAGGACCTGCAACATTTTTTGATGACTAGGTTCTAATATTGTTGTTTTGAGATATAAGAGACTCACCTGTTCTGCTGCCTCTCTTTTGACATTATAGGTATCCAAATGTTCTTGGAGCTCTAGAACACTGAACTTCAATGTTTCTAGCAGGCCACAAGACAATAGCTGGAAGATAAAAGCAATCAAACTCTGTAGTCATGTAACATCTGACTATAACCCATACAGTCTAATATCTAAATTACATAATACAGAATCCCATGTTCACATTTGGAAAAAGAAATTAAAATTAGCTGGGCATGTAATCTGTGACACCTTTGAGCAAGTGAATTAACATATGTAGCTCTACCATTTAAATCAGTGAACAACAGTTTTAATTCCAAAATAAGAAGAGTAGTACCTAGTTAACACGTGAAAGAGAGATTTCAAAGCAATTTTTAGGTCTTTCATAATGAAGAATATTTGATACGCACATACAACTAGTGTAAATAGAACAGCCTGTAGAAGGAAGGAAAGGTACTGCTGCTGGATTGCTCCTGTAGCAGCCCAGGGAGTATCCACTGAGGGTTACTTGGTCTTCTCAATATACAAAATATACTACCAGAAAAGCTTGTGCAGTCTGTAAGAAACAGGACTTGGTCAAAGCAGGAACCACTGGACATTTGAAGACTTTTCTACTATTTATGACTACCTCTTTTAATATGGTATCAGGATCTTTTTTCCCTCAGGGACTGCTACCTCAGCTTTCTTCCACACCATTTCTCCCTGTAGTTTTATTTTCACTTAGGTTTTTTTATTAGTCCTTCTTCTGACACTTCCTGTAATAAACATCTCTAACATGACATTTCCTCCCTCACACTGGTCAGTCCTTGCACACAATAACAGCTCTGGACTTTATCAGTGAGAATTAATTTGACAAACAGGTTCATTTAATTTTCATTATTTGGAGAGGAAAGATTTATTTATACAGTATTTGTCAATGTAACAACACTAACGTGTGTATGTCCATGTACACATGTAAGTATTTGTGTGCTATATTTATTTATATCCTTTTTATATTTGTGTTTATATAGATTTGTTTTTTTATTTTAAAATACACATGGTGTTTTAGTTAGGCACTAGTGTACCTTTTCTTAAGGCTTCTTATCTTAAAGAATTTTTTTTTGTAAATTTCTACTGCTTTTAAAGTGACATAAGTAAAACAAAAAAAACATTACAGGTGGTTCCCTTGAAATGCACTATCTATATCATGATTTTTTCATTCTCATATTCTTAAGGTGAGAGCTTAAGAAAGAGTTGTCCCTTAGTACCAAGGGGAAAAAAGTAGGTCAGGGAAGTGTCTCACACTGGGCAGTAAGGTCAAAGATCGATCTACCGCAGCCCTGCAGCTGACAATGTCTAATAGCAGTTGTTTAAAGAAGGGCAAACCTGTGGTGATCCACCTGCCCCAGAGTGCTTTCTAAGCCTCTGTCAATGTGTTCTTCTGCATATTTACAGGATCTGTCCAGGGCTACTTCTTCCATGAATTTCTTAAGTGGCTTTTTGAAAACATGAACAGAAACCATAAAAAGTGACAGCATTTCACAGTTTATGTATCACATGAAGGACCTTGGTTCTGTATGTTTTGTAAGTCACTGCTAGCTTAATTTGATCAACCTTAACATCAATTAAGACAAAAAGAAAATATTTTTTATCACTTATCCATGGTAAGACATTGATTGACAGATTTATCTTCTAAAGGGCTAAAAATCCTAGCCTACACACTCATATCTTACATGTACTTATTTCATCATCCTTGTGATCTCTTTCATTTTTTCCAGTGCTACTACCTTTGCTCTGAGAGCAAGGGACCAAGACTGCCCCCAAAATTCAGGATGTAGGTATACTGGGAATATATACATTAACTCAGTGATATTTCCTGTTTTGCTCTCTCCTTTCTTGGTAATTCTAGCACAGGGTTTTCTTTGCCTGCTGCTAAACACTGAGCTGGCTTCTTGGATTAGCATCTATTATAATCAGGATTTCAACTTGCATGACAAAAGTAATTCCAAGTCTTCTCATTGTATATTTGTAGTGAGAATAGTAGTAGTGCATGTTCTTCTCATGCATCGCTGAATATATACATAAAACTATATAACAGAAAGAGGCAAAGTTGCTAGTAGATAAGTAGTCTTCCTTTTTCTTACTTGTGCAGAGAACATAGAATAAATATGAACAAGCAAGGAAGGTAAAGAGTAGTAAGGGAATGAAAGTGATATCTACTATCAGTAAGTTTCCTTACTGTTCACTGTTACAGCTGGAGCCTATTTTTTAAGAAAATGCATTGCTCACTGGTGGTTTCCAGTGTTTATGATACATGGTGGCTACTTAGGATTGTAATTCCCTTCTGATTTCAAAGTGTTTCTTTTTTCCACATATTAAATTTTGTATGTTACATGAAATGTTTAAACAGACAGATATTCCAACATGCAGGTTTGAGATTCTTACCGTTTCTGCATCCACAAAGACTGTTGGACATTCTGAACATAACATCATCACTTCCAGAGAACTTTTAAACTTTGTTCCAATGCGCTGTAGACTTTCACCAAGAAAGCTGACTGAATCATTTGTTATAGATACAAACTTTCTTTGAATGGTCTAGAAGTCAAATCAGAAAAACATTTATCTTACATTGTGTTTTACTACTCTTCTGGCTTTTTAGGTAAGAATTTCAAAGCAAATTTCTATCCTGACAAGTTTTCATCACATTATGTTTTTTCATTAAATGAAAAACTAATATGCAATTTTCTCTGAATGGTTATGTAAAATCAACTCTGGAAAATGCAATAAATCAATAAAACCAACCAGTATCTATACAGACAAGTACTCCTTTCATATCTAGGCCTCCACCTTAGTATAGGTAGATGACAATTTGCCTTTACACAGTACAGATAGTTCAATTTATTTTCAAGTGTTTGTGTTGCAGAAAATCGCTATGAGTCAGTATGCAACTTGCATAGCGCAATCTGTGTCTAAAACTGCCATCTGCAGGGTTTCCACCTTCTTCAAAAATCAGTTCTGAGTTTATCATGTTTGATTATGCAGACTGTCAGCTTAGCCTAATGTAACACTGCACTCTGCTATGTACTATTTCATTAATCCTGGAAGTTACATGTAGAAAAAAATTATATAAAGACTATACAGACAGCTGCAAAGTTAAACACAGGAACAAGGAGCCAAAAGACAAAATGGAAAGGTCCAGTCAAACAAGGCCTCCCAAGTATCACTTGATCATGTTAACCCTCCTCTGTACCCAGTAACAACTCCTCAGGAACATTTTTTGCCCATGCTTGAACACTGATTTGCTATTGTGCAGAGTATCCAACTTTCCAGCTGTTAAGCCAAGTTTCATCCTTCCTTAGCTCCCTCATTAATGAGCACAAGAGAATATGAGCTCTCATTTTACCACTTTCAGGAAATGAACGAATGTGTGGGAACCGACTGCAGCTAAGCTTTGGTATAATACAGACAAACCAAATCCCTGATGTCTAGATGATGCAAAAAGACAAAAAATCTACAACCTGTAACAGAAATTTCATGGCACTGTGGCCATGAAATTAGTTTAACTTAAAATGGAAAATGGGTATAGATGTGAAAACAAATTATTCCATGGGAAAGGCAGAGCATGAATTCTTCACATCAAAGTTACTGCCCATACATGGGATAAAATGTGCTAGTGTGCATCTTTCACTGAGGAATTTATTATGATATGCCAAACAGCAAGCAAAATTAATATTAGAGATACAAGAAAGGGCTGGAGCCATAAAACCTTGTCCTGAATATTATCTTAGCTCATTTGGCACATTGCCTGTATGTAAAATGAATCAATTATACTTATTCTACCCCACAGGAATTTGGAAAGAAGCATTACTTTTAAAATGTAAAATCTCATCCCCTACATATAGGGAGGAGGGAGCCAGAAAAATTAACCCATAGGCATTTTGTGTTGGACAGCAGATCTATGAGGTAAATATAGTTAAAAAGAGGCATTTAAAACACCCAGCTCCAGTGGATCTCCTAGTGTTTCAATTACTTCTCTGCAGAAAGAAACCTTTTTCTCTCAAGACAGATGCAAGATAAATTCATTAATGTTTGTCATGCTGTGATCCCATAAAAATGACTCCCACAAAAAAAAAAAACCAAACAGGAGAAAGACATTAATTCTGTAATCATCACAGAATGCAGGTAATGTTCAGAAAATAAAAGAAGGGACACAGCCTGGACTAAGAGCTTGCAAGAAACACTGAACTGTGGTTTTTTTTGAGCTTTTCTCAATTTTTGTTTGTTTTCTGAGCAGGTTTACTCCTAGGCAATGAATACATCAGATATCCAGTGGAAAAATAGGGTATGACAGTGTAACATTACTTCAAGCAGTCTTTTTCTCGTCTGCTTTTAATTTGCTTGCTAAAGCTTCTTGCTACCATGATCTTGTGGCTTTTTCAGTTTCAAGGGAACGAATAGTTTAAGAAGTAAGAGGAAAGGATTTCAGATGAGCAATCATACACAGAGAATTCACTGACCTGAAACAATCTTGAGAAGACATGAAAAGTATAGACGGCACAAGATCCATCTGTGTCTGACAGCATCTGATTGACGTGGCAGCGCCAGGCTTGCTCTTCATCATCGTACGGCACTGGCTGGAAAGCTGCCAATATGGCAGAAAGAAAGGGGGAAGGAGGAGGGGAAGTCTGCACTTCTGGGAAACCATCCTGTTCTTCTTCATCTTGGCTACAAACAGTAAATAACAGAAATTACCTCCTCAGCAAACTTTTTAGGAAGAAAACACCTTCCTTTTGGCAAGAAGAAAAAAAATAAGAATTTTGGATTCAGAATAGCATTTTGTAAAATAAATAACAGATCGACTAAGGTAACTACGAGCCAAGAAAAGAGTAAGCAGTCAAAAACTTTTGCTACTGCAATATATTAAAAATTGCTTATATTCTCCAAAATTTACTACTGCATGTCAGTTCTACACAGAACTACAGACAAAGACATCTGGAGGTTATATATAGGTATATATATATACACAGCACTATATATATGGACACCAATTAGGAATAGGCATCTTTTTCTTGCCCCCAATAACTGAAGTAACATCCCATTCTTCAAATTTTTATTGATCTGAACAGATGGTCCACCAATATCTGCAACAAGTTTTAGCCTTCCTTAAGGGAAGTACAAGAGCTCATTTGGCAATGTAATAGTGCTTTATAGCTGTCTTAAGTAACAGAAGCAAATGGAGATAGATCAAAACACTCATTTTTATGGGCAATCAGTTTAACGGGCCTTTGTTCACAGAACAGTCCAATGTCATACTTTCCATTAGGCACCAAACATCCAATAAAAATATCAAACTATAAATTAATCAATGCTATTACTTCCAATCATTAAAATAACGATTAATCTAAAATATTCTATATTACAAGGGATGATACATTTTGACATTTCTTCTTGTATAACCGTATGTAGGTAGCACAAATATGTGTAGGAGGATTCCAAATATACAGGTAGTTTATTAAAATAATCTTTTAAATCACATACACTATTCCTCTATGACATCTGCCTCATCTATAATAGCACTAAGTACATCTTAAACAAGACTTAAACAAATCTTAAACAAGAAGTATGGGTGCTGGTTTCAGATACCTTCATTTTAGTAGCACAAAGCTCAAAAGCTAAGACAAATCCCTTTTGATTATCATCTGTAAGCGAAGTGTCAAAAAATATTTTCAGATATTTCCTAACTAGTGTACCAGTGCTATCACCTCTGTCACTCTTTAGACTAGAGCTAGGGGGTTTTTCATTTGCTTGCTTAGTGTAAATTAAATACAACCTTGAGGGATTGTTCAGTTGCAAATGAGGAACTAAACTGCTCTTAACTGGTACCAGCCTTGAATTCTCACAAGGCATACACAGTAGGTCATGTATGGGATCACAACAGACAAGTTTCTGTCTCTCCCAGTAAAACCTTCTCAAGCAAATTCTTTTGTATCTCCTGATGTCCTCTTTTCTGAAAAAGCCTCCTTAAGAGATCTCTCTGGAAGAATAGATGTCAAATCTATGTTCCTATATATACCAAGTCTCTCTATTATTCAATCTAAACTTCTGAACAAATTTTAAATATGAACAAGCCTATGATCAATTTGGATTTTTTTTTATTCTTTTAGTTTGTGATTTTACTTGTTCCTTTTGTTCGTCTTGTTTCTTTTCCTTCCTTCTTAGACTTCCAGGAGACTTAGAGTTTCACTTTAAATATGATTCAACCAGTTAGAACTAACTTTAACTTTCCATCTCAATAGTTATTTTTGCTTTCCTTATTAAAATGAAAAAAAATGTTATTTTACTTTAAAATGTCTTAGAATATAGAAATATACAGGAGACTTATGAACCTTAATGATGAAAATAACCCGTGAGGAAATTCAAAACAAACTGACCTGACTGCTACAGGAGCTTTGATTTAAAAAAACCAACTTTTTCTCCTGTTTTTTTCATGTCTTTGGGTACTGCTCTAAGTCAGAGGAGGTCAAGAGCTTTTCTCTGTTATACTGTTTGCAGCTAATTTTTCACATTTCTGTTCTACTGATGGTGAAGAAAAGTGCTAATTTCTTTTATTCAAGAATTTTCATATTTCCCTGCACAACGGTTTTCTTGTACCAGAAACAATTGCTGAAAAAAATATTAAGTTTAGGTGCTATAACAGGCAAAACTGATCAACCATTATTTCAGATATGCAAACTATAATTTTATATTTTTGTATTATGGGATTAATGGAAATCTCCATCCAGAGAAAAGCCTGTTTGATAATGCACTGATAACATGTAATTTCTGTTACTTATAACCAGTATTAATCTTACCTAGACAAACCTGAGAAGTCAGCTTCTTCTTCCTCACATCTCTCATCTAGCTCTTTCAAAGCAAGAGTGACATCCTCTTCACAGACAGATTCAGAATAGCTTTCAGGAGCTGCTGCCTCTACCAGTTCTGGGGTTTCTTCCAGCTCCAGAGACTCGTGACAGACCAGACATTCTTGCTGCTCATGCAGTAGGTACGAGCCAGTGTCTTCACTAGCAGTGCTAACCTGTTCATCCCTCACTGCTGAACTGCCTTCCTGTGAATCACACATCCTTTCATTAGTGGTACTGTCAGGGTCTGTGTATTCTTAGCAGTTTTTATTATGGTAAACTAACAGTTATAAAAGATTATTTACAAATACTTTAACTATTCAGGTCTTTGGCTTGTTCACACAGCTTTACTGGGGCAAAGACAGGCAGCCTATTTGTAATGTTTATAACTTCTGGTAAACATTAGTATCCTAGAATGTGACTTATATAGAGCAAATACAATTTCTCAAATACATTTAATTAAATCTGTTAGAGAATACTGATAGAAAAATATGCAAACAGCCTCAAACTTAGTGAGATCAAACAAACCCAAGACTCATGTTTTACTTTTCTAGGTAAGCGTCAAAATGACTGCCTTATGCTTGCCTTTGGAGTCTAGTGCAAGTACCAGAATACTTTTTCTCCTTTCCACTCTCCATTTTAACAAATTTCTGAAGCATAACTACTTAGCAACAGTGTAATAGATAAACAGTGGAAAAGGGACATTCCACGGTTTTTATTATTTTGCCATTACTACAAATGTGAGCATCTTTAAGCGTTTTACCCTGAATCTCTAAATGCAGGCTTTCATTAACGGGCAATTACAGAGAGAGGATAATTAAACTCATGTAGGTAATATTAAAACAACTCTTTCTCCCTTCCTCCATTAGCATTATTATATTCATTAACATCACTATATTGAACAGACGAATTAAGATTCAGTTAATTTATGATGAATTAATTTTAAACCTTTATATTAGATTTCTCTGTGGAATAAAAATAACACTTGCTATGTCCTAAGGACACAAATTACCACATATTTTCATTCTCAGTATGCTGGTCTTCCTCTACTGGCATATTCAAAACTGGTCAAGGAACCTTTGGACAGCCTCTAAGTATACACATCATTTCATGGTTTTCAGCAGTTGAAACAGATCCTCTGACACATTAAATAACTGTATACATATTAGAAAAGACAATTCAGCTTTAAACAGAACCACATAATTTTCTTTCACAGTGACCCTTACCAAATCTCACTTTGATTATGGCACTCCTCAATGTGACACTGCTGCCATTAGACACAGCTAGTGACTTCACTTATTATGCCTCTTTTGTTAAAGTAAAATCTGGATTTTTTTTTCACAGAAGAGTCATTTTGTCCTACTGAGCAGCTGAGGCACATGGGAATGCAGGGCACTTTTACAAAACCTCAGCAAAATACTTTGGGTTGAACCAATGGTCCATTTCTGTTACAGGTGCTAACATAGGATACAGAATTGTACTGATCGTGACTGGTAAATATACACATGAGAGATGCACTTTTTGAAAATATGCTTATTAATAATAAATTTACTGCCAAGTTTAAATCTTCATTGTGCTATGACTCCTGATTTCATTTTCAGTGTGTCATTGGACATTACTACCAGTATGAATATTCCTTAAGTATCTTAAAAAGCTGATTTATATAGTTATATGGTTACCAATGCCACAGAACCTTGGGAAAATTACTTCTACTAAACCTCTCCCTCACAAATCTACAGTGCAAGCGAGCAAAATAGAGAATCATCTTAGTCAGAAACTTTGATATGCATTAGCCTGTAAACCATATTTTTTGAATAAAATAATTCTTTTCAGAGGGACAGTAAATTCTAAGTCTAACTGGAATGTGAAACCTCTTTTTTGCATTTTCTGGGAATCAGCCAAATACATTTAAGTAAACAATTAATTTAAATACAGCATCCCTATGAGACAAACAAGGAACTCAATTCATTTAACCAGCACACTCCTGTTTATGAATAATGGCTTCAATTTTTCCCATATTGTCTTAGATAACTTTGATATATACTTATTTATATTAAAAACATTTTGATAACTGACAGTTGGCATACAATGAAATGCTTGTGCTGAGAGAGCTTTATACATAAAGTACAGGAGCACAGGAAAAAACAACTGCCCTATGCTACAAGTTGTACAGTATAAGTATTCAGAATAAAATCCATTTTACTGGCTTCATAAATATTTCAAGATGAGTCAATAGTGTGCATATTTTCAAGCTCATTCTAGTAAGAGGCATAAGGCCAGCTCACTTTTTGGGCAACAAAATCCAACCAGATAGCTAAGTCTTGTAGAGTAATAACTGTGAGTGTTTGAATTCTGCTTGAAGAAACCTGTATAGTTGTCCAAATCTCATATTCTAACAAGCACAAAATAAACCTGGAACACATCATATCTAGTGAATGCATTTGTATGCACCTGCAGTATTTTTTTAATATACAGCAATTTGTTCTGAATGCTGCCTAGTCAAATAATTATTTTATAGCCCAGTTCAAATGTTTTCCATATTTTAAAATTACAATGGTGCTTTTTTGTGTGAATATTTTCACCTGCATTATAGCAGCATAGTGATTTTATAAAGGGAGCTGCAGAAGAACAATGAATTCTAAGGGCAGGCTCAGAAAGAACTATGAAAATGTAAAAATTAGTTACAGCTGAGGATGTACCACACACCAACAAGGGAGAAGACAGGAGTTTTTTGTGGTGAATTTAATTCTTTAAAATTCCAGCTTATATATTGCTTCTTGCTCCTGAAATCTTAACATAAAGCATCTATTCTGTGTGCAAAAAGTTCACCCAGATAAGGTGTTCTTCCTCAAACAAAATTCTTTTGTATCAAAAATGGATGCTGTAGATGAGCACAAGAAGTGACAACAATTTGTCTGACAATCTAAACACAGGTGCTCTACAACAGCTGAGACAATTTATCAACAGCAGAGTAATGAAACGCTTTTTTTAAAAAGCATTATAGATAATCATAATGGGAAAATGTGGGGGAAAGCATTTTATGAGCATCACAATATTTACGCCTGTAAAAGGTGAGGATTTTATCACAGGAAATCAGCCACTCTCCCTTTATTAGACTCTTTTGTTACAGTTGTCTTCATTAAATATTAGCTGCATCTGAGGTCTGCCTGCTAGTAAGAGCAATTTTTCTAGTAGCAAACAGGTAAACTAGAGCCTTTAGAAAATTGAACTAGTCAGTAGATTGTTTGAACCAGGTTGGCTGAAGACTCATTCTTAAGTGTCAACAGTGCACTCACTGGTTAGTCAAATAAACATAGGAGTGGCTTAATTTTCTGGAATACTCAATAAAACTTCATGCATAGTTAAAGATAGGATTGGCTAATACTATGCAAACAAAAATAAGATTGCTACTATCATAAATAATTTTAAATGAAGAGATAAGAAGTCCACCTAAACCAAGCCACTTAGAGAAAAATTGTAGCACATGACAGCTTGTTTTAAATTAGGGATGTCTTTTTAAATCATTCAAACATTTGAAAACACAATAAACTGAAGTACTCACAGATCTGCAGGCGGCCATTAGCTTGAAATCTGTCTCAGTCCACATGGGCCTTTCCAAAAAAGTACACCACTAGCATCTGTAGTTCTTACTAAAGGATTATTTAATGGAATCAACTGCTAACACAGCTGGCCTGAGGTTTTATTCCCACATAGCACCAATCACAACCCAAAAGAAAGCAAAAAACAAAAAGGGGGGACAGGGGGAGGGAAATAAAAAAGTATTGGAAAGAAAATGTCGCTCAAGAAGGATTTCAACCATATCAAGTAAAAGCATTTTGAATATTAGCCTGTTTCATTCTGCACCATGAAATGATCATGATCAGCCCTTCAAGAATATTTTTAACCTGTGGTAAGTTCCCTCAGTCCATCCAGAAAGTCTCCATGCTGAGGGAACATTTTGTAAGAACATGCCAACAGGTTAGAAATATTAAAAGCAAATCAACTAATCACTGTAACAGATGAAAATTCAGTTGAAAAGAAAGCCAAAGTTGCTACTAAAACTAGAAGGAGCCCAAATCAGCCATGCACCAGCCCACATTTCTCCCCACCTCAGGCAGCTGGTTGCTAGAGTTATCTAGAGAAGAAGCCTCCAAACTTGGGGTCTCAGTTCTGATTTGAAGCACCTCTTCTGTTCCCACACTGCTAGTGGAATCTTGAGACTGAAGTGATAAACCAGCATGATCTGACACTGTTTCATCTATGGCAGAATCACTGATTAACTACGACAGAAAAGAAAGAAACAAAATTCTTCAAAGGAAACACAAATTTCAGGTAAAGAATACATTACTTTCAAAATAGGTTGTTTCAGTATTGTTAGCTATTTGAATTTATTCACATATGATGAATTTCACAGTTTTACACTATAACTATTACAAAGCATCACATGCATTTCTGCAACATTTCACTTTGGAAAGATGCTTTTCCTTTAAGGAAAACTATTTTCTTTCTTGTTTTCAAGTTCTTTTTGCTAGACTGAAACCCTTGAAAGGCAGAGATTTTGTTGGGAGCAACATTAATACAAGCTTTGCCTAAAGTCCGAAAAGCAACATACACATCAAGCTGCTCCCTATCAAGTCAACTTTTTCTTAATTTCATTTATGCAATGCAGAGAGACTTTTGAGTGGCCAGCATTCTTGATCTTCCTACGTTAAATGTACAGAGGTTTCAAAATCCATAATTAATTTAGCAATTTCTGTGCTTAGACCTCCATATGACCACTTAATGCTCTTGATCTTATTTAGCATTTGGAGTGGTTTTTTGATCTAGAAATCCACAAAGATACACACTTTATATATAATAGATGCAATTTTGTGCTTATATTTAAAGAAATGGAAGTGTAAAGATGCTAAACAATTATTAGTGTTCTAAAATTATAGATCTAAAATTATAAATTATGTACCACCAATGTCATAAAGTAACTTTATTCCTTCATTGATGAAGGAAAAAAATGAACAAGAAGCTTAGCCACATTAACTTAGTTCCTTACTATGTCACTTAGGCTGAAAGTGTCAGCCACACTTATCCATTAAATGTGCTAGGGAAAGCTAAAGTTCTCGGATTTCTTCCACAGAAAAATGACCTACCATCTGTGAACGAGACAGTATCTGACTTGCAGTCAGTGCTGCTTCTTCTTCTGAAGACTCATCAGTATCCTCCTGGTTGGTCAAGTTCAAGCTGGGTGTGCTACCAGAGTATTGGCACTCCTGAAGGGACGGTGTGTCTCCTTTGTCAATGCTGTCAAGAGAGCGCCTGCGAACGCCCCAGTTGAAGTTGTCCATGCTTTCACCCTGGAACAGAAAAGTATGCACACATCTGGTATGTACATGTTTCAACATAATTAAGTTAATACACAAATGAGACAGAGAAAACATGAGTACTGAATGCATCATGAACAGAGTTTCAATCAGCCCTTTAGTTTTATTAAAATTTTAAGTACCTTGGTAAATGCTTGTAAATAAAATATATGGCAAAGGAAGTAGAAATATTTTGAATATCTTCTTGGAAAGTAACTCAATATGTAATCTAGAACTACATCAGTATTGATTTTATAATCTGACTAGAAAGTACAAACACATCACAGACAACAACAGATGAACAAGCCAGGGCACCAGGCTGCAACTTACCTGCAGCTCCTGGTTAGCAAAAAGGAAAACACATATAATTAGAAAGAACGAGGACAAACACTTAAAGATACTCTAGAGCCAGGGAAAAATGTTTTATTACATAGGATTTGCCAACAGTAAAAGACTGATTCAAGCTCTGGAAAAAAGCTTAATCAAAAAGCTAGTATTTAAAATAATGTCTCTTTCTAATGAGATTAAAAAAAAACCACAACAAACTGACAACAAAACACTAAAATCAGCATGCTCATGATACATTTTCTCTAGTGTAACATGTAAAGCAACTGTTCCAACAAACATTGATGAAGTTCTTTAACTAACACACATGAATCTATACTGACCACATCCAACTGACAAAACACTATCAACAATAATTATATACAGGGTGTAGAAAAGATGATGTTGTCCCTAACTGTTTTACCAGCTACTTTGTGTCAGTTTTATGAAGCGCACCCTGAATACCAATACCCTGGGGATCCATGCTTGTGCATTTTCAAGCTGGGATATTTGTGTTGCAAATGTCCATCATACTAAGTGGCATCCATATCTTAAAAACACTGTTATTTTAATTCACAAGTACAATAATGATCTTTAATTTTCTCAAGCACTTCATCAACCTTCAACAATTCAGCTAAGTGATAGGGAAAACCTGGTGAAGTTCACTTCACCAGTCAACAGTTACTGTAACACCACATCTAGCCCCAAACACAGCTCCAAAAGTGCCTTAACAGTATCTTTTGTGATGACTTAAGAAATCACCATGACTCATTAAACATGCAAACTAAACATTTTGTAATCTCTTATTCTCTTGGTGATTTCTTTTCCTCGGAAGAGGATGAAAAGTTATCGCAAAGCAAAATAATTTCAAGTACAACAAAGTACTACTACTGTGGGCTGAAGTACTTAAGTTTAATCTGGATATTAATGTTAATGCAAAAGCCCTAGTTCATACTGTTGGCATTTAATTATAAGCAATAAAGAACATTCTATATTTTTGGTGAAAAAATAAGCCAGAGCTCTTTATCTAATGTTTTAATACCACTGAGACTCAATGCTGAACTTGTATTCAATGCAGGAAATGGTGTCTGAATAGTGTGTGGTTACATCTATGCAATAGACCATAATGAGCCTGTACTTTTCCTAGAAGGTGCAAATACTGGCTGAAGTGAAGCAATACACAGGAAGCAGGAGGAAAGTGAGATAAAACTAAAGAATTAGGGGGGAAAACCTGTAAAGAGGTCTAGAAAAATCAAGAGAGGAACAATCAGTGTTTAGATAGGTAGATATTCTTAGTAGCTTGTGGACTCATGACTAGCAAGGATTTCCTTTACTAATTCAATAGTTTGTGCAGACTGTAACAAAACCACTGCAAGAAACTATAAAACATTCTACTTTTTCCTCCCCAGTCCTTTTATAGTCATACTTTTAAGCTTCAGCAAATTCTGGTCTGAAGCATTTTATTGATCTGAAACAAGTAACAGTTGTTAACAGAAGCTTCACTATTTCTCAATACTTATTTTTGTTTCACCTTCCCTCTCTCTTTTTGACAGAAGAAGTAAAGGAAATACAAGAACTGCAACGTACCAAATATAATGTAAAAGTCAAAGTGAACAATTATAGAGAGCAATTCAATTGTATATAATGAGATAGTGTATCATACAGTTTGTTACTTTGAAAGCCTTTCATCAAGTTCTCAAAATCCAGAAACATATCAGAAACAATGATTATGCCATTTTCTTAACACACTGTCCATAATTAAGTTTTCTCCTGCATGGTACCCAGGTGCTCATGCTGACATTAACTTACACTGTCATATCACTTCACTTTCAGATAGTCACTTAAATCCTTCCAAGAAACCTCAACTCTTCCCTCCAAAACCAGCCAACAATTTGCAACAACTTAACCCTGCGAAGTTTTTGGCCCAGATTTCTCTATCTAAGCTCCATCATGTCATAAATTTTTCTGAATTGGATTAGCTAGTAGGGCTGCCAATTCCTTGGAATTGCACCAACACAACCTTACTTTTAAAATGCTCTCAAATGGAAATACACAGAAGAAACCCCAAGGTCTCACCTCCGCATCTTCCAATTCAACATCTAAAAAGTCAAAGTCTTTAAAAACTCCAAATTGTTGTTCACTGGTATTGTCTTCTACAGCCACTTCCTCCTCTTGAATCACTTCTTCTGTTGCTGAAATTAGACTAGTTTGTTGATCTCCAACTTCCAAGTCTTCATTAGAAGAAAACACAACCTGCAGACACAGGTAAAAACAGAAGTAAGAACTTCCAATTTCTGTAGCACCAAAAGTCAGCTATCCTGCTTCCTGCCATTTAATGGAATTAGTGGCAGGCAGTGTGTCTACCCCTGTACTGATAACACTTTGCTTCAAGACTAGTTGGATTTTAAACTACATCTTGAAATTAGTGGTATCGTTCTCCCCTTAATGTAACATAGAGTTACAAAGATATAAATAGAGAGAAAAACATATCACCCAAACTTCATTTTCATAACCACAATATCAGTCAAATTTAAGAACAAAAGAATCCACCATAATAACCATCCACATGACACAGACCATATTGTTTTCACCTGCAAACTTCTGTGGAAGGACTGTACACCTTTAAGAGGGATCCAATACTGAGGTACTGTGGCCTTCACAAATGACAATATTCTGTTTATTTCCATACACTGTTTTTTAATACATCCAGTTCCAGCTTTCAGGCATCTATTTTAATTTATTTTAGCTTCTTCCACTAGATTCAAGATCCTTCTCCCACCAATATTTTCCTCAGGTAAGAACTGTTATACCATAATAAAAAAATATGTTCTACATGATAACCAAGGTAGGCTATGCCCTCTGTTTTAAAAGCTGTCAATGTCATCACCACCATCAAGCATAGTACGCCAGTGGGGTTCTTTACACAGAAGTAAAACCATCAACCTGTTTTTACTCAACAGTTAAGACTACTGATCCTATAAATAACTATGCTTCAAGGTATATGACCCATTGGTTATTTTCAATGATATGATATTTTCAATACAGCACCAACACCCTTGCAGTCCTCAGCTACTGCTACCCCTTCATTCAAAAGCATCTGTAATGGACGAGGTAGAGATGTAGTCTCTACTACATCTCTAGGGGAGATCTAGTTCAATTCTCTTTTCAAGCCAAGACAGCCATGCCCACTGGAGTCCTTGAGGACTAATAGTAATCCATTACTTCTGGTGCTTCTTTTTAATCTTTTGATTGCATTTGTGAACTGCTGAACCAAAACTAGCTTGTCCAAATCCACTGTTCATAACTTCACCAACAACTAAAAATGCAATAGCATTCAGCTAGTTGAGTTCAAAAACCAAAACAAACCACCATCACCACTTACCGAAGGATTCTTGGGAAGACCAGAATCTGGACCACACAGAGAAAGCACATTCATTAACTTCTCCCTAGTCCTTCTCTGAAAAATATACCAAAGAAAATCACATAGCATGGCAGCTGCTGGAGGTCCAGGTAAAAACAGAAAACATTTGCATACTCAACTAGTCATATTGCATATTGACATCCTCAAAAAACAATCTTAAAATTTTTTACTTTTCACTAGTATCAGCTTTTAGTTTATGCCATATTAATTTACTGTTTTGCTATGACATAATACAGACTTCAAATAACACTTCAATACATTTTTTTTAATACATTCACAAACACTGCCTCTAACATATTTATAAAGAGTGTTTGAGGCACAATGTACCTGAGATGGCTGTGGTCTCTTCCAGCTGACAGGAACCAGTGCATTTGAATTGGAGCCTGATGAAGTTGAAGAAGTGCTCCGGGTCACAGCAATGACTTTTGGCTTCCCATTTCTACCAGCTGCACTGTGTTGATCACCATATTTATTCCCAATAATTGGTGTCTAGCAGAGACAACAAACACTTTCTTAAAATTCTGTATTAATAAAGACCACATATTTGACTTTAGAATTTAGCATTATATGAATTGTAGGAGGGTTGGTCTGTTTGTAAGCATTCTGTAAAACCCATGTCTAATCCACTGAGCCTTGGTTCACTGGGAAATACAAAGTTGAATACTTGTACCCTATGCAGCAAGGGCCATTCTTCCCACTTGTGTGGCATTGAATTATGCACATTTTATGTGACAATCCAATTATATTTTAAAACACACTTTAAAACCAAATGCGTTCCAAGTTTAAAAGATGCAAAGCTGCTCTGTAGAATCATTCCCTGCCATGAACAAATTGTTTTCACAGACCAGCAACTTCACAAACACACACACACTTCTGAAAAAACAATGATCAAATTCAACTCTTTTGACAGCAAATGCTAACCCAATGAACTCTGTGGGAATTTATCTTATCTCTCAATTATCCACATGCCCTGAAAGTTCAGTAGTGAATGTGAATTGCCAATGTAAGTAATGTTCCTAAGACATCTATATCTCCTATCATTATATAGAGTCAGCTTCAGGCAGGGGCTCTAACTTCGGATCACTTCTAAAGTTTCTACAATTTTCATGTCTCTACATTACACTGAAGTCACTTGTCCCTGCTCCCCTTTTCAGATGTAGAATGAGTATCATTGGTGGCAGGGGTGATATTTTAACCACAGGAGGTTTTTCTCCAATTGTATCCCTCTTATACTGAATTTCCTACATTTTGTATCCTATCCCCTCCTCTAAATTTCCTCCCGCTTCCAAATTCATGCCAAAACTGCAGTACAGGGTTTTAATCCTCTCAGCCCTTGAATGCACAGCCCTTCATTTGTTGAAAGCTTGGTGTGTTCAGCTGCAAGCAGCAGCCAGCTGCATTGTCTGCTCTCTGACATAGATGAGATACCCTTGAGAACAACCTTACTGACTTTCAGTAATTCACTCTCCAGATATTCAAAAGGGGAAAAGGCAAACAAACATCATGAAAGAATTTGAAATTTATCTTCCAGTATCACTCTCATTTACAAGTACGTAAAACTTCAATATCTGCCATTCTTAAAAACTTATAAATGTAGAAGGCTACAAAAAATAACACCTGAGTTTGTAACAGCAAGTCATAAGTTTATTGTCATCTAAATATAATAATTACCTCTGATATATCAAAATGAAAATCTAAGGTCTTCCCAGGTAGCTCCTTGGAGACATTATTAAAAATTTTTGTGAAAGAGATTTCTGGAGATCCTATGTCACCTCCATAAGACTTTGGAATATCATTAGGCACAACAAGGCTTGCTGATCGAGACACCACCAGTTTCAAAATATTAAGGGCTTCCTTCCAATATGGACTCTGAAGAGAACATACATAAATCACACAACAATCCCTTCAACCAAGACAGCAATTTTTATGTACAGTAGCATTTTGTAAGAATCCCCAACCCAAAACCTCTGATCTATTACCCATGGCTGAAGGGGCTAGCACAGGTGGGAAACTTCAGACCCTGAAGTGCCAGGAAAGCAGTGGCCATCCCATGGAGCATGGTCAAGTCCAGCTAAGCAAGCTCAGTAGCTCCAGCTCACTGGGCCAGCCACAACCAGACCAGAGTCCATGTCCCTCCATCCCTGTAGTTACACCATGTTTTTTGCCATTGTCTAAAACTGCCCTGTGAGACTCAGGACACAGAAACTGAGAGTATTTAACTATCACTTAACTAGAGTAATTGATAGCACTTAAACTAATAATTCCACCTCTGGCCATCTTTAATTATTTTACAGTTATGGGGAGAGTAAATAGAATTTGAAACAAGCAAAACTATTCCTTGAAACACATGAGGAAATACAAAAGATTTTAACAAAGAAGTGAAAACATTTACAAAGCTTTTAGTATCAAACCAACGGAGTGCTTAAAAAATGCTATGAAAAAGTGTGAGAATATAAGAGGCAGAGACAGAGTTAAGTGGACTTAAAAAATGATTAAGACAATGTAAATAATTCAGTGGTTTCAATTACACACGTTGTGAAAAGAATCAGAAGAAGAGACAAAATAAAAGCAGCTTTGTGCAAAGATTAAGATTTACACTCCCAGAAATGCAAGGATTCTGCCTGAAACTTAAATCTTCCAATTTTTGAGATCAGCATGATGTCTGATATTTTTTTTACTTAGGAGGCCATGTTTGTCAAAATATTATTTTATTGCATTAAAAAAAGTAAACAGCCTTTTTAATTCTCTAAGTAGTATATGCTTTATGCTTCTTTGTAGATAATGAGAGCCTTCAATAATCTCCTCAATTTCTGTGCATCATAAGCATAAAAAAAGGAGTCTCAAACTGGAACTATCCTGTAGCAACTGAGATTTATTTACAGCCATTGTCATTGCAGAGGACTGAAAAGACCCAAAGCTTAGTATAAAATTTAAACAAGACATGATAACTTATGATCTTTTCTTTTGTCATTTACAGTAACACAATTTATTTTATCAAAAATATGTTAAGACTTCTCTGGAATATTTTTTTGCTACTACCATCTTTTGATAGCTTACATCTAAGATTACATTCCATGGTAGTGTGGGCTTACATAGAAAGCTCAGAGAGGGGTTAGAGGTGAAGCAAGAAGCTACCAGGCCATAAAAACTATAGCTAATGCTAATCATTTCATTTTGCCTAATGCACTCTGACTGGAGCACAATATCTAAAGTACATATCCATCAATAACAAAACATTCAGGGAACATGACTTTCCTGGTTAATTATGATTAAACCATTTGACTGAAATACATTCAGCAATAATGGAATTCAGAGAAAAAAGAAGTGAATGTTGTGCACTGAAATGGTTTTATACTCCAGGCATTTTTATAAAATCTTCAGTAAGATACTAGACTTTCTTCTGTGTAATAGATTTTCAGTAAATTTGTGTTTCGAGTACAAAGGCTTAAATTACCTAGGGCAAAACACTGTGGTTCATGTTTTGGGGACTTTCTTTAATAAAAAATGTACTCAATTTTGTTAAGGTGCACCTTCAAGTTCGTCACGGATACATTACTGAGAGTGATTTAAATATACATTTAACCGTAAAATTTTCTTTTTAAAACATGTACACATAAATAAAACATTTGTCCAGTTTAGCAGTAAACATTTCCTTGTGTTTAAATAGCTGAAGGATCATCTTCTCTAACTATGTATGACAAGTTGCCTACATCTGTACGTAGATGCACATTCACCCAGATAACGTGTGCCACCAGATCCAAACCACATTGGACAAATACAAAAGCATCTACTGAATTAAGTACATAGGGAAAAAAACCTCTGGAATCTGACTACAAGCAACTCTTTTTATATCTGAAATAAATTCCCCCCAATACTCAAGTGTAATTTCGATACCATTTTGATCATGAGCAGACAGGCTTCTACAGTTCTTCAGAGTACCTACCTGAACATATTTACCAATAACTTTTATGATTTCCAAATTAAACTGCTTCACTGGAGCTGTGGATAGATCAATATGACTCAGAAGACTGTAAATGATCTGCAGCAAGGACTGTTGCATACTGGATAAGCCTTTCTCTAACAGCTAAAAGAAGGTTTTTAAAATATAAAATTTAATTAGGGCCTTTAATGGTAGCAAAAAGTGAAAGCAAACATTAAAATACAGCTAACTTCTACACACATTTATTTTTCCCTTCAAGAAACTTAAATGTACCACTTCCTATTTTTCAAGCTTTTGCTTTAGCACTATAAAACAGTAATGCAACAGCACAATGGTTTTTGTCCTAATTCATTTTTCCCCTGAATTTTGACATATTTTTAGCACAGATTGAAAGCATCTAATAGTAAAACATTTTTCACTAAATAAAAGTTCATACTAATTCAAAATCCTAAAACTGTATGAAAAACAATTACAGCAACACCTTAAAGAAGGCTGGTAAATGCAGTTTTACACCCAAAAAATGTATATATATAGTAATTTGTAAGAACGAACAAATTTTTTAAAATGTCTCCATCAGTTTGAAGTGATACACTTCAAGGACAAGCTCTACAAGCTTTTCATACAAAGTACTTAACTGCTCTCCTGTATGAATGGCCAGCAGAATAATATACTGATTTCTGTAATTTAAATTATCTTTTTCTACATTATGCCCTACTTACAAATGAACTTTGCAATTAGTTTTTAAAGTTGTGATAAAGACGTGTACCTGGCTAAAGAAGGTCCCTTAAAATTTTAAATTAAGCTTATTTTGCTAAAGCCAAGACAGTGTATATCCGTGTAGTACAGAATATAAACATCTACTACCAAACACCATTCTCATAAAAGAAGATCTGTCATTAGAGGGATTCTAATTTCAAGGTATTTATAAATTACTGCACTCCAAAATGGCACCTTTTCTACATCCTAGAACATTTTACTAATATTTTCCTGTTAGAGAAGATATGCTGTATTCCCCCTGATATTCAGCATCATGAGAAAATAGTAATTGGCAATGAATTGTCAACATGAGATACTTCCAGTAAAAATTTACCTCTGCAAGATAAGTTATGAGGTTAAATGTGGCATCTGAGAAAGAGTCATGCAAGTATCTACACACTACATTAATCCAGTTAGAACAGTCTCTGGAATAACTGTGTGTACTGTATAAACTCATCATATGAGCCAGATTGGCAAGAGTTGGTGACTTCTCCTCTGCACAAACCTGAAAAGCAAAACCATATTTAATTATATTAGAAATATTTTTTTTAAATCCAAGCATTCCTGAGTCATTATGCACTTTTCCGAAATTTCACTCTAAGATTTCATTTCTAAGATTTCACTTCAGTTATTTTCTAGTAAGTGAAATCAAACCAATCACACAAGCCTAACCTACAGTTTCTGTTGAATTTTGATACTGTGGCACCCATGTTCCAAGTTTATCTATTCATCATACACTTGGTATGATCAACCAATATCCCTCACTCAGGTAATACAAGTCTTTAAGGGCAGTAGTGATTTCTGCACTTGCATCAGACACATACTCTTTGAGTCAGCCTGTGCACAGCCTCAGTGGTTTAGTGGTTCACATGTCACAGCCTAAGCAGCCAGAGGTGTATGCCTGCATCTCCTGTGCCACACAGCTCTTTCCTATTCCCCTTCCCACATTCTTCCTTAAAAGAAAGACTCTGTCAGGCCAGCGCAACACCATCCTGGCTAACAGCTGGTGTGCACCACGTACTGCTTTAACAGCCACTGCAGTTCAGAAATATTTCAAGGTGTATTTTACTGTGTACAAGTAAAAGAAAGAACATACAACCTTTTCTTCTCTACCAGTAAGAATCACTTTCTTCTTGTAAGAAAATCAGGAAGCATGCTTAAAATGTGATTAGGTTAACATTCAAAATTACAAGCAGAAAAATCAGAAAAGTAAGAAAAAGTAATTGATATCATTGGCAAGAAAATTTGTTCCTGAAATCTAAATTTTACACAATAAACTACGAAACAAACAAACTCAGGGGTTGATACAAGGTCCAGGTATATAAATTTGACTGGATCACATTTTCAAAATATGGCCTCTTATAGTTACATGTATATTACTATTAGAATCACATAGAAGCATTAAATAAGGGATCCCAAAAAATAGAGAAACAATGCTGGTATATATATCCTCCTGGATACTTCTCCAAGCATCATGTTACATACCTTTGCTATCCTGTCAGCTGTTTCTTTACAAAACTGAGTTGGATTATCAAAATGTTGTATCAGATGAGGAAGTAGGCACAAGATGTTTAGGGGAAATCCTAAACATATACATAAACAGAGTTATATGAGTCCTTAAGGTTTTTAATGAATTAATTTAATGTGAAACTAGCCATTATTTAAAATTCTGACAGCATGACACATACTTTCACACAGATATATAAATTATATATACACATACATTTCCCTAAGTATGAATATATGAACAGTGTATACAGATATGTCTGTGTTAGGTATAAAAATGCATGATGAAAATAAAATCATTACTGGACCAATTAATCAAAACTACCATGAAACATGTGACTATGTCACATTGTTTTTAAAAATGTGTAAATAGGGCTATTTGAGCTAGTTAGCATAAGATAATGAAAAAAAATACACAGCTCTTAAAAGTCACTTGCAAACAATAATCGATGCATAAAGTTTACATGCAATCTTGCTTGTGAGATAATCATAGTCTGTAATGTATTCCCACTATGTAGCAGTGTAATACAGACAACTGCAGAAAGCATTTTACAGGAGTGTTTCTTTAAGGCAAATGAACAATTACTACTGATTTTGACTGTACTTAATTCAATGAAAAAATATATTTTTATCACATATTTACTAAAGGTACCTGCTAACTGAGAAGGATCCACCAAAGCGTGCCGGGAAATTGTGATGAGTTTACTGAGGAGATGAACTGTCATTTCTTGTGTAGAGGCTGAAGTAAAGCCTTTCAGGAAAAGCTGCTGAAGGCCTGGAAAGTTATTCCATTTCAGTTTATTCTGCACCTCTTCTATCTTTTCCCGACTCTCTGATTTATCCAGAGGCATGTGAATAAGAAGCTTGTTGAGTAGCTTGAGAGCCAGCAGGTATTCATACTCATAATCTGACTCCAGCAACGAAGCTGCGATCCAAAATATGGTGGCCATCAAGTTGACAGGGTCAGTAGTGGGCTGCACATCATACATCCCTCCCTCTCTCAGGGAGGAAAGGCTTCTAGTCCTTGCCAAACTTCCACCATGATTTATCCTTCCATCCATTATATCCAGTGTGTTGCTCCGTCGCCGGTCGCCTCTCCGCTCGCTGATTAAATTCAGTCTCAAGGAATTACTCCTTGTATTGCTGTAGTATCCCAAACAACTGCCACTATTCATGGGACTTGTGCTTAGATTTATCTGTCCAGTGCTTTTTCTATTAGCTGCATACTTGTTTCCCATTACAGATTCATGGTATGAGGTTCTAAAATTAAATTAGTATTATATATTATTACATGCAAAATACTTCAATAACAAAGAATTTAGAAAAAGGGAAGAAAGAAAGAAAGAAGATATTACACTAATCATATACACATGCAGTATACTCTGTTTCATCACCCTAAGAGCATTATAATGCATGTAAATACAGGATTTCTGTATCTATTATTAAAATATCCTTACAGCATAAAGACAACACTGCAGCATCCTCATCATTTCAACCAAATCTATTTGTTACAATCCCAGAATACCATAAAATTACAGTAAAGTTGGAAAAATTAGCCCATAGCATGTAAAAGATCATGTGTAAGTGATGACATAGCATCCCAACTTATTTAAAGATGTGATAAAAGTAGGGAAATGAATGAATTAATACAATTATTACCATGTATTTGTTTGAGGTATCTGACCTAGGAAACCCAACACCTTCCTATTCTGATACTGAGAAATTGAATGTATTCCTAGAAATCTCAGCATTTTCAAAAACTTTGCAAGGAAATCAAACACATACAGATGTCTGTACATTTAGGGATTTTTTTTTAGTTTGATAAAAAGTCATCAAGGTAACCACTCAAACTGTAATGAGATACACAAATGACTCAGGCTGTTCAGTTACACTTTTTATATATGGACAACAAACTTGAGGCCTAAGACAGACCAACATTTGCAGAGCCTTTAAATTCAGTAAGTTTAAGAAGAACTGACAACATTTCAGAACTGAGCCATAAGAAACTTCTTGAACACCATTTTTATAAATTTAAATTGAACCCAAGAGGGTAAATCAGAAAGGCAATAAGATATCCTTTACAAGAAATCTAGATTCTTACAAGTTTTGCTTGAGGCAGAATGATAAAAACATACCAGAGCAAGCAATTTTGCTATATGGATACAATTATTCTGCAAAGATGATGAGAAATTATTTAATTACATTCATAATACAGATTTTTAATAATTCAAATGTACAAAATGCATAATAAAGATTGACTAGTAAAGGAACTTACTGAGAAAGGGCAGAAAGCAGATCATAATGCTTCATGGTTTCAGCCAATGTATCAATAGCAGATTCTAAAGTCAAAAGCAGCTCTATGACGAAACCCTGGAGAAAGCCACAGGCCATTATAAATTATGCAATATGCACAAGGAGGATCACAGAAAATCTACTGAGTAGTAATATAAAAATATAAAATCAGTAGCAGTAAACTACATGATTTCATGCTTCAATTAGAATACAATCCTCATGAGACAGCTCAATTTAGCAGTATAGCTTCAAGACAAGGAAAAACTTCAATTTATTTATAAGCATTTACTGAATTCTAGTTGGCATTATTTTTAAGGATGGATTGAAGGATGAAGTCATTCAGACTAATTTTGCAGTATTAAAAGATTAGACAGACTCTTAAGATGTACAATGTCACTAAGTTGAATGATTGTTAACACTTTATCAGGTAAAGTTCTTAATAAAAGAAAACAAAAATAAATAATTTCTTATATGGCTGATCTCAGTATTCTCTAACAATGAAAGAGGTGGCGTCTACAGTAAACAGATGTATCAGACTCTCTGAAAGAGCGTCTTGCTGTAGAAGAGAATGTGAACAACTTTTCCTCAGTTAATTAGGTGAAATTCAGGAAGTGTCATGATTACAACTGTTTTACATTTGAAATATCTAAAAATAAAAAACAACTGAATAAAACAATGCTTTTGAATTTTGCTAATAAAGCATGCACATCATTTAGGCAGACTTAGTTTTCTAATAAAGTGGGGGCAAAATTTCAAATACCTGAGCTTCTTCTCCTGCATCTCCAACAGTTTCCACTAGTCTAGAGAGAACATCCGAAAGTGTAGATGGAGTGAGAGGCTGCTTCAGAGCCCTGAAAATCTGAAAGGACCTCCCAGCATAATGGCGAGAGGAGCATGAAAGAGCAGTTTGCAAAGCAACTTCACTGAGACGATGTTCCAATTGATATCCTCCTATGAAGGCAAATAAATAGTCAAGCAATGCTTTATAAAAAAACTAATCCACTTGAATTTACTGAAGAGTAAATTGCCACAGTCATTCCCAAATTTAAAATATTCTCACATCCTCTACATTTTTCTCAAGAAGTATTAGTCTCAAAAATCTTTACAGGAATATAAACATGTACTCCAAATACTTAATGCTAGAGAGACTTGCAGACAATAAAACACTTATGATTAGAATATTAACTGTTCACAATAAATTAATAAGATGTTTTATCCCATTCCTAAAAGATTATATTTAAATCTGTCATAACAGAAACATGAAGTTCAATACACAAGAAAACTATTAGAAGTAGTAATTTCCTAGAGTGATTTTATAGATAACCTATGCATTTATATGTGTTAAAAAGTATTTATTTAATTTGCAGTCTTGCATATTTGATCATGTATTGTCTGTTTTCTAACATACCTGAGCTAGACTGTTTAAATATAGATACCACATGCTTTAAAAACACAGTTAACTGTTCAGCACTCTTTATATTAGGGTTCTTGGCTGAAACATCTTCATGATTCCAAAGTGGGCCTCTTTTCCTAAAAAATATAAAATAGAGTAAACAGAATATAAAACGCCGCCTTTGTTCTTAATATTATTTAAACCTGAAGGTTAATTGCAAAAGAATCTACTATGTACCACATAAAAGAAACCATCTAGAAGTGCAGGCACAAATTGGAAGGAATTTTGACAACTGACCAATATTACACAATATACAAGAAGTTAAGACAAAGCGAAAAGCAGTGTATCAGTTCCAACTGAAATAACTGAGTAAGAAGATGGAAGAGATGTTATAGTATATAACAGATATAATAGATGGAAGGTATAGTTATAGTATAATAAATAGTTCTCTAAGAAAGAACCAGTACAACTGCCACCATTATGCACTTCCTAACTTCCTTTCTTCCTAATTCCTTTCCATCGATACGCCACACTATTATACATTTAGGCTGAGGTAAAGAAAAAGTATCAAAGCATGGAGGAACAGGTAGGATTTCAGATTAACACCATCTTGAAAGCTTAATATAAGCTATCATACAAACTGCATGAATGTGGATGATTTTACCAAGGTCCTCTGCAACAAATCCATCATTTTTGAATAGTCAGCTCTCTACTACTAGGTAATCCCTAAACTGCACACAAATATTGTAGCTCTCCAATCATCTCAATGTATTCCTGCCCTAATTCAGAGTAAAACATGGCAAAATACTTTTAAACAGACAGGACTTGAAAGGATGGTCAAAATTCTCTGAAAGCATTGGAAAGTTAGAGCTTTTCATATGTGTAGCACATAAAAACACTTACTGGTGATAAAACAGACACAGAATTAGAAAACATGATGCTAAATAGTGAGAGGTTTGCCATTTTTCCACAAAATATGTCTCAACAAAAATAAAAACTGAAATCTTACCTTGAGGTAATAAATTCTATAAGGGTTTTCACTTTTTCATCCTGCTCTACTGAAATGTCAACCTCATTGAGGATTGTGGTGTGCAGTTGAGAAATGGCAGCACTTGTATTTCCTAAACTGATGCTAGAAGAGGTAGAACTTGAACTAAGCCCTGAGTCTGTCATTGGGGAGGGCTGGTAATCAGGTATAAAATCATGAACACCTGCTGAAATTGAAACAAGATGATTATGCACTTTTAAGTTGACAGTTAATATTAAATATAGAAAAAGAAAAAAAGAAAAATCTAAAAAGATCAATAACTTAGTAAATGTAATGAGAATACTTAAAAGAGAATAAATTAATGGATGCAATAATTTCAATGAAATCAACAAGTCTCATATATGCAAATTCTTCACATTACTTATATGACCTTTAATTGGGAACTGCTAGATCCCTTTTTAAAACCGCTGTATTATCCTTAATTTTGTACCAATAGTATCAGAGCTCATCAGCTTCTGAGGCATCTCAACTTAATCAACAAAATTATACGGACTATTTCTTACTAATGAGCAGACTTTTTTTGGTAAAACCCAGTCCCACTGTAACTGACAGTACTTGAAATCAGTGAGTATTACCTAGTGAATGGACTCTGAGCAGAGCCCCTGTGGCTGCACAAAGTTTCTCTGAAGTTAGCTTAATCTTGTGGCCAGAAGATTTTTCTCTTCCATATAAAGAATCATGTGACAATAAAATACCTCTGCAGTGACTCCTCACATTGCCTTTCTATCCATCTATGAAGGGCTGAGGGAAAGTAAACTACCAAGGAAAACTGGCAGGGCCTTTGACTGTAGCACTTGTATTTAAATAAGCTTAAGACTCACTAACCCACCACAGTTTTTCACTATAAAACCACAGTTTGGACTGGGGTATTTGAGCTTAGCCGGCTCAAATAACATTTAAAATTAGCTTGTCCAACCTTGTGCTAGGCGTGCATTCCTGTAAACAACTTATCTAATCCCCAGCTGGAAATGTTTGATGCTGACCTTATTCTATTTTCTATCAAACATCTCTGTTTTATTGTGTTCTGTTTAGACAGTTTTATCCAAGCCCTTAAAGATTAGGAAGGGAATGGTTTCTATATGCCACTGTGTAGATGTACCATTAAAGTTCTGCTGAACAGATTCCTATAAAATAACCCTTCCACTATACATAGTGGAATTTAATTCCTCATTGCTACAAAAAACTAAATTCACAACTCATACAACTACTTTTGCTAAGTAATAAAACTATTGCTGATGTGAACAAAAGAGAAAAACCAACCATACGGCAATATGCTGCCACCTACTGAAATAACATGAAATACTAAATTTAAAAAAAACCACAAAGATCTATTTCAATAGAAACTACAATACAGTCTCACCATCAGAATATTCCCTTCATAAAGAGATACATAGAAATATAAAGTATACTGTATAATTACAATATTGTAAAGTTAAGGGGAATATTAAAAAGTAGTATCTCAAAAAATATTCTGATAGCCAATAAAGGATGCAATCACAGCTGACAAAACTTGGAAATTTTAACTTGCTATAAACAAGTAAGAGATGTATCTTCTCGGTTTTTATTTTCAAAGGCATCATGAAAACTGCTGTATTAAAGTTCCAAAACATACATCTCCCTCTTTGATTTCCACTACTATTCATCATACAGCTGTGCTCCCTACTCTGATGACTGAGCATGAAGTGCCAATGAGAACTCTATTCATTTTGACTTCATTGAAATACAAAGAAATAAATTTTAATGGCATCAGGAAAATATTTCAAACAACAGAAATCTTATTAAGGCCTGTAAGAAGAAGTAATTTCCCATGTTATTTTAACAAGCAACATGTAATAAATCAAAAGCATACCTGTGAAAGTGTAATCTAAATGGGTAGTTTGTTTGACAGTAAGCACCCTGGACTCATTGAACTCTCTGTTTCTGAGTAGGACAGAAGCAACAGACTGGACATTACTGCCAGAGCCCATCACTATCAGCAGATGCAAAAGTAGTCGTTTACAATGCTCATAGACTTCAGGGTGACCGTGGTCAAAACCTAACACAAAAGGAAAACAGCAAGGCTTTATGATATTCGAAGGGCATGCTGAATTACATTATTTTAAAAACAGCAGTATTCAAATTGGTCTGCTATACTTTACCAAGTAACAGATATAGAATTCTCTAAACAGTATTTTTCCAGTGCTTCAATATAGAAACAACAGCATATAGTTTAACAAACTGTCTATTGATCTGACTAAAATATATCTGACAATCCCATGCAAGGTTAAAGTACAAAGTAATTTTAAGTAAGAACTTCATTTGTGTTCTGTATGAAAATTATTACACTTAGAAACAGAAAGGAAAACATTGCATTTTACTGTCTTCTACAAGAGGTAAAAGTGACTCCTAAACAAAGTGCCTTAAAACAACTCCAAAAAAACCTACATTGTTCTTCTTAACCTGAAAGACACTTAACTGAATTTTTTAAAATACTGTAAATATTATCAAATTAATGGCATTTCAATACAATGGCAAAAATTAATTTAAATATCAAAAAGAACAGCTGAGAAGTCCTCAAGTTACTGTAAGTATTTCTGTAAGAAGTTAGTTACCTATAAAAATTGCATGAAGCAAAAGATGCAAGTATCCTCCCCATTCCACCTTTACACTGTGGTCAACTATCAAATCAGTCAACAGAATCACTGCTATATTGCATCTACAACAAAAAAATAGTATGTTAGAAGAATATAACAGGAACTTCACAAAGAGCTGCAAAGAGCTTCATATGCTTCTAACTTGTATTCTTCAGTCTGTAAACATTCACAAAGCTGTGTTATAATGCAAAAGATGAAGGCTAATAATGAAAATAGAAACACTTTATTCCTCCATATTAAAAGCTTGTGTAAACTTAAATTGCTAGACCTGCGAGTAAACTCACAAATATATTATTAACTGCCCTTTATTCTGCTATCTTCAAATGACTGTATTTGTGCAACACAAATGAAAACATAAAGAACTGCCACTGGCATTGCCAAACCAGCTACCTGTGAAGTGACATGCCCGGAGGAGAAGTTTCAGGCAAGTAATCCACCAGTGGTGACCAGCAACCTCCAGAAGGTGGGAAAGGGAGAGGCTCTCCTTGATTGTGCTCCATCACCTTCAACCGCCAGTTGGAATAGAGAGGCATTGAATCACCTAACACAACAGAAAATTAAACCAGAAATATATTTACAATGCATATGTCTGTATGTTATAGTCTTCTGAAGAAGATCTAGGAGAGGGGAAGGGGAGGCAGCTGTAAACAGTAGTAGTTAGACACCATTTTTTGAAAGAAGAAAGTGTTATTTCTTTTAGTATAAGGATGATTCTACAGAAGTTGCACACATAACAGAGTAAGATGGTTTTGAATAAGTTCATAAAAACTATGATAAAAGGCAAAGTGATCTGATGTGATTTCCTTGAATTTCAAACCTCATGCCAGATAGAGAGTTAATTAAGGCTGGGCCTTAAGATTTAACCGAACTCATTTTGAAGAGCGTTTCATTACAGGCTAAGGAAGATCAAGAGCACATCTTTATAGGTCTCACAGCAAAACCCTATCAGTGCCATCTGCCAGATAATGCTGGCCTGATCCATGGGTAAGTTGGAAGTTGCTACTTTTACAACAGCATAGTCCAATCCCACTGGTTGATAAAAGTTACTGCTCAGAAAATCAGTAAATTTGTCAAGAAAGCACAGAAAGACATTTAGTTTTTTATTTAGCAAGCTTCAAAAGTGCAAGAAAAACATCAGCTGTTTGGTATGAGAATATACTGTGTTAACACACCCAAAATGCTTTTCTGGTTTAAAAGTTGTTTTGGACTTCAGAACTACCAGTCAAGACTAGAAACAAGAAAATTGCCTCAACAGTTCAATGTTTCAGTGATTCTACCAGCTCTGGAAGTATAGCTGCAGAAGTTTCAGATGTTCACACATGTATCAGCTCATTATCACCTCCTCCCCTGGCAGTGACAAACTCCTTACTGATGGAATATGGGAAATATCACCCATCTAGTTCAGGATACTCAGTGTTGCTATCACAAACAGCAAAAAATCCAAAACTGACTGCAGCTGAGATTCTGGATAATGCCTATCCATGCAGTAATAAACATTCTGGCTGACCAGAAGCCACTAACCTGTTATTGACCCCAAGTTTAGGAGATTCTGCATTAGTATGTCCAGCCCTTACAACAATCTCTGTAGAGGACATTAGGTTCCACCTCCTTAACAGAGGCAGTAAGAACTACATATTCATTCTAATCTTCACAGTGTGCAAAGAATCAGTCATAGAAGAATGCATTAGAAGATCCTAATGGACTCTTGTTGCTTCAATACAGCATGGACAGGACAGGTTCCATACTGACATCTAAAGCTCAAAATGCAGAAGTTCACCTCCTGTTTGTTCAGTCACACAAGAAAATTAAGGAAAAGGCAGTGTTGCACTGTGTGCTGTAACACACCCCAAGTACTTAACCAGTAGCAAAATCAACGGTCAATAAAAAAATGAGTGAAACATAAGTCTGTGGGACCACTTCCATGACTGAAATATATCTGATTATCCCATGCAGAGTGAAGTACTAAGTCATTTAAATTACTAGCAACCTGTTAGCTGAAACAAGAGTTTCAGTCAAACAACTCTTCTGATCAAGCACACAGAACCCACTAATGTAACACATCATTTACTGTCTGACGACTGTCCCCATTTTTGCCTGATTACATGACCTGTTTTCCTTTCCATAGCATTGCCATAGTGATTTGTATCTTAGGCATTGGTACAAAAGTAGCCACAGTTAATAAGCCTCTGTTAAGGAAATCTTTGCAAATGCATAATGGAGTTTCAGAAGAAATTTTTACCTCTTTCCATACCTCCGCATCTCAGTGGAAAAAAACCAACAACATAGATCACAAAAAATAACCCAAGACACGTTTTCAGAACAATCTTGGAAATTAGATGTACATAAAGAGAACCTTTTTCCCTGCTATATTTTCCTTTGCTATGGATTTAAAAAAGTTTAGTACCCTTTTTTTTAAATAAGTCAGGGAATGCTATCCTTTAAAAGAACAATTACTTGTAATTTTCTTTTTTTAAAAACTTCTTTTCCATCATCTTTTTTTAAATCTCATCTTCACCCTGCTCATCTCTGTTTCTTGTGCCTAACTGTTGAAGGAAATAGAGTAAAACATTCAGGAAGATGTTCATAACTCATTCAAGAGGATAACAGAAAGAACAAAGCATATTATCTTCCTTGAATTTTTTATTGCAGTCAAATGTATGTTAGACTTCAATAGCAGTAATAAGATGGAGGAAGATTTTTAATAGGTTTATGAAAAAAACACTGATAATGCTCATTTCTTTATGTTCCACAACCTTCAGCAGAAATATTGACTTGTGAAAATTCTGTGTGCTATTCATAGAAATATTTTAAAATAAAGAATATTACTTTTTTCCTCTTCATATGATCCTCCAGAGCTGCTGCTGTAGCGAGATTCCAGTCTGTGGTGCTGGCGGTTTAGGTTGCTGTTCAACCCACTGTAGATGTCTAGGTGTGCGTAGCTGTAGGTGCAAATAAAGCAGAATTAGTAACTGACATTCTGTGACAAACACTAATCAGGGTCTCTCAGAAAACTGTATTTCAGCAAAACTTTACAAGGATAATCAAAATGATGCCAAAGCACCTCAGCCATGCAAGACATACCTTCTCAAGCAACACTAGATAAGGGGATTCAAAGAGATTATGCACTATAAATTGTATTTCTGTTCCATGATTTTCACTAACATTTAAGCACATTAAAATAATTGTTACCATTTTACGTAAGTCCTTCTCACTCTAGAATAAAATAAGGAAATCCATACGTGATCTGGCAGAGACACATGCATATATACACACACAGTGTCCAAGATCCTACCTTGCTAATCTGGTAAATTATAAAGAAATCAGAGAAATAAGAGTGCTAAAAGCACCATTTCCAAACTGTTTCCATGTAAGTTTCTAAAATTTTCTCCTCCTGGCAAGTCCAAGATGTACAGGGTACATCTTATCAAGAAGCATATACCCTGGGCAGGTTTAAGACAACCCTACAGTATATGCCAAAACTCACAGAGACTTTCCAAACTGCCTTCATTACTTCACAAGTTTCTTCAGCTTGAGCCCCCACAGCAGTCAAGTCCTTGTCTGTGCCTTGCTAGGCTGAATTCTGAACGACACCTCACCTTCCAGATTTCTGTGATTTACTATCATACAGCTCACCCCAATTAAATTTAAGTATTGGGGTTGCCTCTCCCAATATGTTTACTATTCTAATTATATTGACATAATTATCCTAGGGAAGGAAAGAAAATGTCCAACTGGGAAATTATATCAGAACTGTAATTATTAAAGAAACTCATTTGCAAACTTACGACATAGTTGCCACTCGACAGTAATGGCAGACGTGCACACTTTGCTCATGCTAATTACAGAGCCTCCACTCCCTCTTCACTTGAAGGTTAGCTATCCATATTAACACAAAATGACAGCATGCCCACAGTCAGTTACTGCTGAGCTCCAAGTACACAGCCTGACTAAATCTATATCAACTGTTTGCTTTCCACCAGCCTCACAGTGTCTGCCAAATTTCTCCAAAAGATTATGTTTAAATAGGTCAAAAATTAGGGAGGGAGAAATCCATTTTAAAGTTTGCTGTAAGGTATATCCCAGTTAGGAAAATAAACTAGCAACTCATAGACACTGTTCATTTCCAGTGAGGTAATAAAACAATCTGCAAGTCATAAAATCACGTAATTGCTTGGATTGGAAAGGACCTTAAAGATTACTTGGTTCCAGCCCCCCTGCCATGGGCAGGAACGCCTTCCATTAGGCCAGGTCGCTCAGAGTTTTATCCAGCTTGGCCCTGAACATTTCCAGAGATGGGGCATCCACTTTTCTGGGCAATGTGTTCCAGTGTCTCACCAATCCCACCTCACAGTACAATTGCCCTCATGTGAACACACACAGTCCAGTGTAACAGTAGTTACTTTAGGAACCACCAACAATATAGATGAAGCAATACAATGCCTGACCTGGACTGGAGTTCAAACTACAATTGAGGCTGCTACTGTTAATCCCAAATAGTATTCCAGTTCTGTTGACATGCATGCCATTACATGGAATGTAATCCCTGCAATGAAGACATACCTGGAGCTGCTGAGATGGCAGTATTTAAAGTACCTAGAAGGAATTCCTGAAATTCAACTAATAACTGCTCTTTGAGGAGATACTTACTTCTCTTCAATACTGTCTTTCATGTGTTTACTGTCAGGGTTGCCATCTGTGGGAGCCACCATTGTATTGCTACTAGAAGCGGTACCTGTGAATTAGAGACAAGGAAAAAGGTTGATCAATAAAATGGAAAAGTAATCTTAAGCACTACAAGATCACCTTTATTTACTGGTCCTTGCCCAGAGCCCTAATCAGGTCTCTTCTACAGCAACTGGCACAATACAAACTGAGCCATACTTTCACGTGCAATAAAGGATTGTGAGCTGCTACCATAATTTCGCTAACTGGAAAAAAATTATCTATTCCAGGAATCTCTAACTCTCCAATGTAAATTAAGTAGAAAGTTTTTTAAGCAGTATCTAGACACCTATTTCCCTTTTCCTGTATTATACACCTCACAGTAATCTGTAAAATGTAGTTGGACTTTGTTATCCAGTTAATTCAGACCACAAACTCATTAAGGATTAAAACCTAATAGCCTGTGGTGAAGCTTTTAACAATTTTCTTTAAGGAGCAATTTGCAAGCATCACATCGAACTGACAGCCCAAATTGGAAGCAATTTTGCACCCTTCCAGCCTTTGCTATTCTAAATTACATTAAGTGCAAGAGCCCCAGAATTTTTTTCACATTTTTTAAACCCTTCCAAGAACAAGTGCCAATGCATCCACCTTGTGATCCAGATAACACCATGTGATAGGTCCCAGATGCTTCATAATAATGACAAATTTTCAGCACAAAAGTTAAGGCCTTGCTTGGATACCCTCCCCACATCTGTGTCTTTTGCAGCTCAATTTGACCGACGGAAACTCCACCAAAACAAGACTGCTTCTCCCCACATTTCTCAGCAAGTTCTTTGATTTAAATATGAGGTAGACACTTTTGGTATGTTCAGCACTTTTTGGGGTTTTTGACGATTGATCTATTGCTAATAATTTCTAGATAAATTTTCCTAAGTAAGTGAACTTAAATCCTCTTGAAACAATTCCTATGGATACAGTTTGTGTCTGTAACAGAACATAAAATGCAATAACATAGATGGATTTAGACTTACATACATTTTCCCCATGGTTTTACTAACTAGACATAAAAATCATCTAGAGAGGGTAAACAGTGCAAGGTCTCTGAACACAAAGTCTGATGCACACATTAAGAGAAACTCGTCCCTTGTGAACCTATCAGATGTTCTTCAGGAAGAACTCTGGGTACACCAAAATCTGCAGACACTGTAAAACAAACTTTTAACCTGCTTTTTAGAAACAGAACCTTGCACTCCTATTGAATATATACAAATGCACTCCAGTAGCATAACTGATTGACAGCAGCATGTTTATAATTACTAATAATAACAGTTTAAAAGAGTTAAGTCAGTAAATGCTTACCTGAAGTGACAGAGGGGATTTTGTAACTGGATGTAATGCGGTAATATGGTGGATTATCCATATGGGTGACTCCTGAACTGACAGGATCCGTAAGCTGAAGTTCACTCACCAGCTCTTCTAGTAGTTGCATTGTTTTGTCTCTACCCAAATAAACAATGACTTTCTTTACCTGCCATAAAAGACACATATATAAATATATATACATTTATATGAAAAGATTTGAATACCACAATGTGTTAGAATCAGTATATACCTGCACTGCAGGCAAAGATACATGAAACTTACTCCAGTTCTAAAAGCAACCAAAGCTGCTTTCCTAGCTGTCAATAGCAGGAAGCATGGGAAATATATCACAACAGTAAGAAAGTAAATCTTCTGAGTTACAGTCTTCTGACAATAAAGTTTGAAAGTATGCTTCTGAAAATTATTTAAGCTAAAGATTTTCTTACTAAGGTTTTAGCAGCACCTGAGATCAACACAGGAAAGAATGTATTCTGATATAATTTCTTTTTGATATTTCACAGTTCTGTTCTATACCATTTCTTTCCCTGCATATTATCATATTTTCTTCATGCTATCCTGCCGTGCTCTCACATACATTTTCACATAAGATAAAACTGGTTTAGAGGGTGCTTGGGATGGTTGGTGGGGTTTTTTTGGTATAATACTGGTCATGAAAGAATGATGCTCTACAGGGTATAACTGGCACTTTATTTTCCTGTATTATCTGGTTTTTTTTATCTACAATTTCCTGTATTGTCTGCTTTTTAGGAATACACTAAAGTATAGCATGGGGAAAAATTGTTCAGTGCGTACTCTTAATAAAATTAATCCAAGTTTACCTATCAAACTCTTAAGATTTATTTTTAAGACAAAAGAAAATAAAATGCTAAGACATATGTAGAATTTTAGTAACTCTTTTACATTTTTTATTATTTAATCACTAAATAATGTCGATGGTCTTCATATAGTCCTACATGCATTCCATGAATGACAAATTAATTGGTTTAATTGATTGACAAATCGATTCTGTAATTTTGACATAGATGTCCAAAGTAACACAAACAAAAGAACTGAATTTGATTTGTTCATAGTATTAGTATTAGGTCATAAAATACAGGGTGGAGATTTTGATACTCTAAATCCTACCTCACATTTTTTTTTGGTGATCTTTGCTGCTAGACATAGTGCTTTTTAAAATATCAATAAGCACCAATGAGAAATCTGTCACATACTCACATAAGGCAAAAGGCTGGGTTCACTGTTCACTCCACAAATACTGATCAAGAAGTGCAAAATTATTTTCAGATTCTTTGGCCAGCTGTCTGCCAAAGTAGTCCAGACATTTTCTATCTCTGACCAAGCCACTTCATCACCATACTAGAAAACAAAATAAATGCATGTCCTGAAAACCTCATCAGAAAACATTGTACTCAGAAATTATCTGTACTGATCAAGTGAAACAGGCTCTAGAAGAAAGAGACATAAATCTTGCAGGAAACTGTTGTCTTCTTAATGTGCCAGAATTATTCTTTCATGTGTATTTTTAAAAACATTCTCTGGAAATAGCTTTTCTCTACAGATATAATTGTATAAAAAGATATCTAAAGATATGTGTATATATTATATATCACATTGATATATAATACATTAGACTGAGGAAGCTGGGCCTTTTCAGTCTAGAGAAGACTGAGAGGGGAGGGTCTCATTAATGCATATTAATATCTCAAAGGCCAAGAGGATGGTGCCAGACTCTTCTTGGTGGTGCCCAGCTACAGGACAAGGAGCAATGGGCATACACTAAGACACAAGAAGTTCCACCTCAACATGAAGAAGAATTTCTTTCCATAGAGGGTGGAGAGCACTGCACCAGGCTGCTGAGGGAGGTCATGAAGCCTCCTTCTCCAAAAGCCAAAAACCCACCTAGAAAAGTTCCTGTGTAACATGCTCAGGGTGACCCTCCTTTGGCAGGGGGGTTGGTTCTGATGACCTCCCAAGCTCCCTTTCAACTCTAACAATTCTGTGAAATTTAACAGAGACCCAGTCTCCCAGTTGCTGACAATACTGAATAAAACTCCAGACACCACGCACTGACAAGAGCTTTTAATTGATAGTTAAAAACCTCTCATCACTAGGATTCTCACTGACAGGAGCATTGCATGTGAGCAATACTTCTCTGTTGGAAGTAGCTGTGATAGGAAGAAGGCAAGTCAATCAGGTAGCAAGACAGACAGGTTCCAAAACTCCACTTTGAGATCATAGGTACACAGACAGTTAGGTATTCTCTATCCAGCTAGACATCTATATCACAAAACATTAGTTATATACTGTCACTATACATAACAATTACTACGACATTTATGTTATATATTACATATTTCTTGGAATACCTCAAAACTGTAGGGTATAGTTTGGGTATACAAAGCACCTCCACAAATCTGAACAGTAACTCTTGAAAGCTTGGTGACATAGTATCTCTGAAGAGTATTTTCTTGCATCCTAAACAGAACAATCCACTGAAACAAGATAAGCACGTAAGTAATTAATTTTACCTTTGCAGTCATGTACATCAGATTGTTCAGAACCATAGCTGTAGCCTGTGGTGACCCCCAGCCTTCTCCTCGTAGCCATCGTCTGCTGTTCACCATCATTTCTCTGTCCTTCAGAGAATCTTCCTCATCTTCATCTTGCCGACGAATGGTTGGCAAAGGTTTCAAGTCCACCAACTCAATATTGTTCATCCATGGCAGCAGATAATGCAGCATCACCTGTCTCCCAGCTGGGTGAGCTGTTTGGATTCTCTGACTCACTTCTGCCATTCAAAAATTAGGTACATACACGAATTCCAAATCAATAATGAGAACTGGCTTGGTGATAACAACAATCATGAGCCCAGCACACCATACAGATATAATGTCATGCTGATACAGATGCTTTTTTTTTAGCTGACTAGCGCTATTTCATAATGATAAAGTCCACAGTCTTCAGCAGAGCTAACTGAAGACACCGCTGATAAACAGTATGATGAAGAAATCACATTAAGATGTGTATATATAAATATATATATGTGTGTGTGTGTGTGTGTGTACATGTATTCCTCAAATTGAAGGAGGGAACTAAAAAACCTATGGCATAAAAATGTACCAAGTTTTGCAAAAAAACACTAAAAACACTTAAAATTTTTTCTTCCTTATATTAGTCCTAGTAGGTTTTTTTTAAATTTATGTAAGAGGTTACTATTCTGCAACTGTTTAAAAATGCTACAGAATAATGTATTTAAGCAATCTACAATAAATAACACACTAAAGAGAATAATGAAAGAATGTTTTTTTTTTAAATTGCAAATTATTTCTATAACGTGATTTTCCATGGTTATTAGAAAGTCAATAAAAATATTTTTGATTCATGTTCTTTCACCTTGAATATATTTCAAACACAAGTGAACAAAATTGTCACTTAGTAGGCTTTTTTGTCTCTATTTAGTATGATGATGTTGGTGTTCTGACTTTAGTGAATTATATATAAATCAGTTATTGAAAAATAAGAATGACACATTTTGTACAATGCTTTTGACTTGATGAAGTTTTTTGTTTTGTTTTAAAATTGTACCTGAGAAGATAGCAAGTGTCAGCTCAGGATAAGTCCTTGCTAATTCTTCTGACAGTTGATAATAGGACATGGAATACAAATGTGGTAAAGGAGAAGGCTGTCCCAAAACCCCATCCATCCGCTGAACTTCCAGTTTGTGAGCGTAACGGAACATCTTTGGTTCCAAAATCTGCAACAGTAAAGTTCAGAATTTGAAGCTAAGTATAGAGCTACTATATAAATTTTTATACAAAAATCACTTCTTAAATTCATGTATTTATTCTCATTTAATGTTTCTTATCTGTGCAGATCTCCATACACCTACAGCATTTGCTAACACTGTGGTAAATTAATAGAAGACTAGCTAAGATACATTCTACTTGATGAGTTTCCAAAACCAAAGTTCCAAAACCTGCTTTCACAAAATACCATTTTAAATACAAATTTATCTATAACGAAACGCGAAATACTATTTAACATTTGCATCTCCAAACAATACCAATGTTTGCTCATCTATGAGACACGGAGAGGAACAACACAATTCTGATGTGGTAGAGATGCAGCAGGAGGCTAAAGCACTCTGATACTTTAAATATCAATTTGGGCTGATTTTAAGAAGTAGTGTCCACATGAGAAGAAAGATGGGGATGATGTATCAATAAGGGGTGTGACTTCAGTGAGGATTTCACTGTTGAACTTAGCTGACCAAAAAACCTTCAAAAAAAACTCCAAGACTTAAGGTCTGAGCTACTATCAGCACAAATTTTTAAACACTAATGCTACCTTAAGCTCACCCCTAAATGACCTCAGAAAGGAATATCCAAAAGTAAATTAAATGGGTAACAAGATCTTCACTGTCATCTCTCCACATGGACAGATGAAAAAATGTTTGGTAACAGTGCAAAAATCAGAAAACTGACTGCTACTCCAGCAGACAGCAAAGGCTGGGGAAGCAATCTGCTTCTCTCTAAGGTGGCTTTTGGACAAATGGAGCTATGTATCACTCTGTTTCAGGGCCAAATCAAGAGAGTCCTGATTTAGGTTGTTTCTTGAAAAAGTGGGTATTATGAAAATACAGGTCTTGATTGCATGAAAACAGACAGACCTTCAGGAAAGTCTATTTGTGCTATGGTTTAACTATGTACTAAAATAGAGAAGAAAAAAAAATGACATTGTTTTTCAATTTCATTACTGAAGACAATCAAACAAAACCAGATTTTTTAAATATATAGGACAATTATTATTTTAAAAGAAAAAAAATAATAATCAGAATTAGCTTACAAACCTGCAATAGTTGCATAGCAACTTCATAGATAGCCCTAGTAGAATCAGCTGCTTTAAATAGTATCAGATTCAGAAGGGTCACTGTATCACACTGGTAATCCCTAGGAAAAAAATTACAAGTATGAAAAAAATAAAATTACATTTGGTTTTCTAAGATTTGAATTTATTCAAGTTTAATTTACAAGGAACATGACAGGGGACAGAATAACATTTTGAGAAGTTTCTCTAGGAACACAGACACACAAACAGTGATGATCTTTTGTCTCTATGGAAGCAAGCCCCACAGTTCTACATAAAAGCACACTGAAGATGGAAGTTTTAAAGCTTTGAAAAACGCTGCAGTACCTGTTTTGGAACACGCTGGCGATGGCTTTGAAGCAGCCAGCTGCCACCCGCTTGGAACCTGTATAACACCGGTCAACGGCCCAGTACATGAGGTTACTCTGGTCAGGATTGAGTTCCAAGAGCAGCATGACTGCCTCACAGCCCAGCTGGTGAACCTAGAGAAGAGTAAATATAGATTTAAAAATGTAGAAAAAACCACCAATTTACAAAACAACTATTTAAGAAAGCTGAAATCTTTGGGAACATAAAATCTTTTTCATCCAAAACCAATGACAACATAGCCTAGGTAGCAGCAGATTATTCTATCACAGTGTTTACTATTCAACTTGCACACAGTCATAAATTATTGACACAAATAACTAGAGCTCTACCGACTTTTTTTCCCCCTTTCAGTTCCAAGGCTAGCTTGAGCTTTTTTATGTCTTGCACTGGAACACTGCCCTGAAAGCACTAGATACATAGAAGCATTTAAAGACAAGCAAGAATTCCAGTGGGATACAAGGGATACATCTGCATGGAGACTTGCATCTTTCCTGGACACAAAGTAGCCCACAGGAGCTGTATTTTTATGTAGTCCTAGCATTATAGGGCAATAGAGGTCCTGCCTTTAAAGCTTACCTTGCTGTTCAGGTGAAAAGCTTGGTCTTACTAACTCCAAAGGAACCCAAGGAACTCTACAGTCTCACAAGAGTTCATAGTCAAAATCTCATCTCCTTTAAATTTGTGGAACACCTGACTTACTACTACAACTTAACATGGTTGGTCAGTTTATAAACAATATACAGTGCTTCACCCCTTGTCCTTTCCTCTTCGATTCTGTTTCTCTGGTCTGATTAGGGACCACCTTCCTCAACAGGGTGAATACACATGAAGGACAGTGCAAAACCCTGCACTACGAAAACAGCTTTGAGCTTAAGTAGAGCATTTAGGGAAATCTGTCTGCAAACTCACTGAAACGTGTTTGAGGCACTGATAGTTGCAAAGTGATGTTGACATTGCTCTTATTACCTTTTTATCTTGTGAATCCAAAATATTATCCAGCCATTTGTATAAATAGCCATCAGATGAAAGCCCAACGTTGTCTGCAACAGGGCCGCAACACAGAACAGCAGACATAGCCTTTGGAAAGCAATGAAAAACACATTTTAATAACTCAGATACAGGAATTGCTCTTACTCAGTCCACTAAAATATCAGATAACTAAATACTAACCTGTTAAGAGAGAAAGACCAAGGGTAACAAAAAATGTTTTAACATTTTATTCAAGAAATGATTAAATCATATTTTCCTCAACTTTCAAATACAAGGAAGGGTCAATACTAAAATGCTGACATATTGAAGAGTTAATACACTACTAACCAGTTTCATTGCTAATGTACATTTAGATGAAAGCCTTTAACTTAAGCAAATGAGAACTAAAGTCAGGAAGTGAACATTCAGTAGTGATTATAAGAAATTTCAATAGCAAGAGTAATAGTCACAGTATGAGAAAAGTTGAACTGACATAAATACACATGTAAGCAGAAGGAATAAAAAAGGGGCTAAAACATGGATGTGAAAACCACATCTAAAAGCCCTAATGTTGAATTTGCATAATGTTGACATAACAATCTATTTCCAAAATTCAAAAATGTTAAAATACCTTTAATGCACAGTATTGGTGTCTGTTTATTCTCATGTTTCTATCACTGTATCTGTCCAGGGGAGTAAACATGATACTAAAAGGGCCTGCCCAGTGACTGAACAGCATAAATAGACTGTGGCGTAGACTCTGCTGTGGAAAGACACTTCTTCTCTGGTGAACTGTAAGAAAAGCACACAGTTATACACACTCCTCTTGTAATTCTTTAGGATAAAGCATGTAACACAAACAGACCCAAACTATGAATATAAAAGGGAAATCCATGTAAAGACACACTATTATTTTAACACCATAATGCCTGGATGTAGGTTGACTATTGCCCTGTTTAACGCCAGCAGTGTACAAGAATAAGCTATTTATTAGTACACAGAACTCAAATACATAGAAAATCAACAGGACTTTGCCAAACAGTACCAAAAATCTCTTAAAGCTAATACTGCTAAAGTTATACTCAAAACTGATGTCACAAATAATTTTAATAAAAGTATTCAGAACCTTCAGATAAGAAGTGTCTTAGTGTCTTTTTGTATAGTTTTTGTTTGGTTGGTTTTGGTTTTTTTAAATATACTGCATATTAAATAATCAGTAATCAGAAGTTACATTTTTACATACCTGGAACATTTTGTATGATATTTGCCACTAAGGCACTAAAATGGCATCGGATATCTTTCAATGTATCAGAATCCTTTTCATTTTCTGCTTCTAGGAGTTGTCTTGTTAGATCAACATACTCAAGTAAAGTGTTGTTGAGGGAATGTGTTTCATTATCAAGGCCACCACTTGAACTGAACAAATAAAGAAAATTTAGAAAATCAAAGAGCATGGTAATTACATACAACATTTGAAAAACATCATTATGTTTTTTATCTTTAAAAAAACTCGACATCCTCATCACTGCAAATACTTAATTCAAAGTAATTTCTTCATCCAGCTTCTACTTCACCAATACAGTAAAAAACTCCAGTGAAAGCAAACTAAGAATCAAACCTAATTATCTGAAGTCACTTATCCTTCCACAGAACTAGTTCTCATACTGGAGACAAGTGTTAAAAATATTAACTAAAATCTTCAAACATGAAGTCCCTTCCCCCTCCCCTAATGAGAACCTTAAAATATAAGGGAAAGAATGGTTTTAATAGTTGGACTCTAAAATATCAGCATGCTGGTAGACATTTCAGCAATGCTTCTGAGGCAACATCCTGAAATACACTTGAAGATTGAGAATTTCACACATATATTGTTAAGGCTGACAAATACATGTCAAAGTATCATTGTCAAACAGTCAGAGGAAGGGGCCAACCATCTCCTAGACTACTTGCTCTTACACAATTCCACATGCATAGGAAAAAGTTTGCTAGGGACTTTTGCAAAACATATGCCAAAACTTCTTTTAAAGTATCCCTACACAAGTAGGGTAAACTGAGGAAAAAAAAAATCTCAATAACCAAGTTAACATTCTCCATCCTTCAGAAGTCCAATGTTAAAGAGCAGCAGCTTTCTCTGCATAGGATGTGCTGACTAGCACCAGCGCTCCAAGTAAGGCAGAAGTTCCTGAATTATCACAGAACAGTTACAATTTGCACAACTGGTGCAATGTTTGAGCACACACAACCAAAGGGAACCATGATGTACTGCCTGTTCAAAGTATGGAGAATAGTAACATTTTAAATAAAACACAGAACACAGTGACAAAGAACGTGGGAGCGAGAAGGATTAGAAAGCCAGCAAAATTCTGAGTTTTATAACCCTCTGTCTATTTATTTAGTGGTATACTGAAACTCACTGATGAATTTTGCATGCTTGCTATACTGAGTCGTAAGTCTATCAGTGACAATTCACGAACACCAACAACTTCTCATGCGTGCTACCCCTACCTGTGACTAATGACACCAGCATCTGCCAACAGTTCAAATATTCGCACTAGTTGTACTCGTAAAATATCTCGACGCCTGCGCCGTTTCATGTTCTGTCCATCAGAGGAAACACAAAATTACATGAAGCAGAGGAAAAAATAAGTAGAAAACCAGAGTAGAATATAAAAACATTATTATATTGTACTACAACTGGCATCTGTTATCAGAGGTGCCAATCTTTTAAGATAAGTTACCAAAATTCCTAACAAGTTTAATAAACCAGACAGTGAACAAACGTTTTCCCTTTTGCAGCTCTGAGATATACCAGGTACTATTACACGTATTATCCAGCCTCTTGTCACTAAGTGCAATATATAAAACAACGAAGTACAAAAGGCAGTCTTCCTACATATTTTCAGGGAGGTGACTCTGCCTCTCTGCTCCACTCTCATGAGACCCCTCCTGAAGCACTGCCTTCTGGGGGCCACAAGCACAGGAAGGACATGGGTATATTGGAGTGGGGCCAGAGGAGGGCTGCAAAAATTATCGGAGGACTGGAGCACCTCTCTTGTGAACAGAAGCTGTGAGAGCTAGGGCGGTTCAGCCTGGGGAAGAGAAGGGTCCAGGGAGACCTCATTACGACCTTTCAGTGCTTAAAAGGGGCTTCTAAGAATGATGGGGACAAACATTTTAGCAGGGCCTGCTGTGATACAACAAAAGGCAATGGTTTTTAACTAAAAGTGGGTGGATTTAGATTAGATATAAAAGAGACACTTTTTTATGATGAGGGTGTGGAACTCTGGAACAGGTTGCCCAGAGATATGAGAGATTCCCCATCAGTAGAAACATTCGAGGTCAGGTTGATGGGGCTCTGAGAAACCTGATGTAGCTGAAGATGTTCCTGCTCATGTCAGGGTGGGTGGACTTTAAACGTCCTTTACAACCCAAAATATTCTGTGATTCTGGGATTTGTATGCAAGCCTGACACAACACACAACAGTACAGTAACATTTTGAAACAGAAATGTTGTTCCTTTCCATCATTTTCATTAGAGCAGTCAGCTGAGTTTACGACCTTTTTCACTAAAAACCACCACTACCACCACCAAACCCCAACAAAGCTGGTTTACATTAAAACTCAATTCTATGTCATAGGTACCACTAATCGTGGGAATGTCACTGATGATATAACAAAGTAACAATGATGATTAGGTTAAAGAAATTAAAAGAATGTGGAGAAGGTTACTGTATTTTTTCATAATTTGAAATAAAATCTCTGATACAGGAATAACAGAGATCTCAAACATGAAACTCTTCTAATGCAAACACTTCACAATCATTTAAAAAAGCAGTATTTCACCTTTTTATCTGTTGTATTGACTGTTTTTTCATGCAAAAATTAAAGAAAATAACTAACACTTCCTCTTTATGAAAAGACAGTTAAAACTGTACTGAGTATAATGGAAATTATTTAATTACCTCTGGCCTTCTTTCAAGTGCTTCCTTAATTATAGGATGTAATTCTTCTATTAGTTCCCTGAATTAAAATAATTAAAAGGATGAAAACAAACATTAAATTAACATCTCAACTGAAAGATGTTTCTCAAGAGCTAGTGTTACAACAGAAGTTAAAACACCCTCAGGTTTTCCTTCTTTACCTGTAGCTTTTAAAAGCAAAGTTTCCTAGAAATATATTTTCCTAATTTAAAGCAGATTATTAAATTAATGTCCGAACAATTATCCCTAAATTTGCATTCTCCAACTATTATGGCTTATTTCTATCACAGATAATTTTCATTTATTTTCATCTTGAGAGTTTAACAAAGCCATATGGTGCAAATGGATATCATTAGGGAGGAAAAAATGCTGGCAGCTTATCATACAATGTGCTTTCAGCTCTTATGATGCATTTAATTGTTAATATTGTTTCTTTAAGTCCAGTAACAATACACTGAGAGAAGCTAGACAAGTCTCTTTGAAAACTGAAATAGGTTTTGACAGTGTGCTTACATTCCCCATTTGTTCTGAAGCTCCACAGTCTTTATTACTACTTGGCTCCTTTTGACAAACTAAGATTCTCATATGACTTCCAAAAAGGAGGCAGGGAAAGGACATCAGTAGTAGGGAAGTATACAGAAAAAATACTAAGGTAAAAATATATTTTGTTTACTTTAATATTTGTTAACACAGTAACTACTGCCTCCAGATTTGTTGGAGTGGACACATTCTTCTACTTCCTGTGCTGCTGCAATGAGATATATCAAAACCATAAACCACTTCAAGTTTTCGTGGTAAATGACTGACTCCTCTGATACCTCATGCAAAGCTCCTCCTTCAGAGAATGGGTCCAGGTGATCAGAATGCTGCACTTCAAATGTTTGTGGTGTACTCATTTACAAGACAGTCAAGCATGGTTATATATTGTCATGTATTTTCTTTCAAAGACAGAAAACAGAAAATAATTTGGAAGAAACTTTTTTGTGCTAAAATATAGTAAAGGGTCAGTTTACAATGTAGATCAAGAGATACTTAGAGGCGTTTGATGATGTATGATCAGTTACACAAAACAAAAATATTATTCTAATAAATATATGTGGAATGCGTGTATATAGTCAATAATGGAAAAAGTTCCTGAGCAAACATAACAAGTAGGGAGGAACAGTGCCTAAAACCACAAAAGCTAAACACCAAAACAGTGCAGAGCAGCAATGGTGAGGAGTAGGCTACAGCTAGCATCTGGTGTGAGAACATGCATTGGACAGAGAAAAAAAGCTGGTCATAGAAAAAAACCACATTCTGAAATTATAAAACTGATGAGGATCAGATCTTTTTTTTTTAACCTGCTGGATGAGTTGTTTCTAATTCAAAAATCAAGGATTTCTGGTAAAATTATCTCTGAAAGCATTTTCTACACTTTACAGCTGTTAAGCAGCTCTTCAGCATCATGGCACAAAGTCTTGCTTTACTCCTGGGAGCAAATAAAGTCAGATATTATATAAAATTATAAGATTATCAAGGGATATAAACCAGAATATGACAACTGAGGACCTGGCATTAATATCAATATTGACTTTTTATCTGGGATAACATGGGACACAAGTGACTGGAGAGAAGCATCATCTTATTAAAAACCAACAGTATTAGCAATTCCTGGTTCCTTCTGAAGAAGTAGTTGGTTGCTGTGCATGGTACAACTTTCTAATTCTCATAATAACTCTCACAACCTCAACTTTATAACTCATAATATCTCTCAGCAGCAATGATTGGCTGCTGTCAGAGAACATCTAATGGCCTTCCCAGGAGGTTTTCTTGCCCTCAGATGTTCTCTCTCTTCATTCATCCTCATAAAGAGCAATTGACAATACCAATAAGAAGAGTTTATCAACTCCTACAAACTTGATTGCAATTAACGTTTCAAATGTTATTAGTTCACACAATCTGTTCTTTCAGATAAGGGCAGCTTTAAATACCAATAAGCTGTTTACTCTTTCTACTAACTTCTTTTTCTTTATGCAGGGATGACCTCCACATAAAATTCTTATAGTCTCTAACCATCTCTATCATGCCTCTAAATGCCAGAAAAGACAATGAGAATCAGTTGTCACAGCTTTTTAAAAATTCTTAAAAGGAAAAAAAAAGAAGAAAAAGAAAATAAAAAATGAACTCGAATTCCCCAGCTTTGCAACCAATTAGAACAGAAACAGATGAAACACAACAGTTACCTAAAAGCTCCTGGGTTGGTCCTGCCAAGTCCCAGGACAAGAGATTCTGTAATTTCCATGCTCTCAGAGCGCATCATTGGAACTATGTGCTTAAAGAGGGAGGAAGGGGATGGAATGCCAATAATCTAAGAAGAAAACCAGAACAAAACACAATGAAGTAGCTACCACAAGGTGGTGACATGAAAACATCTGCTGTAATTTCACAGTCTATTCACAACGGATCAGTGACTCAAAATGAAAAAAGTGAAATTTATCTTTGACATGGAAAAGATTTCCTGAAATAGTAAAGTAGTATTAACTATGTCTTGCATTACTGAGTTTTCCTAGTCAGATAACAATGAATTACACAACATGAACATGCTTTGCATGTTCATCTATCTGCCCTCCTTGGGGAAGAAGTAGATTACGGGTGTCTGACTCCTTAGACTCCTGAGTTGTTCTCAAAGAGAACAAAGCTTTCAGTCTATAGTTTATCAGACTTAGGGAAAGTATCTTGGTAACAAACAAGTGGAACAGGCTGCTTCTGTCAAAAATCTGCTGCATAGTCCATGAATTATCTTTATGTCTACTGTATCTTTCACAGGAAGCCAAAAATGAGATGACCAATAAGAAGCAAAGAAGAGGGGAAAAAACCATAATCTGAAGATGATATGAAGACAAAAAAGTATCTGTGACTGGGAAAATACAACAAGATACATCATGCCTGAATAGGTCCCTGTTTCAGTTATTGAAGTGAGAGACTATTTGCTCAAAAGTACAGAAGTCTAATGACAGTAAAACCACCTCTTTAACAGCAAACAAAGCATTTCCTTAATTACTACTAGATACGATTTTACAGAAAGTATTTGAAGAACCTACTCTTGAATCAATGCTATAACCACTGTCTGGGGTAGACGCCAGCGTCTCAGGAGGGGAACATCTCACAGAGCCTGTGGAAGTGGAGGAGTTTGAAGAAGATGCTGCACTGCAGCAAAGAATCAGGTAGTTTCTCCAGAGCCCAATATAGGAGTCACTGCTTGTAGTAGTATTTACTTTCTTTGCATTGATAGGGCTGCTATTAAAAAAGAAAGAGAAGAGGTCAGTGGAGTAAATGAAGCTTACTGCATTTTACTTTGGTTTTCTACTGAATTTATTTTTCAGTTATGCATATGCCATGACTTCCCAAACTGTTAACATACTAAACTCTGAATAAATTATTCAGAGCAGACTTGTACATTAATAATGCATGCTTTTATATTCAAATCTGCTGAACTACAATATGGCCAAAGGCATTAATTAATGTTAGCTGCAGATATTTTATGCAGATAAATCTGCTTTAATTTTTTGTTATATAAAGCTGAATTAAGTCCACAGACAATATCAAGAATTTATGTTACCTCTATGAAACAATAATGACACTACAAAGATGATAAATCTTGAAATAATACTCAATATAATATAATGTATTTACTTTAGAAATAAACTTACTTGATATCCACTTGTGGAGACAGCAGCTGAAGTCTTGTATAAGCAAATGTCCAAGCATAGCTTACAGCTGTTGGGCAGTGTTTTGGAAGATTTTCCTGCTTCATGAAACTTGAGAGGCTTATAATCCATGGATCTTGTCCTTGAGTCACATGTGCAAATATCCAAATATGTGAGGGACTGACCACATCAAGGTGGTGGCTGATTGGGGAGGAATTCCAGTCAGCCAGAGTTTGTAAATCTATTGAACTGGGACAGTACAGTAAAGTAGTCTGTGTGCATAGAAAAGACAATGGGGAAATATTTAATACTCATGTCTTTTAAGCAACAATATCTTTTGTTATATTTCTAATAAAGTATCAGTGTCAAAAGCATACCTGTAACAGAGAAAAAAGTAATTTATGGGGCTTTTTACAGAAGATCTTAATGTGAACAGCTATAGAAACATGTTGTTTGTGAACAAACTGGTATTAGGAAATAGCAAATCCTAGAAAAAGACCCTTTCACGCATAAAGATTTAATTCTTCCAAAAGATTTGTACTCTAAAAGCCTTACTACTGGATTCCAATTTGTTTCCTAATCCTAAAATCAGAAGTTTCCTTGATACTTAGGAGTTTATGATAAATACCTAAGTATGGAATTCAGCTGTTATTCACTGACAGTTATGAGAGCGTTCATCGTGCATAAAGGGCACATTGACTGTTATGACACTATATTACTGCAGAAAAAAGCAGTGCCCTTTGCTTTTAAGAAATTGCAGTCTGTGAGCAAGATGAGAAAAAACAGATAAAGACACAGCTCTCGGTGTTTATATGGTGGTGATAACACACTATCAGTCAGAAAGTTTACAATGGTGGAGTTAACCTCACAACATTCCTCAGATTTTTGCCTTTTTGTGGTGATAAACTGCTATTAAAATCAGCATGAACATAATGACGCTATCATTTGAAATACATACTATTTATTTGGCATAGCTTAACAGAATTACCTCATCTTACGAGCAACTTTACATAAAAACAGTCCTACCTGGTCAGCCCCTGTGAGATGTATGAAACTCTCCAGGATAGTAGCACTTAGTCTGTCCATTACATCTATAGCCAACTCATCATCACTCTACAAAACACAAAGCATAGCAGGCTCAAAGAATGTCAAAATAAACGCAGTTTCACCAGGCAGCCTAAGAATGGGTCATCAACTGTTACCTTTGAAATTTCTAGAAGTGTGAACAAGGCCCTTATTTCTCTGAGAACACTGACAGCTAATCTCCTGGTGGCAGGCCTTGTGCTGCAAAGGATGACCAAAGCAAAGCCTTCCACCACATGGAATACGCTGGAATAAAGGGTCCTCTCCAGGGGAAGGGTATGGGCAGCCCCATTGGATACACCACGCTAAGAAAAACAACACAGAAGTTAAGCAAATAAAGAAAAAATAAACACAGCTAAGATACAGTTCCATTATTAGCAACGGCTGATTTAATAATAAAATATTCAGATTTTTGGCTACTGGTCAAATTTTGCATTATGAGAATGACATAATATTAGTCACTTCATTTTTTATTACCTTTCTGAATTTAGTCCAAACAAATACCACAAGAACATCTTTATTTCACTTTCTCACAAGATGATGCAATGAGAGCAAAATTTCAAAAACCTCAAGCAATACTCTTTTGTAAACAATTATGATATTAAATTATTTGGACCCTTTCTACTGGCAAGTAAAAAAAAGTGGGCTTAATTCTACTGTTTAATAACTCCTACATATTTCCTATAATGTAAGCAAAATGTGGTCATGAATTAGTGTTCACGTAATACTTAATAATTTGGGACTAATTTTATTTTGATAAAAAATGTTAATTTAAAATGAGAGATCTAGAAGTCTTCAAGTGCTGTAAGAAATTTAGCTGAATATTTATTACTTAACAAAACCAGTAAAGCCCACTACTCAGATTCCAAGTATGTTTTAACATCAAAAGGACCTTATATAGATATACCTGAGCATCTTGGGTTTTATTGTGCATTTGGGCTGCTTGTTTCCACTGATTTATGAGCTGCACTAACATTTTTACTGCATTGTCAAGAAGTGTTGGGTGGATGTCAGTCACTTCACGCACAATAAAATAAACAAATCCTGAAAGAACATCTTCCCGCCAATCTGGAAAATCAAGCATTAATGCTTGGAGTGTATTGAAAGCCAAGGCACGAAGTTCTTCATCCATATGAATTGTCAGCCTGTTTAGAAAAAACATTGGTATCATCACCCTAAATAAGCATACTCTTAACCAGCCTTTATCATTTAAAGTTTGGTATTTACTCTTCCTTCTTTACTGTATAATGTAGAACAGTTCCACAGAGATTCATTTTCTGCACTGAATAAACCTGAAAATGGCTAGTAACAGAAGGCACTTCTACTACAGCAAAATAATGCAAGGTTTCACAAAACTTAATCCAAATAAACAGCGTTCAAGAAAGACTATCAAGTGTTTAACAAAGGTGCATCTTTGCAGGCGTCTGAGCTCAACAGACCAGCACCCTGTGATGTATACGCTATTTTCTTCAAATTAAAATTGAAAACAACATATTTGTTTTGCAGCTAAAGGACACTTACTTTGGATATGAGAAAAAATTCACAAAACAATCCTTTGCACATATACTTAAAAATCTGTACTTAAAAATCTGTCTAAGCCTGCTACGGTAGAAGACACCTCTTCCAGTATTATAATATTACTTAATAATTTCATGTCTTTAATATTATTTTAAACATTGAAGAAAGAGTGTTAGAAAAATCTTATTCTTTTAAGTTATTACTAACTTTTTATATATGTAACTCAACCCATTATATGAAAATGGATTTATAATTTCCAAGCTATAAGTTGTCCTGTATTTCTGTGCCAGACTATTCTTACATTTAAAATTTAGAAAAATCTTCTCAATTATTTATCAGTACTGACAAGGTATATTCAATTTAAACTGAGATAAGAGATGGAAGAATATGGGTAGTGTTGGATCACAGAAAAAGGAAAAACAAAGCAGGATTAGTAGAGAAAAATACTGAAGTTTCCCCCGGGTGCCAGTCTCAAATTTTGGTAATGTCAAAAAAGAATGACTTTATGGACATTAATAGTATTCGCTACAGAAGAAAAAAAGAGAGAAAAAAGTATAGCAGTTACAAAAAGATAAAACAACTTCAAAAAAACAAAGCAACAGCAATAAATTCCTAGTTCTCAAAATACTCTGTCTAAAAATAAATGCAAGGTCTGCAGGATAAATTTGCCTCCTGCTACCATAGCCAGTAAAATCTGACCAACTGCAGACGGCTGGCAGGAGCAGCGAGGACAGAGTCTGCACGCAGCGACTCACGCTGCATAGTGAGGGCACTGACAATCATGCACACGCAGCATTTGAAAAAGAACATCTACTAAGAGCAGAATCCAGTTTCTCTTACCTTGCAAGCAATTCAATGAGGTCAGTCCTACTCATGCCATCTGGAATCAGTCTTGGGATAGCAGCAATGCAAGTTCTGAACAAATCTATCTTAGGTTTTCTCTCACCCCTACAAAAGCAGTTTATAATCAATAAAGAGACCAGAAAAAAATTTCAGTACACTAGAAATGTATTTTCAATTTCATGCCACAACTATGGAGGTAACAAACATTTTTATCAATAATTAATGAAACTAACATTCACTTAATAGTCCAGTAAAAACCCCACAACTGTAACACTTTAATGATGGCATCTGCAACATCAGAGAATAAAAATAATGTGATGCTACTGTGACAGTGAAAATGCTGCACTTCAGTACATACGTAATCATGTCTTCTGGTTCTTTATTGGACATCTGCACACTAGTCATGCACATGGGCCTTCCAACTTCTTTGTCCAAATGCCTAAGAATGCTATCCAGTGCTTTTCTGACTTGAGGATAGTATATGGACATTCCTGAAAAATTAAAGGGTTCCATCACCTTCTTTCATATTTTTATTAAAATATCTGCCACTTATTCAGGTTAGGACAAGTTTCTTATTGCACAGATGACACGAAATATATACTTTAAGTGTCAAAACAAATGCATGTATATATGAAATACATATCTATAAATATAAGACGTTATACAGAAGTAGAAGTTTCCTGCAGGAAAAACAAAAGCAATGAAATAACCATTAGCTGCATCTTCATTTTCTCAATTTCAAGCTTTTTAGTTCTAGTTTAAATTTGACATGTTGAAACAGTCCTTCGAGATGACTACCTCATTCATAGAAGATCAGCAAGGTACAGGGATCAAGATTGTCTTACTCCACTCAGCTGTGAGACATTTGGGACATTTTAGAGTGACATCAAGAAAAAAAAAACTTGCCGTGCTATTTACCACACTCACTGCACTCAGGCTTCTTTGTACTTATTTTGCAGTAAGTGCAAAACACTTTAAGAAAAGACATGGGTTTAGTCTGAGACACAAGAGGGTCAATAATGTCTAGCAGCCCTCTCTAAGAATCAAAGTAATTCTTGCTAACAATTAAAATAAATACATAAATAAAATTATACTAATGTACTGATGAGAATAATTGGGAATATATACATACATATTGAAATGCCAATTTACAAAAGAATATAACATACCTATAACTTTTGCTTCCTCATCTGTCAGTGTTTTATTAAGAAAAATTTTCTTCACACGTAGAGTATTTCCCGATGGAAGAACAACTCCTGTTGTTGGCATCGGTGGTTCACCATCTTTTTGCTGCAAGCTATCTGCTATGACAAGGAAGACTCTGAGGCCAATATTCATCCTCTTCAAGAACAAAAATGGGAGAAAAAAGGGAAGAGAAAACAGAAAAAAATACAATATTGAAGTAACACAGAGACAAAATACAAATTGCATTTTTCTTCTCTTTTAAACAGACAGCAGGACAGAACTTATTTAAATGTTACACATTAGGGTAATAAAAGTAACAGGAATAGAGCTTAAGTTTTCTGTGCCACCCCACACTGTGATTCAAGTGAACTGACTTGGCCCAGGCTAAGATACAGAATATTTTCTAGTACTGAGCACTCAAGGACTTGATTTGAACCTCTAGAGCAACACACTGAAGACAGACATTGCTAAATATTCCATCTGTTAGACTGGGTCTTGAAGAGCTAGGTATGACTTTCCTGAAAAAATGCTTTACAGTTACACTGTACCAAAAAACCCATACTTCCTGAAATTGTTCTTGAAATCAGTCTTAACTGTAGAACTGCTTGCTCACCTAAAATCAAACAGCAACAGTGCACAACAACAATTATTTTTTTAGCGTTAGCAGAACACTCCTTCAGATGCTCATTAATCTGCTTTTATCCTGGTGCAAACAAAGTTAACCACTTCCCCCGCCAAAAATCCTCCAATGCCTTGTTCTTATGGTATGCAAGTAATGAGCTTTTATTACCTCTGGATTAATAGTGAAGGTTTTAGGTGATTTTCCAACACTAAGAAGATCAAATATTATTTCTTTCATTGCAAAATCCAAACGTTCCTACAAAGAAAAATAGATTTGTATGATCATCTCTTTTCCATTAATACACATAATTTCTTGACTTTGCACAGCTACTGGGTATCATGTCTTAAAAGTTATTTAAAAAGTTTATAAAATATTTCTTTTTTCCTCCTTATTCTTACAATTTTTTTTTTAAATCTAGTACAATTTAACACAGCTCATCCCCTGATATGGTTGAACCATTTCTCCTGAAAAAATTCCCAGAAAATTCATCATCAGATCAAACACATTTCTACAAATAAGATGAGAGCTGTTATAGAAAAAAGAAACTGGGATAAAGAGAAGCCCTAAGGTAGAAAAAAATACTACACTATAAATACAAAAAAAATATAAACAGTGATGAGTTGTGCATCCTGCCTCATCCTTGTATGACCAAAAGCAAATAGTTTTGGAAGCTGAAGCACAGACAAGCTATTTCTAAAACAGGAAAAGATGTCTCTAATCTGTAAGGTTAAAGATTAATGAGAACTCATCTTGTGAGATTGCATCTTGCATTTTGATATTAGGACAAGAAAAGCACCTAAAATAATATAAATCATAATGTAATGCTGACTATACACTACTGCATTCATTGCATACTATTTCTGTCTATTGAGGTCAGTCTCCAGGCTAAACATTCTTTGTCCCTTATAAAAATACCATAATGGATATAGTAATTATATTACAAACATATATAAATATATATATATATAAACACACACAGCCCCCAACAGTGAAATACAAATGTAAATACTAATCATCATAATGTTTGTACATACCAGTTTGTGAAGTTAAAAAAAAGTTTTGCCACCACTAGAAAGAGAATGAATTCTCTCATTTGTTACACATATTTGGAGAAATTCTACTCAAGATATGAGACCACTAATTCAGTACAAACATTTCAAAAACGAACCTTAAACTTACATTTCTTCCAAATAACGTTCATCCTACTATTCTAGCTCTACCTAGATGCATTCTTACCTGAGCAATGAACTGAATAATCTTCACAAATATATTCAGAGGTGTGTCTCGTGGGACCACGCTGCGCGATCCTTTTGGGAAAAGTGCTGATACAATGCTCATGAGACGGCTACAAGAGTTTAGAAATGAAAAGAAATAAAAAGATCTTTTAAAAATAGTTCCTTATAACAGTACAGATGTTACAGTTCAAATCTGGAAGTGTGTGTGTGGAGCTACTATGAAATAATATGGAAGCCTATACAGGTAGGACCACATACAGGAAGCCCAGCACCAGCTGTCACAGGCAATAGGATCATGGGTTCCTCTATGAACTGAAAAATATCCTGTTTTAAACCAGTTACTAATAGTCAGGAGGAGGGGCAAAATCTGAATGATTATTCCAAATTCTCATTATACACAATTATAAATAAAACCTTTTTATTTCCAGTCCATACTTAGTGATGGACACTTCATACCCAATTTGTTCTGTCACCATTGGTGCTTTTTGACTTTAATAAATTTCCTGCTCATCTCTCTGCCTTCTTCTATCCTCGCAAAGACAATTCTAGACTCTATTCCTTCTTTCCATCAAAGTACTCAAGGGCTTTTGGTTTTCTCTATTAAGACAAAATATTTACTGCTTACTTGACTAAACCATCCCTGAGCTGGCTTCTCTGATATCACTAGGTTGGAAGAAAATCTCCAGCATCAGTAGTTTAAAATACTCTGTATAATGAACTTACCTTTGAGTTACAGTGTTGCTTTCACATTTAATTCTAATAACATAAACCCACAATAACCTATACAAAGATTCCAGTGCAACTCGGGACATTTTGGGATCTTTATTCTGTAAAATAAATTTAGAAATACAGTTATTGTTGCCTGTGAGACACTGACAAAATTCTATTATAATGTTTATTTACTTTTGAAAATCATTTAACAATGAAAACAGATGGGTTTAATACTGACTACAAGTTTTTGATATTTTTTCAAAAAAAAACAAGCCTGTATTGAATATTTCCTAACCTTAAATTTTTAACTAGTAACTCCAGCTCATTTTACACATCTCTAACTCTGAGGGCAGAACAGTAACTAAAAGCAGATATTCCTCTTGAGATGAACACACCAAGAGTATATTGCTTTCAAGGACTTTTCTCAGAAAGCCATTGGTAAGAAATACCTACTTCATTGCAAACCAATTTATAGTTTGTCTAAAACATTGGAGTAGCTGCTTTGGATCAGGCACAAGGTCTCATTCCATCACTCAGCCTGTGACAGCAGACAACAGCAGGTGCAGAAGAAAAGAATGCAAAACAGGGAAGGCACACAAAGCTGCATCTCTGGGTGTGGCTTCAGACAATGCAGACACTTCCTGCATGCTGTATTAGTGTTTGCCCACTTTCAATGAACTTTTATTGTAACAATTATGCTACTGTTTCTTGAATTAATATAAAATCTAGCAGCACAATTCAGTTTAAATTACGTACTGAAGACAAAATTATTTTTGTCTTCAAGCTGCTACTATGAGTTTAGCTTTGCTCCTCCAAGCTCTTAAACTGTGTAAAACAGTAGCTAACACTCTTGGTACTAGCTCCAGAAACCTCCTTTCCAAATAGGGATTCTTGGAGTACTTACAATCTAGAAGTGTCCAGCAAGATTCCTGGACCTGGCCCTAAGTATAAATTTCTGAATATAATAAATGATTCCAAGTTGTCAACTTTTTAGGCATTAAGCCAATTCAAACTAATAAACCCAAACAAAACCAACAAAAAAGTAGAAACAGAACCCCAAAAGCACACCATCCCCATCTCCAGTGAAGTCTCTGTTTCAAGACTTATCTATACAATGACTTGAACATAAGTAATTTCATATTTTGTGCCACAAGCCAGTGAGTCAGAATAGCAGATGCCTTTGTCCTCCCAGGACAAATGGAGTGCAAATTCACAAAGGGTGTAAGTGGAACTAAAACTATACTGTTCAAAAAGAGATGGTCTCATTCATGGTTCTCTCTCCCACAACTTCAATGCTCCCTGTACATTAATTCTAGCAGTAAGAAAGTTCAACTTGCACCCATAAGCTGATCAAAATAACCTCATGGCCATGTCTGTGCAAAAGACTATATACACAAAAGAGAGTCATTTTGGTGGCTTTAACACAGGTGGGTCCAGACTACTGGTTTTGGCACTAAAAGCCTATCACAGAATCACAGAGGCAGAAGTGGTATTTCAAAGTAGGAAAGACAAGTAACACGCAAGACTGACTACCAGAATATTAGAGGGAATAACTTAACCCAGTTTACATCAGTGATAACGCTGTTCTATCTTTCCTTCATACATCAATGTGTGCTGCCATCACCTCTGAATTAGCACCTACAGCTAGGCAGTGGGTAAATTTAGGGAAGTGATCTAGACAAAATCTATCTAAGAAGTTACATCTGCCCCTGTTTAATATTCACACTGATAAATGTCTCGCTGTTCAGTTAATTTACCTGCAGTCCTACTGTGAGGAAGAAGGAAATGTAACTGTACCAGAGGGTGACACTGGGATAGCTTTGATTCTAATCAGCTTAAACAGCAAAAACCCCACAATATTATTATTCATTGTATTTAATTTACAGGCCAACAATTACTGATTGTCAAAGCAGGTTGGGGAATTCACTGGTAGAAGTGTTATCAAAGTCTATCTGAAATGCATCTGGAAATGAGTTATGCTTCAATTTTCTAATTTCTGATATTCTACAACGGAGCTTAATTTACAGGTCCAGAAGTAAACAAAAGAAATATTGTTGGCTTACAATCACCTAATAAAAAATGGCAGAGGTAGCAGATATTTTAATAATGTGTAAACAATGTTCCATCTGTTAGCAGGTGTATCATCCAATAGAGCTACTTCTGAGTAGTTATGACAAAGTTTGCTTGTTATAAAGGAAGAAAAAGGAGCATATATAGAGGCATTCACCTTTTAAAAAGAGTTAGGAAATAAATTCTGCAGCACTTTTATTATTTTAAGCATTGAAAATTTTTATTATCACTTCCTACAATGAAGAGCTAAACAAATATTCTAGAAGAAAACTGCTTTTGGGGTCTGAATTACAATGCTGCACGTACACTTGGTGTTAAGATGTCATTATTTATTTTCTCCTAGACATTAGAGTAAGTAGAATAAGAAATAGATGGCTATGTAATTCAACATCCTGGCAGAATTTAAGTAGTTTTTAGATTATGTCTGTCAGATTTCAAAGTATGCTATATGTTTGGGGTTTTTTAAACATAGTTTTGTTTAAAATTCTAAAACTTTTAAACATAAATTATGGTATCAGCAGGCTATGAAAAAAGTTGTCAGGAACAGTATCTGTTACAAAACCAAAAACGTAAGAGCAAATTAAAACACATTAAAATGAATCAATGAAACAAATCTCAGTGATGGCAAGAAACAAAATAGCATTTTTTCCATGTTAGTCAAATGTAGTCACTTACTGAAGAAAGTACTTTTTAATACTGATGTTAAACTTTTCTTCTGTTCTGAACTAAAACAATTTCTACTTTTTAAAACCTGCAAAACCAACAGTGTAAAAGTCTTTCAAGTTAGTGCACTGCAAGTTGTTACAGTAAATCAGATTCACATTTTTTAATTGTGAAAATGTTTTCAGTTTGCTCACATGCAAGACAGTTTTTGAAATGAAGTGACAGAAAAACCCATACATCTGAATAGGTAGTTACTTCCAGAAGAAACATGCACTGGTGTTCAGGGAAACCAGCTGTGATATTAATAACCAATCTCACAAAGCCACACTTTCACCCCCAAGGAAAAACTGGTATTAGACAATTTTCTGATCTTTCTCCTTTACTCCCTGGCAAGAGAAAAATATCTTTGAAATATTAGCTATTCTTAGTCCTACTGCTTCTAACAGTACTAACAGCAATTTTACAAAGAAAGGAAAGCACAAAATACAACAAATAACATAAAAAACCAAAACAAAAGTATTTACATGAGACAAAGCAACATTTCACTGAGTTACAACAACATATTAACTCACCTGCAGTGTTTCTATTTGTTTTCTGATACTGTTGTTAGATGGCATCTAAATAAAGCAATGTGAGACAGCAAAACATAACAAACATGAGAATGGAAGGCACATGCATGTTAGATGAAAAAAAGCTCAAAACCAACAGATAGCTGTCTAGCAAGGACTCTATTCAGTAGAAATAAAGGGTTTGCTACAGTGGCAGAAAATGTTCCTTCAACTTTCAAGGTTTTGTGGCAACAGACACTATAGGTAAACTGTCAGAAAAAAAAAATTACTCTTTTTTCCAGCCAACAGTGGTGCAGAACAACAGACACTGTTCTCTCTCTCATTTCTGCAGCTTTTTAAAATGTTCTGTCTTCCCTCCAGAAGAGGTAGCAAAGATACCACAACTCAGATTCATCCAAGAATTTATCAAATTCTGACAAACTTGCTAGAATTATTCTGTGTAAATACTAGTAAAAAAAAGTAACCAAAGTGTTCTACAATACTGACCCAGCTTTACTGTCTGCTGAACAAACTCAGAATTTTGCCTACACTACAATGTGTAAAAAAATGCCTGCTGGGCTCAGTGCTGAAACAGCAGCCTAACAGATTTGTGGGACAAAGCTAGCTATATGTATACCAGAAAAAAACCAACCCTTTTGTACACTCCTGGTCTAAACTGACTCTTACAGCTCACTGATGTGCTAACTGAACTGGTCCAGACCACTAGGTTTCCTCCTTTCAGCAAGGCTAGGATGTTCTCCCCACACTCTAAGCCTGCTTTGAGGATAACTAAAGGCAAGGTTCACTGAAACCCAGCACAAAGAGTTTACAAAGACCATAAATACTTCCAGGTTTAGGATTCAGAGCACTCTCAGGAGCATTATCAAATTTAATATAGCACCAGAAGGTAAAGCAGGTATGAACAAACTGTACCCCAGGTCCTGTGGGGCCGCTGCAAAGCTGTGAGCTTTCACAGCATGGCAAATGGGAAATGGCTCATTTCAGTCACCAACATGCAATGTGGTGCTCATGGCTAAGGAGGAGTTTGTACTGGGCACTCACCAGGGAAGAATGAGAGCACCATTAATCCATGACCTACATTACCTCTTGGTGACTTCTAGCATGCCTGTACTCTTCATGGAATATCCCTGTGACAGACTCCAAGTGTTATCATTATTTCAATTCCTAATTTGTTAATTTCAACAAATACAGGAGGAGTAAATGAATCCTATTAGTGCTCTAAGAATCTCCTAGTAACTTTCAAAATTACTTTATTAATAACAAGGATACTACAGAGGCAATGGATTTGGAATTTCTTATTTCATTTTACATATTTAAATAACTCCAAATAAAATAATTTTAGTCATTAGAAAATCAGGAAATAAAATGAGGGGAAATCCGAAAGACTAAACTGCTGTGAAATTCAGATTTGTAAATTAATGAGATTACTTATTACAGAGTGCATGCATTTAATTAGCTTCAGAAACAAAGGAACACATTAATTCATAAGACACATCAGGACAGTGGGGGTGTATTTTTCAAGATTAAGCTCAACAAAGTTTTTGAACAAGGTAGGCACCCAAAAAACTCAATAGTATTTGGTGTGCCAAATTAAACCAAGCCATAAAACACCCTGAAGGACTCATTGATGGCATAGCATCATAACACTGCAAATTCTGAATTGCAGAAATTCGTAAGTGGAATTTCTGCTGAATAGAGCCTTACAGTAAATGTGTTAAGCTGTTAGTGGTTAACAAATCTAAGTAAAATATAAAATGCATGCTCAGCAAATACCAGTTAAACTCACTGGCATTTATAGTTTTAATACATCCATTACCAGCGATGGACATTATGCCAGAAAAAGGCAACTCCTAGATTATAAGGAGTTTTTTTAAAAGCTTTAAAAACAAAAAGCACAAGCAGCCTCCATAAGCAAAATAAACCACAAAACAAAAATCAAGGCAAATATTGCAAAAGAACTGCAATAATGTTAGATGAAAAATATACAGAACCCAACAAGCAACAGAAAGGTGTGAAAGATGTAAGAACAAAATGACCCAAAACAATCAAAGCAGCTAAACCATTTTCCTTTTGACTTCATGCTGGTTTATGTATTTTACAAATAAGCTTTGTAACTGTCACTCATAGCTAACCAGAATCAGTGTTGTGAAGGAGGATCAAAGAATTTATTAACATTAACAAAATCAATACATTAGGCAAAATCATAAATTATGTTAATCATAATCAAGGAAAGAACATGTACATTAACTACAATAAAGTGACTGATTTGTATGTATCTTGATGTCTTCATCGACCAATTGATGGTTACAATGATACCAACAGAAGGCACAAGTTAAAGGGACACTGTAATTGGTTTTTTAAAATTTGTATCACAGGCTGTAGATATAACATCTTTTCTGGTCTCACACTTCATTTTCTATTCCTTCAATAAGTGAACAAGAGATAGAAAGTTTGCACTTCCTATACATTCTACTTAGAGCAGATAAGTCACTTTCTCACATATAATCTGCACATAAAGAAATGGTTTGTATTTTCTCTGGCATTAATAGCCCTTATTAGCAGATACTTCTGCAGATTTTACTCAATAAAAATTATAATCCCCAAGGGGAACACACTTATTTCCAACACGATATAAGCATCACAAAAACTTACTACTAGGTTTAATGCAGAGACTCAAAACATTTAATTTCTTTTTAGAAAAATATTTCAGTGTCCTTTTAAACAGCCAAATATTATTAATTGTTTATTTGGCACAAGAATGCTGAAAATATATTGTAATAAATACTAGTGATTTGCAACAGTTCCTTAATTAGAAAGGATTCTTACCTTCAGATGTGACAAACAGTTCTGCAGGAAAACGTGCCAGTTATTTAAAAAAAACTGTTTCTGACTGACACACAACAGGCAGGTGATCAATGGATACAAAGCCTACGAGTAGGGGGAAAAAGAATTGATCAAATTGCTCTTTGCAGACCTCCTAAGTGTTGTACATTGAGAATGAGACACAGTTGGCTGCTGCCTCTCACCCTCACAGTTTTGGCACTGCATTGCCCCTCTCCCCTGCGCTGGGACACTCGTGCCAGGCACAGTGCCCTGGGTAACTCCTGAGTGCTGCAGGAGTTCAGGGGGTCACACTGGGGCAGTGGAACCAAGGTGAAGCTCATCCCCCAGCAAGGCCTGGTCTCAAACAAGGACTGAGAGAAGTCTGATCCCTCATACAATGCTCAGGCTTTCCCGGCAACCACAAGACTCAATTCATGTAGCTCTACATGCTGGGCAGGAATATTCAGGAAAAATATCAACTCAGTAAAAACTCAGACAGACTTTAAGTTGTCAAAAATGCTACTTCTACTCAAGATCTACTTTTAGTGAGGAATGAACCACAATCTATTTTATTTTAAATCTGTGCAAATGCAAAGTATGATTTAGCTTTGCTTTAGTAAGGTAAGATTTAAGTACCACATACTTCTAACACATAATGGTGATCAGTACCAAATCTTACTGCAGCTTTTCTTGTTATGAAGCAAAACTAAAGGATGAGTACGTAAACCGCACTCCTGATACAACGTTCCTAACTTCATTAATAAAATGACATTTTGAATACTAACATCAACCATTTTATGTTAATCATTTTGAATACTAATATCAACCACTTTATGTTATTTATACATAAGGGGTTTAACCAATACAATGATATATGCTTTGTATGTGCAGAATACTAGAAAGAAAAGCTCATTCATAACATGAAAGTGAGAATAAAACATCTTAAATTCACTTGCATTTACTGAATGTGCCAACTGAAATGCAAAAATTAGCTCTACATTTTCAGCAAAGTGAAGTGAATCAACTTGAAACACAGCTGCCACAGTCATAAAAAATAACCAAATACTGCAAAAATAAGAGATAATTTAAAAAATTATAAAATTTAAACAAGGTGTATGATGAGAGGAGAGAACCAGGCAAAGCAGGGCTATTAAGAGGCTGCTATTTTACTGAAAAAGTCTTGTCTGACATTTGCATCTTTTAATTAACCCTAATTAAATATATTCAGACTCCCTGAATGCAAGTTTTTTACTAAAAAGACATTAAGTTAAATAACTCTGCTAAAACCCACTAAAAAAATCAAAAACAAGCACTGATTTCAAGACAACCTCACATGTGAGATAAGAGCACATATCTGCGCAAAGAAACAAAGCCAAATTAGAACAAATGCACACAAACTGTGGGAATTTAATTATACTGAGATGTTAAGATTTAAATTAATATGGTTTGATAAGCTTTTCCTCATATAATGCACTAGCTTAAGAACCTAAGATGAGCAAAATGGAGAAGTTGAAATATTTCTTTAAAATACCAGCGAGTGCTTCTTCCTTGAACTCAATTCAAAGGTAGTCTGATAAAGCATCTCCACAAAATTTTTCAAACACGGCACATTCACTTCATTTTTAACAGCCTATTAAAAAAAAAAGCACAAATTAATGGGCTTAAAAATTTACAAAGAAGGCAATTTAAATACACATTAAGATGTCTATGAATTCAAAATCTCCCAAAAGTTAAATTTCATATTAGTAAGATTAGTAAGATTCAGTATTTATCTGAAATACAAACAGAAGCATAAAAAAATCATGCCATACCCTACAACCACATGGTTAAAATTAACAGTTAAAGCAAACATACAAAAAACTCCACCCCAACAGAACATCGCACTAAAATAAACTGGTTTAGGATCGTGGTCTCTATTCCATACTCAAAGAAGATAATGCATTTGATACCAAATAACAAATAAAAACTACACTGAAGATCTTCATATGCACATTTACATCTATTAAAAAAATTAGTATCTTTCACAGCTCCCCTCTTAACTGCTCCTGCTTTCTTCCTTGTTTTAATACTGAAAGCTGGAAAGTTAAGAAATAATCTTTGTTTTAATACTGAAAACTAGAAAGTTAAGAAATAATCCACAGGATTACCAGTCAACCAATCATGCAAGTTGTCTTTGCTCAGCTTTCAGAATTAATGAAACACACATGGAGCCCTACAGCCTTCTGACCCACTCTGTTCTTGCACATGGAAAAGGTTTCCTTCCACAACCCAGGCAGCTGCCACCTTCTTTACTGAAACCTCTGCAAGCCTCTTAGGCTTCCCTCTGGATCCTCAGGATGATCTATTTAAACTCTATTCTCAACCTACTGTTTTAAGCTGTTTCTGCTTTATTTATCAAATTGAGGGGTGGGGTGTTGGAGACTGAAATGGCTTTTTTGGAAGAGGTCCTCTGTACATATAATTTCCTTACAACATAAGATAATTTTTGCTATCTTTATTATTTACAGTTATTAATATTACATAAACATTATATCTACTAACACTACATAAAGAAAAATCATGTTGATCTTGCTAAGAACACTTTAAAACCTTCATGATGTAGAAGCACAAAAATAGCATGTATCTCTGTAATATGGACAGATCCACAAAGAAAGAACTGAGAAAGTTGTTATGATTTAAACCACTTCCTATGTACCCAATTATTTATCTTTTGCTATCCTAGGCTATAGGTTGATTAGTACTCTGCTAGCTCCACATGAGAAATCAGTCAGTTGCTGTCACCACAGCACTGTTGCTTTGGGATATAATCTTAGGCTTTCAGAGCAGCCCTAACTTCCCTGCTATAAAATATGCTGTGATTCATCATACCTGCAGGGTCCAAATCAGGTCAGGTTTCTTAAAATGCCTGAATGACTAAGCAAGAGAATGACAGTAAAGTCTCAATGCTGAAACCCAACAGCTTCCTCACTTGAGAGATTTTCTGTATCCAAGATACAGAAAAATCTACATTCAATTCCTTCAGCTGCATGAAAAATATTCAAACTTGCATCTCACATCTTCCCAGAGAATGACTAACCTGCTCAACTGCACCTCAGCCTGGGAGTGAGCTCCTTGTTTCTATTTAAGAAGCTCCATTTGTATGAAATGATTAGAGACCCAGTGAGTCAGAAGGACAGATCAAGCCTCCCTCACCAAGTGTCTGAAGCGCTGATTCAGGCTGGATCACAGCACCACAAGTGCTCTACACAGCCCTGTTCCTGCCTCTGCCCTTGCCAGAGGAGAGTCCCACCTCCCAAATGCTGCTTCTTCCTCCTTATTTCAAGGGCAGTTTTCACCATGTTTATGATTCTGCAAACTAATATTTGCATTTACCTAAATGCTAAATAGTTTCACTCGGCACTCCCACTCCAACTGCCAAGCAACTATGGAATTCAAAATGACAAAATGTGTTCACTCTTTAATAGGAAAGAAATTCTTCTATTCTCCTCTAGAAGAGTGTAAGCATGCCTGGGTAAGATCAAAACTTCTTCCCATAAGCAATTACTACTAGAAGCACCTCTTTCTAATTATGTCTTATGAAAAAAGATTGTTTCCCTTGTATTTTAAAAATACCAAACCTAACCAACAAACAAACAGTAGCCAAACAGAAAAACTAAAACAAAAGCACAACACCCCCAAAACCAACAAAAACAAACAAATATCCATAAAAAACCAAACAACAAACTCCACAAAAACAAAACCACTCCCTGCCTCAAAAAACCAAGACTGAGACCACAGAAAGGAAAGAAGCATTTGCCCAGGGCAAGGTAAACCATTTAAAAGAGGATGAAGAACTCAGAGAGTTATTTTCCTTTCTTTTCCTGCCTAATCTTTCTTTTCCTATGATCTTGCTCAGATGGGATGCCCACCCAGCATGCTACTCTTCGTAGATCCTATTCTACAAAACTACAAAACAAGATCTACATGTCCCAGTTTTCCATTTATAGCAAGATATGTCCCTATAATCTATGTGGCAACACAGAGCCACAACTGGCCACTTTTTGGGACTGCATGCCAAACACAGGCCTGGCATCTGCTAATACAACTAGCATTTTACACAAGAATCCCAGAAAGTATCAATCTACTGTGAAGAAATTAACTGAGCTAGTCAATGGTCAACTTGAATTATACTCATGTGCCATAATTTCCTCTTGACCACCAGGCTTCACAAAACCAAGCAAAGCAGCCTGGGAGGAAAGAGAACCTGTCTTGACTGAAAGATTCTCACAAGCAGCATTACAGGCACAGGACATCCAACACTGGGATGATAATGAGGTTTTTTTCCTTGTTCATGGCTGCTGTGTGAAATTTCTACTTTTAGATTTAAAACACACACAGGAGATGACTAACTGCTCTTCCACTTGAAGGAATAAATCTAGTGGACATTCACCTCTACAAATTTTTATTTAATTAGCCAAAACTTACATTCTTCCTTCCCGCATAAGAGTTCACACTCTCCTTATCAGACTGTAAAAATGTTACACAGCTTACTACAGAAAGAACTCAAAAGATTTCAGCTAATAAAGAAAAGTCAACCAGACCCTTAGGCAAACAAATATTAAACCAAGGAAAGTTCAAATTTTTAGAGCACATATAAAATTACACAATGCTCTGGTAACAAAGGTGTCTAGAGAACAGACAATTTTTAAAAGTTCTGAAAAAGCTTTGCAAATGAGCTAACACCCAAACCAACCTATTTCCCTTTAAGACTGTGAAGGTGCTTGTAATCTATGTAACAGTCACAGAATGTGTTGGAGGGGACCTTAAAGATAATCTAGCTCTAACTCCCCGCTCTGCTGTGGGCAAGGACACCTTTCACTAGACCAGGTTGCTCACAGCCCTATCCAACCTGGCATTGAACACTTCCAGGGATGGGGCATCCACAACTTCTCTGAGGAACCTGTCCAGTGCCTCACCACCCTCCCAGTAAAGAATTTCTTCCTAAAATCTAATCTAATCCTATCCTCCTTCAGTTTATAGCCATTCTCCCTTGTTCTATAACTACATGTCCTTGTAAAAAGTCCCTCTTCAGCCTTCTTGTAAGCCCTCCTTAGGTACCAATGTCCTTCTGCATCTAAAAAAATGTAATATTTTGAGGATTAATTGAAGAATTTTAATAATGAGAACCCAACTGAAAGTGGGAGGAACAGCGTGGTGGGGGGGATTAAAATACTTACAGCAGCCACAGGTATGAGAATTTCCACAAACAAACCAGCAAGTGCATGTTTTATATCCTTATCTTTTACTTCCAGGAAGTACTGAGCACACTCCTTAGTAAGAAAACATTAGAAGAATATTTAGAAAAAGGAATACAAACATAACTACATCATAAAAACCACTAGCAGTCTAACATTCGTTTCCTGTTTTAATCTTAAACATGTAATGTGTTTGAGTTAGTTTTATATTCCTTAACAGTATCAACTTCACAAAATATAAGAAACTTTAAAACCTGTTTGCCCAGCATTACACCTCAATGAATTGAAGGAAGAACATTTGTAATATCAGATGGCTATTTACCTTTTACTCAGAATATAAAGAGTACTCAGAATACAAAAGAATATAAATATGTACATTTTCCCTCAAATTATTTTGAAGCTTAAAAAATTTTAATGTTTACCTCCATTGAAATTACTGGAAAATTATATTTTATTTTCATATACTAATTTTCATTTTCAAAGGACTTTGATGCAAAGAAAATGAAAGATTATTAAATATTCCATATACAATAAATAATCCATAGTGAATTGTTTTTAAAGAAAAGTATGTCTTGACTTCTCATCTGTTAAAAAATTATATATCAAATAATTCTTTTTCTTTAATACACTGCTTTGGTAAAGACAGGAAATTATTTGATTGCTACCCATTTTCATTCAGTCTTATATTCATATATCACAGGTTTGCCACACTACTAAGGCAATTGTAAAAGGCTTCTCCTGATGCCAGGTTCTCACAAAACTGCAGAGAAACAAGTAATTCACACCTCTGAAAAATTAGGAACTGAACAGAAAAAGATGCAGGATGGCATACAGGTAGAGGAACTGACTGATCACAGCAAGTGTCATCCTAGCTTCATGACTTAAACATTTCAAATTATACTCATTTCAATTTTCTGTAGCATTTGTTTACCTGCATGAACTGAAATGATGCTTCAAAATCCTCCACAGGATACATCTTTACTCGAAAAAACTTCATTCCCATAATCAAACTGATGATACTCTGTACTACGTGAGGACTCTGTTCTTTTTGCCGCAGTTCCTTTAATTCAGTGACAAACTTCTTCCTAACAGCTTGAAACCTGAACAAGGGATACAGATAGCAATTATTTGCATTCTTAGTTACTTTTGCATGAGGTCCATAATTTTGAAGCAATTTGTTTAGTATGTAACAATATCAGCAGCTGCTGTATGAGAAATGCAAGGGAGATGAACCCTGGTACTTCAAACCCAGGCATTTACTTGTGCCTAGGATGATCAGTACATGAGAATATACCAGTTAAATAAACAACAGCTGACTGGCACAGGGCCTCCTTTCCCTGCCCCTACAAGCTGACTGCAAAGCAATTGTACTTAAGATTATTTCTTGATTTGTTCAATTTTTTTGTGCTGGAACATCAGACAGACACAGTACACTACACCTGACTACATTTGACACTTACAGGATTGTCTATTGGGGACATGAATGGATTCTGCTATATCAAATAGTCTTTAAGTCTACACTGGTCTGTCCCTAAACACAAAGAGTCAGAGATTGAACTTACTTTGATTGAGCAAGAACCCCTGTCACTTCTGCATATAAGTCTGCAATAATATGAACATTCCCAGTGTTGGTTCCTGAATACCTAAAGAGAAAAAAAAAAAAAACAATAAAGGGAAAAAAACTCATTAAATACAACTTTGCTCTTCTAAACCCCAAGCAAGTTTTCAATTACAAACAAAAAATTTGTCCCCTAGCAGGCAAATTATTACCATAAAAAGAATTAAATTCAAACATGAAATGCATGGGTGACATTTAACGTAATGTAGTTTCATTTCTTATTTCAAAAGAAACATATTCTGGATAGAAATTTTACTGTATTTATCCAAACTCAGACTTTTCTTACTGCATCTGAGGATGCAAATCATTCTGTATATTCTAAGCAAAATAAACTCAGTGTTACATTGAACACAACCAAGTTCTTTCAAGATATGTTTTCAATTTAAAGACATTGACTTGTGTTCATTCACACTTGTATTATCACCAACATGTTACATATGAGGCAAAGGAGAGCAATCACACAAAGAAATCACACAGGTTGGTAATACAAAATATTTTAAAGTACACAATTGAAACTTACCCTTCCTTGTGTTTAAAGTGCTTAAAAGCCAAGTTTAGAACTTCATGTACTAAAGGATCTGGCACTGGATGAACAGGTATCTGAAAGGCACATATCACTTACATGTATGTAGTACCTATACATACATGCATGTATGAAGCAAATAAACAGTACTGTGAGATGCTCTGGTGAAATCTCTCCCACCAGCATCCAAGGACACATCCTTTGCTGGCATGTATCAAGGTAATTTTGCAATATATAACTTTTACACAATCTGTATTGGCATTCTTAGCCAAATAAGGATAATTCTAAAGTGACATTTTGACTTCATTATCCAACAATTTCAATCTGTATTTCAAGAACATTTAAGCCGACAAAGGGTACTGAGCATAAATTAAATGTTATTTTTTACAGTTCTGCTTTTTGCAGTACATCAGCAGCTTTCCAAGACACATGAACTAAGATAATGCAGGCATGTAAAGAAAAGGCAGGTGAGGCCAAAGGCTTTATGTAACTGAAAGTATAATTACAGCCTTGCATAGGCACATCATAGATATGTTCTAGTCTTTAAAATAAAAATTTAAAGGAGATTATCAAAACCAAAATTACAAGCAAAATATTAAAATTAAAATGCCAAAGCAAAAGATCTTACCTGTTTTAGAACCTCTATTAAAACTAAACAAAAAATGAAATCTACAGCTAAGTCCCTCCTTTCAAGTAGATAGTCTCTTTCACGTTGTTGGTCATCCCTAAAACAAGAAACACGGCTATGAGACACACGACTGAACACAAATATTGCAGGGACAATGACTGCATTGTTTTTCAGGTAATCACGGTTGCAGATGTATATAAAATGGATAGGTGGAAAGACTTGGGGGTTTGGCACAGTACTGACACCTTGCCCCCTCCTCCTGAAAGGACCTGCCAATAATCAAAAAAAAAGGGGGGACAAACTAGCTTAGAATTACCAGTATCCAACTTCCTTCTGTATGTCCACACCAAAACCATTAAGTCACTTCATGTATATCATCTACACAAGTTAAATACACTATCTTAAAGAAGTCTGTGGTTTTTCTACACAAATTTAGGTAAGGACAAATCCAAATACAACATACTTGTCACAGAAGTACAAAGCACACATTTTCTTATGAGAAAGCACACAAAAATCAAACAGACTTCTGCAAGGAAAATTCTTACCCCTTTGATTTTGTGCTTGACCGAGGTCTATACTCATAAGATTCATCTTCTGTTCCATTTTGACGCCTGTACCAGTCAAACAAGGTGCGTAGTAAGGAGGGGAGACAGTGCTCTGCTACTGAGCTCATAGAGCTTATCAACTGAAAGAACAAGAAAAATACTTCAGCCTGATATAGCTATGAAAATCCTGGAGTTTCATAATTCTTTCAAATTGTTTTTCAATGTTAAAAAACATACATCGCATAACTTCACAAAGTGGCAAGTTAATATTCATTTTCACCTAGGACACTTACTGTAAATATACTGAGTCCATTGTTATAATAAATTTAAGTAAAGTGCTCCAAAGCTCACAGAGATCACAAAATGACAAATTTATAGACAATATAACATGTACGAAATCTTTGAGAAAACAGCAGAGCTTTTAGGATGTCCCTGAATGTTGCCGTATGTATGTCTGAAGTATAGAAACCTTCGCATCACACATGACAAGAGCCAATTCTCCTAAACTGAAGTTTAAAACTTTAAAAAATTTGGTTCTTTGGATATTATATAAACAAAAATAAGAGCCTTTTAGATATTCTACATTGCCTTTAATACATTTGACTGGTCTGGGTCTCCGGCTATATTTACTTTTATTATAACTCCCCCATCTTCTGCTTTCTTTCAGAAAATCTGTATGAGTAGTGCAACAGATTTGGCAACAGATGTGGCAATAGGAACCATTATAGAAGGAAGACTTTAAGATGTTATTAAACTTAAATGATCTCGGCTTCCTTTAACTAAAAACTTTTTGGAAAGGAGAAGAATGACTGAAGACAGTGAAATGCCATTATAAACCTGGTTCCAGGAGGCAGCAGGGAGCAAGCCCAGTCCCTAAACACAGGCTGAAATGGGAGAGTTACCATGTTGCTCACTGATGCCATGTATTACCTACCTCTTGGATCTTTCAAATAAGGTTTTAACAGAAGCCATGCTCATGCTGTAACTTATCTATTATTTACTATTCCAGGTGACAATATAATATTATGCCATTACGTGTTCTGATATAACATTAATGAAGTTATTTATTTTTCCTGATTTGAAACATCTTGGGTTTTTAGCTTTGTTGAAAGGATGGGGACAAGTTAACCACAGGAAAACCTCAGAAGGACCTCTTCTAATCTTCTGAATACATTACTCATTTTGTTAATTAGTTATTCAAGTCACAAGAATTAAATAGTTCTCTGAACTGATGGGTTTATTAGTAGAAGAAAAGGAAGCAAGCTGCATTTTAAGTTTTACTAAACCTTTTCTTCAGGTTTTCCTGCAAGTTTACACAGTTTATCAATACTAATACTATCCATAAATGTTCATAAAAGTAGCTAGGCAATATACATTGGCTTCTAGAGAAACAAGCATGCATCATACGCATTCAAAAATGTCACTGCTAAAATGCTAAATCCAGAAACTACTGGCATAATAAAGTATTTTCCTCTTGAAAAATAAAAAAGTTTTACATAATAATTATTTATTTCCTGCCAAGTTTTGCATTCTTTGTATTCTAATGAAAAGGCACTGCAATCACCAGGAAGATGACATCTTTGCTAATACTGCATAGCATCTAAGCAGAACATCAGCTATTTTTCATTTAAAATAATTACTATACTGCCTGGGTACTAAATTCAAAATCATTTTATAATAAAAAAATAATTTCTTTTATAGAGACCTATTTCTCATACAAGAATACTCTTTTATTTTAGCATTACATTATGCCTAGGTTGAAAGCAGCAATCCAGACAAAGGGCTCCTGTAATACCCAGGAGGACAGGGCTGCAATAGATATGACGTATCCTTCAACTCCTCTGAATGAAACAGCAAATCCTGCTCAAGTCTTAAAGGCTGTAACATATTGCTAATTGCTTCACATAACATATCCAACAGTGAGAGGTAAAAATAGAGAAGCAAAATTATAGTAAGATGCTAGAGCACAAATTCCAGCTTTGGCCAAAATCCTCATCCTGAAAACGTTGCTCAAGTTGTGCCTAATAATGAACAACCCTGAACCTCACATACATCTGCTTTCAGTCACTGAGAAGGCCAACACAGGCTTCTGTGTGATCATAAAATTTTGGTGTCTTAGGACAAGAGTAGGAAATTGCCAAGGATGTTTCCTACAATAAACAAAAAAAAAAGAAAAACACTAGCTATTTCCGTTTCAAGCTGTACAAGCAAAAATATTTTAAGAAATGCAATATATGCTCTATAAAAAAACTCCTGTCTGGTAGCTTCCTGATGTGCTAGGAATGGTAAAGGGAAAGCTCTGGTACTAAAATTTTTAACAGTTCACGAGTGTATCAACATACAAATTTCCTTTTCCTTTTCCAAAATTTCTCCTCTTTTAGCTGAATTTATATTATTGTTCCAATTAAGATATCAAATGACAAGATTTCTGCTGTTTAGAAATTAAAAGCTATTGATTTTTCTAACTTGTTTTAATTGCATGCCCTCTTGGTCTGGTTATGTTTCTAACAAAAATGACTTAAAATCCCCTTAAATACTATTTTACTTTTTCATTACAGGGACAGGCAACACTACATGCCTTCTTCCTCCATCCCTTTTCTTATCATTTATTGAGATGAGAGAACAAGTCTTAATTAGATACCACCTTAATCCCAGGGCCCTCTTGTGTTCCAAGCATGCTCTCTTTATTCAAAGTACAACACTTACAAACTTAGACCCCATCATCAGTACAGGTAAAGCCACTTTTTAGACCCAGATTCCTGGCTCCATAAAGACCTCTGGGTGAACAAGGTTGGCCCAGCAACAGCTGTAGCTTCTCTGCTGGATGCTGTGGCTGTGTCCTCTGGATCCTCCTCATTCCCACACTTTACCAATCACTTTTTTAATCTGTAATCTTCTGCACTGCTGGAGAATTATTCCTAATAAGGGTTTTATACAGTGAGCAATGAACAGACATGCAATCTTAAATCCTTTTGCCAAAAAATGTGCCAAATTCCCTAACAAAGTTCATAATCCCAGCCATTCAGGTCTGTGTAAAGCAGTTATTCAGTTGCATTAAAGTTCAGATCTTGACTTCAAAGTAGATTACAAATAATAAAAGAACAAAATAAGAACTCACACACATATATATACACAATCAAAATTAAAAAAAAAACCAACCTGTATTTTTAGGAAAACCACTTTCTTTCTATATTATCCAATTTTAAAAGTTACATGTTTTATTTTTTATTTCTCTTCATTCAGCCTATTTTTAGAACCTCTCTTAGAACGCTAAGCTTCATATAGTAGATGCTATTCAGGAACAGTCAAGAACAGGAACAGGCAGTTAATGGGGCTTCCTCTGAACACTGCCTCTCCACTGCAAGGAAGTGGTTATGGGACACAAACATGCCTACACTATTGAAGAATTAGAAATACAGATAATAAATATGAATAAATTGAGCAGAGAGTCTTTCCACACACGGTTCACTGAGAGTAAGTGAAATGGAATTGCCTAGCAGTCAGTATATCTATATTCTCAGCAAAGGACAAAGTAACAACTTTAGTAACACTTTGAATATACCCTATACCTTCTGCCATAGAATCAGAAAGCGCTCAGTAAAAGCCATGTAACTGAAATAAAATTAACACTATTTGTTTATAAAAACAGAACCCCAGACACTCAAACAGTAAGTGAGGTGGAAATAAACTAAGACTTTTTGTCCCTTAGTGTACGTCAGCATCTTTCTTCCACCAGTTTTCACTGCCACCTTCAAATAATTACCTATTCTAATAGTTTATTACTATCATATTCTACAATGGAAAATAAAGTCTAACTAACATTCAGAGTCTAAATCTTCTGACACAGATTCAGATGTGAATGTTTTAAGTTATTACAACAGTGAAACCACTATTCTGCAAAAGTAAAGCCCACCTTAATCCAATGAAAGTTGCCTTCAATTACATGTCTCCTACCTGATCAAACTGAAGATCTTCACCTCTTTGAAGAGATCTGGACAAGAGCTTTTCCTGTACAAAAAATAAAAAGTAACATACATTTCACAATGTCATTGACCATTATCAAAGATAGATTACTTCTTTCCAGTTATATTACAGAACAAAGAAAAAACTTTTAATATAAATATTTGCATTGTTTTTTAGATAGAAATATTTCTGGAGACGTGATGTATACTCCCAAAAATTAATTCAATAGCTAAACAATAATTACATGAAAGACTGACAAACAGAAGATGGCAGAGGCCAAACAGGGACCAGCTGGTGGTGGGTGCCAAGTGTAACTTGGAGGGAAAGCCATTCCTATCTCAATTAGTAAGTTTATTCATGTTCATATATGGCAATTATTCAAAGTTACAATAATGATTTTTAAAATGTCTTCACAAAGGCAGAGACAAGTGTTCAATGCATTTCTAATCTGCTCTTCCTCTGAACTGCAGTGAAACACAGCTAAAAGACCTACTCCAGTAAAAGGAGAGTGTGAATAATCACTTGCTTTAACTTGAAATAACTGTAAGGAACAAAAAAACCCACAATATTACAAGAGTTTTACTTCTTACAATATTTATTGCTACCAGTAGCATATGACATAGTGCTCTGTTAAAAACAAAATTCAATTATACTCCTGACAAAATAATATAGTGAAGATTAAAGCATTATGGAAATAAAACATTTACAAACTGTAATAGTAAATAGTAATTCTTACTAGTCACTGTAGAGTACGAAATTATACACTTACAAGAAATATAAGTTTTATACCTTGCCCAGGTATAAAAAGAAGAAGAAAAAAAGGAAAAGAACACTGAGTCCTGTGAACTGGCTCTGAGGGTCACTGATTTACAGCAACCCAAGGGCCACAGTAACAGCTTTAAGAGCACACTGCAAAGCAGTAACATATATAAAGATCTGCTGATCATTTCCCTTATTTTAAAAAATTTCAAACTATCCTTCACTTAATAATATGAGTGCAAAATGTTATCTTTCACAAGGAAAGTAAAAATGTACCTAAAGAGTTAATAGCTCACGTTAAATTGCAGTAAGCAAACAAGGAAGTTTTATGGAGCTAGGTAAGTCAGGTAGTTGCCTTGTCTGGCATGTAAAGGGAGGTGTGAGCAATACTGATAGCCAGCTCTGCTCTCAACAGGTTGTAACTCAGCACAAAGTAACTGCTCAGTAGTTTAGTATGAGACAACACCCATGCTGTCAGGCTGTTGACAAAAACTGAGAAAGTCAACATTGCTCGGTGATTAACACTTGCAAGGCTGCAAGAGACAGCCTGTATGTTCAACAGATAAAAATTCATTGTGCATGTCCCAAATCCAAGGTTTGAACAGGCAACTTATTTTTTCTTGTCTTAAGTGTAATCTTGAAAATACAGCACAGTTTCTGGCATTTTCTCCTTTAAGTGCAGCTGTATTTGGTGTTAAAAAGAATGCAGTATCTGGCAACTACTACAGCCTCTGAAAACTTGGATTCAACACTGCCCAAGCAAAAAGAACTTGCCTACTCTGAAAGCATAATTTGAAATTATAAAAATGTCAATGCACAAGTCATTTTCACTTTCCATAATCCAAAGAAATCCACTTTATTATCTAGGAAAATACTACCATTTATGTTCACTTCCAGTATGCCCAAATTAAAAAATATTTTAAGAAGAGGGTTTCTAGGCAAATGCATTGATTATTCTGAAAAAGCTCTATTTTTTGATCAACTGATGTAATAGTTAATGTTCTTTCACTGTCTATTTAAAAGCAAAGGGGGAAAGGTTTCACTTTCTTGATTCTTTCAAATTCATGTAATTTTACATGTTAAATCTGTTCAAAACATTGTTATGAGAATTGATATTTTGAAGTATATACTAAAAGCTCCAGAGAGCATTTGCAAAGCCAAATTTTCATTTAGTTAGCAAGCCTGCCTCCTTTTTTTTTTACACAGGAATGCCTGCTATAGATGAATTCTTGTTATCTGTATTATGCTTTCAGATAAACTGCAGAGTAATTGCTATCTTATCTATAAAGCAGAAATACAAGAAACGTTCCACTCTATACAAACATTGCATCATTGCTAAGTAAGTTAAATGAGAAAAACTATTTCCTTATAAGATGGAAAAGTGTAAGAAGATGGGAAGAAGTCTTCCTGTAAGTAGATGGGAAAAGTCAGGTTCCCTAAGTGTCCTTTGGATACAACGTCCCAACAAACCATGTTTCCACCATAATATTACAAAACTATTACACAGGTGAAGAAACCCTGGGTTCACTATACCCATTGCATGTGTCTAAATCCAAAAATTGCTAAAAAAAAAAAAGACAAATCAAAGAGAAGTGAAACAATCCGTAAGTCTTTACACAAAGTTGAAATCCATGTCAATAGAGAGAAAGCTAGTTCTGAAAGTTTAGCTTCCCTCCCATAACCCATACTAATTTAGATACTTCTGTATATCAAATGTTTAAGATTTTAAGGTCAGAAAGAATGAAGACCTTACAAGTTCATAACCAACTCTATTATGTTTCCTTAGCACTAAGGATCTTAACTCTTAAAAGGTAAATACACTGTAGAGTTAATGTAACACTAACCAAATAAACCTGACATAACCAAATAATACTCTTGAACGCAACCACAGGTTTATCAAGGCCTTTGAATTATTTGGCTTTTAAATCTAGTTTCGTTTAATGTCTTCTTCTACTTCTGCTTTGTCATGGCTCCAGTCCTCTCACATGATTTTAAAAAAATCTATTCAACAGCATAAAGTAAAGGTCTGAAAACCCTAACGGAATAATTGAAGATATATTTTCCTGGCTTCCTGAAGTTCAGAGAGAGATGAAAATAATAGGTCTCCATTTATCTTTTACAAGTGAAATGAAAAAAAACCAAAACACTATTGCATTAAGCAAAGAGCAGTTTGCATCCATTGTGTAAAGGAGAAATGTCAACATATGGCAGGCAGCAGGGATCAGGATGTGCATGTGCTGTGCAAACAACTGCACCCATGGAAAAAGGTACCACCCATTGGCCCCTCTCCAGCATTCCCTGGCACCATCCTCTGGTGGCCAGCACACCTCAGCAGGGTGGCTCAGAGTGCTTCTGGTTGAGCTCCAAGCTGCAGGGAAGAAACCAGACAAGGGATGCTGCCTCACCTCCTGCAGGCCCAGGGCTGGGCAATGCATCCCTGCCCCAGGGGCAAGCAGAGCACTGTGCTAAATTGTACTTCAGAAAAACTTTTGAAAGCATCTGGGCAAGACTTGCAGAAGTGCACAGCACTAGTCTGAGCCATGTGTAGTATTTACACAGCAGAATAAAACTGCTTGTGCTGGCAACAGGCATAAATACTCTTGCTAGTTGTGACTTCAGCGTGAGACAACTACAATTTAGTAGCTGGCACCATGTTAAACTCTCTGCTTAAATTCTAACCATCCATACTTACATGCAGCTTGACAGAATGCAAAATAATTCCGCTTATTGCTAATCTTTTTAACTGGTATGGTTTATGTCACATTTGGGGAAGGCTGGTGTCATTCCTCAGTGTCATCCTTCTCAGCTGAGAAGGAGTATTTTTTAAGCTACAAGACTACTCTTGGGCTCTTTTTTCCTTTAAAACTACATACTGCTCCAAAAGATTTAGCACAGCTGGTTAAAAAAAAAAAACTGGTTTTATTTCATTTATTCACTAAAAGGATGATCTTCCTTCCTGTCATTACACTTGCTGCTTTCATTGAATCATTTATTTTAAGCATAGCTCTGCCTGTAACTTTGAAAAAGCTGAGGTATTACAATTTTGCAAGTAGAGAACTCTTAATTAAATTAGTAAGAAGAAATAAGGTTAAAAATCACAGCCAGAGAAACCATTCAGTTAATTTTTGAAATCACAAGTCACTTACCTTTAAATGTAATCCATACATTTAGCAAAAACGATACTACCCCTCACCCACAGATGCTGTCTTGATCTGCAGTGACTTTTTTCTAATTTATATTTTAATTAATTTTTGCTCCCCTACTGTCATGTTCAAGTCTTAAAAACTATCTAGCTCATATTTTTTTATTAGTCTGGCTTTAAATTCTCTCAAACAGCTTCACCCAACAGCCTAGCTTCATTAAAGATTTATGTAACTCTATATATATTCTTCATATTTTCGTTTGCAGCCAAGTCATTCCACAAAATCAAATCACACTAAAATAATAAAGGGCTTTCCACTCTTCCATTAAAGCCTTTTATCCAATCACAATCAGTGCTTTTCTGGTGCTCTTCCAGCCTTTTTATCCTTCTTTTTAAATTTCATACACTAGAACTGAATGTTCAGTACTTATAAAAATTCTACATACAGAAATAAAGCTGCTTCAATACTTTAGTATTTCCTTTCAGTTGGACACTTAAGGATTCCCTTCTACCTCTTTATGTTATACAGGCTCAGGTTATTTCACTTTTCCACAGCCTTTGGCACCTCTCTTAATTCGCTGGTTTTCTATACAGTCCTTCTCACCCATCAATATAAAATAAGGAAAGCTGGCTATACATGTAAATTACATTTGTTTCCATTAAAATACATTTTGTTTAAAGGAATTCAACTTAGCAAATGAACCCAGACAAAACTGTTTAAAACCTTTATAGATGACTACTTAAGTAATATTTATGAGTTCTTATTTTACCCTAAAGAATTTTATATAGACTGTATGCACACAAAATACTGACTTCAGATTCTTATCAGTAAAAAATCTTGACTAAGGTAGACTTCATGCAATCACCATAAAACCTCACCAGGCAACAGAGCTGGGAATCGCTCTTCTGTGAAAAGTGAATTATTTAATTAGTTTCATGGGGTTTCTAATTTTTAATCTGGTGAGATGTTTCAATTTTGTATGATTAACAGATTTAAAAACATTTGTTTAATTAACAGTCAACAGCATGGCAAGCAGACACAACCTGGGATTGATGACAGAGGATTTATTTTATCTGGTCTAGGGACAGGTTTTGCAGCACAAGTGAACTCCAGGGCTATTATATTTGCCTTGCTCCCATTATTCTGGTTATATTTGACTCCAAACTAGCTGTGTCTGCAGGAAAAGCCCTCTTCAGCTCATCTCAGTTCCAGGCAGTCTGTCCCTCTGGCCAAGCACTACCCTCCCTGTCTGTTTAGCTGATGGATGGGAATGGGGATGGAGGAGCAGCACTTGGCACATAGATGGACAGTGAAGCTACCAGCCTTTCCTCCCACAGCACCACTGCCACTACAGCTCTTCTCTCATTTTTCAGCCAGGCACCCTTCATCACTTGTGTGCTCCTTTCGCTACAAAGTTTTTGTGCTTTCTTATAAACCCCTCCTGAATACATTACTTTTTTGGATGTCCAAAACAAATAGACAAGTTATATTTAAGTTGTAAACTTGCTTGGTGCATACAGACATATATATAAAGAACAGGTATAAAGAAAAGTTTCATTTTCCTCAGCCTTTTATCTACTAATGGTTGTAGCTGAAGATGATTCCATAATCCACAAAACAGTTTCAGCCCTGCTTTTGTGTTCTTTTGGACTGCTTCCTAAGAAAACTTTTTCCTGAAGTTTCAAAACTGGGGCTCAAATGCTCACATAGGCACTTTCTGCACATGAGCATTTTGGCAAGCAGCAGCTACCAACAGAAGCCTTCTGTGAGCTGGCCTTCTGCTAGCCACAGCATCTCACCTGCCCAGTGAATTTCCAGGTTTAAAAAAAAAAAAAAAAAGTTGGTTTTGTTTGTTGTGGTTTTGGGGTTTTTTGCTTGGTTTTTTCCCCAGAAATTTCCAAATTAAAAGAAAACCATTTATTTCAAGACCACGAAGTCTGAATCACCAATGGTATTTTACCTTTTTGCCTTACCTGCAATATATGCAGACTACTATATTATTCCAGGTGTTAGTATCATTACTTCAGAAAACAAACCAAATGTCTCTTTTCTTGAAAGTATATTGCCTAGGTATTACTTAAAAGAAACACTGACAGGAAACACACTTCACAGTATTAATGAAAGAACATTTTTTGTTCTTCCTATTTCCTTTTGTAACTTCACAGACCTTAGGGATACACTTAAGAGGTCTTGTTTCCAGTAACTACTAGGCAACAGTTTGGACACAAGTCAATAAAACAAATCAGGGAGCAATCCTGTTTGCAGAATCTTATTTATTCCTGAAGTAATCTCTCTGAAAAGTCAACAATATCTGGGAGTGCTTTTTGCAGTAACCATACACATGATAAATCAGCCTGTTCCAGAAAAAAACAAGACCATTTCGAGAGATACTATGAAAACTAAAAGGACTCACCAAAGGTTCAGCCATTACAAGTTCAATTTTCTTTTCAGCTTGAACAGCAAATTCAGCAAAGAGGCTTTTGATGACATACTCGCCCGGTTTCACATCTGGGTCAATAGTAATGTTAGACATGATGATGCCTCTCTTTTCCCAGGTGGAAACAACACTTGGAGAAACTCTACGTTTATTTACTCTGCTGGGTGGTGCGGAGGCTAAAGGTAAAAAACAAGAAAAACACAGAGCCATAAAGCAGAGCTTCTAAACATGGTGCCAGTCACTTCATATTTTCCCATTCATCACACACATTTTTTCACACAGTAAATTCTCTAAAACAGAAGGAAACAACCGTAACATACAACAAGAATTTGTTTTAGTTAGGTCAGAATTTCTACTCTTAAGTTGCACAAGGGTTTACAATGTAGGTCACTTGTGTTGTCAAAAAAATGCTCTACAATGACCATGATTAACATACAGTAGCTTCAGTTCAAGTATGACTAAAATCAGAAGGTTGAATGGAAAGGGTTATCCCCTATACTATGAGAAGCATGGCTTGATTTCATTTTATGCATCATCCATTAAGTTCATGTTTCTATTTGGTGTCCAAATACCTCCAAGATAAATTCTTCTTTGGCACTTTTTGTCAATAAGCTGATTTTCCTAACAAGAATGCAAACCCTTTTTAGACATGTCATGCTAACTGATCTCCTAGTCCCATGTTAAAAACTTCCTTGTAATAAATATTTATTAATCAATAAAAATAACACTGTATGTATCAGTCTCATTTTCTAACAATTATTTTGCTTTTATACTGAAATTGTCATATACAAACTTTATATATAGTTATCCACCTTTAATTTTTTTTCTCCTCAGGCATTCCAAAACATCTATTTAATGTGAAAGCTGCAGTACTGAAAATCATGTTTCAGAACTCACACACAGAGGTTTAAGACACAAAACAATCAGAGTAGATAATTACAATTCTTGTCTTGCACACTATATATCAAAATAACTGCTGACACCTCTTAATGATGACCCAGATGTACCAAGGGAGGTCTGATATTTCCCGAGTGTATTCCATGACTGCAGATGTTATTTTTCAATTGCTATTAGGAATTGATATTAACAATTCCTATCTATTTATATTAAGATTTTATTTTCCTAAGACAGTCACGCAGGGAGCCTAGTTCCCATCTGTTTCATTCTGCTATATTTTGTGATGTGTTTAGGTAAGCTTTTTTAAGGCTTTTTGCAAGTAAAGTGTGAGGAGACACATTTGGTTTATTTTACTGAACCTGAACATTTTTTTACATGATCTCAGTTTTGTACATGCGCAAACCCTATAAGCTAAATATTATCCACAACTTTTTCTCAAATGTTTTTTTTTTCAGCTCATTTATGAAAAAACATGAGACCAAACACGGAGACCAAATGTTGGTACATCACATCTTCTCAGGAAAAGTCTTGGCCATTTATTTTATCATCTATCAATTCAGAAAGTTACATTTTACATAACATAAAACAGACTCCTGCATCTTCCATTGAAATTTATCATTTATCAAATGCATTAGTGAAGTGAGAAATTCTGCAGGAGTGAAAACTGAATGCCCCCAACTACCTCAGCTTCTAATCCAAAAGGAAGGTTACCTTCCATAAAATTGTGAGTACTACACATGACTTGTTTTTAATCCCTATGTTATTGTACAAACTTGCTGTTTAGCTGGAGTAATGCATCTTTTTTTCCCGTTGCATTAAACAGGACATAAACATAAATTGCAGAATCCTTTCTTTGAGGCTAGAAAGACTTGCACAAGGTCACAAAACTGAGTGCCTGGGAACCAGGGGCAACACCAGAACAACAGGCACACACTGCCTGTTGACATGTCATAAAAAATTTCTAAACATCCTCAAATACTTCAATCCAGCACTTTGATCTCAGTAACAGAGGCCCTAAAAGACAGAGAAGAGCATGTCCCACACAGCCAGGGACAATGGGACATCACAGACACTGCCATGATCTAGATCCCTATGGTAGAAGCTCACTACATATAAGTACATAAAAGCATTAAGAAATAGAACAAAGTGCAGGCTGCAAAAGGAAGATTACAACCCAAAACTCTTTCTCATCCCACATCTGATGATTGGCTCATCCAGAAACATAAACATTACAGGGACTTTAAAAAAAAATTCATGTCTTTACAATGCCTATGTTCTCCAGCATCCACACTCTTGCCATCCTGAAGCATCAATGTTTCCAAAGGCAGCCCAGAAAATGAGAGAGATGAAAATGTGTCAAGAACAAGAGCGCAGAGGCTTGACAAGAGGTGAAAGAAGGAATAAAGACATCCTTCATGGCCATAGCAGGTAACAAACAGAAATACCAAGCATGGGATAGGCAAAACAGAAGAATGCTGCAACATGCAATTTTGAATAACTTTCCTTTCATTTCCATCAGATTAAAAAAAATAGAAATTTGAGTAGCTAAGGACCCACAACAGATACCAGATATTTCTAATATATGCAGTTGCTTTTATGCTAAATATGAGAGTTTCTAAGAAAGCTAAAGCTTTGTTCTAACTACAGCAAGTTGGACTGTCTTATTTTAAAAGACATATTAACACTAACAGGCTGGAAAGAAGTGAGTGTTTAAATCTCCTTTTGAATATCATTACTTGTGTCTTGTCAGAAGAAATTTAGCAAAGCAGCAGCTTCAGCTCATTCCAGGCTTACCTACTGGATATGCCACAGCTGTTGCATGATCTAGACTGAAGCAAACATGCCAGAGCTCTGGTCCAGTCCCCACTCCTGAAGATTAAGGAGCTGGTACTCAACCAGCTCTTTTCACTCTCTGGGGAAACTAAGAAAGACCACTGTGCTCCTTAACCCCATACTATATTTAGATGTAGACAATTAGGTAGACAACTCTTAATAGTGTGATTACATAATACATTTCTGTCTTCAGATTTTAAAAGATCACATTTAAAAAGCCCCTGTTACTTAAGAAACAGGAAACATTGAGAGCTGATCATCTTTTAAGTGCTATCTTTACTTTGTGTTAACAATTCAATCCTCAGTAAAAGGGATCACCTTAGTGTGTTAACTTTCAAAGCTATAAGACAGCTTCCCTCACTAAGGATGAAACTCCAAGGCTCTCTACACTGATTTAAACACAGGTAAATTCCCTCCTCAGACTCAAACAAAAGCATAGGAAACGGATAAACTGGGCAAAAATCTTATGCTGGCAAGAAAAAAAGAAGTAACTGGACTATAATCAGACTGGGTCTTGTAAGTGCTGCAGACATTTCAGTACAAGGCAGAGGTCATGACCACGCAGCCAAGGAGATGTGGTGCCAGGATAGCCTTACATCCCCCAGAATTAGCAAGGACCCCACTCCCTGGCTGTAGCTTCACAGATCCCCCTTTGGACAGCACACACCGCAGTACTGTCCAGGGAGGCAGCCAGCCTTCACACAGTGCAGGAACAGGGCATGCCTGCTCACTCTTTCAGCAGCAAAGCAGAGTCACGGCTATCCCTACAGCCATCCATGTTACTAATCTCTGTGCTCACATGCACAAACTCTCCAGGTGGCAATGAGCTTACTCCCCCCACAAAAAACAGGGAAAACGGTCATACTGAAGCAATTATAAACACTGCCATAAGAGTATTACAAATACCTTAGTTTTGCTAAAATATAAGAGTATGTAAAAGGAAGAAAAATTATTAGGATTTATTTTAATCCATGAACCTGCTGAGGACTCTAATTCACAACACCACTAGCGGCTGACATTAGCATCAAGACTCTTGTCTTGCATATGACAATGTTCATGGTTTCATCTGCTTTGTAAAACCAGTAATTTAATTAAATACACACAGAAAAACATGCACAAGGGAAAATGGAGAGGGAGCTCGACTATTTAATAAGTAAATATATTAAGAGTTTGTTAAAGAAAAGTCAAAATCTATTCTTAGATTTCTTAATTAGGTCAAACAACATCATTATCTGGTATAATTACATTCGGTGGGATGCATTTACTCATGAATTTGTAATCAATAAAATTGTAAGAAGGATCTATAGGAATTTAAATATGCTTAATGGAAAAAAAAAGTCATTGCAGGACAGAATTAAATAATTTTTTCTGCTATTCTTTGCCATCAAAGCAAAGCCATCATAAGCCATTCTTTACTCTTAGCTGCCAGAGAAAATGTAAGTCTCAAACATCATTTGGAAGCTTCAAAACATGAAGCATTCTACAGAACTTCATATGAGATCTGGAACCAGAAACCATACAGTTTGCAACAGTTCAAAACTAAAAAACTACTTTCACCAACCACTTGAAAACAGTGAACATTATTCACTTGAAACAATATCCTGTTTGTTTGCTCTGATGTGAGCTACTGCTACGTGGGAAATCTGGGAGCAATGCAGTAAGGAAATCTTTGTTAAACAGTATTGTTTGGTTGCTAGGGCCACACCGAATTGTTTGGATAGTTGCAAGGAACAGTAAAACAATACAAAGGGTAATTAGACAGACAACACACTCCTAGGTCAAAAGGCAACACGCCCTGATGTATGCTAAGTGAAAAACAAAGCTGTTTCATGTTAAACACAAGTGTCTAGAGCTAGGAAAGGTTATTTAATACCCAATTTTATAGTAAAGAATGCTACTATTTTATCATCCTGTTTCTCTCTGCATAGCCCAAATGCATCAAGTATTCGAGGATATAAAGTAGCCTCCTATTTACCAAGGAAACTATTCAGGGTTCAAACATACAAAGCAGGTACTGAAAGGTAATGAACACCAGCCAGTGACAGCTGATGAGTCCATTTTACTTCATGGCTAATAAAAAATAATGATTTTTAGCTTTCAGACTTTTTTTGGGTACTGCTTTACACTTAGCCAAGTGTTGGCACTTTATATGTGCTTTTTCCCCAAGTTTTTCATGGTTATTGCTTTAACTGAAATTTGGGTTCAGTTGCTGCTGTGTCTCAGAAGTTGGAAATGGCTGGACTGAAGCAAAACTTCCATCAGGTATCTCCCCTCTTTCCACATACCTGAAAACACATCTGGAATTACTTTCATAGCATTTTAAAATAAGGTACTCAACTGTAAAATAAACATGCTCAACATAATCTTGAGGGGCCTCCGCAGTTTTCATCAAGCAGATTATATTCTTGGTTGCTATTTTTATAATTAATTGCTAAAGTAGTACATAATTTTACATAGCTCACATTTAGCAATTAAGCTTTTTACTGTTATTTTTGAAGCACATGTACTTTCAGAAGTACTTTATATTTCCTGTGACACTTGTTGCAGAATAGGGTTTGCATGTCCAACTGACAATACAAAAATCTCCAAAGACTAAAAATATTACATGTGGTTACTTAAAGGAATTTTAATTAAACTCCTTGCCTTCTCCTCTGATAACATCTAGAACATTTTATCCTGCCTCCAGAAATGATATTAATATACATGGAAACTTGTCTGTAGTGATTGTTAGAACGTTTCATAACAAACAATCTTTAGTTATTTTACCAAAAGAATATTTTTTTCCTAAAAAGGATGTCAATGCTCAAAAGAGATGGCAATCTATCCAGAATCATGCCAACAAATTATGAATAGAGCCCAAATGTTAAACCTAGGCTTCCCATGTCCCTGATAAGAACTCTGTTTTTCAGAGCAACTTCCTCACTAAATTTATCATTGCTTCACAATTCTGGAAGTCCTGTTGATCATCAGGTTTTTACTGTTTCCAAAGTCTGCTTGCTCCTACCAGTGGAAAAGAAAGTCTTATGACTTGAATGAAAGGAACAGTGAACAGCTTTATGAATACAATGAAATTCAACAAACACTGCTCTAGTAACAGGTGCACATTCCAGATCTTAGCCTCCAACCTATAAGCAAATACAAAGAAAGAGCGATTCTTCACTCAAATCTCTTGCATTTGCTTTCCCAGTAGTGATAGGAGGCTGTGGTTTACCTGAGTTGCTGAAGCATGTGGTGGCACAGAAGACAACCAGGTCTACTTCACTGGTTTTTGTTCCAACTACGCAGCACTACTGATAATGCATGAAGCCTGTCTGACAGCTGGATTTATCCCTGCCTCACTTGCTCCAGCTGTACTGAATCCCTGCTGATGTCATGCACACCCAGAACTGTGGCACACGTGGCTGGCTCCTTGGCTCAGCAGCATCACACAAGTGCTAGATTCAGCAGTCCGGCAGAATTAGCTGACACTTTACATTATACTGCATTTATCTGGATTTTCTCATTTATTTCATTAACACTTATTTACCAGCAAGGTGGTACTAATCTTAAACTGTGCTACTAGATACAATAGAAGAGGAAAAAAAAAGCAAAGTCATAAAATACATACTCATTTTGAGCACATCCATTTTTATACAAATGCTATTCTGATTTTCTTGGTTATGTAAATTATTCTCAATAATATGTTTAGACAGATCAAGAAATTGAGTTTCTGCCAGATGCCCTTTTTTGAGGCATTCTTACGAGGCCCTTAGAAAACCCCATACCAAATACGAATATTAATCTTGATACTGGTATGAAACACTCAATACCAAGGGAGAGGCAAAGCAGCCTCCTGACACTAGAGCAATATCACTGTACAAGATAATCTAAATAATGTGAACAAAAATCACACTCTTTGACAGTGAAATTAAGCATCTATTATGGGCAACTGACCACATGTTGTCATAGAGTCTGGTACCTAGACTTTCCTTTGCTGTATATAATGCAAATATGAACTGATTGGCAACACCACAAATACAAACACAGTAGAAACTGAAATCAATTTGGATACATTAGAATATACATGATCAAGAAAACAAACCAGCACTTTTCCCCCTATTTCTCATACCTTAGTCTGGATACATAGTTCTTGAAGCACAAGCTTCCTATTATTTTCAAGACAGACTACACAACTAATTCATCCAGCAACACCAGCTATGGAGTTCTCTCTTCCTTTTCTGTGTTGGCAGTATACAGTGAATTTTCTTTGGAACATGTTTAACAAAAATTTTGGCTTCATACATGTGTCCAACTATGCAAGAATCAAAGAAGAACTATTATCTCATTAACAGGTCACATGGACTAAGCCCAGAGTACCAATTCTTACCTCACCTCTCTCAATTCTTTACTGGTTTTAAATTACTTATGGAAATAATCAAGTAACCAGCAATTGTAGCTGGTACTTGTGTCATGCATTTATAATATGTCACATGATGACAAAATGAATGGATTATCTACCTGTGAAGTAGAAACAGGCTTAGAAGTGGCTTTTTTCAGTGGTACGGTTCATGTAAAGTTTGTAAAGCCAAGTCCAACCTTTCAGTGAGAGGAAGTTTTATGTGTATTGATAACTTCCTCTCCACGTCTAAATCGGAACTCAAATTTTACTTCTGCAGTAGAAACACTTCCCTATTAAAAACTTCTCTAAGGAGTCTCAGATATGTTTAATTTCAGCCAAACTCTGGGACAAAGAAACATTAATGAATGCTGCATCAATAAACAGAAGATAAATTAATTTCAACAAGTAGTTGATTAACCATATGGCTGTAACATGAAGGATAGCCTGAGAGAGAATACACAAGGTATTTCTGAGTTTATTGCGGGAACCAGTGCTATGACAGCTGAGCTTTCATTTGGACTAAAAACATCCCCGCAGAACAAAATCTTCATAGAAATCTTCAAAGTTTTATTGTAAAGATTATTTTTTTACCTCCGGCAAATATGAACATTCTTTCTTTAGGGAAAGTTGACTCAACTGGGAGAGCAGCTGTAAATTTGTCTAGCCACAGGTACTCACATGAAACTTGTTTTCTGCTCTCAAAGACTCTGCAAACACAGGCAAGAATGGTAATAGAAACATTACTTCTTGCCAACACAAAGACACAGCAGAAATTCTAAGGCATAGAACCTTGTCAGGCAATATCTGATTTTCTAGGTATCTGGGCCAGATTGCAATCCCTTAGAAGTCTTGCTCCTATAGATGATCCTCAGATTTTGAGTTTTGCCTTATAACTAAGTAATTTAGTCCTTCCAGAGATTCAGTAGCCTTCTTCTCCACTGCTGTTAATACCCCTGTCACTTTCATTCTTAAAATGTGATTTTTAGATTTTCATTTGGCATAAATTTCTAGAAATGCAACCAAACAGTCTCCCACAAGAGAAGAAGCTAAAGGGAAGTAATATTCCATCAAACTTGAAAGTGCCATTTTTAATTATTAAAAAAACCCAACTCTAACAAACCACAAATATTTCAGTTTAGAAGATAATTTCTCCAGCACCTTTTCCACACATATAACCATTGTCTGGGATGTATGAAGTAAATTCCCCATGTGTCAAACACAAAGAAGTCCTTGAAAGGTCTTTTTCCCTTCTAAACTCCCCATCACCATGATCCTCTGGAGACTTTTTGCTATATTCTCTGCCACATTGTTCTTTTACCCCTTTTTTGTACTAATATTCTTCTTGACTAGCTTCTTTAATGGCTGAGCAAACTCTAACCAGCAGATACTCCAATTTCTGTATGGGACTTCATCTCTTCTAGTCCCTTCCCTACTTTGAAAAGTCAAAAATAAAATAGGTATATGATTTCTTCCCTGAAACTCTAGAACAGGTAGAAAGATAAAATGGATTTGAGATAAAATCAGGGAAGTTATTTTAAAATACTTATTTTTTGTAAACTCAGACACATGAGAAGAGAGAAACTGGGCTTTGAATTTCTCCAAGTAAATCCCACTGGCTTTGCCATTACAGACTGTGGCAGTCATCCCTCTTACCTTTATACATAGGTGAGAAGTAGCAGCTCCACTGAACATTCTTTCTAAACCTCTATCCTCATAGTGTACAAGAAGCACCTGCTTCTCACAGAACTGTGGCTGAACAGGACAAACAACAGCCACATACATAATGCCAATCACCTAAATCAATGGATGAGCAATTTTATTTACTGGAGTAGAACACACAAACACTTTTATTCAGAAATTTAACGGTTGAAAAAGAGATCAGATCTGACATTCAGGATAGTGCAAGGATACCCAGGGCAGTAGTCAGAAATAGACTGTTAGTTGTTACTGGGCTCCCTCTGTCCACTGAGAATGTTGGATTTGACACCATCAAAGGCTGCTAGAAGCTCCAAAGATAATGCTGAAGATTATCTGATCTCTAGTGCTGTGTAATTCTAATGCAGTGTCTGACAGCAGGACAGACTGTCCCATCTATGGCACAAGCAACTACCACGGCAAAAAAGAAATTTAAAATTACATACTATTTTTTTAAAATCACTAAGATGAATATAAGATAAATTTACATACATTTTAAAAAATCCTCAACAACACAACAGCTAGGAATAGATGGGAAATACTGGCTGAAATTTCTAGACACATATGCAAGAAGTACAACTCATTTTGTGACTCATTTTACAGAGCCTTGTATGGTAGACCATGCATGTAGATTATTATCAGAGAGGAAAAAAAGAAAAATTAAAAAATAAATTTGATAGCACAAGATGCCAAAAGAGCAAACCATACGCAGTGGAAAACAATGTGATAGAACACAAAAACTAGAGGGGGAAGAGGAAATCAGTTTGAACTCAATTGTTTCAAGTCCTGCCCAGTCACTCTTGATTACGGCATGCCATCAGGATATCCTGGCCATTAAAGTGTCAGATCATTAAAAATGTAGTTTATATAATTCCTTTACTAGAACAACAGCCAGAATAGAAAACCTCTTCAAATAAAGAAGCTGCTCTCATGCAAGATCAGCTTCAAAGAACGTAAAGGATAAGTCTCATCTGTCCATAATCTAAACATAATCCATGACATTTGGAAGCAGGATAATGTCAGGAATGTAAAGGTTCAGGGCTGTAAGTTAAATTCCCAACAGTAGTTTTCAGAAATGCTCTTTGTGTCCTGACATTTTATACAACTGCCTTCAATGCAATTTTAAGCTGCACACTTAATAAAGCAAGCTAGACTTTAACACATTAATTTCTGCTTGAAAACAGTTCTGTAATCAAGTTGTAAACTTCTCAGAGAAACAATACCACCTCATGCACACATCTGGTACCTTCAGTCTCCTTTCCCAGTAGACCTTGTGAAGACCTAACATGCCCTTAACCATCAAACTACTTTGCACAGCACAAGCAAAGAATGTAGGTATCCAACCTGGTATCTCAGCTTCCTTCAAAACACTGAACTTTAACAAATGAACATACATAACTATCAACATTCACTCATTTACAAATTTTGTGCTCCCTCAAAAGAATAACCACATAAGTATAAAAAAATCCCTAAACTTGTTTCTTTACTTCCTATCCTTATTAGCATTAGGCTTCTACAGCATTGCAAGTCATACTTTCATTAACGAAGCAAACACAGAAGCAATTTATTCCAGTATGATTAACTTGCCAAAAAAAAAAAAAGCTTACGGTATCAATTTTAAAGGGCAGTATCTGATGCTTATTTTTTATTTAACATTATTTCTGCAACTGGAACAAAGACATCAACTTCCACTGAATATGGAGAGCAAAGACAGAATTGCCTAACACTGGCTTGTTCTGTTAGTTCTTCTGATCCACCTGCACTCTGGAAAATGTAAACTGAGTCCCCACTAAGTCTGAGCTAGTACTATTCCCTCATTTTCATGGGGGCTTGTAAGTTCAGGGTCACCACCACACCAGTCAGTTACCATGCTTTTAGATGGTATGTGCATTCATGCAATGGCTGAGAGGCCATAACTCATTAGTATTATTTCTCCTTCAGTTCAGTCTCTTGGAGTTTTTTATTATTTAGAAGAAGTTTCCAAGGGGAATGCAGATTCCTATAGAGCAAATTTAACCTTGCTGAAGGCAGTCTGGTTTCTCATCATTCCTTCTCCTGGCTGGTGGACTCCCATTTGAGAGCCAGATACTGATGGTCAACTTTTCAAGCAACAGGGAAGGGCTGGTAAATTTGCATGCACTCATGACCTTTCTGATTGGCACAGAAAGTGTGCCTGCACAGCCCATGGTGTGAGGGAAGTGGAGCAGAGAACAGAACTTACTGCTCTCTGTTACTGCTAAGAGAGAAACCCATTTTTGTCATCAAATTGAAGGCTGCACCAGGCTGGAAACACACTGAAGCTCTGAATCCTGCATTAAGCATGAGCTAGCAAAGGCAATAAAATTAAATCAATGCTTGGCTAAATGATGTTAAACTAAAAAGCAGAAGGGAGACCAAGGCAGCAGTGGAAAGATACACTAGTCAGGGCTGGGGAGTGAAAGAGTAGGAAGAGAAGGAAAGAGAATTTTATTCACCGGTGTTTATACCAGATTTCCTTATACACTGATCTGTAAGTTAAGGAAACACACATTTCCACAGCAACGATGAGAGTGAACCTACTCTGAATAAAGAATTCACTTCCATGGTATGCTAACTACATGAAGAGAAAGAAAAACACAAACTAAATCTAAAGTTTTAAGAAGTAGCATTTAAAATCTAAAACTAAGGCAAGGATATAGCAGCAAAGGAATACGCATAGATACAGGCTGCACAGACACTAACAATTGTAACTGCAAACGTGATGATGTTTCATTTCCTTTCAATATATTAAAAGACAGGTATACACCACATACAAAAAATGCATTCTGTAACAAAGTCAAAGTGACCACAGGCATACCTTTGTTAACTAGCAAACAGAAACTTAAATACCTTATCTCATCTTTCCTAATACACAGTTCTCTGGAAAAACAAAACTTCACATCCTCAGTTTGCAGACTTAAGGATATAAAAACTCTATTGGCCCACTGTATTTGAAGAAAAAACAATGTCAAAATACTCAACAAATTTATGCTTAATCTTATTTCCAAATAAGACTGTGTCAGAAGCCAGCAGCTTTTGCAAAGAGGTTTTGCAGAGCACAGCCCAAGATAGTTTGTTTAACCTTCTCTCACTTCGCTGCCTGCTTATTCTTTCCTTGTGAGAAGAGGGCAATTCCAGCTTCCAGTTCAAAGAGGAAAAAACTTTTCCTCATTATCCTCATTATGTTCATTATCCTCAATTATCCTCATTAGTGTCAAATTGATACCTGTCCTGAGTAAATGCAAGAAAGTAATGAATGCTGGCAGTTTTGCTCTAAAAGATTATTTCAGAAAAGGACTCTGGAATGTCAGTTATAAAGTAACCAAGAATAATGTATCATTTAAAATAATGTATCATTTAAAACAAACAAACAAACAAAAAGCCCCCAAACCCAATACATTAGCCCAGACTGGGTCCTCTTAGAGAGCACCTTACGTCTTTGTAAATAACTGTCCAGTGACGTATTCAGAAATATTGCAATAGTATTTCTGATACCAAGATATGTTTTGAAAATTGAAGTGTTAGGTATATATACACAAGGATTAAAAAAAGCAAAGAAGAGAATAAATAAACAAATACAATCCAGCATTGGAATATGCTCAAGCATACACAAATCAGGGACGGAAAATGTCTCATGCATTAAATATCAATTTCAGAAAAGAACAACTGTTCCACACTCTAATTCTGTCAGTTTTGCCTGGTAATCCTCCATATGAACATATGAGCTGAAAAGGAAAATATACTAGACTAACTCAATCTGCCACATTTAACACAAACATGTCACAGGAAGAAAAACAGAAAAAGTGAACCCAGCATTTTCAAAAGCATATTCTTACAGTAACTTTGCTGAGGAATAAAAAAACAAACTCCTTTTTCTTTTCACATCCAGGTAACTACCTAAATTTAACTGTAAAAAAAGAATCTGATCATTACCCTGAATGAAATTTTCTGCCCTGCACTCAGGGAATCAGCTCTTCTGAAAATTCAACTTCAATGAGTTTTGGTTCCCAGTAGATATTACCAAAGAGTTATCAGCACATAGGAGAGACTGAGTATTTTTCAACTACAACAGAAATTTCCTTGTGAAGGCATAAACACATAATGCTGTTGTAAGTTCTGTTTTTAAATAGGTGTAGTTAGTTGTCTGTGTTTTTCCTGTTTATCAAATGTGCTCTTCTGAGCCAAGTTCTTCATTCCTCAAATTCTACAGAAAAACATCAGTGTCAGCTGCTTAATTTATTGATAATCTGGGGCACCTATTTTCTTGGGAAAAAAGTTTTATGAATATGAAAATTAACAAATATAGAAAATTTAGGATTGTTCACTAAGACACTTATCTAAATTTGCTTTGCATGTGTGGGTTAGTGTGACTATTGTTTTTTGGTGTTTCTCAGTGCTTTTTAAGTCTTTAACAGAAAAGGTAGTGCTGAGTTCACATGAGACCCTAGTTAGCTTCTTTTTTTTTTTTGAAGAAAAATCATGAGACGCTTGTATTTCTAATCAGTCTTTCTGGCTAAATTTATCTATGCTTACTGCAAATAAAAGTAGACTAAATTAGGAAGAATCCCAAGTTGTGCAATTCCTCAGGGAAGCAGATGACAGCCTTCAGGACTTTAAGTCCTCAGATGAAGCGCAAGGGTATAGCACAAACCTGGCAGAAAAATCCCACCCAGCAAGCACATAGCCAGCACTCACACTGGACTTCTGTATGAGGACAATACTCAGTGCCATGCTATTCTTAGCCACCATAAACACACCAAGGTTTCAGAGTTAACAGCTTCTTTGTCAGATTCACGGGAAGAGACTAGTCACATCTGAAATAAAAATAGGCTGTCATATGCTTGTCCACGGAACCCCAAAATACATGGCTAAATTGGTCATTTAAAAGATTTGAGCTGCAAGGGAAAAAAACCCCTTTTTTCTCCTACCTCCCTCAACTTTCTTTTTATGTTTTTACCTGATTCTAATTTACTTCAAAAAGTAGTTTGCTCTCTCTGCAATAGGAACCTTTATCTGGTTTCAATACATTCTTTTCAGCTCTAAAAAGCATTGCAGAGAACCGTAACTGAGAGGCTGAGGCTGATATGAATGGGAAGTTCTGGCTGTGGAGGCACCAGGGAACCGGTGCTTTCAGCATGGCCTGCATGAACAGCACCTGGCTGAGTGGGTACGGGGATCCCCCTGCACCCACCTCACCCACCTGCAGTTTCACAACACACCCAGAGCTGGAGACAAAGAATCAGGTAATGACTCACAGAAGTGGGACAGGATGGACACACTGAACTGCGACAACTTCAAAAACACTATCTAAAATCTGTTGCCAACTGAAAAGGAGCCCAGCATACATGGAGAACGTTACACCTGACATTCCTGGCTCCCTGAGCATGACCATAGATTACAGATGTAATAGCTTGACACAAGCATTGTGGTGACTTTTTGCTGGACAGACACCTTGAGCACCCCCCCCTCCTAGTGCCTGCCTGTTGGGTGGACCTCTTGGACTCATATACATTGCTCCCCTCAGTTCATATTTTAAATAAGAACTGCTTTCCCTCTTACAAGATATCACATTTACATCTGCTACAGAGATCTAAATGCTGCAACAGCATTTCCTACAGTGTGTTGTGGTAAAAATTAAATAGTGGGTTTTGTATTTGTGTAGACACGGAATAGTGTCTACATTCCGTGGGTTTAGTATTTGTGTAGGAAGACACGGAAAATATCCCCGGTCTATCAGAAAATAAACAGATACACTGGCCTACAAGCTGATGGACAGGGATAAAAACATGTTTATACATCAATGCATATTTCAAAGAGAGCAGCCTGTTAAGGAGGTGAGACAACTGTGTCATAGCTACATTCAGATCTGCAGTCATTCAAATACTCTCATGTTTTGGGGCTTGAAAAGGAACAAAGTATCTAACTGCATGTCCTGACACCAACTATGGCTGGCCAATAATGACAGCAGTACTTGCATGATATTTAGAAGACTACACAGTTCATGACACACATAAAAATGAGGAATGTGCAGGAAAAATTATAAGAAACAATTACATTTCTGCTTTAAAAATTCTCCACTGTTCATCCCTCTTTAGGAAGAGAGGATGAAATTTCCTAGTAGAGGATATCACAAAACAAATAATGGTCTGATAATCTGTAGGGCTCCTTACTACTGCTACATGATCAAAAAAAAAAAAAAAATAGGTCATTTAAGTTTCCAACCAGAATTACTACAGACAGGTGGTCAATGCTGCCATCTCCCAAGCTGCAATACATAAATATATTGGCAGTATTATTTTTAAAATGGAGCAATACTTTCTTCATTCTTGCTCAGGTATACTATTAACAGAACTGATATTATACATTGCCCAGTTATTCCCACTTAACCCTGGAAATCTCAGACTCTCTGATCAAGGTTTTGGAGCTCAAGCTTCCTCGGTACATTGAGGTTACACAGACAAATTCTGTATCTATTCTAATAAAGCATTACCTCAATAATCACTCTCCAACAATAAAACACAGATGAGATGAACAACTGACCAGCTTCTGGGGGGAACAGAAGCAGAGGTGAAGTTTGGGCATGGTGGGGGGTTAGCGCCTCAAAGTGGGGAGCACTCCAGCCCTGACACCTGGAAGGAGACCAAAGGCAAACCACGAAACGCTAACAAGCTCTGGCCTCTGCCCAGCTACACTCTTGGCCAGTGACCTGGAAACGCCAGTTTCACATCCAGAGCTCACCGCTCATCTTTTTCTTTCAAGATGTGGGATTTAAGTTTGTGTGGTCACATATTAATACCATCATAAAACACTGCGATGTTTTAATCATGTCAGGATGGCACAGCTGCACCTCCTGGGTCTCTGTCACCTCTCTCAGTCCCAAACAGCTAAAACTATCTGGTATTAACAATCTCCTTCTGGCAGTCAGTCCTAGTAAGCTCAATCTTAAAACTGCAAACAATTCTCAAGGACTTAACATCATTTTTCTCAGCATCATTAGGTAGATGGTCTCAGCAGAAGTAAGCATGCAGGAAAGACACACAAAAGCTTGAGAAAAAACTAGAAATGTGCAAGAACATACGTTAAAAAATCCAGTATCTAAATAAAGTTAACTGAGGATACACTACTTCCTCACTTCAGGTTTTCAGAATAAGAAGTGCAGTGCATACTATTTTTTAATTTTTTTTTAAGACTGGAATCTACAGCAAGACACCAGTTTGGCACACCAAGATTGACTTTTAGTGATGCTGAACTTCAGCTTCAATACACTTCAAAATGTTTTTGCGCTCAGTGGTAGTATAAATTCACATCCTTTACTGCATTTTAGATAGTGAAATCCTACAGGTTTACTTCAAATAATATAGAAACAATGCTGAGGACCTCCCAGGCTCTGTCCTGCCACCCTCTCCCCTGTTTGATTAAACACATTATGTTCTTGTTTTTCCTTGTCTTCTCCAAGATGAGCACTCCAGTCTTGCAGTTACAGCAACGTCTTTAGGGATAATGTGGGCATAAAAGATAGGCATGAACTATAAATTAAAAATAAATACATAAGTAAAAATTATTCAAATAAACCTTTGAACAATACTACACTGATAGACACCAGGAAAACTTCTAACAGTGAAATCACTTTCCTTTTGTCCACCTTTTACCTTATTTGGGAAACTTGGGGTTTGCCCATAGTTTTCTTAAGGTAGTTCTTTCAGAATTAGTGATACACTTTTAATTTTTCCTACAGAAAAAAAAAAATCTAAATTGAAGTACTCTTTCAGGGTTTTAAAATCATTATTTAAGAAGAGAAAAAGTAAGACAAAAAGACTGCAAAATCTTTGCCATCCATGCACTCCTGCTAGGTTATTTCTAGGTTTGGGGTTCTCTCCTTTTTTCCTACCCAGTTACTTTCTGAAGAGAGAGAGATTAAAAGATGAAAATACCCCTACATGCAGAACAATGTAGGATTCTACCTTAATATCCCCAGCTTAGTCTATCATGGGTTTCTGGACACAGAGTTCAAACAGCTACCAAAAAAACCTTTGAACTTCTCAGCCAAACCTCAGTACACCTGGCTAAGCTTCTTTCTTTCTTCACTTTGCTGTCATAAAAATGAAGTGCCAGTTGCCAGCCTCTCTTTTTTCAGGACAAGACCTCATTTGTAGCTGAAAGAACAGTAAAAATCTGGTGATATTTGGCCCAGCTGCTATGTCCTGCTGACAGCCAGCACAAAGCAAGATGTTGGAGAGAAAAAGGAGGCAGGTTTCCACTGAGATGTCAGACACACGATTCTCTAAGCCCAACACGGGCTGCACTAAGAGCTGCTGAGCTGTTACTGACCACTGACCCTGGCACCCTCACACACATCACTTTCCTAACCTGAAGATCTTCAGTCCTAGTTCAGCAGCGTGAATAAAGGCAGAGAACAGGGATGATGAATAAAAGAAGCAAAAGGAAGAAAATGAACAACCCCCAGAGTTACTTACACTGCTTTGATAGCACTGTGAATGTAACAATGCTTTCAAATATCCAATAATTAGTTAGCATTTATTTGCAAGGGCTTAAGGCATTCATACATCTTTCTAGATCACTATTCTTGCCCATACCAGTTGTCTGCAAAGAAAACTTCAAAAAATATAGTTGAAAATATCCCCAAATCACATGCCAGCTGTGCTTGATGGGCAGAAGCACAGGAGTTATTTATACCTCCCATGCTTTCCTAAGATCTCTTTATAAAATTAATTGCTTCTAGAACTTAAATGAATTCTTGAGCAAGAAACCTATAAATATTAATGTTCTAAATTAAAAATGCTATTTTTGAAGATTGAAATGGTTGTTTTTTAAATTCTTAGCATTCTGTTTCTGAGGCTACATATATCTGATAAAAAGTACTCCTTCCTTTGGATTTTCAAATTCTTGATTCTTAGAAGAATGAGAAAAGGCAAAAAAATGAAGAAAATGTTTCATATGCCTGTTGTGTTCTACTACTACTTTGAAAGCATTAAAAATATATATATATACATATTCATTAGAAGAACTTGTTCTCATCTGAGTAAAATCTGTCCTACACATCATGCTTTTCTTGTTTTTAATAACTATACCTACTTAGGGCATCAAGTTTAAATTCTGATGAAAATTAATTAAAGACTCATAAACCATGTAATTCTGTAACTGCATTGAAACACCTTCCACATCTAGCTTTTTGACCATCACTGTATTTTAAGCACTTCTAGATCAGTCTATAAGAGACTCCTGGATTTGTCTAATGAGAGTTATTAAAGCAAACTCAACGATAAAAAGTTTATTTCTTTCTGTACCCTAATTTTCCAATAATTAGTATTCTAATATTAAAAGCAGTTCAAGCAATTCTATGCCTCAATATTTTATTTTCTTCTGTTATTGCAGCTTGGTAGCCTATTACACACATCAAGTTTCATTAAACTCCCCTGAAATCTCTCACAAAATGTAGTTTCCACCAGCCCTACCAATATAAACCTTTGCTTGTGACATGCACACAAGCAACTGGGAATGTTAAGAGTTCAAAAACTTAATTCTTATTTACAGTAGCATGGCCCAGTTTCCTTTAGGTTCTGAGTGTCCTTTCTGATTTAGAAGGGCCTTTTCCTCTTTAAACAGATCTTTTATTTTGCACTGTACCTAACAGAATTTAATAGCTCCCTTTGACTAGCATCATTACTCTTTGTATAGGAACGAGGAAGAACATTTATTTCAATAGAGTGGAAAACTTCTAACTATATGTACACAGGATATAATGCAGCAAAAAAAGTTGGCAACCACCTTTCCAAATAAATAAATGTCGTTGTGTCAGTTATCTCTTAAATGCTATCAAACCCCTAATGTCTAAACCTTTCCCCTTCAAATACAAAAGCACCAGAGCTAGAGTGTAAAAAAAAAAACCAGTCAGCAGAAATGGGGTATTTGATATGGCTTGTTGCAATTGGTTTATCTGGAGCTTTCCTGAAGTCCATGCAGACCAGGCAGTTTATTCCAGCAACAGTAGCTGACAGAGTGATTTGCATTTGGTGCACTTTCTCCTTTCAACAGCATTCTCTTCTGCAATTTGAATCATTACAGAATCTAGTGATGGGTTTAGCAGAAAGTCTATCACTTTTATAGAAAGAATTTCGCAAAGGGAAGCTCATTCTAGCATATCTATGTCTGATGAAGATAAAGAATTTATATCCCAACATATAATGTGCTTCCTAAAACACAAGCATTTTATTAAAAAATGAATACTAAGAACTTCACACAAAACAATCCTCAAAAAAATTTTTGTTTTAAATAACAGTTCCATATTTTCCATCTTTACATGCAGAGAAGTCCAAAGTAGGGCACAAAACATCATATACATCATAACCTTAGCTAATTACAACTGGTAAAAATCTGGATACATGCACTTCCCTAATGAGCATCCACACCCTAATGCCCAACTTACAGAGAAGGTGTTACAATACAGACTGCTGCCATCAAATAGGTAAGGCAGGCAAAAAGTATACAAGCAGGTAGGAATGCTTAGCAACAATGGAAGATAGACGAACCCCAAAATACCCAACCCACTCCTCATCTTCAGTCACACAGAAGAAAAATGAGCAAATATAAAAAGGCTTCTATACAAAAGACAGGACAGCAAGACACAAGGACCCAGCTGAGCTATCCACACATGCCCACCAAGAGAGGCAGGCAGCCTCTCACTGTGGCAGCTGATTCTGAATATTCTGTTACAGGAGCCTCCTTCCCGTGAGACCATTCACTTATGTACGCTGGGTACTCTTCAGCTTCAGGGTGGTACCTGGCTTTGACTAGTTTGGATGTTATACTTACAGCCTTGTTATCCTCTTCAAGCCTACACCCACTGATAGACCTTGTTGCTCCAAATGTACCCAGAAACAAAGAAGGAAGGAAGAGGGGAAAAATCCCCACCCAATCTTCTCTTTACATAGCAAATTTTACTCCACAGAACGTTACTAGCACCTCTGTTAATGAATATGCCAACACACCATATATGTGGAAATGCAATGACTCATTATGTGCCTCAAGATGCACTGCACAAGAGATCATCATCAGAGGCCACAGAAGTTCATAAACAGAACCAAATATGGAGGCCACACTCCACAATACATTAATACATTCACAGTGTATTGGGTAATTAACTACTGACAGATTGTTTTTCCCATGACAACTTAAAGACTTTGGAAAGGTCATCACGTGTCCCTTCTACAGGAAAAGAAATTGTTGCTCAAGTAGTACAGGGACCTGTAACTACATTCACTAACACAAATTAGATGTAGATGCTTTTTTCAAAAAAGTGGAATTTAGTAGCTTTCCCAAAACTCAGTACATTTGGATTCATATTTCATTTAAAAAAATCACTTTTCAATATGTCAAAAAAGTTTTGGAAGATATAATCATGAAGAAAAATTGTTACATTCTCTAGAAAGTGCCTATCATGTTTCAGCATACAAGGCAACATTACTAACTGATGTGATCCTTTGAAGTCAAGGTTACAATAAAGAAAAAGTTTCCAACAAAAAAAAGACTGAGCATATTATTGTTTGGGATGCTGAAGTTGACACCCTACTTAATATTGTACTTATTTAATAACTATTATTGTTTTAGAAGGCACCAAAAATAGTATCTCATGAAAATAGGACTTCTCTACATTGTGAAGTAATACTGGTCTATCCACTGGAATATAAAAGCTGTATGAACATTCTCTAAAGCATGGCCATGCCACTAATAACTCTTAGGCCAAAGGACTGTCTGAAAGAGAAGCAATCATGTAACATTTCAGATCAATTTTTTTCCTTGAGTTTCATTTTTCTTTGCTCTTTAACAGATAATGGGGAAAGAAGATGAAATTTATCATACAATAATTACTTCCAGTATGTTAAAAACTAGTGCTTTTATTACTTTTAAAAAGTATAAACCACTAGCAAATAGCCACAGAAGCAGCAAATCTGTGGTTTTATTAAAAAGTCACACACACCTCCATGTATGTTCTACCTCACCCATCTTCTCCTAAAGAATAAGACCATCAAGAAAACATTTGTTTTCCCAGAATTCTTCCTATGATCCTCTTTCACATACATTCCTATAATGGCACTGTAACGTGACCTTTCTTATTTAAATTATAGCTTCACTGCTGTCCTCAAACAAAAAGTCACAGGGTAAAAATGAATCCACTACATCTACTTCATTAAATACTGTATTAGCAGAGCAGAACCTCTCTTGAGAGCCAAGAGTTCATTTTTGGTTGGTAAAGGAGGAAGTAATCTTCAGTCAAACTCATTCTATGAGATGATAAGTGAATCTTAAAAAGCAAACTCCAAGTGCTTTTTTCATCCACAGAAAGAATGACTCAAAAGTATCTGCCAGGCAACTCCCCAGTTTTCGTGTGCTCATCAGCACCTGGCAGCCATAGCTCCAATAATTTGGAGCTTTTAAAGCTGCTCCATTTCTTTCTGATTTTATAACAATTTCCAAACCAACCACTGTCCAGACAGATACAGCTTGCTTTCCTGGCAGGACTTTGTTCCCAGGCTCACAAGTCTCAGTAACTTTGAAAATCACTGTCACAAACCTTTATCAACAAGAAACCAAGGGCAACAACCTCAATGTAGCTTTGGCAGGGGCATTGTCAAAGTGCAGCCCTGTTCTCTTAATCAGCATAAGTTCTTGAGATATATACATGACTTCTGAACCAATCTGAGCAAGGTGGAATGGAAAACCTCACAAAGCACCTCCAAAACTGATTCATTCAGAAGAAGACAGGGACGAATTCAAGGACAGAGAAGCACCCACATGACAGGTGTACCCTTCTGTTTAGTCCCTTCTGTTTACCAGATAGATACAGCACAACTGCAGCACAGCAACAGAAAGCTGTGTGATAGCTTTTAGAAAGACAATACATCTTATTTAAAAAAAAAAACCAGAAATTATTCTTTATTTCCAAACAGGACATGACTGCTAATACAGTATATATTGGAAACACAAAAAAGCTTTTAATAAAGCAATAATGGATTGTACTTGTGCTTACTGAAAGTCATTGTTCCTGTCCAGACTGTAAGCCCCAGAAATACATGCCTAGTTTTCATTAAAACTTGTGTCATATCTTACAGTAAGGTACTTATTACTTAATGCTTTTCACTGTAAGCAGTACTACATTTGGTTTTTGAACCCACATATTGCATTACTAAAAGCAATTCTCATGGCATCCAGACCTCCTTAACCTTAAATGAAGGTTTTTGTGGACAAAATATAAGAGCTTTCTTACACCAAGCAACATGAACAACAATCAAAATGAATATTTTTCCTACAATTTAGAAACTCGGAAGAACCACTAGACAGACCACATATTGAAACTGCAACAGGCTAAACAACAGAATCCAAGAGCACTGAGATACATCATCACAACTAGGATTCCTTAAATACTAAGGAGCCAAGCAGCCTTGAGGACAAGCAAGTATAAAGCTCCCAGTTACATTCACAACTTCAGTAAGGAATCAGTTCCTAAGCAAGAACATCCTCACTTCACTGCTGGATTAAAAGAACATTCCTGACTCCATTTAAAAATAAGTAATGCCTAAAATTGTTGGCACAGAGATAGCATTCTGAAACTAGGCCGTATGAATGTCACTTCATTGTTGCTACTGAAAGAAAAAAGATCAACTACAATAAAACCTCAGCCAGCACTGCAACATTATGCCAGCTAAGCAAGCCCTTAACCAGACCCATGGAGCTTTACTGCCTTTCTGTTACACACTTAAACACTCTCTGCAGATGCTTACTTTTATGTACATGGAAATGCATGCAAGCACACCCACTCCTTTTCTGACATCCTTCAGCATGTAAAAATTTTAAGTTATGATAAAAACTATAAAAAGTAGCATTTGCACCAAAAAATTTTATGAAAACATAGTAAAAACTTTTCTGAAGTAATTTCTTAGCATATGGATATTTTCTGAATTTCCAAGCTCATCCTCAAATTGTGTAATTCCTTGCTCTGCACGTAGTGCATCACTTGAATAGAAAATGTTTTAGGAACAAAGCAAATGGCTTGCCCACTTCAGCTCAGCTCACTAAGGTATGCATGTGAATCATAGTCCTTGGAGCCAGCACAGGCTGCACAGAGGGCTCTGCTCCCGGCCAGGCTGCACAGCGCCATCAGAATGCGACTCTCGCACGCTCATGGAGCAGACGTGCAGCTATGCTGGAATCACAACCATTCTCACAAATGGAGTGACAGTGCTGGGAAAAGTGAAATAAACCCCAGCTATCTCACCAGCACACACAGAAAATTGGTTTGTTGGTAGATGATCCAAGTGCCACTTCCTGATGGAGGAGTCAGGAAGATCTTACTCCGTTGTGCTTACATAACAGAGGGCATAAAGGAGAAAACATAGCATCATATATAACCACTTCTCAGACAACCTTTTTATTATTATTACTCTCTCTCTTGTTATTATTAATACTCTGTCTTGTCACAGTTGACAATTATCTAGTCTGGAAGCTGCAATTTATCTCCTTATCTATACAATTATATATCTAGTTGCAGACTAAATTCATTGTTACTGATTGTATGCTACAATTTACTTTAGTTTGGAAACAATATACATGAATCAACATTTAAGGATTTTTAATAATTTTCATAAGGTATTTTCAACTTCTACTATAAAATACTGGAAAAATCCTTCTGGTTATCTCTATTGCAGCAAGCATGTCACTAACTACCAAGTACAAGGTATAATTTGGAACAGATACTGTTAATATGCAAGACACAAATTAAACAAACTAAAAAGCAAAACTTCTAAGGAAAACCTGTTCTGAAACATGAATTGCTTTAACTTGTAAGACAATTGTCTAGAAGTTATCAGTCTAAAACATAAATTACAGCAGTTAATACAAAAAGCAAATCAGAACTGAATGAGCTACTAGGACAAACGAAGTATCTCCATACTCTCCTAGCATTTATTATACAGTGATTAATACACTGTATAATAAATAACTTGCTACTAATTCCTTCAAACAAGACAGGTGAATATATACTACTGTATTGGGGTAAAAATCCTAATGGAGCTATTTTGATGAAGTGTATGGTGAGTAGAAACTGCATCCCAGTACATCTCAAGCAGCAATTAATGAAACATAAAGCTGAGGTGCCAGTTACTTCCAGATCTTAACTTTTTTCATTTTCACATATACAAGAAACTTCAGACGTAGGAAATGCTCAGCTGGCGTTCAATTACGTCATCTTTGTCACCTCCTGGCATCCTGTCATGACGTTGCCGTGCTTACGTTAGCAAAGCCTTGGACACAGTGCGAGGCAGCTCCGGGCCCAGACCCTGCATTGAAGCGTGTGTGAAGGGGTGATGTGAGGACAGACGGCTTGTCTGAACCAAGAGCAGCATCCTTGCTTCACTGCTTCAATTCAGACAAGGAATCCTCCGAGAAACTCTTGTTTCAGGCCATTTAGAAGATCAAAGTGGGCAGTTTTTGTAGGCATAATAATAGGTTTCAGGCACAAAAATAACGCCCCCCTGTAAAATACACTGTCCAAGGGTGACTGATTTGCTTCAAAGGAGCATTTGGAGCTTGACAGAACTAAGACATAATCAGCGTCTGGTAACTCCACAGAGATGAGTATCAACTTGTCACCACTCTTGGACAGCAAAGGGTGCAAAGAACTTTACCAGACTGAAAGAACTGCAGTCTGAGAAAATAAAATAACAAATAACTATATGCATACAAAATCTTTCATGAGAACTAAGAAGGAGATAGCTCTAAGACTGTCTATGCCAAGTTGCACCAGCACACAGGACCACTAAAACCCTGGTTCTTAAAGGGCAATTTCACAAGGCAACATACAAAAAAAAATGGGAAAAGGAAAAAAAGGGAAAAAAGCCCAAAAAAAGAAAATTAAAAAGAGATATCTGCTACACTGCTGTGACTCCGGGTGCAGCGACATACTTACTGCTACTGCCGCTCCAGGATTTCAGCAGAGACTTAATGCTGATCTCGAAGAAGAGGGAGTCCTGCAGGCTGAGCATGGTGCGGGCAGGGCGGAGCGGGGCGCCGGCCGCGCCGCCGCCTCCGCCAGCACCCGCGGGAGGGACGTGCCGGTGCCGCTGTGACGCAGGGCCCGGGGGGCGGCTCCTGCCGGCACCGAGCCCTCCTCGCTCCGCCCCGGGGCCGTTCCCGCCCGGGGGATGCTCCCAGCGACACGGGCACAGCGACCGAGCTACCCAGCCCTTGGCAGCCGAACGAAGCGACTCCTTGCAACTACAACCACAAGAGGCTATAAAAGGCTGTTTGTGCTTTTCCGAGTTTTAAATAAACTTCCAACCGATCTGTTAAAATCGTGATGAATTAAACAAACTGCCCAGCGTTGCTCTGCACAGTGCCAAAAGCCAATCAAGCCGTCTACGCTAAAAATCATCAAAATCAAAGGAGGGGTGGCGGTACGGAGGATGGGAAATCACAAATGTGAAAAACAATCGCAGTGGAGGGCAGGAAGGCCGTAAGTATTCCCACGGTGGATGCCTGCAAGAGAACTACAGCCAGCGGCAGTTCTGGATGTCCCATCCCCACAAGAGTTCAAGGCCAGGCTGGATGAAGCTCTGAGCAACCTGGTGTAGTGCTGCTATTGCAGGAGGCTGCAACTAGACTAGCTTTAAGGCCCCTTCGAACCCAAATCCTTCTATGATTCAAACTCTCTGGAGTTTGGTTGGTGGTGGTTGTTTTCCTTAATGTCTTCTAAAGGACTTGAGATGGGGTTTGTTTGGTTTGGGTTTTTTTTTCTTAGTGTCTTCTAAGGGACTTGACACAATTTTGGTATTTCTGACTGTTTACTCTGCCCAGTATCATCTCAATCGCTAAAATGGAAAGTCTCTTAAAAGTTACAGTTCTGGGTTCCTAGGGATGAAATCCAACACTGATTAACTAAATCTGTTTTAAGGTGATATTTTTAAAAATCCACAGTTTTAAAACTGCTGCCCATACTGTACTAGGAGTAAACAAGCCATGATGAGGAAATAATACCTGTGTCCTCAGACAAATTAGAATTCTCTGAAGTTGTAGGAAAGATTTAAAACAGTGTACATCAAATACTTTTCAGGTTTGGGGTTTATTTGTGGTTTTGCTTTTGTTTGTCTGCGGCTTTTTTAATCTATATCCCTCACCCCACATAAACAAAAGAATTATCACTAACAGAGAGGTAACACAAACCAGTTGATGTAAAACTAAGTGGTCCTAAGTGACAGGTCTAACACAGCAGCAGGACACTGGAAAAAGAGTGGGACAAGCCTGTCACTGCACCAGGCTGGTTCAAGCAACAGCTGCTGTCATTTAGGAGATGAACAGTTTTATTAAGAGAGAGACCAGTAATCTCATTCAGTTTTCACAGATTAAAAATAATCCAAAATTTCCCACGCAAAAAAACATTTTTCTGTAATTAGATACTAAATGGCCACCTATATCAAAACGGTACTTTTTTTCTTCCCGAACAGGTTACAGCAGAACATACATCCACAGAGTAACTCTTTGGGACTTCACATCCAACTTTCTCTCATAAGCCTGCTTCAGGTAGTACTGCCCATGTAGTAGGTAGTATTACCTCATATTCCTTTTCATCACTCCTTTTATGAATATATTCAAAGTTACACTTCAATCATTCCTTTTTCCTCTTACTAAGTAAGACATAATACAACAGAGGTTGTATTTTGTTATGAGTAGAATATAAAGGTCAGATTTTGGAGGCGGCTGATGAATTTCACCACTAACTTGAAAGACTGTATTAATTATGGTTGGTCTCTGACTGCCTTTAACACTGGGCTACAGAGACTTCTTCAAAGGAATCCTTGTTAACAGAGGGCATTCCAAAATCATGAGCCAACTCTCTGAGCACCTCAAAAATAATGACTTTTAAAAATACACTTTGGCTTCTTTGTAGTTGCCCTTTCCACCCCTCCTCAGCTTTTATTCTTTAAGTTATCAGTGCCAAAAACTTATTAAAAACAATCATCCCAGAAATTCCAGGAGATACACTAAAACAACCCTACAAAAATACTAGTCTCCATGTTCCACCTTCTGGATTCCTGTTAAAGACTTTCAACAAACAGAGAAGTTGTCAGTATTTCTATAAAGTAGCATTTCAAAATTAAATTATTATCAGGAAATCTTTTTCAAAATTCGCATTTATTTATGACATTGAGGTGTTTGGCCAGGCAAGTTACACGGCCTTTCACCACAGCATCTGAGATTTTGTAGCACTGTTATTTATTCATAGTATCAACTAATGGTCACAACAGATTGGGTTTCCTCAAGGATACCAGCAATTGTAATTTTTAATTATTAACAGAAAAAATATCAGCCCATTAACAATGCCTAAGAAATGAGAATTGTGTGTACCAAGAGTATAAGCTTCTCCTTCTAAAGATTTCAGTAGATGCATTGAAGACTAGGAATATATATTAGGAACCAAAATATTTTGAAAAGAAAGATGTTCTTTAATACTACATGAATATGTATGCTCTCATATATACATGAACAGACATAGCAACTTTCATTAAATGGACATCACATTTATTAGACTTAAAAATGGCTTACACCAAGTATTTTCACAGTCCTCCCTTCCCCCAAGAAAGGCAGAACCAAATTATCAGTACACATCCATTTCACAAGTGGAGTAATGGGTCTGTCAGTATCTTAGACCTATCATATAACATCAGCATCTTAAGAGTTATCTCATTGTACAACTGTGCACAAGCCTTCCAACAATCCCAACAATTCTTCTTCCTCACAACTCAATTTAACTGCTTTATAACCAAAGGTGTGTAAATAACAATGACTGCCATACCAGACTTCTTGGGTTTTGGTTTTCCTTTGAAATGAGTTAATGAAACAACCTACCAAATATTAGAATAAACAGAAGATTTCAGTATAAACCACAAAGTTTAAAATGTAACCTTTCATTTTTAATCAAAACAAAAATAGTAAAAGCAGGAAAGAAATGAATCTTGGACAAGCACAGACAAGGCTAATTCTTTGAGAAGAGCCCACCAAAACTCATGAGGCAGAGTTAAAAGATATCAACATCATGTATTTCTAGAACAGTGTTAGAAAAATGTCATTTACAACAAGGATTTTTTTTCCAGTTCCTCATTCCGAGAGAGGAAAATGATAGAGACTTCTGGAAAGTACATTGTGTCTAAAACTGAGAGCAACAAGTATGACCACTAAAAATACCTATCAGTTTGAGTACTTATAAGAAGTCTTCCGTAAGATTAATATTTTACTATTTTAGATAAACTGGAAAATAAAGCACTTGCATTTAAATATAAGCAAATATCTTTCATCTGGAGCTGGTCCAAGTAAAAACCAGGATCTCTGCATACTTTTATAAATAGGTTGAACATTACACAATTCCAATAAATACACAGTTTATATACTGATCCCAGTATACCTTTTGATTCTGGATCAATTTCACTTCTAAAAGGAGCAGACTACTCTAAAGTCTATTTTTGAGACTTTCTCAAGAGCCAAGGTGAGGTATGCATGAATAAGCACACTGGTATCAGTAAGCTCTTAAAAGAACATGACAAGAATTGGACTGTAGGTGCAGTAAAGCAGAAGTGCTCAATCTGCAGATACAAGCTGTTTGTACTCTACTAAAATGATTCATCCAAGTGCCCAGTCCACACCATGCTTTCTGCTCTGGTATGGAAAACCCTTAGTAAAGAAAATGGCCAGAAGCAAATTGCTCAAGCTGCTTCAGTGACCTAAGTCAGCAGACTCCAGGCTGGAAATAGACTGATACATTACAAGATTCACGCACTGTAAGCCCAGCTGCTCCAGGAAGCATTAGACTGGCCATTTGTGGTACCATTCATCCACAGCACGCTTGACCTGTACAAGCAAACCCATTCAGCACTTCCACACATACCTTAGAGATGGAATTTTCAATACATGTACAGTAAGCCCAGTCACAGGACAGGCAAGATTTGCCTTGAGTGTTTTAATAGCTAGAGGACCTGAGTAATTTAAGAGATCAGAAACTTTAGCACTGTAGATACAGATAACACTGTAGTACAGATAACAGAACTTTTTATTTGTAGCATGAGATATTTAATAAAAATATTTCTGAAAGAATCATAATCCATAGTAGGATCAATACATTTACCAGAAATGTGTATGCAAAGGCTATTTGCACAGCTTTGCTTTAATTCAAGTAACATCATGCCATTTTCTTGGAGATGCCCAGACACATTGCTGGCAACTTCTCTGAACAATGTACATGAAGCGCCACATGCATAATACTGCTGCTGCAGTAACTGCCAGAGATCTGGCCTGTGGCAAACACTGACACGCACGACCAAAAAAAATTATTCATACAATGCTGGTTTTGCTTCACCTCTACAGGCTGCAAAGGTAAGAGGGGTTTCATGACTGAAGACATTGCTATATTTATTACCTTAAAAGAGCAATATTTAACTTCAAAAACTTTGCTTTTAAATGGCAAATAAATAGCACTTTATAAGTCATTAATTTGTGTTTCATAGGGAGCATTATAGATTTTTAGCTTCATTTTTTTTTCCCCCCCTTCATTTGAAGCATTGTTCCCCAGTTCTACAATAGCTTCATTTCTCTAGGAGCATATTCATAACACTCTACACCTCCCTCCCTCAAACCCCCAGTGCAGCTCTTGCTTTTTTCTAGTGGCATGGCCAAGATAACAGAATATGATTTTTCTACTTATCTCTCTGCAAAATAATTTAGATTATTTTGAACAAAGCATTCTGGCATTAACACTCAATTAAAAATCAAAGCTAAAGGCATTCTTTTCAGTTACAAAAAACATGCAGCTATCCTTGCTTCTGGAAGTTCCTTTACAGTTTTCAACCCTACTACATTTATCTTCAGGATGATAAAGACTGGCAGAAAATACATTCAGAACTACAAATAATATTCCCACTGAAAGTAAATTATGAAGTTTCCAGCTAGTTCTGGAAGGACACTGAAGATACACATGCACACCCTCCTCAGAGAACACAGTCTTTGAGTAGGATCAAAGAGGATACAGTTAATATTTAACTTTTCATTAAGTTAACAATATCTAGGCTGAATAGTAAGTCTGCTGTAAACGGAAAAAAAAATAAAGGGAAAGGATCCCCCACAACCTTCAAGAGTAATCAAATAATGAAAAATCAAATAATTTTCAAGGTAGATAACAACAGCCTTATGAATTTTGTAAGAGCTTATAGTAAACAGATATCCAGTCCTTCCTGAAAATCTAGCTTTCCAGATCAGCAAACATTGTAAGACTACAAGGAAACAAATCAGAAATAAAAAGGTGAAACATTTCAAAAACCGCAATAGGCAGTTCTGAGATGATATTTAACCAATCTCCTGCCAAGACAAAATGAGACAGGTAAAGCGATACCCAAGCCTAAAGTTACTACCACATCCCATAAGTCTGACAAATCCAAGTTTCTCAATTGTCACAAGCAGTCCTGTAAATAAAATTCTGAGAAACATAGTGATTCATTCCCTTCTCAGATGCTAAATTCCAATCTTCAATGACTGCAAATAAAACTTAGAGGTATAAAGCCCAATTAGGATGGTTCAACATCAGACAACCTGAAATAACTGCTTAAGGTCTGATCTGTCCAATTCTGTACTGTGTCAGCCCCCTCACTGTGCTTCAGCACAAACATACTAATGCACTGGGTTTGGGGAACCAGCCCTTGGTTTTCACCAACCTTTTAAATGGAACCTGGAAACTGTTACAGAGCTACACAGAAAATCCCTGCTTAGTTGCTGGGCGTTTAAATGGATAGAGTAAGGAAAGGCTTAACTCTGTTACCCTACAAGGCCTCAAGACAACTGCTAAAAATCAGTTATGTTTCTATTTTTGTTGTTCCTCCCAAGCTGCTGGATGTCTCTGCCACTTTTACGGGAAACATCGTATTTACATTATGCCAGGATCAGTTATTCCATCCCTATAGAGAGCATCAGGGAAAAAAAAACACTGAGAGCTTATGATTCATCTGGGAAACCTTTAAAGAAGAAAAAGTTGAAGAAAAAAAGCTACCTACAGGGATAAACTCAGCACAGAAGCTGCAATCTATTAAGCCTCATGAGTGCAATAGTACTTGGGCAGAAAATATTCTCGGCTGCAGATTACCACTAAACTCACAGAGCAGCTGAAGATCCTTGTGTGTGTGCCTGGAGGTGAACTCCTGCCTTCCTCCCTCTGCCATAAGCAAAGCTGAGAGTTTGCTCCTGAGCCACTGTCACTGCAGTCCACTCCTGCTCACACATTAAACACTACAGAGCCCTGCATATGCAGACGTGTGTCTCATTCAGCCACCTCTGCCACAAGGCACTTCACAGCAGGCAGAGGGATGGGCAATGGCACAGTGACAAGAGGGAACTGCTGCAGGTGTCTCTGTAAAATCTCCTCACAATCACAGCCTACCAACTTACTCCACCACAGCTTCAATCCCTATGTAGGCAGCTCGGCACACATAGTATAAGGACTCAGACAGCTGTACTTGAGAGTCAGGAAAAGGAAAGCAAGAAGGGGCAAGGCATGGACAGCCAACTTTTCTCTTGAGGTTTCAACTCCTAAAACTGCCTTTCCTGATATTTCAGTTACACAGGGCGGAACCATATGGAGCTCCACCACCCAATATCACAAATAAATGGAGTCATTACATTAACATGGCATTCTTCACAGTTGAACTAAACTGGCATATTTCTTTACTCCAAAGACAAAAAATATTTCCAGCGCCTTTCTTTAGACTTTTATTTACCAGGATTTAAACAATTAACTGTTTTTAATGCTGAATTTTGCAGCTCTCCCATTTCTGTGAAACACATTCTTGTAGGAACCTCAAGCACAAGTAAAAAATAGAGATGCTTTTAAGATTTTTAAAAAGATAATTAAAAGGTAAAATATACATTGTTTCACAAATCAGAAATAAAAGAATTCATATGAATGTCTTTTCTGAACCTTTATCTTGAGCAAGCATGCTGCTATACTAAAGAAAAGCAAGAAAAGAAATACAAAAATCAGAAAGGGGGAGAACCAGAAGTAGTAACAAACCCAAGGGCAGCTAAATGCAACAGTTAGATACTAAACACCTAACACACACTAAAACTTTACAAGGCCATGTTTGCCTGGAAGTTGTGCAAATAGTCCACAACACAGAGTTCCTTAAAGTGCCTTAGCTGGTGTACTACAAACTAGCCTCTGCCAGCAGCTGCACACAGGGCAGCAGCTGCAAAGCCTAGCACTCCACCTGAACCATGACGGGCAGCTCTGCATCCATACACCTGCATGGGGCACAGCACATCTAACCAGGGCCACGGTGTCACTACACTGCAAGCCCTACTAATTACTGAAAAATGAGCAGCTGAAATCAGCTGGTAAAAACATGTTCACATAACATGGACAATGTGCTTTAGCTTCTTCTGTTCATTCAATTGGCTCTCCCTATTTGTCAGTCATGTTATCTATTGATACAGCATTTACATGCTGTTCATTTTTCCCAGTAACTGATATGAACATGGTAATTATCCAAACATACAATGTACCTATAAATATGTATAACTTCCTCAATACCTGGGCAAATTAACCTACTCTGCTCTGCACAGGTCCTTCCATGAAACAGAATTTATGGAAATCCCAATCAACAAAGAAAAAACTAACTCTAATAAACTGAAAACAACATACTAGATAAATACAATATTTTTATACAAGTTTTGAGTTTATTTTATACGTATTACTGGTTTTCCTGTTTTAACTTAGAAAATACTTTGACATTTAAAACATACTTCCTTCAGCAAGTCATCCTCTCACAGAAGTATTTGAGACAAAGCTCACACCAGTGCATTTTTAAGAGATGCCAAGCGACACCAGACAGTTTTCAGTCAGCCTCTAACATGACCGTGCAACAGCATCCTGATGTTAGAGCATCTGAAGCTTATATTGCCATCATGGTCTTGTCAATGAGCACTGAAAGTATCCCAAGAAATCAGGGTCCACAACATGCCTGTCACTACAGAGCTCTTTGGACTAATCAGCTAAAGAACTATTATTACTTATGTAGTATCACCCTACAAAGGCATATTGCACAGCTCATTAAGTGAGGATACACCAAGTCCTGCACATCCGGAGCACGTCATAAAAAACTGCTGCAGACAGAAACTTAATCTCTTGAGAAGGTTCCACTGGTACAGTGACATGGCCTTCTGAAAGTTTTAGCTGTCTCTTCAAAACAGTAGTGCATTTGGATTTCTGATAACAAATTCCTTCTTTTATAAATAAATACAAGCATCAAAAATGTACAAGCATGAGTCAAGAACCCTCCTGCCTGGGAGGGTGGACCCTTGCTTGAAGGGACCTTTTAGAACTTGGCTGGAGAACAAGAGGATGTGTGTTTAGTGAAACAGCCAACGTCAGTAACATTGCTTCCCAAATCACAGCTACTCTTCAGTAGCATTTGCTACCTGAAAGAACATATTCTTACCTGAAGAGCAGCTAAAGGCTATTCAGTGTTAAGTTAGAGACATGAAAAATGACATTTACTGAAAATGGAAAGGCTTTCCAAAGTAGCCCTTGATAAAGAGGATGTAGTTGAAGTAGTAGTCATCTTTTTCCCCAGTTTGGATCCACACAATAAGGGAACACATATAAAGTTAGAACTCACAGGGTAAGAACCACCCTGTTACCTAAGAGCTTAGAACAAAAGCAACTAGAAACACAGAAGTTTACAAACAAAGACATAAAACTGTTAACAAATGCAGCCAACAGAAACTACCAACAGTCATCAACAATATCAATTACTGAAAAATATCATATCTGACTCTTCCAGTTAAAAGTCACATTTTCATTAGAAACAGAAAAAACACGCCTAAAGGAGATTAAGACTAGTTGATCACCTACAAACTAAAACTTTTCCATTTGAAACACAGACTTCTTTTTCAAGTGATAATTGAAAAACTGTTTCACAATGTTCCAATTCTAGCCTTTCTGTAACTTTAATCTGAATTGCTAGTATCACAAGCATGGCATCTTCATATGCAGTTGCTGAATTAATCCTACTAGTAAATACTATACTGACCTTTCAAATACATTCTTGAGCATTAGGAAGATATTAGTTGGGATTTTTTTAGCCCATAGATCAATTTTAATGTTTTAAAGGATAACAGTTTTTTACTTCAAAGAAAACAGCTCCTTAAAAATAAGCTGATACTTTTATTTTACATGCTATCTAGCCTTTTATATACTCTACCTTGGGATTGCTAACAGACATTATTGATAGCAGATTAAGTTTTAAAATCTGTTCTATGTGCAAGATGTTTACAGTATAATTCAAAGCAGGAGCATGCTAAACTATTCTGTCTCTCAAAATGTCACTTCCAAGGCCTGTGGACACCTTAGGCACAAAACTTAAAAGAATATTTTTGTTCTTCTATTACCAATATATTATAGATAGAACAGTTTTACAGTAGCAGATATTTTTGCAACAAGTTTCTCCACATCTTGTTGACTTCAGTAGTTTTTGTAGAATCAGCTTTTGTAGAATTTTCTGAAAACTTGTTTTTCTATCTATGTTAAGTTTTTTCACATCTCCCACATGTATCATATCTCTCTCCCTCTCCCTCAACTTAAAAGCTTTATTTTGTCCCTCTCACAACTACCTTAAAAATAACTGTAGATTGGAAAGGTCAAGAGATGCTTGCCTAATTTACAATCCTCCCACTAAATTTTATCTGCATTATTTCAAAGAATTAGCCTGAAGATAGCACTTCAATTAATATTTGCAGCTAAGTATTGTCCAATTTCACCTTTTATTTTTTTCTCTTAATAAACTGGAGATTTTATTACTTCTTACTTTTCACCATACAATCCGCAGGACAAAGTTAAAAGTACAGAAAAACAAAGTCCAAAGAGCCGGTTTACTGACATTCACTTCCTAGATTTGCTGTTGGTTATTTCTCACAGCATTCCAGTTTGCTGCCTATCCACTGGTATTGAAAGGGCAGGGGGGTTTCCTCTGGTTTAGCAAGTAGAATAGTCTTACCAAAGATAGACATGCAGTGGGAATACCAAAAATGAATATACAAGACAACAACACAGGTGGAATGGTATAATCTCTCGTTCACAACACTGAGCCATTACACTGATTCAGCTGTCACGCGGAAGCTCATACTAACACTATGTCTGAGAAAACTTTTAAAGTGTTTGAAGTCCAGAAGATGCATAAACGTGATACAAAGATAGTCTATTAAGTGACCAATAGCAATAGAAAAATTGATAAGCTCTTCACCATGTGTTAGAGGAAAACAAGTGAATTACCTCCTCACTATAGACATATACTGCACACATTTATATAAATATACCCCACACAAGTAGTTGTAAAGTATGAAGAAATACTTCTAGATCCACCTTTGATTTGTACTGATACACTCCTTGTGTGAAGCACTAAATTACAATTACTTCACCACTTTACTAAAATATATTCATTGTAAATTTCTGCACACATACTCTTCAGAAGAAACCCTGAGAAAAACTACAGCAGAAGTATATTAGGTATACAGTCAAGTATGCAATTTTAAAAGGTCAGATCTTCAATAAAATAAAGTAAAAAATATATTTGAGATCTGTCTGAAAACTAAACACAACTATAGTTGATTTTCTTTATTAATGGTAAAATAAAGTAGTCAGAGGCACAAGCTCTTTGCACTTGGGCTTACTTTTAAAAAGATTTGCTGGACCTTATTTCAGTTCTTTATTGACTCCATCTTAAGCTAATGCCTTACTTAAGAAACATTTACCCAGTGGTCATTTTATCTGCTTATAAGAAGTAAAAATACAATCCATCATGCCTGCACTTAAAATAAAACTCTGGAGAGATACTTGTTTTTCCATTTATCTAAAATATTTAAGAGTTCATTTTCCACAAATCAATTAAAACAAAGGATATCCAAAAGGTGACTGCTACTTTTGGTGACGGTACGACATCTAATGCTGTTCCCACTACTGACCCAAAAGGCCCTTTCAGCAAGTTGATTCCCCTTGTCGATTCATTTCAAAAGTGCCCCTAATACATTGGAACATTTTCCATTGGCTTTGTGAAATTAATCAGCTCAGGGAAAAGCCACACCAGAACTCAGGAGAAGATGGAGAAGGCTGCACAGCTGTGACTGAGATTGCCCTTTTCATTGACGGCAAACTGTTAGATCAGCCTGATCCGCTTGTAAAACCGCACTCAAAAATCAAAACTAAATCTCCTTTCCCTCCCTTCTGTTGCAAAGGGCTTCAAGCACAGATTCCAAAGGCCCTTAGGAGAGGTTCACTTATTATTTCTTATGGAAAATATACACAGAACAATTTCCTGGGGCATTACTCAAACAAAACAATGTTATCTGCAGTGATAAGAAAACAAGGAGAGAGGTTAGAGGCTTTTATGTAAATAGTATTCTGGATCCCAAACAGTATTATGGAGCAGTCTTTAAACACAAGCCAGCAGAGATTCTGGGGGGCAGCCATGGCACTGAGCTGCACACCAACCCCTCCATCTTTTCTAACCAAAACTCCGTACTTGGGTAGAGAAACTGACTTTTATTTCATGTATAAACACCAAGTCCCAGGTCATCCCTTGCTGTACAGGGCTGATTAGAGATGCAATGGGAGCTGAATATGCCCTGCAGAGCTGCTGATATTACAGGTTACACAGTGCTCAGAGGTACTGTATGTGTATCCAGCCCCTGCTGCTAACCTTGAGGCAGCCATGGCTTCGTTACTTTACCACCAAAGACCACATTCCTGTTGGTGTATTTTTACTCTCCTAGAAGCACTTGAAGTGAAGTAGGCTTTCCATACACAGAAATAACAAGAGGGCTGTGAGCAGTGAGAATACTCACATCACTGATAAAATCAACATCTCATCTACAATTCTTGAAGATTTGACTTACACAGCTGGCCATTAAAACTGTTCCACAGTATTAGCTACCCTGCCTTGTAACACAGTGAAAGCACAGAGCTGCAACAGGAGGGCACATTTCATACACCACAGGAACAGCTGCCATTTGCCAGTTCACTCAGGGCAGTTGTGGCATTCCCCTTCTTTAACACCACAATCTGAAACTTCCATGCTCGACTTTGCATGTTTTGTTTGGATTGTAGATTTTTTTTAAACAAATTTTTACAACTGAGAACATGTCCATTCTTAAACAGTAAATTTTAAAAAACTACCTGTTCTTTTACTAACCTCTATTAAGCATTGTGATGCATTCAGTCATATACAAACACTTCAACAAGTCAGTTGTGGTTTTCTTCTACAATTGTACTCATCTTACATATCTAAAAAGATTTCTGAAAAGATTTCTAAAATACACTTGAGACCATTCTGATGGAAACTACATATTTTAAAAGATGTATTACAGAGTATATATTTGTAAGGTTCTATTTTCAGCTCTAAAACAAAGTATATACTTAGTAAATATTTTGACAGCTGATATGATAAATATTTTAATAACCAACAACAAAAAATTTCACCACCTGAATTTCTCACAAAAAGTTTAGGTCAGCTAGATGCAAACCCAACTAGCTGGTATTATGAAAATAATATTTTAGGATTTTGATGCCAGGAATAGGGTTTTTTTTGCTCGGTCTGTCTGTTGGAGAACTTCTAAAATATGGTTATACTTAAAAATAATTGTCAGGCTCAGAATTTCACCTAAATTCTCACCCAAACAACAAAAAAATCTTAAACAGCAGCAATAAGGAACAGAAAGTAAAAAGAAAAAAATAATAAACACCACTCACTCTCAAATTCAAACACAGTAATAGGACACACCACCTTGGCTCCTCAGATTCTATGGTGCATTAACACCACATCTGCCAACAATAAGCAAGTAAATGTTTCCAATATTTTTCAAACAATTCTATTATTTTATTACCTGTTTGGTCAGCACCAGCCTTCTGCAGCATACCCAACTGGTAAACACAGTAGTTCTTATGCTCTATTCCAGCAGAGCAGCTCATTCCATTACCAAGATACAAAAATAGAAATAAGCAGATAATTTAAAGAGGATTCAGCTACTATCTGCTATTGTAAAAGCATGATCCCAGACCAGACTCTAAGTCTTCATTTTGTAAATGATGACATCACACTATTAAACAATATTAGTCAGGCACGGCTGGTTTCCACAAAATCACTCCTAATAGCCACCACTGGGCCCATATTTAAGGATCAAGAGAGGTAAATTCATCTTTAACAGTCAGAGTAGTTTATTCTATGTTTATTATCCTCATTTGCTCGAACTATCAACAAAACACTGAACAAAGATGAATGTATCTGTTTTCTCTACCAACTTCAATCAGCTTACAGCATTTTCTTTTAACCTGACACTAAGACAATTCTATTTCTTCTGACATTATAACATGTGGAAAAAATATTAATTAAATTGAGAGCTATAAAGAAATCAGAATGTAGTATAAAAGCAGGATTGGTGAGATATACCTATGGAGATATTAAATTCACAGTGATATCCAACTATAAACTCCAGGGCTGTTGTACAACATTCCAAGTTAAATGAGGCTAAAAAACCTTTGCCATCAGACACCATGGGCTTCTGATCAGTTTTCATAGGCAGCCATAATACTTGATTCTGTAGGCAGCCTTCAGTAACCCACAGCATTAGAACATCAACTTGTTGTAATTTGCTGCGCACAGAAACAACTTGTTTAAAACATCAGAACTGTCCCTGCTTTCCTCAGCTGCCTATTTTACTCAGCCTGATGCACTGAAAAAAGTGGTTCATGTAACAATCAGAAAGGCTAAGAGATGTCTTTCCAAGGAAATCCTTTTCTCCCACCGCCACCACAAGCCTAATTCCCTAAGACTCTAAGTTCATCCCCTAGTAAGACAGATGAATGTCTCCATCTCCCACCACTGCAGGCAGACAGGAAAAAAACTGCAGGTAAGGAAAAAAATTTAAAAGCCATATTAATTCTTGAAAATATCCAACCACACAGTGAAGGGCAAAAACTACATCTGACAGCCAGCAGACTCCAAGACCACAAAGGCTCAAGACTGCACTATTTTAGCTGAAGGCAAAAAGGAAAAAAAAGTAAAACTCAATTTTCCATTACCACCCAGCTGTACTATCTGAAAAAGGAACATGAACTAATTCTATTTTTTATTAGCACAATACACTAATATTTAGCCACTAACACATAGTAAAAAAAAAATTTAAAAAGAAATCATATAAGCAACCTTACCCATGTTCTTGAGGTTAAAAATTCTCTACACAATATCCATATTCTTACTTTACTTATTTACATAACATGTTGACTAAAAATGTCAAAACACTAAAAAAGTGAAACATATACTGTTTTGAGTCAAAAAACCACTCAAAAGGAAAGCCTTTGAAAACTTAGGGGATCAAAAGACAAGGAGAGAAAAGATGACACAAAACTCACATCTTGCACTACAGTCACAGATCTCTGTGTAGCACACTTCTGTCTAGACAACTTAGTGACTAATTTTATGTACATTACAGTTTAAAAACTTAAACATATTCTTATCCCAGAAAGTGGAGGGGGAAAAGCTACGCAGGCATGCAAAGACAAGAAGTCCTGAAATTAGAAATCCTGAAAAATTTCTTCCACATAGGTCACTAACAAATGATAATGTGTCCATGATAAAATAGTTCTAAAGTTCAAGACACCATAGTCACAGGAACTCTGATAAAAAGGCCTTTTATAATCAAATTTGTCAATTTAACAAAATAATCATGATCTGAAGGAAGAGCTTAGCAATCAGTTTCCACCAGGTTGATGACATGGATACATACAGTAATCAGGATGTAAAACATGTGTCTCCTCATCTTCATCTATTGTCTGTCCTAATGAAAACAGCCTGACCCGTCTCATCTTCAGCAGCCTTGGAGAGCTCTCACGGGCTGTACTCCCAACATCCAGAACATCTCCAGAAGCAGCAGTGGGAACAATTTTTTTCAGGAATTCCATTTTTACATGCCCTCTGTGTCCTCAGCAGTTATGCTCCCCTTCACAGAGCGTGGCTCCCACATGAACTTCCTTGAGCACAGAGGTGGACTTCTGGTGATGTCATGTTTAAACCTGGGTGGTGCCAACAGCAGCGTCAGCTGCCAGCCAGCTGCTCCAAGGCAGATTCGAAAGACATTTCACTGTGTGGACTGATAAGAAAACCAAACACCACCAAGCCTATATATTAACCAACTCACGCTAAACTCTGCACGCCAAGGAGACACTATTTAGCACTGCAAAAGTTTTAAGCCCTAAGAAAATTTGCAACATATTTGCAAACTCATATCTGACAGAGTTCAATAGCTCTTCATTTTCATGAAGCGCACAGAAAGTGTTCTTCTGTATTTGAAAGATAACACTTATCATTCAGAAAGTCTAGGCACTTTGTTTTTAAAGCTGGCGTACAACATCACCATTCACATTTTCACATAGTTTTAGCCGCTAACTACAAAAACACTAACTTTTATTATATTTATGTGCTGTTTTGCAGGGACTCTGGTGCTATTTTTACCACTTAAAATATTTGCACCACCTTCCAGAAAACTACAAGTACAGAAATAACCTGTCTCTTGTCCAAACATCCACTTTATCCCTAGGGCTACTTCTCCATACATGCCTGGTTTAGCTGAATTTTTGGGTTTTATTTTGGGAAGTTTAAATGTTGTTTTATATTTAGCTTAAAGAAGCCAGAAAGATGACTTGCATTTGGAGAAGAAAGTTCAAGGACAAAACAAATAAATTATCATAGAATAAGAATGTTCCTTAAGGCTTTCTAAAATTGGGAATACATATAATTGTTTCATTTACAGTATACTTTTATTTACTACACTTAGAGTGGAGATAGACACTGTACTAGGCAGTATTTCTACCTCATTTACCACTGAAGACTGTACACACTGCCCAGAGGAAATACACTAAATACTCACTCCAAACATCTCAGTGGCAGCCTGCATGATTCTGTTATTTTTATGAAGGCAGCACAGGGTCCAAGACACTGCTGAATGCATGCAACACAACTATCCAAACTACACATGAAGCACAGCACACTTCCATACATTCCTCAAAAGAAGGTATTTAATCTGAAATTCACTACTGTTTAGCTCTTAAAAAGAAAAAAAAGTCTATGAAAGGTATGCAGCATAACATGTTTTAGGTCTCAGAGTTTCAGTGACATGCTGACAAGGGGCCTGCTCAACTGGATTAAGCTGTCAGTCTTACTCAACTGCCACGTATGTTGTTCAGAATGCTACAACTTGAAAAAGTTGGTACAAGTTCATTAAAGCTGCCACCCAAGATATTTTTTCAAGTTCTATATAGACTGAAAATGTCTTTTCTATTCAATTCTGCATTAAAATCCCCAGATACTCAAGTGAGTCCAAATTCCCCTTTTAAATGAATATAAACATCTACACAATTTTTTCCCTATAAATGAATACAAAATTCTGACCTTATCATAAGAGACATATTGCAAGAATACCACTTCCTGCAGGGAGATCAAGCAGAAAAGCCTCCCTATAATGATTTCATTCACAGTGTTTTACCCACAATACAAAAAGAAAACACAGAGAAGTGGGTTTATGCATTTTCATAACACTAATAAAGATACCACAAAGACAATTTGTGATTACAAGAGATCATGAGTCATTACAAGCTCAAGCCATCATTTATTCATAATAGCATTATTTTCTATATAATTCCTTTTTTTTGCCCTTGAAATCTTGCCACAAAGCTACTTTGCAGTTCCTAGCACTTGGGAGCAAGAGAGCAATTCACATGCTTTTGTGAGACTGAGAATGCTTCCAACTATCTACCTGCCAAACTGCAGTTTGCAGACTGGGCAACCAGATATTTCACTTCATAACTATCTTAAATACCCTCTGAAAGGCTCAAACTAGGAATCAAAGTGCTGTTAACCATGCTGGGGAGGTTTTATTATGTGTGTGGACTCAGGGTGGAGTCAACATGTGAAGTTCAAGCACCTAGTGCACCACTTAACATTAAGTGCACAAGGTGTGACATTTTACACAACATGTGGCATATGTTAATCACGAATTTAAAAAACAATTAGGTGTTGAAGCTATATTTTTTGCAAAATTAGAAAACAATAGCCTTTCAAGTAATAGGACACATAAAACACAAGCAATAAAAACCACCCTCCAGACATCACATTTCAAGCTTAAACCTGATAAACTAATAAAGCTTATACAAAACAGATGTATCAAAAAGCTTTTGACTGATTTTTCCTTCAGAGTGGCTTTTGACTCTTAAGAAAAGAACAACAAGAAGTCTTCTACAGAAGATAGCTGGGGATACACACATGTATGTTTATACATAAATATGGATGGCTGGAGGTTAACTCCAGGACTGCCATACTTCACTATATTCTATGAAAACAGTATTTTATAAAAAATGAAGGCAAGATACAAGGTTTATGTTTTTGCCTTGGTATGTCATTTCACATATACTCCTCCCTCACATTTGTTCTTACCATCTTCTTAAGCAGTACAATGTACAATTGTGGGTTCTATACAACCTAAGCAAATTTTACAGATTATCTGCCAGTGTAAAACATATCAGAAGTCTTACAATTGTTATACCTAAATTCATGTTCAAACAAAACCAAAACAGGCAACAATAAGCCTTATTCAATAAATTTTAACAGAATAAGAATAATAAGAATTTTTAATTCTTATTCTGGAACCTCTAAACAAAAAGATTTTTTAAAATAGAAGATTTGCTCTTAAAACTGTTATATGTATTACAGCAAGTTCTTTGATGCCTTTTCACATGTATTCCACTTTGGTTACACTCAAAGGATGACTCTGACTTTGCACTGAAGTGCCTGCTGAAGTCATTCAGGCTTCCCCTGCCACAGTTCTTGATGTTTGTATCACTAGCTGGCAAGATTACATCTGAGCTCTGCACCTCTCACCAACAGGAGTCCACATTAGCAGAAGGGATTGCAAACAGATCATGAAACATGCAGAAGTGGCAGACCCAGTGGATGATCACAGCACAACAGCACTTCTCAGAGCACTGTCTCCTTGGATTAGACCTTCCAGAGCACAAACAGCCGAGCTGTTTGGCAGGGGTGCATAGAAAGCCATGTACATGGGAATTCCACTGAAGCAGGTGAACCTGCTGATGGAGGAACATCCCAAAAATAAGAAATACTGAAAAACCAAAACATGGTCAATGAAAGAAAGATCCATGTGAGAAAAAACTACTTGCAAGTGACTTGAATTCACATGTGCAGAGAATTCCTAAAATTAGCAATAATAATAATAAAAGACAATTATAAATCAGACAAGATACTGGGAAGTAAAATTTTGGAAGACTGCCTAGAGGGTCTATAGCCTACCACGAACAACACACCATTTGACAGGACCGAGCATCATTTGACAGGTCCGAGCATCATTTGACATCCCAAGCAAGCGCGCATTGCAAACCTACAGCTTTGCAACACGAAGTGTTTGTAGAACTACCCCACTGTGCCAGAGAAACGCCAGCCCAGCCCTACCTGCTGTGGGAGAGGGGGCAGAGGTTTCTTTTATATTTACGGCGTAAGGCGGCAAGAGGGTGCTGGAGGAGGGGGGGAAGCGCGGTGCCCCGGTCCCAGAGGGATCTCTCCCGGTCCCAGAGGGATCTCTCCCGGAGCCCCGCGCCCCCCGCTCCCGGCGGGCTTTGCCCGCAGCGCCCCCGCGCGGCCTGAGGCCGGATCCCGCTCCGCCCGGCCCGAGCTGCCGGCCCAGCCCTCGGCCCTCACAGCGGGCGGCCTTTAACTTGTCAGGGCCGCACAGACCGCCCTGGCACAGCAAAGAGGAGAACTGCGCCCGATTTCACGGGCCCCCGCAGAGGGCAACAAGTTCAGGGGAGCTTGCTTAGCACGGTGGGAACGTATGTTCCAAGATACAACCGTGCTAAGGAAACTCCCTGCCCACTCATCTCTGCCAGCCACTCTGCCAGCCACCCTGGCACCACCTGAGCGGGGATTAAGGCCCCTTCGCAGCTGCACGCCCCACACTCACAGTCACCCCACACTCACAGTCAGACGAGATTTCCCTGTAGGCTCTATCCCAGAGTTCCCACAGCAGAGTTTCAGACGTCCAGATCCTTAAAATAATTTAAGGTGATGCAATAATTAAATCACAAAATAACAGCGGGAGCTGGCGCCTCAGAGGCGGGACCCTGAGCAAAGGAACCCCTGGGCGTTTGTACCCTCACAGTGCAGGCGCAGGGACGCCTGGGGTCCCCCAGCTGAGACCTCGGCCGCCTGTCTCTGAGTGTCCACCTGTCTCTGAGTGTCCGGTGCCCTGGCTGGCACCACAGCTCCCCGTGCTCCTCATTGTGCACAGGGTCTCCAATACATGTTCTCTTGCCTCAGGCTCCTGGCTCAGCAGAGCCCAGCTTGGACCTGCACAGAGCCACATGTGAGGAATGTATTTCTCAACAGCCATGCTGGCAATATGGCCATCGGTACAACCACGCTGGCAAAGGACGCAGCTGGAGGCATTCCTGTGCCAGCATGGAAGTTCACACTGCAAACCTTGGTGGTTTAAAGGTCTTTTCCAACCTAAACGATTCCATGATCTCCCCTTTAGGTAAGCACTGCTATGGGGTGGGTACATCTATTGGCACACAGACCATGTGCTTTCTCCCAGCTTTTCAGCCACAGGACAACATTAACCGGACACTACAACATGTTTGGGATACAGAGTAGAGAGGCTCAACTGATGGGGTGATTAAAAAATGGTTTCTTGCAAAATCAGTCTCATGGAAGGGTGAGACGGTAAGGTTGTTACATCCAATGCCATCACATCAAAAGCCATTTTAAATCTAGTTACAATGTCTTTTATATATTTCTTATCCAATCAAATACTTCCACAAAGCTTGCTAGCATCTTCATAAACCAATCATTAATTGTTTTACATGATTTTGCCACAATGCATCTCTTTTTATCCAATCATGTAACTCTACAGAAACTTATTGCTGTATCTTCTACTTTTTTACCAACTCTGTAACAAGTTCCATTACTAGATTTTAAAATTTTCTACTATCTTGGTTAGCATATTTATTTGCTTACTTGAGGAATATTTCTACTTGCTTAAAACATATTTCTGCTTCAACTACAAATCTTTATTCTTCTTTGTGTCTGTTTCACTTTTCTGTTCTAAACCTTCAAGCCTTCTCCAAGGTCTTAGGTCAAACATTGTATCAATCTCTATCTCTGAGCTTGTATGCTCGAGGCCTTGGGAGCTCTCTGTGCCTGTATTTCCCACAATGACACAGCAAAAAAAAAAACCAAAAAAACCAAAAAAAAAAAACCAAGAAAAAACCACCAACATTCCCCTGCAAAAAAAAACTCAACATCCCACCAAAACAAGAACCTAAAAAGCAAAACTATCCTTCCTGCTGGGACACTGGTACTGGAGGCATCACCAAAGGAGTTTCAACAGAAAGACCCAGCAGCATAAGAAAAGGTGCAAGTTCTGCCTTTTGAAAGACTGAGCAGGCCAAGTGATGCCAAGTGGTCCCTATCTGTTTGCATCTCTTCAGGAAACATTAATATTCCTTGAGATTAAGGGTATTAACTATACATCCCATACTGAACATAGCATATAAAACATATTAAACGTAGCATTAGTGTGCACCAAATAAACATGACTGTTTTCACCAACTTCCTCATTTCAACCTGACATCACTGTTTCATGTGGAAGCAAAAAAAATAAATATTTAGGAGAAAAGCCCAAGGACAGGAAGTGTCTTCTTGATGCTTAGAAGAAAAGACAAATTTGTAAGACTTTGTAATAGTTTGTCATATCCCAATGGAAAAAGTCTACTCTTAAAAAAAGGTTATGATGCAAGATACACAACTGAAAGCAGAATAAAACAGTAGAGCTAGAAATCCAGCCTACACCTATAAAGAAATCCAGCCTACAGGTATAAATTAACAGACCTACATTAAACTCACGAGAGGTAGTGGGCACTGGACATCCATGTTTTATACCTGCTAGGCAAATAGTAGGACACTCATAATTTAACACAAAAGCCTGCATGGGGTAGGGAAGACAAACCCTGCTTCTTCCTCTGTATATGCTGCATTTTTTTAAATGGAAAGCCTTTTTGCTTTAGAACTACAACTGTTACATAGTTTTGAACAAAGAACATGGCCTAGAAAAACACACACATAGGGAGAAAACAGTGTATCTGTCATGTTGTGGTGTCCTCTCATCTTTTGGCAGTTTGCACTAACCACTTGTAAGGACCTAATATATTTAAAAGAACCAACTTGCCATGTCTATTTCAAACTTTAAAAATATATTTAAGAGGCCATCCCTCATATAAGTTACACTTAACCTTACAGTTAATTCCTAAGCTACTTGGCATTAATGGTTTCCTTGGTTCTGTTCAACTAATGTTATTTCACAGAAAAAACCCAACCAGGGACAAATCAATGTACAATTTTGCAATACACTCTCTATATCAGTGCAAACTTACAGATATTATTTGGCATGCAAAATACTTTTAAATTAAGCCATTTAACCTTTCTATAGTTTTGGTTTACTCTTTTTTTAATGTTAAAATGTAAATTGTTTCAATTATCACTTTTCTTAGACACACCTAGCTATTTCCTGAGAAATGAAAGAAACAAACAACAGGCAGTTTCTCGTAAAGTTTCACTTTTCTTTCAGTCACTTAGGCTGTATTTATTTGCTTTAAATGGGGCTGGAGATCCTTTCGAAGCAAGTTGTGGGGCTTTTTCTTCAGAAGGTTTTGAATTTCCGGGAATGATTTGAGGGGGAGGTTTCAGAGTTTAGCTTTGATTGTCTAGCATGAGAATGAAAAAAGAATACAAACATCTGTCAAAATATATCCATCAGCAGTTGAACATAAAACTGTTACGTTCACTGACTGAATACTGTATTAGTCTGTTGAACAGAAAAGCCCCCAAATTCTTACCATTTATGTATTAAATAACTGTTCTTATCTTGAGGTCACATGCAAGAATACAATGCTTTCCTGAACTCATTAGGAGTTCCTGAGAAGAGCAAGGTATTGTCTACCCCACAGCTCCTACAATCCTCAGTCAGGCTTCCTGTTGCTAACCTCTTGCTTGTTCCAAGTACTGATATATTGCACAAGATCTTCCAAACTATGTAGCATAATCTGAACCATACCCATTTCCACACAAGTAGAAACAGCAAGAGAACACATTATTACACAATCCCATAACAATAGAAGTGGCCAGACCTTTTTTCTTATAAAATAATCAAAGTGAACGATGACAATCTTGATGTTGATATCTCTATATAAAAGACATTAAAATAAGCAACATTTTAAAATCAAAGGTTTGTTACCAGAACAAAAATGGTAATATTGCTGTAAAATTGGATCTCTAAGGAATTGAGACCTGAAAACTTTTACCTGAAGCTTTTTGAGTGCTTTACAGAAAAATAAGAGTTGCCAATTGTTAATACATAGAGCAGCCAGAAGAGACAGTAAGTAATAACCAGAGACCAAGCACACATGTATTTCCAGAATTACTCAAGAACAGTGAGTCAACATGTATTTCTTAAACAAAAATTTGGGCTATTTAGTTGATTTTCACAGCCATTGTCATAGTCTCTGTTAAAGAGTTTCTCTAGCACTACACAAAAGTACACATCTGTAGAAGAATTTCCTCACATCTGAATGGCCAACTTTTAAAATCATGTTGAAAGCATAAAAGTCAAACAGCATGGCAATCTATATTCCACTGTTCAAAATAACCACCATTCCAATCCCAAAACTGCATATATCACACTTATCTTGCTTCCCTTACCAAGCCTAACCTAATTGTAGTTCATTGCTTAAAATTTCATACAAGGCACACATTGACCTTGGGGAACTATCATTATCCTTTTTTTCACTGTGACTTTTCTCCATCGCTTCTATTACTTGGAAAAATGTTTTAAAACAAACATGCTTAGTGAGTTTATAGGTTAAGCTCCGTTTGCAATAGCAATGAAAAAGCTCTCAATGACTACATTAAATACAGGTTCTGTCTTGGTTTACACCCATCCCATCTATTTTAGTTCTTCTCTTCCAAAATTAACTGGGTTCTTGAAACATGGCCACAGAAAGTTTAATCTACATGGCAAAATAGAAAGTGGAAACTCATATTCAATCTACTTGAAAGAAAACCCAACCTACCTGGGTGGCTGCATTCACCAGTCCATTCATGTGAATTGACATGCTCAAGTCTCTGCTAATTTAGGCTCTGTTATACACACCATAATACTAAAACTCTGAAACTCTATATACATTGTATGGATATAACATATGTATCAGTACATGCATTTAATAGGTTTCCTTTTGGTGTTGTCTCAGCCAATGGGCTGGACTGTGAATGGAAACATCTGGGTTCCTGTCTCAAGGAGGAGGAAAAAAAATCAGTAGCAACAACCAAAACAGCAGATACTGCAGAGAATGCTCCCAGTAGAATTCCACATGGGCCTGTGGACACCACAGTACCGTAGCTTTAAATACATAAATATTTACAAAATGTCATTAATGCTTAACATAAAACAAGAAAAGAGGCAGAGAATTTGCACTTTTACAATTTCTATAAAGGAAAGAGAATGGCTATCCTTTAGGTTTGGTGAGGTTTTGGTTTCAGGGCTTTGAGCACAGGAGAGGAAATTCTAACTTTCATTGTCAGATGAAATCTAATTTCCTGTTTGGAAAAATACAACATACTTGGATGAAACAGGGGTCCAACTAAGGTACGAAAAGTTCAAATTTGTTTCTAGGAAGAAGAGGAGAAAAAAACTCTTTAAGTTTGAAACCAAACAATTTTTGATTATTAGTAAATAACTAAACACAGTCATTAAATGCACTGCTAGAATAACTAATTCTCAGTATATCAAAGTTGCTAAGTAAACAAACACACAAAGATGAAGGAACTACACACAAAAGATTGTTGAGGCCACCCAAGAGAAAACATCAATTTCTACTCTATACGGAACATTTATGTACTTATGCACAACCATGCAGATTTATTTGCTAAATATAGCCATATTATCACAGTACAGCTTATCAAATTGAAGAGCGGTAAACAAGATGACCAAAAAAATAAAATAAAAAACCCAGAAGCAATACACAGCACACTGACTTTGCAACTTCAGAAGGACAGTGAACAGACTTTGCTTAAAAGACAGCAATCAAGGTGAACTTACTGTTCCTACACTCCAGCTCTGCTGCTCAGGCATTCTGACAGCCAGCTGGGGGCAACAGCAAAGCTCAAAAGGCACTTCCACATATCAGTAGTTCTACCCAAGTACCACACCTTAAGGTGGATCCATGGAACAGACATACTAAGAGTGGTGGCATACTTTTTATTCACACATATCATAAGATTAAAAGGATTATTCTAATTTCTAATGGCAGAAGAAACATATGCAAGATTAGCATGTATTGTAAAAGATTTATGGAACTATCCCTATTATGGAAGAGAATTGTTGTATTACCTACCTGAAGGAGAGGTTAAGTCTGTTCCTGTCAGAAGCAGGAAGGAAAAAAACACCTGCTTTTGAAGAGGAAAGAGAGGGAACTGAAACTTAAGGACCTGGCTGAACATGATCACCAAGGAAGGGAAGAATTCCTTTATTTAAAGAAGTGATGCTCCAGTCATCTGATGAGAACAGAAAGATTAAAGAACACCTGAGTGCTTTCTTCACTTGTGACTTTTAATAATAAAAGACTAGTAATTGTAATAGTGAAACAGAAGGATTCTTTTCCAAAAATTTTCACAAACTGGAATTAAATTACTTCCTCATTAAGGAAATGTTAAAGAGTGTAAGAACTGTCATTTTGTCTATGCTAGGATTACCTTTCATCACTCACACAGAAGAGCCAATGAAATGTGGTTAAATTTAAGAATAGGAGCTAAGTACACCTGAAAGGGAGAAGGCTCCTTTCCTCACACAACCCCATTATTCCTTCTTTACCTCTGCTGTATGTCTTAGACTGAATCATTATATTCTTTAAGGAGTGGCTCAAATTGAAGAACAGTTCTGCATCAGAAGTGAGGCTTGCTGCACTTCATTATGCAATTCTGAGCCAGAGCATTACTTAGGAGGAACTAACCATAGTAGAACAAGAACTTAATGACCAGTGGTTCACTGTAGATGGAAATGGCCCTGGGCCAAGTGAGGCAAGATGTATAAAGCCCTGATGAGCAGGGGCACAAGGGAGGGCAACTCAGAATTTCCACTGGAAAGCTCTGCAGCTACCTAGGAGATATCAGAAGTAGCTGCATCACTTGTGCTTTACCAAACCTCTGAAAAAAAATCATTTTTCTTATCTTTGACATACTTGTTTTGTTTAAAGACATACAGTGTTTTCATTAGCTGCTAACCAAGGAATAAGCATTTTCCAGTTCCTTAAAGATTTCTGATTTGCATTCCATTATATATCACAGATTCAGACTGCAATATGGAGTCTTTACTGTAACTTGTGCAGTTACCCTACACCTTAAGGTAGAAGTTACTGCCACTTTTAAATTAGGCACCTCTCCAAATGAATTGCTTTCAAGCAAACAGTTGCTGGCTGCAAATGGAGAACAGCAGCATCTCCACAACCAATATATAACAGCTGCCTGACCAAAAAAAAGCATTAAAAATGAGGGTTGAAGATATATATGGTTACAAATAGCTGTATATATGTATGTATATATACATATTTTAAAAGGGCTGTAATAGTGCAATTTTAAGCAAGAGCAAAATTACTTAGCATACAGAGTTCTTCTCCACAATATTTCTGCTGATGCATAATGAGACTGCTAAAAGAAATCCACCACAGGTGTAGCCCCTTTAAAGGCCAAATGTATTTAATATTAGGTGCTAATAAACACCTAAAGGTTGGGCCTTGTATATTATGCTCAATACACAAGGAGATTACATTTTAAAAAATGTGGTCAAAAGAAAAAAAAAATCAATCACACTAAAATTTATTGTTCATTATCAAGATACATAGCTGTTCTTTATGCCAGAAAATAATTTTTAAAAAAAGCTTTACAAAATCTTGAAAACAAAAATTTATGAATGTTGAAGGCTGCCTAAAAAGGAAACCCAAACAAACAAAAACAAAACACAGAGTCCACAGAATCCTAGGAAAAGTAAGTCCTAAGTAAGGTTGAACAGGTTTTTTCCCCCTCTAATCTGACAGACACTTTCCCATTTCACAGATTAAGCAGCTCTTCTGTGTCCCTATTAGATTTCCATCTGCTGGGGTTTGTTTGGTAGATGCACCTCAGATGTCCCACATTGCTTGAACAACATGAGGCATGGAGTGTGAGGCATTCTGCAAGTCATTTGTCACTACAATTAGGTATGGTCTACAAAGCTCTTCAGCAGAAACATCCTCTCTAGTCAGGCATCAGAGTGAGAACAAATGTCCAAATGAAGCAGGAGGCAAGGGGGAAAGCCCACAAAAAGCCTTATTAAAAGTCAGTGAGGCCCACTGAGTTATATCATAATAGAAACTCTGTGATGAAAAAAGAACTTAAATTTCCTGTTTATTTTTCCAATATCCACTTTGGAATTTATATTGACCGAACTAATGAAACTGTTGACCAGAGTATCCAGTGAGTAATAAGTACTCCTTTAATCCTAAATTATTATTTAAGGAAAAGAAATAAGAAAAGGAAGAATAAGAAACATTTGTTTTTAAATAAAATACATTAAAAAAAACACTACACTTTTTCTCCTCATGATGATCCTCTACTAATTATGCTGGAAAAGAAATTAACCAAACTTAGGTGCTACACTTGCAAAAATGCTTGTAAAGTATTAACAGGCACATCGATTATTTTGAATACTGTTCAGGAATTGCTTTTACAGAAATAGGTTTCTCAGCATAACTGGTGCTCCAGACAATTTTGCAGAGAAGTCATGTGAGCTTTTCAAGACCTGACTGGACAAAACCCTGAGCAACAAGGTGGATCAGGAAACTGATTGCAGGCAAATTAGCAATACCGAAGAAGAATGGCAACTGGCACATTTTTCCATCTATATTATTTTTCCTTATCAGACATATTTTTAAAGGAAAGCACTTGCATGAAACTCTCTCTTCTCCAACAGGAAAATAGACCCTGAAAGACCACTTCTCACTAAAGTGAAAAACAAAAAGAACCCCAAACATTTATTGCCTGTACAAAACACAGTAGGCTTTTCATACAGAAGACAACAGATACAAAAGCTGTGGACCCAGTCCTAGGAATATTTGTTTTAAACATCTCACAGCAAGTATAAAAAGCACAATAATTACTGAGAAGTATTCCAAAAACTAGATCAGTACTGGACAGCCCTGTTCCCAATAAAGAAAAACTACACAATTCAAACTGAACGTCTTAAGTTTGTAATTGCAGCACATTTTCTATATACACACATAGAAATGTAGAAACATACATAAGCACTAAAAACTTTTAAAATTAGATAAAACTAAAGTTGTCCCAAGCAGGATAAGCATAGTCAGAAGAAAAACTTACAGTAAAAAATTATACTAATGTTCTCAAACCCTCTGCCTCCATTGTTCTGCTTCATTTAAAAGATTGATTTGGAGTTCCTACTCTAATGTTCAAAGATGTACCTCCTGTCCTTGAGCAATAGCAAGATATGGTGTTTAAAGTAAACTTCTACAGCAACAAATTTATTATACTTTGAGAGAAAGAATACTTCAGTACAAAAATAATTATGGTTAAGGAGGTCAGCATGTTACATCACTGGAAATGAAAAAAGTAACAGAAGCAAACATGGGTACATGATATACTGGAGATGTTACAAAGGCAGATCTTATCATGCATCCAAATTCTATTTTTTAGTACACTTCTGCACAGAATATATAGAACAACAAAAAATAAAGGAAAGTGAGAGCTATGAGTAAATATTATATAACATATGTTCTAATTACTGACAATTAGTTAATAATAAAACATAAAATATTCTATTACATTCTACAAAATACTATAAAATATAGAAATAATAAAATTTTCTTGAATACAAAAGTCCATATAGCAAATGGCATATCAAAAACAGCACTTCAATATTTTCATCCTGTCACACAAATGTACCCTCTGCTCTCAAAGGCCAAAAGAAAGCATGGTCTATCAGTTCTACCACTTGACTAGAGAAAAGCAGTGTGTGATATTATTTTTGTAGGACAGTTTAGGTGTTGGGTCTATCCATACTCATTTCAGCTCAGAAGTACTTTAGTGACAATAGTTGCCCTGTACTTGGCATCAATGCTTATCTATTCCATACTGGTAAAATCCTTACATGCAAAGCAGCAAAGAAAAGAGCATCTGTACATGGCACTGACTTAGGAAAGAGAACTCTGACTAAGGAACTAGAGGTCCCTTCCAACCCAAGGCGTTCCACGGCTCCATGACTGCTCCCGCCAATGGGCTGCAGTACCGGCTGCACCCACCGGGGGGCAGCGCGCAGGCGCCCGCCCGCGCACCCACAGGCGGGAGGGGAGGGCTCCGCTCCCACCAGCTCCCACCTGCACGGAGCACCGACGCTCGAGAAAGAAAACTTGAGAGAACTGTTGGACATACAGAAATTACAGAAAAGAAATACTAATTCAAGACAATTCCAGAATTACTAAATGCACAGAAACCACATCTGGCTTCGGAAGCCCCTAAGACACAGATGACAGGGAGGCTATTTGCCCTGTTCCTGACCTCTTCCTTTAGATACTCACTTTTGGCCATGATCAGTCACTACACTGTATTAAAACAAACGTTCTTGTTGATTAACACAGTACAGACAGACATCTAGTCAGACAACTGATATCTGAAGTAGCAGCTCAAGGTGTGTTAACAGTACAACACAGACAAGCAAAACAGAAAGAGATAGATGAAAATCTATTTATGACACTACCGTGAGAAAGACCTTACCACTTAGAAGCCATTGTTAACCACTGACGAGAGCTATCACACTTAGGTTGGATCCATCAAGACATCTTCCCCACGAGTCCAACGTTGTGCTTCGAGATGTAAGAGTAGACAAAGATGTAAACAGCTTTGAATCGGCTGGTATGTAGCCAAAAATTGGAGAAAGATCTCCAAACACAGTACAGACAAATGAAATACAGAACTCTGAAAAAGAAATGAGAAAAAAAAAATCAAACCTTAGACATTTAACAGAGATGTCAACAATTTCCCAAAGCTTTAGAATTCTAAATTTATAATTTAAAAGTTAAAACCTAGAAAAATCTATTTGTTACATTCGTCTTCAAAATTGCTGTTCTGCTCAGAAGCTAATTATTTTTAATTATTTTTTCCCCATGAAAGAGAAAAATTAAAACTGACACCAAAATAACATCTGGTTTCCCACGCTCAGCATATTCTGCATGCATCCATTCCTTATGAAAGGTTTTAATTGCACTTTAGTTACAATCATATTTTTATTAATCATATCTAACCATTCTAAAATGCAAGCAATTCTGAATCAATTTTTTCATATTAGTCCTTTTATTAATTTATTTTCTGATTTTTGGTGGGTTTTTTTCATCTGCTCAGTTAGCAGGCGGATGTGGTCAGAAAAAGAAACAAAACAATACTTCAGAGCTGGGTCTTCCTAACAAAGCCTTGAGAACTTCTGCAGATTCCTTCACAATAGAAGTTTGTATGCAGCTGACATACTTGCCACAACTTGCCTAGGCAGCAGTTTCTTTTTGTTCTTCTATAGTGCCAAACTACAGTAAAAGAAAGCACTTTAGTATTTTTAAATTTACCCTGAAGGCAGATCAAGCACTTTCAACTGCTTTTAACAACTCAAGTCTCATCATGCAGCAGCAGTCCACCACTCCGGAACATCTAGTTTATATGGGGAAGTTTTTTTTTCTTCTTTTTAAAATTCGTAGCTTGAAAAATTCCAGGAATTTTAAAATCCCATAGCTTGAAAATTTTCCAGAAAAAATTGTAAAAAACCCTGTACATCCAACATGATTTTCAGTGCTCTGATGCAGCACAAATCCAGTAGTTTCCTTTAAGTATGTGTGAACTATTCAATCATCATCAATTCTTTTATGTACAATTTGTTCCACTTCTTAATTAGTGTTTCCAAAAATACAAAAAGAGAGACCCATATAAGTGCAATCTAAAAGTAAAAAGCTACATCCTGAAGATTTTAACATGTAAGAGAGCTTAAAAGTGGGACTGTGAGACAAGCAAGAAAATTAGATAAACTTTTGCAAACAGGAGGCAACCCGAGGTTTATATATACATTGGGGATACATTACATAATTCCGTGGAAAAGGAAGTCAAGTGTTTCAAAGACTTGACCAGGTACAAAGGGAAGCATTTAAAGACAGACAAAATTCTGACTGTGAATTTTACCTGTTAAATTTTGCAGCACTTCAATAAAAACGTCAACTGTTTTCCATAGTCTGTGCATTTGACAGTGCAGTGCATCAAATACACATCACTTTAACCTCTTCAGACACTTAGGATAAGTTAACATATATTTCTGCTGTGCAGAAAACAATCACTTTTCATCCCACCTACATCAATAAACTGAACAATTTCCTTTTTTTCTCTACTTTTTGCTCCTTTTTTTTATTAAAGGTAAGCAATAATTTCTTTCAGTTCATGCCAAACCTTACATTCACCCCAGTTTGAAAGACTCAGTCAGCTGTCCTTTAACTCCTGCCCAAATACAATCACTGGGAACAGCACTTGAACACAATCAAACCCACGCATTATTACCCTCCCCAAAATTGACAGAATACCCAGACAGAAACCACCCTGGCATATGCTGACATTTTAGCTCACCACCTCAAGCAAAACATACATTCATAGGTACATAATCCATTCTCATTAGAGGCTTCCCTGCTTACTGCCTTCAGAGCAAACACATAGAAATACACACAAATCTTCCTTCTTTACCACACCAGATTCAATCTCCCCCTCCCACCACACCACCACCCAACAGCCCAGCTGCTTAAGGAAGGAAATAAAGTTAAGCTGAAAACTGACTCGACTGTCCAAGCTTTAGGAAGGCACTGTCAATTCAGCTAGCAGACTGTTTGGAAAAAGGCCAGAGACTGGGAAGCCCATGAAAACCATGCAATGTACTCAAGTTTTTTTGCACACGCTGAGCAATAATTAATTTTATATTGTAGCTGCTGCCCAGAACTTCAAGAACAACTACAGCTAGATTTGAATACAACCTGAGGTATTCTACAGAAACAATCTGATCAGATTAACTCAGACTACAGGGAAAATAAAGTATCAGTAAAGGTAGCAAAAAGGTCAAAAGTCTCCAACAGATGCCAGTGAAGCTTGCAGTAGCTACAGCATATTGCTGGTTCATTTGGCTTCGTTTCCTAATGGCAGCTGACAAGTTAAAATGTAACTATATTTATTAGATTTGAAGTCAAAGGTATCACACAGGTGTAGTTTCAGTGTTTGGGGTTCACCCCTATGGAAGATTTATGAAAAGTTAAGAAGCAGAACATGAAAAAAAGAAACATAACAAAGTTGAAAATACAAGAGGTTTGCTATCATAAGGGTCAAAAAATAGTACAAAGAAAACTAACACTACCTCTAAGTTTTCATATCTAAAAGAATTCAGAACTCCTCTAACAACCTGAATTGGAAAACACAAATAAAAATTCTGCCAACTTCAAATCTGATCAAGTAACAGCCCATGTAACTTCTAATTACATAAACTTTTTTTTTTGGAAGGAGAGGTGTTCACAGAGCATTATTTTCAAGCTGTTGTATTACATTCACAGAGTAGCTGCTATAATGTTGGCTACTGTGCAAGACAGAACTCAACTTTAACTTTTGAGCAGCAATTAACATGCTCCAATTCAGCACACTTTGCTAAGTGCAGGAGAGGGGGTACAGCAGATCACTTCCAAAAACTTCAGGGATGGGGATTAATACTAATGTTGCTGGAAATCCAAGTATCAGCAACTTCATTCAAGAAGCTACACACAACACACTAAATTAGAGCCTGCTTCACAATTACTGGCCCAAAAAATTTAATAAGACAATACTTCAAAAGACAAAATGAAATATTAAAAGTTTTAGCCCATCTGCTAGAAGTGGTCTTTCCACATTACAAACCCTAACCAGGCTTCAATACACTGTTTGCTTTTACACAGGTAGAATAAAGGCAGAGATGAACTATGTCAGTTTTTATGACATCATCTGAAAAATTACAACAAGAAGCTTGAAATTTAAGGGCAAACATTTACACAGTGGCACTATGGTCACCCAAACCTGTGGCTGACCCATAACTTCAGCCTTTTCTAGAGCTAACCTGCTGTCACAAGCACTCCCAAGATAACACATCACCCCTGATGAGCTCTGGTCCTCTTTGTCAACTTACACCATCCCTCCTACAGGAGGTATGAAAACAACATTTTTAACTATAAATGTTAACTATAGTTAACATTGCTAACTATAACTAGATACAACATATTGACTATATACCAGACTTCCCTGTTACAGACCAATTACACTTTTTTTCCTCTACAGCATGGGAAAATGATACCAGAAGGCTGAAAGATTTCCAGTGGCTGACCAGTTCACCTGTTCTCCCAACCTTTTCCTCAGCAACAGCATGTACCACTACACTATACTGAGCTTATGGCTTGCTGTCCTCCCAAGTAAGTGATACTGGTGACTGACATCAGAAATAGCAAAAAGAAGAGCTGGAGAGCACCTGAATATGACAGAAGCCACTTTTAAGCTAATTACTTCATAAAACTGGATGTCATAAGAATAAAAAGGGAGAATGACGTTTCCTAGGCTCCTTTTATTCAAATCTATTCCATTTCCTTACTGATGCTCAGCACACTGTGTATCAACAGAAGATTTTTAGTAACAACTTCATTCTTTTGCTTCCTGTAAAAGTTTTAAGTATATTAACAGTGTATAACAATAATCAACACCACAAACTAAAAATGGTACATGATGAACTGAGTGTTACTAAATGCTGTCAAGAACACAGTAGTCATGCAATATTCACCCAATTTCACCAACCATCTCCTTACTGAAAAACACCTTTTTCCACTCCACAATCCACACAACCAGCGAGGCTGGGTGGCTGCTGAACAATTAACTGAGGATCAATTAATCATTTGAGTGAGAAACCACAAAAGTCATAAACTGGAGAGACACAGGGTCACTAATGCAAAAACCAAGCCTTCGGGGGCTTGGGCAGGGAGAACTTCACTGAATACAAATATTGCAACTGGAAGATGCATAGATCATCGGTACAAAATTAATGTAGGTTCAGCTTTTACATAACTGATATGGAAATGAGATAACACTCATAAGGCATATCGAGATCACCTAAAAGGATTCATGGGACAAGAAGAAAAGACTGCCTATCTCAGTCATAACAAATCTTTGGAATACAGCCAACCACCTGCACCTGAGAACTACACATGTTTTACTGGTTCAACACTTTCTTCTTCCAAGAATTACAAATAGCTCTCCATTTACAAACTGATAGTTCAATTGAAAATGCTCCTGTTTGTAGTGAAGAAAGATTTGCAAGATAAATTTGAGGGCTTGGTACTAAATGTGTAATAATCTGACCATGATAACTGAAACTTAAAATGGGTTATTTGAATTCTCTTTTCCTTAGTTAGCATGAAAAGGGACTAAGTAAGTGAATCCCAAATCTTCTCCACTGGGCCAGGGCCACAAACGCTGTCTGTTCTTTGACTCTCTACCACAACTTTTTCTCTTTTGGAGTCTCATTTCAAAGTATTAGGAGTATGCCAAAACTCAGACTGTGTTTTTACCACAGTAGAATGGATATTTCCATCTAGGCCTAAGACCTTTTCAGTTTCTCAGATTATTCTCTTTAGAAAAACTGCCTTTACTAGTGCCACAAGACAAGGAACCCACTGCCTTCAGAAACCAGTGATGCAGTTACACCTTTCCAAGGTCTGATTGCTCCTTTACCCCCGCTATTTTCTGACTGTTGATTTAGAGGAGTGTTTCCTCAGCTGTAGTACAGAACCAAATATTTCGGGCCCCCAAAAAGTGACCTTAACTATCTTCTATTACACCATTAATTTGGACTAGCAATCTGAGAGAAAGTATTTCTCTGCTGCTTTTCAAGAAACTGCAGCAGAGAAATACCTTCTCTGCAAGTGTTCAATCTGCAAGTGATCTGCTGAGGACCAAGAAATTACAGTTCCTTCCTCTTAGCATGAGAAGCTGTAAGCAATTCAGATGTTCAAACTAACTTAAAGAAATGTTGCTTCCACCAGGAGAACAGCTAAAACTAAGTCTGTATAGTATTTCCAAGAGAAGAAATGAGTAAGACCCCAGCTTGCCTAATCTTATGTTCCCTAGAATTTATCATCACCTGTGTCTTCTTACTTCTTGTGTGCTTGGAAGGGAAAACAGCAGACCCTTATCAAGAGCAACAACCATCATCATCTCCTCAGATGCACTGCTGCCCTCAACAGTAAAGCACAACAGTGTCTGGAGTGTTTGCATTCATCTGAACACCACAGCTAACCATCTTCTATATTAACAAAGCGTCTATATTAACAAAGCCACAGGAAAAGTGAAAACTTCAATGAGTGTGCAGTGTAGGCCAGAAGCTTTAAACTCTGACCTCTGCACCACCACTAAAGCAACAACAGAGAACTGCAAAAAAATGCTAAGTGGCTTTAGAAACTGAACTTTTTTCCCTTTTTACAAAATAAATTGCAAGCACAGCTAAACTAAAAATGAGCCTGAAACTAAATAAATTAGATCCAAAGAACAGGACCTTATATCACACCTTCAAACTGCTTTTGGCAATTTCCTATTTTTGAAAGTATCTCAAACCAAAGACAACAATCCGATTTTATTCAATCAGCTTTTGGAGATCACCATCTATCAGGGTTCAAGAACTTGAAATTAAGGAATGATGAAAAAATTAACATCTTATGTGGAACATTTCTCCCCTTAACTGACTGTTAAGGCTCAAAACACATTCTCTTTTTTTAAAAAGTGCCAAAAACTATAAAACACTGACCAGTTTTGTTACTGTATCTATACAAAGAAAAATGTGGCATTTTTTGTTAGTTATGACATAAAATTAGGAGGAACCAACATGAACTTTATGCACATTCAGTACCAAGGTCTAGATGAATTAAATAAATAACACCTCCCCACTGCTCCACCCACACCAAGAAACACCTCACCACTCTACTCCCTCGAACAAAGCAGGCAGCTGCCTTCCCCACTTCCTCCCCTCAAAGCATCTTCAATAGAGGTTAAACTAAGGTCCTACACATAAAACACCAATATGCTGACCAGACAACAATGAAGTAGAACATCAATAATGTACAATATAGCAAGTATAACATCAGTTAGCAGATTTCTTAGCTACTCAAGCAGTTGCAGAAAAACATTTCAGTTGCTATATCCCAACCTAGTGCAATTATCTCTGGCCTCTGGAAATAGAATACAAATACTGCACAAAAAGCAGTAGTGCTAACTGCTTTTGAACTGCAATGATCAGAATGGGGACTTTGTTGTACCTGCAGACCATTCAACCTATTCTTTTTTCTTAAACTGTAGGGTTCATAGAGTCTATATTTACACAGGGTGAGATATGAACTTGCTTTTTCACTTGAAAAAAAAGTTTAAATGAGGCCAGTCTGCATTCTCCAGCATAACAACATTAAAGAAGCTGAATTATCCTTCTTGTTTCTAGGCACAAAACGTTAAGAAAGCCCTAGTGATTTCTCTCTCTCTCTACTACATTCTAGTCTTCCCACAATAATCACATAGTAGTTTTCAAACAGCCACCTGCAAAGTTCAGAATGTCTTGTGTCCCTAACATGTGTCAGTTCTTAAACTTGGAACATTTGTATCACTGAGCTACAGTCAAAGATTTTATGCCCTTAAACTACCTAAGTTGTATGTAAGAGTTTTACATACTAGATATGGTTTGATGGGAACATGCAATAAAAGCTACTTTCAAATTATGGAGACTAGGACATACTTGAAAATGGAACTGTTTATTCTTAATTTAAAAAGGCAAGACAAGAGAACAACAACTCACACTAAGACATAACACAGAATAGACTATGCTATACCTTCTTGAGATACTCTCCCAGGAGATACAAGGTTGGGTTTCAAACTGGATCAAATCAGTTGCACACAATTTATCTCAGCACCACAAAAATACAAGTACAATCTGTGCCTGATGGCTTATTTACAGATTTTTGAATTACAGACTATAATATCATAGCCTGATCATGACTTAGAGGAAAAGAAGTGTTCATAAATGCTTTGAAATAAGGTTCATTTTCCCCCTAATACAGAAAGGCCCAAAATTATACAAAAGTGTTAAAGAAATGTGTAGGTAAAAACTCTCAGTTTCCTGCACCAAAAGCTTGTTCTATTTCTTTTGTACTTCTGTTTACCCAGCTTGCTGTTCCCACACTTACTATCCACCATTCTCACCCGCCCCAGGTGAATTGATATTCACCTATCAATTCTGCAGGTAGGTGCCTGTAAATACATATAAATATACACACAAACACATGTATCAACTCCATCTGAAAAGACAGCTCCGATCCCCAATTTTATATGCAACACCTACCACCAAAGTAATTTCAAACAGGGTGGCAGTGGTAGGCTCACAGCTGAAGAAACAGAGGGAATGGAGCAAGATCTCCATGATTTCTGTGTTAAGAAACAGAGTACCAGGTTTGCCATATCCTAGTAAAGATGTCAGGGAGACCTACACATACTGTTACTCCTGCAAAGAAGAAGAGGACTCATTTGCAACTCATTTCTCTTTATGGGCTGATGTGGGGTATCCAGGAGCCCCCTGAGTCACACCAACATCCATCGTGGGACCAGTGACTACCTATCACCCTATCCCAGAGAGGAAACAGGCCAGTCAGCAGCCGCAGTGCACAGGGCAGTAATTCTTCAATTTTTTGGATGACATTGGTTTTGGATGATGTCTACAGAGGTAGAAATCTTAGTATTTTTGCTAACAGCAATTTTTTTAAACATAATCAGCACTACTGGCAGATTAGATTAGTTCAATTAAAAAGCATGAAAATTCTGTCAATGTCAGTATGTCCAGCTGCCAATGGGCACAACCCCAGCAGTTCTTTCCGATTTAGCACAAGAGCAGAAGTGGTGATGATTAGGACTGTTCTCATGAAAGACAGATAAAAATTACTAGGAACACCTCAGCTACCTCCCATGTTAATGCCTTTAAAGAGAATCAGCCTTTGTCCAGGTCTACTCTTAGTTCCAAGTCCTCCTTAGGGCATGGCATTTACAAAAGAAGATGCTTCTATTTTTCGCAAAACTGGACAACACCAACAGAGAAAGAAAGTCACTCTTTGCGATATCAACTTCAAATGCAAATTCCTGAGGTCTCATTTTATCAGATCATTCCCAAGCCTTATGTTAAAGATATTCCTTCACTTTTAAAAAACTTTAATCTCTTTTAAGTCTCCCACATTGAATTACTAGAGCCTTATCTTCAGGATCAAGTACAACAAAACTATCTCTATTCCTAGTTTTTATGCTCTCTCCAGCTCTTATTTTATAAACATATCCAACATTATATTCAGTTACTCTAAACAAACAAACTTAACTGCATAGGGCTGGTAAAACCTACACAATTATTGTCCTTGAGACTACTACAAAAAGCCAGCAGTGAAAGTTCAACAGCAGGAAGTCTGTGAAAGGCTAGGCAAATGGGATTGCATATGGCAAGGCAGGTCTTGCCATAACCCCACAAGGATCTTTTTAGCACACACCATTTGATTTTGTGCTCCTCTCCCTTGCTTACTGGCACACTGCTGAGGCATCTTCGAGCTCCTTGAGTACTCTCTGCACCAGTATAACTAACACCACGCTCACTGGGGCCCAAACTATAGTAGGCCCAAGGACTGTGGGCAAAAGTGATACTCACTAAAGCTGCATTTAACCTACAGATTCTCTTGCCCCCTTAATGTAACATACTTGAGCAGTAATATTTTTGTTATAAGCTGCAGTTTATGAAGACAGAGAGAAACCTTGAGAGGACTGTGGAAAGAAAACAGGATCCCTAACGTTTACCAGCAAAATACACTCACCAGAGTATCAAAGAACCTTTATAAAGTCCCACTGGAACCTTCCCTGGAACACTTTATAGAAGTCTGGCCAATGCATGTTAAAAAGACTAATTAATATATGAAGAAGGCAATTACAGCATTTTAGTATGATGAGGTAAACAAGAAATATCACCTGAACAAGAGAGAGTCTGGTTTATCTGGTTTAGAAAAATTATACTATTACTCTCTAGAAACACTCAAGATAAGGGGAAACAAACATTAAAAAGAAAAAATTGCTACCTAAGATGAAAAATAACGCTGGCAACTGCCACTGACAAACTGCTTTAACATACAATTGCAAATATTCCCCAAGTATCAGTTACTTAGTTTTGAAGCAGGCTTCCAACAGTTAGCTGACAAAGCACACAAAGCTGGTTTTATTATCATGACCATCTCATGTAACTTCACTTTAAAAAATCTGAGAAGAGAGGGAAAAAAAGGTCCAAGCCAAGAGTCTTCTCCCATTTTCTGGAATACAGGGAATAAGAAGAAAATAGGTCACCATGCTAATTCCAAAGGACCACCTGCACCACTCCAGTGGCATGTCAATAGTCCCAAGCCAACTGCTAGACACTCTTCTCGGTAGCTATTTCAGGCTCAGCCAGCACCAGCTCTTGAAAAGTAAAGTTCTCTTACACCTGTATGGACAGCTGCCAAAGCAGCAGCTGGAATGATGGAAGGAAGGTCCTTCTGTAACGAGGTCTGTGCAAATTCCATGCAGCTCAGCTTTGACTATTGTCACTAACCACAAAAAACAATTCAGGCTGCTTCTGGTGACAAGGGCAAGAATACCCATGTAAAGAACAAACCAATAAAACCCCAAAGTTTACAGCAATGGCGTCAGGACACCAGGTCCTTGCCCAGATCAAATACAAAGACATTTCAGAGAACCTCAAACTCAACTTTAGAAGTTTGGTTTGGTTTTGTTTTTAATACTTGCTCCTCTTCTATTTTTGCATGCAATCATAAATCACTAGGAAAAACTAGGGATAAATACAAAAATCACTCAAAACTGAAGCCACGTCCAGAGCAAACACTGATGGTTTTTGGTTTTTTTTTCCTTTTTGATATCTTCCAGTGATGGTATTGGACACTTGCTGTTTGAGACTGTATTCAGTCATTCTTCCTGGGAGGTGCTCATGTCAGAGGGAATTAGGATTATAATAGATTTGGGGGAGGGGAAGGAAGGAAAGGGAGGACAACAGAAATCTTAGAAGAGACAGAGCTATATGGCAGTACACAGATACTCAGACAATTAACTGTCGAGCACTGAGGATAAGCAAGCTAAATACCAGAGAGAACTGCTCTTTCAGTTGAATATAGAAAGGCAGAAGCAACCCTAGCTGAGTCAGTCTGGCTAGCATCTATTACTGGAGTTCATCAGGATTTAGAGCAAGACCAGACAAGAATAATGCTGAATTCTGAAACCTTCTAACATTGCAACACTTCTCCAGCCCACTGTGATTCCTGGGAGGATTATTACAGATACAAGAGTTGTAAAGGCTGAAAGTTGTTTGGGTGCAAGCACACAGAAGCTGCAGAAAGCAGCAAACCACAGCCAGGCCATGTGCTAGGCCAGCTGCTCCCCCACTGAGGATAAGCTACATCACATTTTCTACTGGTAAGGCTGGCCAGTAACCACACGTACAGGGTCACAAACCCTGAAATATTATCCTCATTTTTCTCACAGTAACTCACACAGCCCACATGTGCATATAGCTGCTTCCTCTGACATTATGTGCACAATACCTATAGTTTCTTTCAAACTAAGGCTTAAATGTAGACAAAAACTGCTAAAAACTCATGGTACTCTAAGCTAGAAAGAGCACATTATGCACCCATGTTCTGCATTATGCAAGTCCACTGAAGCAAAAAGTTTGCCTTCACATGTCTTAAGGAGCTCAGACAAAAAATCTGAACATGTCCTTTGGTCCTTCATGCAATAACGAAGTAGTCTTCACCTGGCAAGATGAGGAAGACAAAACTCCCTTAAATACACAGCTAGATATAAAATAGGCAACTCCTGCCTGATGCAAAACACGCTGTTTTCCAAGTTGTTTTCCTTGATGCATAGCCACTGAAGGGAATTATAATCTTCTTAAGTTCTTAGAAAAAGCAAATACAGACAGCATGATCTCAACTGTATTAGCACAAACTTTCAGCATACCAATTAATTTTATTACCCCAAATTAGAAAGACAAGCATTCACAGTGAAATAAACATATGAGGACCACTCTTCAGCTAGCAGGATGACTCTGCAATGCGTTAATACAGTAGCACGAAAAATTAACAGTTCTACTTTTTGCCTTAGCCTCTACAACCTAAAACTTCCCCTCTTAAAAGTATTATGCTATTACATGAAAACCAGCTATCACCTTGCTTTGGTTCACTTAGGCCAGTCAAACAGAAATAGAATTAGCTGAGTTTTCCAACTTTACCTTAACTAACCTCATAGAAGAATTAAACAACTTTTCGTTTTAAATGAAGCTCATCAACAATGTTCTAAACATCCCAAAGCAACATACCACCACTCTGCTCCAAGGAAACCACTTCCAGAAAGTCAGCACAGACTTTACCCAGATCAATTTTGGAATATAAATAAGGAGTCATTCACAGCAGCAATTTGCCCAGGGAAGTTGGTTGTCTACGGGAAACAACTACCATCAAGTACCACTAAGGACCTCTACCAACCACAGATAAAAGAAGCTTTTGACACTGAAAAAGTTTGTTCTCATCTTTAAATACGTGACTTACTAAACCTGCAACACAATTTTTACAGAGTGGTTTGTTTCCTTCCTGAGATAGTGTCACAAGATAAGAATCAGAGTGGTTTTACAGCACTTGGTGTGTGATCTTCCACAAAGATTCTGAAATATTTAGCACATATCCTCAGCACAACAGTAGCAACACAGAAGCAAAGCGACTGAAACAGCCTACGGAGGAAATGACACGGTGAGGAAATACTTCTTAAGAAACTACAGTTAATTTCACTCTTTGCCCAAACCTCAAGCAGCAAATCACCTTTCTCGTAGTACTCCATATACTCCATGAAGTGTGCAGCACGGAGATACACAGTGCACAAAGGAGTAAAGAATTAATTTTTCTGGTTTAGTATATTTCTTTTCTAATGTCCATTTGAGATTTGTAATTCTGAAGGAAGTCCAGGTTACACTCTTGCTGCCTTGTCTCCAAATTGCCTTACTATTCCTCAAGATCATATTAGCGAATTGCTTTTGCAACTCCCTCAGTATGAGTGACCACCAAAATATTTGAGGTTTGTTGGGTTTTCAGGGATTTTTTTTTATGTTTTCCTTCTGATCCTTAGGATGTTTTAGCTAGAGCTACCCTGATCGTCAGGCAGTGATTTCTGGTCAAGACACAAACTGAACTGCCCACTGAGTAACAAAAATTATCACATTACCAAAATGCTACAAACACACACATGCAAATGAAGAGGGGGAAACTAATTAAGCCCCTACAATACTTACAGCTATACAAGCACGCTCATCTGAGGCTGTAAAAACAGCGGAAGCCAAACTTGGTCTTAAAAGCACCTCAGAGCGACTCCATCAGCGAGGCGCTGCACACTGAGCGCACACACGTCTCCTAGTTTGCCGCTCAAGTCTCCCAAGTTTCCCCCGAAGGCGGGGGAGCGGGCCAGCTGCGCCGAGGGCGGCACGGGCGGCCGGGGGCGTCGCTGCTCGCCCGCGCCGCCCTCCGCACCAGGAGCCGGGACGCGCGTTTCTCCGCCGGAGCCCCCGGGCACCCCCAAGCGGGGCGGGGCCGGGAACAAAGCCCGGCTCCGTGCCACCCTCCCCGTTCCGTCCCGCCATTCCCGGCCGTCCTGGCCCGCTCCCAGCCCCGCCATCCCCCGCGGCGGGGGCTGCCCGGCGGCTGCGCGGCCCCGCTGGCCGGGGGCGGCCGGAGCCGGCCGGACGGGTGCGGGGCGGGAGCAGCCCGGCGGCGGCCGCCGCTTTACGCTCGGCCCACGGGGCCGTGCGAGCGCCGCTCCTAGCCGAGGCTCCGGGGGCCGCCGGCTGAGAAGCTGGGCACGCACGGGTGGGGCCGCGGCCGGGGAGGAAGGGGCGGAAGGAGACAGAGCGCGGGCCGCGGAGGGGATCGGGGCAGGCTCCGTCTCCCCAGGGCAGGAGGTCCGGAGCTCAGGTGGGGGCGGCCGGGTGCACGCAGCACCGCCGACCCCTGCTCCGCCTCCGCCCTACTCATGCCCCCGCGGCGACGGCGGGCAGGGCCGCCCGGCCACACGCTGCCCTCCCTCCCGTCCCTCCCCTCCCCGCCCCACCGTAAACAAAGCGGCGAGGACCGGGGCCCGGCCAGAGCCAGGGGCCGCACAGCACAACCCGCGGGCTCCGTTCCCGTCGGGGCAAGGCGCCCCTCCTCCCTCCGATCAGCCACGACCGGATCCCGGCTGCGCCGCCGCCTCACCTCTCCCGCCGGTGGAAGCTGCCGCAGCCCCGGGCGCCGCCGCCTACTTCAACGCGGCTGCGATCCCCCCCACACTTCAGAGCGACCCCGGTGGGACCCAGCGAGCGACGCGCGCCACCGGCATCCCCCGCCGGCTTTATCCCGACACCGCCTCTCCCCTCCGGCACCTCGACGTCCCGGCGCGGCGCTCCCACCCCCCCCGCCGCCCCATTGGCACGCGCGGCCCCGCCCGGCCCCGGCGCTCACTGGGGCAGGCGCGCAGCACTCACAAGGCCACGCCCCCACGCTCCCTCCCCGTTGGCTCCCGAGCGCCCGGCCCGCCCTCGAGGCACCACCCTCCACACTTCGGCCAATCGCGAGGCGGCGAGGGGCGAGCCGGGCCCCGATTGGCGGTGCCCCCCCTTCCCTTGGCTGTGATAGGCCGGGACGGCGGCCGAGCCCGCCCTCGGAGCGCTCCATGCGCCGCTCCCCTCGGGCCGCCCGGGCAGCGCTCCGGTCCTCGGCGGCTCCGCGCAGCCCCGCAGCGGGCCCGGCCAGCCTGGCGGGGAGGGCGGCCCCGGGATGTATCCGACCCTCCGGAGAGAGCAGGACCGATCGCTGCCGTTAAGAAGGCCGGTATCATCAAGGTAGCCGGGAATCAAACGGCTTTCTGGGCACGCAGCAGCGTCGCTGGGAAACATCAGGGAAGTGTCCTGGCTGCTGAGGCGATGAAGCCCCGCAGAGGTCCCGCCGCGCCGTGCCCGTGCCATCAGGGCGCTCCTGTCGCCCCTAGGAAGCGGTCGGAAAACCCGCCCTTCCCCCCAGCGAATAAGGGCAAATATTTGTGTCTCGGCCAGCTGCACAAATGCTGAGATACCGCCTTTTTTTTTGCCAGGAATTACTCGCGTTGTTCTACCAACGCGAACCGCCGGGCTTCCCCCGCAGAAGCAGCCTGGCTCCCGGGAAGCCGGCGGGGCAGGGCACGGCACGCTGCCGCCACCCCTGCACGGCACATAAAGCACTTGGACTGCTCTGGCCATTAGTTATTCGCTTTGATTTCATGGATTTCCCGCAGGCGCCAAGCTGCAAGGTTTATCGCAATGCACTGGCAGCGAGGCGGAGTAATAAGATAATTCACAACATCATCCTCAGAAAACTGAGCCGCTACTAGGTCTAACCGGGATTTCACTAATACAACAGGTCTGGTGGTTGGAAGTAACAATGTATTTCCAAACAATGCAAAGATCTGGGAGCCACCGCTAACAGAAACAGTACCAACATTAACATTTCAACTGGTTAAAAAGTAACTATATTTTCTGTTGAAGCGCCTCAAAGCTTCCAGGCTTTAAAGAAAAACGGGGTGGGGGGAAAGAAAGAAAAATAAATACATGCAAAGTGTGATAAAATAACACAAGATTTGCAAAACAGTATTAGAAAGCATCCTGCAGTTAACATTTTCCCACTGTTAAACACAAGCTTGTCATGCAAATACTGTATTAGAATAAGCATTTCTAAGAAAACCGGAACTGAGTGAAAAGTACAAAGAAAAAATGCACCAGCACAACAGTTGTAAAAATTGTATTAGAAGTTCAAAGTTCTGTACCACGCTTTGTACGGTTATAGTTTATTTACAGTAAAAGCCCCTCCATGTTCAACTATTTATGTCCAAGTGCTGCATACCCTTAAGACACATGATGTACATCAACTTGCAGAAACCAGTAGGAAAAAAATAAAGGTATCCTGGTAGCTGAGGTTAACTCCTCCCCGTAGCTTTAAGAATTTTGTGGAGTACTTTTTACTGTATTTTAACAATAGTACCAAACAGTCCAAACATGGGTGATAGAGCACCTAACATGACAAACAGGATTCATTGCTGCTGGTGTTGTGCATCATTTCAGACAAATGAGCAAAGCAAAGTATGTCACTTTCAGACCCAAATGCTCCTTTACCTGCAGGCCTTACAAAATAGCTCTAAGGATTAGTTAACATGTAATTTTCAAAATACATTACAGTACCAGTTAATATTAATAGCAATCATTATCTATGTGGGTAAAGTCCTTACTAATTGAGGCTTTGACTATCAGCTCCTCAAAGACGCCCACTCTTGGTTCTTGCTGATGTGCCATAATGCTTCGGGCAAATAACTGATTCTTTGTTTGCCACCAGTTGTAGTAGTTACAACAATGCTCTTTTTTCTTGCTATGAGGCACTGTTATTTCCTCATTAGGGAGAGATTTTTCCAAATACAGTCCCGTTAACTCTTGGCAGTCACCAGAACCTCTCAGCTGTTGCATTTTATTATATTGTCCAGACCACCAAGTAAAAACAAAATAAAATCACCATTGTTCTTTGTGCTTGAGCACCTACACTTCCAGTACTTGTTTTGGAGACTTTCCTTACCAGATCAGTGTTTGCTCCAACTCTTTCATGTATCTAATAGTTTTAGTTATGTCTTATACAGTATTGTAAAACTTATTTGTTAGGCCACCCGTGTTTTGCAGTGGAGTTGTATAAAACCTGTCACTGACTGTTAACAAGGGGATGAAAAAAAATTAATCAGAAACATAAACTTTCAAACCACTTGACAGCCTCCACAGAGCTCACCACAATAATTCTTTGAGCTCCACCTTCAAGGGTTCTAAATATTCACCACTTTGCTTTGCAAAGTACTGCAATTAGAAACCATGTGACTTTCACACCTTCCAACTTGTTAACCTAAGTAATCAGTTCGTTTTAAGAGAATCTCATCATTTGAAAGTTTTCATTTTTCTTTCAAGGCATCTCCTTCACAAGAAATAAGTTCCAATTTCTAAAGGTTAACTATTAAGTTTTTTTGTTACAGTATTTTGAATCTCAGATATATTCTTCATTCTTACATGATACTAAGTCATAAAAGATAAAAAGTTTAGAGACATAGATACGTGATACCTGTAAAAATAATTTTAACTCCTGAAGTGGCCCAAAAATATATAACTTTATGCTATTACAAATAATCTATTATTTTTGTGTTTAAAACAACACAGAACAGCAATTATAAAACAGCTGCTGAAGTGTCAAACCACCATTGTGCCTGTTGTTAAAACAAAGAGTGCAAGATCCCTGAGAATTTTTCTCTTAAGAACTACTCTAGTGCATAGATTTATAAACAAAAATCAGCATATTGCATAATGGCACCTGTTAAAGCAGAAAATAGAGAAAATAGTATTCAAGAAAAAGGTTAAATATCTAGCCTTAAGCCTTGCAAGAGAACAACATTTTATGTTTATCAGAAGGACTTGGTGATGCAATCATCAGTTGTAAACTGAAGTTCTCATAGTTGCATGAAAGATAGCATGATTATAAAGGAAGTTGTCAAAAAAAAGACCAGAGGGTCAGAAAGGGCGTCCTTGTTAACATTTCTTTCAATGAATCAACTCCAAAAACTGGTCTTGAGTACAGAGAATGAAGTGCCAACGATGTAGATATGCTCTACCATCGATGCTGCATATGGCCCCACAACTGAAGCTCTAAGCCAACAAATAGATGGAAGTAGCCAGGTGTCATGGTTTGACACTGGCACAATGCCAGTGCCCCATGAAAATATACTTCCCTGGTGTTTGCTGTGAGATGTGACCAGGAAATAAGCAAAGCAGGCTTCTAGCTTAGGAAAAAAGGTTTATTAACTAAACTACAAAAGAAAAAAAAAAAAAACCCACACAAACACACACACCTGGAAAATGAAAACTCCACAAAAGCATTTCCTCCTCCCCCCACCACATTTCCAATACATCTTCCAAATTTCAACTCTCCATCCATCACCCTGTAAATACTCAATTTCAGTCCATCAAGAGGAGAGGAGTCCTTCTTGGGCCATGGTGACCTCTTCCTTTTCATGTCCAGTGCTCTCACCACATGAACATGGACCAGAGCTGCTTCGAGGGTTGTCCTTTTTAACGGTGCTTTGTCTCCTTCCCAAAAAGGGCACAGTCTCACTTTCGGGACCTCTTGTCCCCCCCATACTTGTCTACCCCCTGGGGCTGGGGGCTCTCCAACACTGAACCCTCTCAGTTCTGAGCCATCGCCTCCCCCCTGGATGCAGCCTCTGGATGGCGAGGAAGCATGGTTCTGTCCATGGCTGTACCAAAAAGAGTCCAGCAACCAGCTACTCCATCATCTCTTTCCAGCCTCTTCTTTACTCTCCCAGCCTCACTCACTGCTCCAACTGTCATTCACTTGCCCATTTCCTCTTTATTGTCCACTCCATGTCCCCTCCAGGAAAGGTCCAAATGCTCTGTGAGGTCTTCATCGTCCAGAAAGGGGTTAACAAACTCCTGCATGCGGCCAGGCTCCTTCCCTGCTGCACTCCCCCCTCCCCCCTCCTTCTCCACAGGCCGATATCACTTCAAGGCCACAGGCCCGTCTCTCTGTCTTCTGGGGCGGGGGCTGCCCAAATCCTCTCGGGGTCTCTGTCTCTCCTGGGAGGGCTGCCCAATGCCTCCTGGTGCCCCCACCACCCTTCCATCTTGAGGGGTCAGGCCTACCTCTGCCGGGCCGCAGGTTTTCCCCTCCCCCGCTGACTCTTTGCTGACCGGAAATCAAAGAGAGAGCCCAAGGGAGTGCTCTGCTTCTAACCCCTGTGTTCTCAGAGGCGCATCCACCCTCAGTGGCCAATCTGGTGTCAATTTTAGAATCTGAACACCTACTGGCCTCTGGCCACTCCATTCCCAGAAAACCTATTTCCTGTAAATCCACAACACCAGATGAAACCTGGAAGTATCTCACAAGCAGGCTCTACTAGGAAAGATTTTTGAATGGATGGTAAACTCACCAGTTTGCTGCATTATTTTAATTTTTTCCCCCATTAGAAGTCTAAGAAACGTGAAGGCAGTGAAGTGAGAAAACTGAATGGATAACTATTAATTTTACAATAGAAAAGCAAAACAGCAGCTCAAAGTCATTATTTTCTACAATGACGGAGACTGATTGCCATTTCCTCTCCACTGAAGCTCCTTGTTTAGAGAAAGTGCAATTCATAAGCATGTCCTACCCCACAAAAGTTAAAGATTTAAAAACCCACTGTATTCTTTGCATAGAAAGATACATGGAAAAAAGCACGAAATAAGTTGTCTTAATAAATGAGCTATAGTCCCATAAACAAAACTGTCTTGAGCTGATGAGGCAAAAATCTTTTGCCTTCCAACTAATAATGTGCATCATGGATGGTCATGTATTGGAGAATGTTTCATTAGCAAGGGCCCAGGTGACACGCAGAAATAAAGATTGCCTGATTACACCAATTACTTCCAATCTCATGTAAATTAGAAATGTATGTATTGTATGATGAGAGGTATGAACAAAAGAACCCCACTATACATAGTTTCTGGTTCTATCCACCTATTTTGTTTCAAGAATCCAATCTCCTCTATAGTTTTCATTAATCCATTTGCCCTAGGCCCTTCACATGTTCACAGTGTTCCTTTTATAGTTCTCTACCAATTTCAGACCTTCAATCTCAAAGACCTTCCTTCTCCCATCTTTAGGCATGGATCCTTTTTTGTACAGCCATCAGGAAGCAGCAATTTAAGCCAAACTCCGGGGTAAAGAGACAATGGCTTGCTCTACGAAAGGATTAAAGGGAGTGGTACATTCCATATGCAAGTACGGGCATATCAGCATATAGGGAGCTCAAGCCATAGTACTGCGTGTTTACACGAAAATGCCAAAGGCATACATTGCACTGTCAACACCATACTTTTTTTTCCTAAATTTCTCCTTATTTCTCAAAAACTGCAAGCACCCGCTAAAGCTGCCCTTTCCACGGCATTAGCTAGAATCAAGCACACAACTTCCTAGTCTCCCACTCCAAGGCAATCCTAACCACCAAACTTATTCCACTTTCGAGCTCAAGACCTGCCCAGCAGACACTTGCTTAGTCCTGATTCAGCAAAAACCCCCTTTTTTAGGCAACAGAGATCCTTTCCTTTTAGGAAATTCTGGCCACGCATCCTTAGCAAGCGTTAGCAAGCCTGTGGGTACCGTACCTACAGCTGGAGCTAGGCAGGGACAGACAGAAAGCTTTTCGCTCCCGTCCGTGAGGGGCCCGGCCCGTGCCCAGCGCGGGCAGCGCCGCCGAGCCGAGCCCGCCGAGCCGAGCCCGCCGAGCCGAGGCGCGCCGAGCCGAGCGCGCCCCGCCGCGGCCCGCCCGCCTTCAGACACTGCCGATTGTGCGCATGCGCACCGCGCCCTGCGTGCGCCGCGCGCAGTTCCGGGTCACGGCGGCCATGGAGGCCGGGCAGGGACCCGGCCCCGGGCCCGGCCCCGGTGGCGACACAGCCCAGGTAATTGCGCTGGCTCGGCGGCGCTGCCGCGGGGAAGCCTGGCGGGGCTGGGGGCGGCGCGGCGGAGGGCGAGGCGGCGGGCTTGGGCCAGGGAAAGGGCATTCCTATCAGCCGCTCGGCCGCCCCTGCCCTGAGCTCCAAGCGGGGCCGGTGCCCTTGAGGCCTCTCGGGGGCCGGGCGGGGAGTCCTGGCAGGAGGCAAGGAGGTGTTCGTGTCTGACCGTGAGCCACCGAGGTGCTCAGGTACCAGTGGCATCCTGGCCTGAATCAGGAATAGCGTGGCCTGTAGGACCAGGGAAGTCACCATCCCCCTCTACTCGGCACTGGTGAGGCCACACCTCAAGTATTGCGTTCAGATTTGGGCCGCTCAGCTCAGGAAGGGCACTGAAGTGCTGGAGCGTGTCCAGAGAAGGGCAACTCGTGATGGGTCTGGAGTACAAGACTTATGAGCAGTGGCTGTGGGAGCTGGGGTTGTTTATCCTGGAGAAAAGGAGGCTCAGGGCAACCTTATCACTGTCTATCTACAACTGGCTGAACGGAGGTTGTAACCGGGTGGGGATCGGCCTCTTCTGCCAGGCAGCCAGCGATAGGACAAGAGAGCATCATATTAAGCTGCACCAGGGGAGATTTAGATTAGACATTAGATGGAATTGCTTCACAGGAAGGATCATTAGATATTGGAATGGACTGCTCAGGGAGGTTCTGGAGTCACCGTGCCTAGTGGTGTTTAAGGAAAGACTGGACATGGCACTTAGTGTGGTGGTGTTCAGCGCTAGATGACCTTAGAAGTCTTTTCCAACCCAGCTGATTCTGTGATTCTCTGTTCCCCTGGTGCCGATGGCCTTGCCACAGCGGGACAGGGTCAGCCACACAAACCCCGCATATGCTGGTGAAACAGCTGGTCAGCTCTCGCTGAATTACATCCCTGTGAACCAACAACACACCCTGTGGTCTTTGAAACCCTAAGAAATACTTCAAAAAGGCACTTAATGATCTGTCAGATGTCAGCTATTTGGAAGGCTGGTTGGAGGGACCAAAGCAGGCTTTTCTAAAGTAAAAGGACTGAGCTGAGTTGGGATCTGACTATGCACAAAGTATTTCCTGCTCTCTCATGTAATTTTTAGAAGCACTGAATTTTTAAAAATTACATATTTCCTGTGACATTTATGGACAAAAGATACTGGTTTCTTAACTGAGTGAAAGTATAGAAACTACAAGGTATGAAAGTTAGACATTAAGTTTTTTGATTGAAAAATGCCCTCAAACTGTTTGGTCCATTCTTTTCTAATTGATTTCACTAATGAAAGAGGGAAGTACCAAAGCCTTATATTCCAACGGAGGAAGAAAGACGACTCCTCAAGGAATGTGCTGAAGAGAGTTTTCGGTATAGAGGTAAGCTCACTTTGCTGGTAAACCTGGTTGCTTTCTTTCCACCCTTAGCTTTTGCTGTTGCCTGAGGCATTACAGAGGGTCTGGGTCAATATAGCACAACAAAGGATTAACGAGCTTCACGTGTACTAGAAGGGTGTCCCAGCAAATGCTGATCCATGTAGTATTTACTAAGAGTTTGCAGCAGTTTTGTAAAAGGTGCAACATAATTTCTAAGTTGTATGCCTTATAACAAGATATCTTCATATTTTATGTGGTTATTAAAAATCTGAAAATAGATTTAATTACTGAGTCTCATTTAATTTATTACTGGATTTTCTTTTTTGTGTTATTTCTGCATTTTTATTTTCAATTTTTATTGTTATCTTTAACATGCAAGAATAAAATAGTTTAACTTATAACCATTAGTTTTCATCTTTATAGAGACTTGTAAAGAGAATAATATATAAGTAGTCACTCTATTCAGCTTTTGGAGAAAATTGATGTGTCTGTGCATGGTTTCTGTAACCCTAAGGTTCAAGGCATGCTTGATTTTTGTACACCTGCTCTCGAGGTTTGAAAAGGCCTTCTGATGTGATTGTTGCCTGCTGTTTTATCATACACTGGTAGGTTCCTGATGCTGATAGGTGGCTTGGCAAAAACCAGGACAGATGAAGAATTTAGCAGCTGATGTGCTAATTTTAGCACACTGGGGCTCTTAATTTCTCATGGAAGCCAATACTTTCAGGGACAGGTCCTAAGGCATTATGATTTTGAATTAATGATTCAAAGTTCTGTTTTGTCTTTCTCCATTGGTTTGGCATTTGCCTCATCCACTTTTACACAAATACTTGGAAATCTTCAGCATATTTGCTAAAACGGACATTTTCTGTATAATTTTATAAGTGAAGGTGGCAGATCCATTAGTGGTACAATGATGGTTGTGGTTTATTGATAATCTCTCTTTTGGAAGACAAAGAGGAGAGAGAGTTGTTTGTTCCTGAGCTGTTCTGCTGCTTGGCAATGTAGCTCATTGCCCTGTGAATCTTTATATAGTCACTAAAGAAACAGCATGTGGGTATTACTTGAATGCCCTAAGTTAGTTTCTTGAGTAATTTCTCTTTAGGGAGCTACAACAGTAACAGATTTTTTTTTCCAAGGGTTGTGTATTGTGCTGTTATCTGGCTGGGAGAGCCTAAAGTCCATTGCTGTTTTCTAGGTCTCCTGTCTTTGTTTCCCTGTTCTGCATACACATACCAGACTGTATTCACTGTATTAAATACATAGTGCTTGAACTCCCCTTTGCCAAGAGGGTGTTTGTGTGACTGTGCTGAAATCCTCACTTTGTATTGTGTCAACTTTTGTTATTCACTGAGGTTACTATAAATTTGTGTGTTTTCAGTTGGTTTATTCAAATTTCAAGCTGTAGCAAATTTTACTCATTCTTATAAACTGTCTGTTTTGTCATAGTTTCTCTTGACAGCTTCTGCCACTAGTCATTTCACAATTCAGTTTACTATATGCTTTACTGCAGTTACTAGTTTGTAATCACATTATCATACAAATTCTTACACTCTTAAAAATTCTAACTAAAATCATGCTAACAAAATCAAATCATACCGATAAAACTTTATCCCCATCAAACAATTTTGACTTGGGTGCATTATATTACCATCTTTATGTGCTGTTGATATATCAACCTTCCATTATTTTCCCTACATTTATTTTGTTCCTGAAGTAGAAGAAGTACTTTTTGCCTATAGCATTGATGGTTTCTGATTTATTAAGTTTGTTTTGTTGGATTTTTTTTCCTAGAGTTGAATAATTCATATTGATTTTTAGATACGAATCCAATTTTCATTTAGCTTTTTTTTTTTTTAATTTTTAGGTACCATTTCAGATCTTATATGCTCACATGCTAGTATAACCTGCTTTTGATATCTGGAATGTTTCTGTAAGGTCTATAAATAATTTCAAACTTCTAAGGGTCAGACTGAAATCTTCTGTTATAATTTTTGAACTTATATTTCTTTACACACCCTCCCTCTCCTTGTTTTGTTGGGGGGGGGTATTTGTTTTTGTTTTGTTGTTGTTGGCTTTGTTTGCTTTTGTTTTTCTTTTACAATTTAGTTTCAAATCTGTGCTGTGATTTTATATCTCAGAAAATCTAGAACAGTAAATTTTCGAAAATCTAGGTCTGGAATCTCTAAAAGCATCAGATTTTTAATATCTAATAGGTTGGGAGGCTTTATTCTCTGTTCTGAAGTTTTGCTGTAATCCTGGTTTGAACCAAGGAGCCAATATTTCTTCTTAAAAGTGACATCCAGTTGCATTTACCCTGAGATAGAGGCTGGTTGGACTCCTTACCTAGTTTAGACCTGTCAGAATTTTTGATGTTAAATTTCTGGTTATTCTTTAATACTTTGCTCTCCAGGAATACAGTTTGTCTTCAACTATGAACTTAATTAGCAAATTGTGTGCATCAAAATACTTCAACCATCTAGCGCTGTTGCAAAAAATTCTCTCCTAGAAGTAATTGAGCTTTTCTGTAACAGCCTTTTGTAGCCCTTTTCTACATTTTCAGACTTGCATGAAATAAAATTTCTCTATGGCATATCTAAATCTGTAATGTAATTAACTTTAGCCTTCTGTCGTGCTTGTTACTTCATTGTCCCTGTATCTTGTGCAGTGGTGGTGGTCCTTATGTATAGCTGCACAGTAATCTTCCCAATAAAATAATTATCATTGCTTGAAAGAAGCATTCATTTTGTTTTTTGCGATCTCCAAATGCTTCTTGCCACATAAAGTCTTTCAATATAATAAAAATTGACACGAACTGTTAGGCTGGTTGTGGTAGGCAGTGATGGTCTTCCAGAATGTTCTTTTCTCTGCATTCCTGACCCTAACCCCAGGTTGAATAGTTTGATCTGTAAGCTACAGGAAAAGCTGCCCTGTTTTTTAATTTGCTGGTGAATCAAACATTACCTAATTTTAATCAGTCCGATTTATAGCTCTGTAAGAGTTAAACTTTTTCCAAAATGCCTGTGTTAAAACATCAAGAGTTTAGATTATCAACAGTTTTTAGAAGCACTGGCCTCTATAGAACTTCCTCCTGTTGTGCAGAACTGTGTATGGCTCCCTAGCTTAAAGTTCTGCACCTTGATGCTGTAGCAGTTGTAGCTAGACCTGCAGTCTTGTCTGGAGAGCTTTATTCCATCTGACAGTGGCTTTTGTATTTTAGCAAGCATGAAGTATAATGCAGGCAGGAGAACTCATTAACTCATACAACATAATTTGTAGTAGGTCTTAAAAACTGGGATTGACAATGTTTGATAATTTATATACAGTTTGTTAATTTTATTTTTATATATATATATCCTTATACAAATCAAATGAGCTTTGGAAGGCATAGCAACTCTCATTTTATTGCATATTTGTTAAATATGATTGAAAATATTGAAAATTGTATTTTAAGCAGCTTTTTTTCTTCTTCACAGCTTTTCCTTTGGCTGCAGTGAGCATGCTTGGTACTAGTTTCTTAATTAGAAAAGGTAAAGTATAAAAATACTTCAGTTTCATTTCAGTTTGCTCAGTTGAAATATCTTTCTGCTGTTAGGAAAGGTAATATGATAATATAATGTCCAATCTACTTGCAAATAACAGATGTTCAGACTCTGCAGCTACATGATTTGCAGTTCTTCAACATAAAGAAGGAGCCAAACTTAAAATCAAGTTCATATGTGTTTTATGTTGTGTGAGAAGTGCAATATCTCACTGCTTATGAAACAATATGTTCTTAGTGTGTTAATAACCCTGTAATTAAATATGATTAAAGAGATAATTCCTAGATTTTTAAATTATATGGGGAATTCAGATATTAGGGTTTTTTTAAATTTTCTTTAATGCAAAGTGTAAAGGAGTAACCTGCTTCTACAATCATAACTACAGTGGAAGTTTTTCAAGTTAATTCTTGATATCTGATTACATATATCTTATGTAATATCATATATCTTATTTTAATATCTGATTTTATCCTCATTTTCAGGTGTTCTAAGAGATACCTCAAGATTTGGCTCTTTTATTAAAGTTGCATGTAAGTGAAAGCTACATATGAATTCAGCTTGTATTTGTGCTGTATGTTCTGGACTCGGCTATGCAGATGTAATTCCCTTGGGACTGGCTGGCTAATTCACTGTGACTCAAGTTGGCAGGGACCCATAAGGACCAGAGTCTGAGCTCCCTGCTCCTGACAGAATGACCTCAAACTACGCCATGTGACTGAGAATGTTTTCCAGATGCTTCTCAAACCCTACCAGGCTTGGTGCTGTGTCTGCTTCCCTGGGGAGCCTGCTCCAGTGCCTGACAACCCTCTCAGTGAAGAACATTTTCCTAACGCCCAGTGTGACCAATGGTTTTAACCTAAAAGGAGAGATTTAGATTAGATGTTAGAAAGAAATCCTTTACTGAGGGTGGTGAGGCACTGGACAGGTTGCCTGGAGTAGTTGTGGATGGCTCATTCCTGGAAGTGTTCAAGGGCAGGTGGGATGAGGCCCTGAACAATCAGATTTAGGGGGGGGCATCCCTGCTCATGGCCACAGGGTTGGAACTAGATGATCCTTAAGGTCGCTTTGCAACCCAAGCCATTTTATGATTCAGTGATTTATTTACTGTCTGAATTTTTACTGCACATTTTGGACAACTTTTGTTTATAATGTTTGTATAAAACTGCTTGATAAATGTAACATAATCATTTAGATAAAAACGTTGTAAATAGATACTGTGCAACCTTGCTCTAAATTACATTGCCAGAATACACCCACCCTCCCTTCCGAATCTGAAGGTCTTTATTCTTGGATCTCACGTGTCCCATTCAGGCTAGTTTAATTACTTTTTTTTTCCTGGACATTATGTATATACAATTGTAGGAAAAAAGCAATTTCATGTGAATGATTTTTGGATGAAGTATGAGCAAAAATAAATTATTAACTTAATAAATTAGCCTTTTCAATTTAATACAGGACAGTAAAACAGGAAGTTGCCATCTTGCCAATCTGTGCAGATACAGCCAGTTTACTTCAGTGGGAAGAGGGTAAACCCCACGATTTGTGGTCAAGGAAGTGTTGTTTAAGCAGATAAATGAATGTGAGAGACTAGGGCTCCAGTTGTTTATGCTAAATTCTGGTTACTTTCTTTGAACACCAAACAATAGTGTAACACAAACATTTCTAATAAATAATACAACAGCTCTTTCCCCAGTCACTCCTACACATAAGGGCCACATTCTTATTTAATAGAACTAATTTATTGAAATCGGGGGGAAAAATAAGGTGCAGCTGGGCTGGCCAGGATGTTCTGCCTGTAGGAATTCCTGTACTTTTCTCGGTAGTTTTCTAGGTACTCTCAACAATTTACTGCAACTTGTAGTTAGCCGTGGCTGATTCACCACACTGACAGCATTCCCTTCAACACAGCAGAGAGCTCTTGGTGCTCTCTGTCTTTGACAAAGCAGGGGAAGATTCCAATGCCTCTGTGTCCTTCATGTTAGTCTGCAGTGGGACCTGGCCATGTCTAATCAGCTTCTCTAAGATCTTGTCACAGTGAATGGAGAAGCAAAGAACAATACCTAATTTACTGTGCTAACTTGAAAAATGTGGATCATCTGGCTCTTAGTTCTGTAATAAAATAAACCAGATACTTTGCCCAGTAATTACTTTGAGTGAAACATCTTCCAGAGAGATACTTCCCCTTTTCTTTACTAGAAGGCCTCAAGAAAAAGAGACTTTCTCTTTGTAATTTATGCCAAAGAGTAATCAGCTTTATTTTGCTAAATATTTAGTTTGCATTCTTCTTAGGCCAATCTAAGGGCTTGTAATTTTTCTCTTTGCACATATTTATTCTATATGAGGTGCTTGGAGTTTTTTTAACCTGCTAAACAGCTAAACCCTTACATTCCTCATTTGTAAACATCACTTGTAGTTGTGGCTGTTCTTCTCTATTCCCTTGGAAAACGACTTTTACCCTTCTTTTGAAAATAAGACATTAGAACAGGCATCAAAATTTCAGTATCAGTACAGCAGACTAGGATAAAATCCCCTTTATATTGGTTCCAAGGCAATGTAATCTACAGCTGAGAATTGCAGAGGATTAATGTTACTGATAATTAACTCTTTCCTCACTTAAAGATAATCCAGACTCTTTGCCTTTATATTTAGGAAATACTCATTGCGCATGAAAGAAGGGTCTAGTAATTTTCTCGTACAAAGTCAACGAGAAAACTGTTAATCCCCACGGAATCCTTCATACACCATTGACCCACTCATAAAACTTGAAGGAGCCAGTTGATGGAAATCATAAGTTTTAAGCCCAGAAAGAGCTATCTTGGTAATTTATTCTTATGTCCTTTGCAGCAGGTGGAAGTAGCTCATGCACTAAATTGAAACCATTTGCTTAGTGATTACAAGGGTTCAGCTAATTCAGTTGTTTGCCCCCTGGCAGCCAAATAACAGAATCCTTTACAGAAAATGAGCCTAGTGCTAAGTTGATTTAGACCTCTGTTCATACTGGTAAAGCCTTTTCAGGATCTGACTGTTCTGATGGATTAAATTAGCAGAATTTACTGCCTGTATTTATTTCTGATTGGTTTATCATCTTTGATAGTTAATTATGATTTCTGAATCTTGGAAAAAAACTATGCAATTTAATTTTTTTTGCCACCTTTCATTCACCAAGTACTAGCTGAAATCATCTGATGCTCACACCATGTCTAAATCATTGCTTTATGTCTCTGTTCAGCTGTTGCATTTGTACCCTTTGTCTGCAGAAGAAGCAGAGATGATTACTGCATGTTTTTGGTTTAGATCTAAACTGGTTTTCTTTCTTTTATTCAAGATACTACATTATTTATTTGAAATTATTGTTTTAAAATAATGTTGGATATTATAGTGCAGCGTATAAACCCATCTTTTTTTCTTTTTAAAAAGTTGCTGGAATGTGTGGATACCTGGCTGGAAAGATATCCTACTTGCCAATCTGTAGCGAGAAATTTAAGAAACTGAAGGATTCCCCAATAGGAGATGTTCTGCGACAAGCTCAGAGACATAGTTCACCTAAGTAAGAGTTTAAGTATCTTTTAAATTTAAAACATATTCTGAATAGGGTATTTTAAACACTGACAGATCAATACTACTTTTGCAGCTTTCCAACAACTTCAGAGCTGCACCTTCCCTCATTCCCCATTACCTCAAATCTACCACTTTCAGAAATCTGTATTCGTATCAGTTGGCAAGCTATAAAATACATATTTTGAGCTCTTTACATACAACTGATCACTTTGAATAGTAGAAAAATAAACAGTTTACTTATCAAACTGTATTCCTTGTAAAATTGAGAGTGTTTCCCATGGAATTTGCTTAGAGAAGTGTGACAGCATAAGTTGTCTCCTTAGTTTAAAAGTAAACTAAATTAACTGAAATAAAATAGTGCTACATTCTGGAATTTTTTCCCATAGTTTAGTTTGATTGAAGTAGGAAAAGGGTGGAAATGATTTCAGTGTTTATCAAAGGAAAGAGCTTAGTAAACAATATCAGTGCAGGAAGAAGCATGGTGGTCAAACACTGCTGTTTGTTTAAATCCTTTACATCTGTAACACCATTATGCTGTACATATGAGAAACTCATCAGGTTCTTAAAACTATTTCCTGTTTTCTTCCAGAATGTTTTCTACTTCAACTGGTTTTTAATTGCAAGCTGCTTTCAGAATATGTCACTTAAACCCTTGATTCAAAACTGGGAGGATAGTGTTTGGATAGTGAGTAGTAGTCCTCCTGTGTATGTGCTGAGATTTGTTAAATGTTTATAAAGGATTTGCTTAAATTCTTAAATACACTATAAATTCAGATTTATGACAGTTTTTATTTTGTCTGCAAAATTTACCTTTATTCTGAAATGTTTATGGTTTTATGCCATCACACAATTTCAGGCATTACCACTTCATACACTTACTGTATAGAATCAGCTGAACTGCAGCTGGACTTGTCCCTTCACCCCCCTCCAGTTTCTAACATGAAATTGTCATGCTCATTAGTTGTGTTTACATGAGAACTTGTTAAAGTACCATCGTCTGCCACACCAATAAATTCCTTCTACCATTAATGGCCCATTTGTATCTGTAAAGTTTTATTTCCTAAGTGATAAAGTCCTTTTCCTTGGTTGAATAAATAATTTAAATTCATTTCAATTGTATTATTATTCATACACGCTAACCCTTTTAACCCTTGCAACAGAAATCATTACATTTTCCTGAGCATTGTATGTCTACTAATTAATGTATTTTGGTAATTTGATTTACCAAAATATAGTATGAGTTAAAAACTTGTAGGGAGCTAAAGATTAGGTAGCTTTTTAAAGCTGTGTTTGCATGTAGTTTAAAAGCATAATTGAGACAATAAAGTGGCTTTGTTCTGTATGTTTATTATGAGAATTCAATAAAGACTAATTGCAAATGTTTATCATAGGAAACTAAAAGTACAGCTGAGCAGAAATTAAAAGTAAAAAATTAATAAATACTCTAGAGGTGTTCTAGTGGCATTCTAGTGGTGGCATTCCTGATAGAGGGACATGTTGTGTAGTGGCTTGCAAGGCCATTCTAAGAATATAGTGAACACTTTAAAATATCTGGCACCAATTTCCAGAGTATTCTTTATATGATATTATCTTTCTCTCTCAAGAGAAAATTCATTAATATTTTTGCAGAATTCAGCAACTTGATTAATTTTCTTAAGATATCTGTTTGTTCTTCTTCTGTTCTTCAGTCCTGATCAATTACAGCACCTTCTAATGATGAAGGGTTTTAAATATGAAATTCTTCCTAAAAGGCTTTTAAAATTCCCTATAGTTCATACTACCACTAGTTGCGTGGGCACCTTGTGTACTATTTGTGTCTGATGTGGGGTGTTTTTGTCTGAAGATTCCTTGAGAAAAAGGATTGTAACTTCAGTTTTGTAAAGTTCAGTATGTTTTGTCTCTTTTGTCTCCTGTTCTGGAGTTATGAGCTAAGATTCTGTGGGGAAAGAAAGAGAGAAATTTTTGCAGCATAAAGAAAACACCCAAAACATCCCAAAAAATTTTTAAGATGATGATTCAGTTGGAAACTAAACTATTTAAAATGAACATTTTCTTGAATTGCAAGTATTGTTATAGTTCCATTTTTAACTTCAGTATTTTTGTATTTAATATTTAGTTCTATTCTTTTCCAGTCGTTCCAGTCGTAAATCTGAATTTTCAGACATACCTTCTCAGTCATTTACTGAGACATCTTCTCCAAGTGCTGGACTCCCACCTTCTTCTAGCTATTCAGATGATTACAGCTCAACAGATAGAGCCCTCTCAAGTTATGAGCCCATTCCATTCAGTGCTTCTCTGAATGAATCTTCACCTACGGGAATTACTGACTACTCTGTTCAAGGTGAGTCTTAGTATTTAGAAACTTTTCTTTTAGATACTGCTCTTACTAAACTATGTATTCTCACCCTATGCAAACACACATGGCAAAATATAGTGGTTTTGAGTGAAAGAGCTGTGGAAGAATTATAATTGTTTTTACACAGAAGATTAATATAAATTTCATTTTGTGTTCTAACTGTAAACTAGATTCAGAGTTTTCTAGCTGAAAGTTGCTTTAATTGCAAATAAAGATCCTGAATTAACTTACAAAGTGCAATCTGTTGTGCAACTAAACTTGCAAAAACTCAGCCTGACTGAAAGTTCTCTTTGACTGAAGGAAAGGGGGATATGCCATCCCTTCACTGTACTGAATAAACCACAGCTTTCCCACTGCCTGCTGGCCCTTCCAAGGTGATTGTTGCAGTTCCACCGTCTGTGGGGCTGTCACTTGATAGTGCTGTAACTCCGTGACATTAAACTTCTAAAAATTTTTCACAATGTGAAAAAATATTTTGTCTCCTGGGAACTGAATGGATATTGTGTTCTATCCACTAGCAGTCTGGTTTTCTCACAGAGAACTAAAATGGTTTTCAAGTATGATGCAGCTGTTCCCCTCTTTCCTGTATGAACTGTCCTCAGCTATTGTAGGGAAAACACAGGATTCTGAATTCAGGTATCTCTGGTACACAAAGGAGGAAGATACTGTCAAATGCAGGGTTTTGTACTTTGAATTAGTTTGGATTTTTTCAACTTACTTATGAAAAATGTTTTATTTCACTAAAAAAGCCCTTTCATGCAACTTGGTTATAATTATATGAAAATATCAGATATAAATGTGTCAAGAAAATTGTTATTGCATTTCATCACAAATATCAATAGTTGGTAAAACCTTTATTATGTAACAAAGATCCTGCAATATAAATACAGATAAAAGGATCAAATGTTTATCAGGCATCATATGATGCATATTGTCCTAATTCTTTGAAAGCAAAATTTAAAGTCTTAGTGCAAACCCTTGAGCTTCACTTAGATTTCTGTTCTGAAATCATATATATCTCAAATGTGCAATAAATGTAAATTTTAGATAAAGTGACCAGAGCTATTTTATCCATCAACTACCACATGGTTGTTAGAATTTCTTATGGTAAAATGAAGAAAAATAATTAACAGCCAGTGTTTCAACGAAGTTTGACAAAATTAAAAGGATAAAAGGAATGGATTACTTGAAGACCATATACATTCACTGTTGTATTTAGAATTGTAGCTGTCATGCTCCTATTAATTTGGGATCAAGCAATAATTAACTGGTATTCTAGAAGCTAAATTTTGGTGTGTTATGTCATATTTAGTATTTTTCTGTTTGTTTTGTGTCCAGAACCTGCTCCAGTTCCAGAAGAAAGTCGTAAAAAAAAAGGCATCACATACGAGGAGTTGAGGAATAAACACAGACAGACATACGAGGTAATGCAACCACCAAAGGCAGAAACTCCAAGCAAGTTTTCACAGGAAAAACCAGCTAAGGAAGGTAATACACCATTTTACAGAAATACTTGTGAAATTCAGATACTTGCGATAATATTAAAAATGGTTGCAAACACAAAGCTTAATTCTGCATACTTTTTAAGCAATGTATATTTAGTGTATCTGCAGGTATCTCATAATGTGATAGATACAGTCTGTAGTTTCCTGTTTCAGATTAATTATTTTTTTGAAAATTTTGGTCATCCCATAGAAAATTGTAATTCATTTTCTCTACCCATATTGCTTGGTGCCAGACTGAAAAGCTCGTAAGTTTTGCTTCATTGAGTATATTGAGCAACCTTTTTCGACAAAGAATTCTCTGAGCTCAGAGCTATACCAAAGAGCTATGGGAGGGGGGCTTGTGTTTTAGATAGCATTGTTCTCTCAAAATAGAGCACATGGCTGATGGTTTGAAGGGGAGGGTATTTATTTTTATGAATAGTTTCATGTGGAATTAGGGAATTTCTATAGAGGCATTGTTTGTAGAGGTTCATTTTCTACATTAAAACCCAGAGGAAGGAAACGGTATTTGGCAGCAATATTGAGATTTGTTTTCACAGTGAAAAAGAAAACTCTGCAGAGCAAAATAAGAATGCAATGTCCTGAAGAGCAAGATGCCATTCAGACAACTTTTTGACTCAATCAATTTTTTGAAAAGGAGACACAGAAGCAATTCATATTCACTTGCTTGCTCTAGAACTTTTAAAATTTTATGTGGCATCTGTAAAAACAATTGTAGCTAGAGGAAAGTTTTACCATTGAACATACTGATGGACTAGTCAGTCACCTTGAATTGTTTGGGTTTGTATGCACTGCCCAGTCTTGTCAGCCATGTTGCAACAAGACTTCTAGGAACAGCTGTTGTCTCCTATTGGGCATAATGGGTTGTAATAAGTATAGAAGAGTGTATTAAAGCAAAATGTTCTGAAGCAGTAACACTAAGCTCTGGAACAGTGTTGCTTATGAGTGTCAGTCTCTTTGATGCTTATGAATTACTTTCTGCAGATCATCTATCTTTGGACAGATCTGCAGTCTTGAAAGAAAAATTATAAACCATTTTTGTATAATGATTTTTAACTGTTATTTCAAGGATAAAAGGCTTTCTCTTATCACGTGACTGTGTGAAATCAGACATGAAAAAATTATTGAAGCTGTGGTTTCAGATTGCTTTTAAATTCCATTGGCTGACACTTCATGGATTTACACAATGTTTCTTTCTCAAGATACTTCTTCACAAGTAGAAAGCCTAGAAGTGTCACTTGTGAGCCATAGAAAGAAATGTTAAGCAGCATTCTGAAAACCTTGCCATATTCCATGGCAGATGTGGCTGTGAAATGAGAATGTGTATTTCATACTTTAGTTACTTGAGGTATGTAAAAGACCTCTATAAAATGTTGATCAAATATTGCATTCTTTCTATTACATTTTTGGGTTCTGTGTTTGAAGGCTGTACTTGGGCTTTGAGAATAAAACTGAGCAGAGTGTGAGATTTGTAAATAGAGACTTTTTAAAGTGTCTCTTCACATTTTTAGGGAAAAAGAGGAAGGAGGGCATACAAAAATTCAGGAATGGTTTGTACATGCAAGTACATTTAAATCTGCAGTTCAGGGATTACACTGATGTTGTGGACTGAGATCTGATTTAGCTTCTTGTGTCAAACTGGACATGTTACTTACTGTGTGCTTGTTCATACTTTGAGTCACTGCCCCTTAGTTCATTCTCTTATCTCTAAGTCCCTAGCAAATAGAACCTTCCTTGCAAGGGCAGAAGGGAAACCAAAGCATGTTTGAACCAGCTTTAAGCAATCCCTAACTTCCATCTGCCAGTGCCTTCTCCCTTCCCTGCAGCGGCACAAATACGTGCATCTGCATAGTGATCGAGACTGGCCCATTTTCCCGGGAATGAGTGCAGCCTGTTCAGCTGCTGTGGGTAATAGAAATGGAAATCAAATCCTACTTTGGGAGAGCTTCTCATTGTGTCTGACTGCAGTATCAGTCACTCCAAAGAGATTTGTCAGGGCATTATGCTCAGTTTGCTGGTAGCTCTCAGAGACAAGGACCAGGTGTTTTGCTCCATTCCACTTGTTCTGCTGCATAGTTACTAATAAACAGTCAGCTTAATTATTAACTTGCAAGTGAATTTATAAAGGGGTGCCTGACTACTGTCAGCATTCCTACTGGATCAAATGGAGCCATTCTCAACCTTTTCAGTGATGGCAGTCAGTTACAGAGGACTTTGCAGCTCACTCTCAAGAGAGCCCATTTTCACTTTCTGGTCGTTGTTCAGTTACAGTGGCACACTTCTGAACAAAGCCGTTAGACCACTACCCTGGGTTTTTTCCTCTCTGACTCAATCCTATGCTAAAGGAAGCTGCCAAATAATAATGGCTGAGTAGTTTCCTAGTCGGGATTACTGATTTCTGTTTGTTTGTCTTTGAATGTGTTTTTAACTATCCCGAATACATCCAACTGTGCATGTAACCAGATTATGTGGCCTCATTATTTATTGTAACATTCCTTGCCTGTTTCCTCCAATTGTCTTTGTTTCATTCACGTGTTACATTTGTTTTAAAGTAATTACAAATTCTGTACAGCAGGAATTAGCACAGTAGGCCTCCTGATTGAATATTAATTCATTAAGGTAAAATGATTAGCAAACTCTTCTCCCCATTTATTCAAAAGTAGCTTTAATTATGTGTCTGTTGTGCTGTGACTGACTGTCTCCCCACGCACCACTTCAGATGACAGTGCACTTCATTATACTTTTTGGCACTGTATATTATAAACTTCAGCAGTTAAACTATCACATGACTACTTTTGTTTTTCTTTTGTTTTCTTTAGTTAAAGTAAATAAATATGGAGATACCTGGGATGAGTAAGAGTCAAATGAAGAACTGAAGAAAATTACCTCCTGTCAGCTAATTTGAACTTCATCTAGATTAGTCATGAATATCAGCACCTTTGGTGTGCTCTGCCAGACACAACTATTAATAAATGAGGAGAAAATCCTGACTTCTTTGAAAATTTAAAAATTGTATTTATGCTGAATTTTTTAAATTTTGCATAAATGAAAAACAAGGCTACCGTGAGATGTCATGACTATAAACCATTTGTGTTGTTGTTTAAGAATGAGAAGGGTAACTGGTAATATGAACATATGGCATAAGCTAAAATACATGTAAATAAATGCAATCCCATGTATTGAGAAGGGAATAATATCAGAATCTTCTCAAATTTTCAAGACTTGCATTAAAAGTTACCTGTAGAACTCAACCTCTCACCTTGTTTTGTCTGCAAGTGATGTGCTGGGAACTTGAAATTGTCCTCATATTCGGTTTGTAATGTCAGGAATACTAACTAAACTGTTGAGGGGGAAAGGGCTGAAGAGCTGAGCCAGACACTAAAATAACCATAACTTTTTCAAAACTGTTTCATGGTGCCAACCCTATTTTTAGACTGATATTCTGACTTGCCCATAACAGGTTTCTACAGACAGTCATTTCTGAAGAAAATAATTGAATGAAACTGCACATATTGAAAATAGCTACATTTAAGTGCAGAAGGCTAAACAGGACAAACTTTGGTAAAATCTTGAATGATATATTGACTGTTAATGTTAGGCTCTGTATATTTGACCATATTTCTCAATTTTTGCAAGTCATGACAAAACCACCATGTTTATGGAGAAGAGATCCCAAGCAATTGAATGTTTTGTTATCACCTGTAAGAGAAGAGCTACACTTGCAAAACTGAAGAGTTTTTCCTGGTGTTTGCATCACCTCCTCGGTCTCTGAACATGTTGCCTTCACTTAGGGATTTTCATGTTCTCACCTGTGCAGTTTCATCTCCCAGCATTGTGTTTATTTTTGGGTTTGGGCTATAAGGGAGCACAAACCATGATGAAGTTGATAAAATAAAAGCATTCCTGACATCCTTGTTGGAGCTGAAAAACAATGTGCCTACCAAGCTGAAAATTCTCAGACCTTATTGATTTAGTGGACTTGCAGCAAATGGCACAAATGAGGAGGAAGAAGTGGGAAGAGGAGGATGCTTAAAGAGCCAAATACTACTTAAAATAAACCAGGAAGATTGCTTTCAGAAAAGCTCATCTTCTAAAAAAATTAATGTGCTAATTGGATAATCTCTTAGTTGTATCAGAAATTTACCTTGTAGAGTGCTTCTCATGGCTGTTATGAGTGAACTCTGAAAATACAGTCTGCCAGAATTGTACTGCTGTGGTTTTCAGTGTGCTATTCCAAAGCCGATTAGCTTTATCATGAAAATATTCACAGTTTCTTAGTTGTCAGTTATGCAAGTAATAGGAGGCAGACTATTGAGATGATAATAATAGAGCAGATTCCTGTGATGGTGCCTTCCTGCAAAGTGTCTTGCCTCACATTCATATTTTTGGGTGGACAAGTACAGTCTTTGATATAAATTGTATCAGAATTTTTCTTCCTTTCTTAAAGGAGAAAATAAAAGGCATGTCAATTAATGTTGTTCGGTATTGATAGCATTTTTTAATTGAATATAAACTTTTTATTCTGTTGCACTTAGTTACTCTCAGAGGACATACTTTCTTTTGTACTTGAACAAGTTTGGTTTGCTGTCAACCACTTTTAAATTCTTTTGATTTCACACTCTTAATACACATTAAATACAGGAAAGTTCCCAATCATAGCTGTTAATTTATTAGGGTATTGGGAACTGATATTTCATCAAAGTTGGGTCACATTCAGTTTGCTGTGACAATGTGTATGTTGAGCCGTTGATTCACTAAACAGCCATGGGAATTCATTCTTTCTTTTCCTTGCATATCTTCCATTAGTACCCTCTTGTTTTATAGTGGGCCTTTACACTCTTGGTTTCATAGCAGCTACCCAGTCACCCATCAGTAGCTTGCTCATACTGCACTGCCATGACTTTTGGGAATTTTTATCTGAAACCAAGTGTCTTGGAGCTGACAGCAGGGTTACTGTTGCTGGGAGCAATGTTACTAGATGTATACAGCCATGGTGTTAAAAAATACTTGAAGTTTTTGTATGGTCCATCATACCTGTATATTTGTCAATAATTGAGAATTAAATCAATGTTTATTGTACACTTAAGTAAATTTTCTTTTCTTCTTCAAATTAAAAATAACATTTAAAAGTAACATTTTTTACCTTAAATCAAACACAAGGAAAGGAGTCTGAATGCTTCACAAAGAACATTTTTAAAAAAGATCCTCTAAAATAATTGTTTTTACAGTTTCTTCAAACTTAAAAATAAGCAGGTCAGTTTAAAGGAGCTGGTAGCATTATCCCCAAGTTTGTTATTACTAACGTACATGAACAGAGAGAAGAGGGTTTGCAGAAATGTGCCTCAGCTCTTTTATAGCTGGTAAAGCTACCAAAAATCCTGGTCCTGAATGTTTCTGTGTTTCCCCAAATTAGTAGGCATGTTTAGAGTCCCAAGTAGGTATTAGTCTGACCTTTGCAGGGCTTTTTTCCCTACTGACGTTTGGAACACAGCTACATGGAAGAGAAAGGTGTAACTGAAATTTGATTTGATTTGATTTGATTTGATTTGATTAATGAAAGCTGAGCAGATTTCAGGAAACCTGGGGAAATCATTAATATTCCAGATTGAACCCATAATTTTTTTGCCTCCTTGAGCTTCAAGAAGAAATCCTCACTTGTCCACTGTGTGCTGGAAGCTGAAAGATTTTGTTCTCCTCATGGGGGACTCTTGTTTGTGGCCCTGAGTGAGGGCCTTGCCCAGCTGCAGGAGGCATGTCCAGCTCCATTTGTTGGCCCTATAAACATACCAGACCTACCAGAAGAAGGCTTTGCTTGCAGCCTAGTCTTCCTAACTCACAACCAGAATAAATTCTCTGTAATCTCTTACATGAAACAGGGCGTCTAAAAATATCCTTTTACTTTTTGCAGTTTAGTTTTGTATTAAGTTGTTAGCAGAAATCCACAAATCCTTGGATGTTAATCTCAAGGCAACAACTGGGACAATTTGCATCCCATTTCCACTTCAGACCCTTGCCCTGGGTTTGTGCTAGTTCAGCACAGCCAGTGCAGGCCTGGATGCGCATCTGCCTCAAATTTATACTTTCAAAACTAAAAATCAAGAGCCTGGTATGAGCTACTGTCATGTGATGCTGCAGTAAGCAAACAAAGGATGTATGATAAAGAGGCTGTGCAATCATCTGATACAATGGGTATGCAATCAAATAGAATATTCACTTATCCTTGAAAGGAGAAAAAACCTTAGGATGAACAAGAAATGGACAGTTAGATTTCCTTTGCCAAAACTTGAGGTGAATTATTCGGGATTAAAAACTCATAGTGTATAACCTTTGTTTTGCTGTTTTTCCAGTTGCTCACTGATGACATAGGACTCCATTTTCAGGATATGAGATCTTGCATGAACAGCTTCTAAATGCTGAAATTTTTAATTCATTCCTTACACAGAATGATACACATTCTTTTCTACTTCCACTAACCCACAGAGGAAGCACATTCCTAGTGCATTCGATTTTTATTTTAATTATGAAGCTAGTTTCTATACAAATCTAATGCCAAAATAAATAATTTTGTTTGGCTTAACTTTGTACTTTGAATACAATTGTTAATCTTAACTATTTTAAGATAACTAGCATTTTTAAACAGTGCAGCTGATTCAGGTAAGGGTGACTTTGTTGCAGTGGCCAATCCCTAAACATTAATGATGGATTATTAACAATGTCAAAATAATTTTAGCTATGGTAAGTAGAAAACATTTCTGCTGGTACAGTGCCGTGGAGTCAGTGCATGCGAAGAAGAGCAAAGTGTGCTTTTTAGGGTCCCCTGAAGATTTTATGTAAGACTGCATGCATTTTTCCTCACTGCCCCTCCACATGCCGGAGAACGCGCAGCTCTCAGCCCGCTCTGAGGCCGCGTTGTGGCCGGGAGCCGTGGGCGGGAGCCCTGCGGGCCGTGGCAGCTCCCGCTGTGCCGGGAGGAGCGGCACAGCACGGCACAGAACGGAATGGACCGGGTTGGAAGCCGAGCTGCTGGAGCCGCTCTGACCTGTGGCGGCTGCCGGCCCCAGCTGTCAGCTGTGCAACATGAGTGAGACACGGGCAGGCTCCGTGCCTGGCACGGCTCAGAGCGCTACGATCTGCTAGATCCTGGAGCTAAGCAGGAGAATGGGAGTGAGTAAATGGCAAGCGTTTGCTGCTGGGAAAGGTTTCCTCTGAGTATTACAGATGTGACAGTGTAAAAGGAAGAAGTACCCTTGGGCACGTCCAGCCCAGCCCTGGCAGACCTCAGCCTCCAGCTGGCTGAGCGAAGGACAGATTTAAAATGTGCCTCTGGGATGAAGAATTAAAGATCTCTTGTTCTGAAATACCTGAGCTTGCTGATGTGCCTGAGCACAGGCTGCAGAAAGCTCAAAACACTCACAGGTGAGAAGAAACATTTCAAAGTTTGGGTAAGTGGGGTTTTTCTGTGCAAGAAGTTGGAAGTGCCATTGCTCTCAAACAATCTGCCAAAGAAAATGGGAAAAGCATCCATTACCACCCTTAGTCCTTTTTCATCCTTCATCTGCACACGAAAGTCACTATACTGTAATAAATATAATTTAAAGGTATGTTTTCTCAGGAATCATGAGTCTTGTCCTTTCTACACATGAAGATGTTTGAGTCTCCACTTCTAGATATGACCTCTCTAGGGTTTAGTTCATTTGGCAAGGCTCTTAACTTGGTTTTTCGATAGCTGCAAGAATGTAAGAATCATCATGGTGGTCACCCTGTCTTCCACACTGGCAAGTGATCCTTCTAGAAGGAGATCTTCACTGGTGCCCACTCCTTCATTGATCACAGCTGCTCAGTTTCCTGACACAAAGGCTGCATTTGGATCATGCAAATGCAGGTGTTTTGCAGCAGTGTCTGTGTAGGTCATGTCTCTTGAAGCTGTTTTCTTTGCTCCTACCAGATCCTGTGGCAAGAATGCCCCTGATAGAATTGTGTGGTGTAAAGAAGAGTTTCTTTTCTGTTTGGTTTAAATCTGATTTCACTGAGTGTTGATGAGGTTTGATTTTACAAAACCAGCAATTACTTGCTCCCTCTTCATCTTTCACTCTTTTACAGACATAGTATTCCTCACCTTGAGATATTTTGAGCCTGGAAAGTGAGTTACATAATCTCTTATGATGAAACCACTTTGTATTTCTGATCATTCTTTTTTACTTTAATTTTTCTTTCTCCTGTTTCTGTCTCTGTGTTGCACAGTTTCTGAGATGCACTGGAAGCACCATAATATTCAAAATGAGGGCATGTCATAGAATTGCTGTGTAGTCTAAATCTGTTTTTTCCCTGGAAATTGTTAGTGTTCTACTTGCCTTTTGGCTGTCAAAGACCACTGATCCTGTGTCTTGCAACTATTCAAAATGACTCCCAGGTCCCTGTACTGAAAAAGTCAGAGTAATTTAAAACCAACACTGTAATGCAATCAATATTTTTCTGCATAACTATGAAGCTTATTAGTCAGCCTCTCATGTGAAGATTTTTTTCCTAGTTCTGTAATTTTGTCATCAAGAAACACTTGTGTTTTCCCTTGGCAGATTATCTGTTAAAATGTTGACCAGATGCCCCCTAACATGTCCCCAAATGCCCTCTCAGGCATTCTAGATTTTAAACAGTGTTGAGAAGTCTTTTATTTCCTGGAGAACCTAATTTTTTTGAGGGACTTACTAGGGAAAAAAAGCCCCAAAAAAACAAAACAAATAACCCTCCATATTTATACAATGTACAAGTTCTTAGTATTTCAAGGATGTGGAACTACTGCAATACTGATGTTAGAAGTTGGATCCCTCTTTTTAGTCCTCTCAAAAGGATTTTTCGTGTGTGATGCCAAAAACAAGTTGGGTGAGTGGGACAAATTACCAGCAGCTCTTCCACTGGTAGAAATGGACCTGAGGAAGGGGCTGCTGCTCCCAGGTTAGCATTTCCCACAGGGCCTGGTCCAGCATGCTCCTCTTGTAAATCCTGCCCCAGAACCTGCTCTCTTCTTACCAGTTCATTCCAGAGCTCTGCCCTCCTATCACCTGTTCTTGCATAGCATACCCTATTCTCTCATTCTTCTCTAAAAAAATAAGGCCCAAATCTTGGTTTTGGTAGGGATTGATGAAAACCTGGATAGTGAGCTTTCACGTCCCTTTCATTCCCAGTTTTAGAATTCTAGACCAGCTGGCTTGCCTAGAGTCCACCTACTAAGGATTTAAACAGGATTGTGCTGTTTTCAACCTACAATTGCTTTCTCTTCTAAAACACATTTTTAACAATTTGGACTGAATACCGTATTTGTAAAATGAATACTAACAGCTGTTACAAAAATCCACAAAGATAAGCAGTCTATTGCAGTTGTTTGTGGTTAATGTCACTGTAGCTTTCCTCTTGCACCCTTTTTCTAGCCATAAATTCATAAAGTGCACAGAGACTTATCTACAGCTATCCACTCTGTATGTATCACAGCTGAAGGAGGTATTTGGTTTCCTGATTTTAACAAGTACATGGACTGCACCTAAGCTGTGATATGCCTAAGCACACAGTTCAACTCCCTTGTCTCTTAGTGAAGAAAACAAGTTCAACTTTCCAGATACAAATGACTCACAGGAAGCTGTGTAAGTTCATTGGATTTTTTTGGCCTTTTTAAACATCTTCTGCCAAAGGGGAAAGTACAGCCTATTATCAGTGTAAGAAAACACTAAGAAAAGTTTAGTTTACCTTTGCAAGGTCAAATGTTTTTCCTCCTGGAGACCTCTTCCCCTCTTATTAAAGAAGAAACTGATTACCTCAAATCTTTCCCAATTTTTTTGATACGTCACTCCTAAATTCAATGTATTCAACTTCTGCTTCAATTAAAAATAAATTCTTTAACCTGCTTGTATGGAATGCACAATAGCAACGGCCAACAAAGATTAGCTCATTAAACTGCACATAATTACTAGAAAACAGCTGCTTTTAACGACCTTTGAAAGAACAGTTTGCCCATTAGCTGTGCTCATTTTTCCTTTGATATGCATAAATTTTGTGCTAATACATCTTATTCACAAATTGCCTTTTTCCATATCTGTATCACAGTAACGCATGAACTTAGATCAACACAATTAGCTATTCAGCCTTTTGCAAAGTATGGAAACAAAGTTAGAAAAAAAGGAAACAAGAAATTTTATACATCAGTATATTTATTACAGAAAAATAATCAAAGGTAAAAAATAATCAGAATTACATTTAAAGAGAAGTTCAGTGGCTAAGTTGTAATCCCAAGAGGTAACACTGACCACAAGAACAACCTCTGAGAGTCTGACATGCAAGGTCCTTGTCACACGCATCGCTCTCCTTGGTGTCACCTGGATGTAATGGCTTCCCTCAGATAAGCCAGGCACGACTAACCCTGGGGCAGCTGCTGGCTGTTATCTTGGCAGCAGATGACAGATGAAGGAGAAATAGCTCAGACATGTCACCACTCAAGTTTTGGTGGCTATCACAGCACACCCATGACAATGACATGATTTTCACAAAGGAGGTTGCCTTCTCTGTGGGAGTGTAAGCCCCTCTCCCTGGACACCCTCCAAGGCTCTCCCAGGGCTCACCTGCCTGTCACAGCAGCAGCTGTGGCCCAGCACTGCTGTGTATCCCTGACTCCCACTGAAAGTGCTGTGGAAAATTTCTGTAGAAAAGTAACGAGTGTAAAATTGAAGCCCCTGTTGAGACAGGGCTTCTTAGTAGCTCAAGAATTCAAGAGGATAAACACCAAGTAGAAAAATATAAAATCTTATAGTAAAGAAAAGAACAGGGAGGCCAGTCTTACCCTTCCCCTTCTGCCTGGTAGCTGCTTGGCTAGAAAAGGCTATCCAAGTGCTTTATCAGGGAGTTGAGTATTCAGTCTAATGACTTTGTCAAATCCAGAATGTCTTTTGTGTTTACTAACCAATTAATAGTTACATTATACTTTTCTACACTATATATTTTGCTCGCAGAATTTCTTTGTGTCAAGGTAAAGATGTCCACAGAAGCCAGTTCAGAAGAGGAACACTAGCCACAGGCATAGTATTAAAGCAAACAGAAAAAGCCCACAGAAGACAGTCTTCATCGACTGACAGCGAAGGCCAAACTTTTCAGTAGCTGCATTTATTTCCATATGAAAGCCATCACTGTGTTTAGGGGAAGTGCCTGCTTTTGATTTGCTGAGATGTTTTGTGGAGGACTCTGTCCTGCTGTTTGTAGGGAGCATGTGCCATCTAGGTTTGGGGTTTTCTCAGCATCTGGTGGCCTCAGATTTTATGCAAGCATAAACTGTTCCAAAATATTGTGTGTTCTTGTTCATGATTTTGGTATCTCTGGCAAAGTGGCCCTTGTGTAAAATTGGCTTATGGGAAGTTGGTTCAGTAACTGCAGTCTGACAATCCCCTGAATTAGGTACTCTTAGAGTACTCCATAACCAAGGGGTCAGCTCAGAGACTGGATAGCTGCTTCACTGTGCAAACCATTTAAACATCCTCACACCCTTTCTGTTTGACACAGACAAGCATTCCAACATAAACCACTTTGTCTGTTAAACAAAGCATTGCCAGCATCTAAATACAATAGACAAATGTAATTTTTCAGCACTAAGAGCTAAATTGCACTGAAGAGAGGAAAATTAACCAATATGTGCTGAAAAGAGAGGGGTGTATTTCAAAAAGTGCATTCCAAAAAACTGGTATTTAGTACAAACAGAACTATGAAAAATATGCAACTATTTCAAATGAGTCAATTTATATCAAATCTAAGAGACAGAATCACAAAATTATTATTTCTAGTCTGCAGGAAAGTGCCTTGAAAGAAGATGGTCCATAAGGTTTTAATCGTGTTCACCACATCTGTAAACAGAATAAAATGACCTGTTATTTATGTGAGTGCCACCTTGCTTTGAGTGTGAAACGTGGAACTTCTTGGTGATTTCTCGAACACTCCAGAGTTCCTGAGAATAAAAGACATTGCCTTTAGACTCCCGGACATGAATACAATTTTATCTGAGTGGTCTTCCCGGGTACTGCCAGAGCTTGCACCATATGCTTCACATGGATAGTGGTAAGATGTGCTCAGCAGGGGCTCTGCACATTTTTAGAGCACAGCATGCTAAATTAAGAATTTTTATTGAAACATACAAGAGGTTTAACAACACAGAAAACAACATAATACTTACAGTACTTCTTTTTCTAAGTTTCTAAAATCTGTCCATCAGAATTGATTTGTGGCAAATTCAAAATACCACACTGCCCCAAATATAATGGCTTTTTCATTACAGCAATTAAAACTTGAAAGAAATACACTTACCTTACACTTGTTTTCAAACTAATTTTTTTACTAAGCTTTCAAGTTCTTTTAAAAACCAAACCAGAAGATCTAAGCTGCTGGTAAAATGTGCAGCAATCAAGGTCTTTGATGAACGTGTGAGCTGGAGCAGGGAACAGGTTCCACAGCAGAACTTTCAGGACCCATTACAGGAAGAAAACAAGGAGAGGAGCCTGTGGCATCCTGTGTTATTCCCTTCTAAAAGCTGCAAGGCTCCTTTGTATTTGAGACAATTTGGAATTTATTTAAAAGCTAATTGGTACTTGCAGAAAAAATACTGTCAGCTCACAGAGGAAGGCTGAAAAATAAAATATGTTTGGATTGAAGGTTCAGCAAGCTACAGCTCTGAAAAAGAGCAGGAGTAAATCCCATAATAAATATTTGATTCCTCTAGACAGGTAATTGCTAGTAAATGACCATTCTCAATTAAATATGCTTTGGGGTCCTTATTTGAAATAAGTGAGCCTACATAAACATTTATTTAACACAAAATCTTCAAAAGCAGTTAATCAGCACAGCATTGCAATAAGTTAATTAAGCTCATAGGTGCTAATGGACTTAGAGTGTTATTTATTCAGAGTTATCTAAGTCTGGCTCACTTCCTCCTTCGTGCTGGCACTAGCAAGAAACCCTTCAGAAAGTTCTGGGGGATTTTTTACCCCTGTCCTCATACCAAAACAGAGCAGTGAGGTGGCCTGGAGGGCCAGCTCACTTAGTGATCTCTGTAGCTGGCACAAGAGAAACACTGCTTCTTTTGGCACAACCCTCTGAGGTAAGCCTAAGCCAAAGTGCATTTTCTGCTAGTGACTGAGCACTTGCAGTACTTGATATAAAATGCTGAACGAGTGGCAAAGTTGATTAAAACCAGGACTTTATTCTAATGCCTTTTTTAAGGACTCTGAAAACTCTTTTCAATCCTCACTGCCACAATGTATTGCTGCATAGTAAAGTCCATCAAAATCTCTCATCTGGGCAAGTGAACAGGTTCTGATAGGATATTCCTCCTTTTAGACTGTCTGTGGGCATGCACTTTGGAGTAAGAAAGGCATCATCACCAATATCCTTGTCCAAACTGGTACATTATATACGCTAGACTCAATGCAACAATTTCTGCGTCAGACTTCTGTTCTTAGCTGAATAAACTCCCATGGCAGGGTTTCAAACAGGCCCTCTGCTCCCCTCTCTTGCAGGCAGCTGAGCTATTTGCAAACACTTTCACACATTCTCCTGCCTGTGAGAAATGTAGGCCAGCTTACCACAAGCAGACAGTGTGAAAGCATTCTTAAAAAACCCAGCTGCTGGCCTGTTTTTCATAGAGTGCAAGTCCTTTTAAACACTTGCCTACCTTCTACCCTGCAAACCCTCCTTTTCCACAGAGGGAACTTCCCCCTTTCTGAGGTGAGAACACCTCATGAGCCATGTCCCCTGCCCCACCACAGCAGACTGCTCTTGCACCACTATCACACTACCCCACTAAGGCTCTAGCCAAATTGTAGAACTGAATGCAAAAAACCTACACCCAGCTGTGTCTGCTTTTAGTTCTCAATATTTCAATGCATTTTTAAATATCAACAAAATCCATAATTATTTGATTCTTAAGTAAAACAAGCTGGAAATTGAAAGGAGTTGTATTTGTTTTAATACAAGCAGTCAATCCAAATTAATTCCACTCAGGTCAATCATCAATACTCAGCTACACCTAAAGAAAAAATTCCACAGAGATGGGGGGTTTAAAATTAGTATGAAAGGTATGTAAGGTAAAAATTAAGAAACAAAATTAATCAGGAATTACAAATACATTTCCTCGAGCAATGCTTGGATTTTGATCCATTGTTAAAATCTGTAATTTACACAATATTGTTCAAAAGAAGAATACCATTCACCATGGAAAATAATATGAGATTTAAAAAAAAAAAATTACAAGGTTGCCTACCTGGCACTAAGTTGCTGAAGGACTTCAACCTTCTCTCTCATTTGATCCCAATTTTGCTTTACATTCTTTGCAACTATGATGACACCTCCTACAATATTGAAAGCAAATAAAACATTGAAGAATTTTGCTGGATTTCTTCTAATACAACCATAGAGCATGATGGTAAAAGTTCTTGAAGACGTAATCTCTTGCCTAGATTCCCCAATTTTTGTAATATGGGATATAAACTGCAAAATATGACATCTAAGTGCCTCAGACAATAAATGCCCATTAATTAGTATTAAGTACTCCTAGCAATTGCTAAAATATACCAGGATTTTCTAAGCAGCAAAAGACAGTCCTTGCCATTGTACCTATGAGCAAACTGAGCTAGGAGTAAGGTGTATAACATTTCATGTGATACCAAGTATATACTTCGTTATGTGGAGGAAGAATACAAGGAGACAAATAGATGAACATTGAAGAAGCTTCCCATTATCAGTCAGGTACTTTTATAGCCATAAAAGCTCATGGTGGTCTGGGGGAAAGATGTGGAAAGACAAAGGAGAATGGTTTTTTAGATAGGATTTTTGTAAATGTGTTCTGTAAGCAAAAGGTTTATACAAGAAGCCATATTGAGAATGGAGAGTACAACAGGCAGCTGAAGGAGCTGGGAAAGAAGTCAGCATCTGATTTGATGTGAAGGAGTACTTTATGTGAAATTAAGAAAACTGTGAATAAAACATGGAGGCACCAGGTGACAGAAGTCAACCATTGAGATCTATTCTACAGTTAGAGGTGCAAGGTGGAAAAAGCACGCCCTCAGTTTGTGCTCTTCATGGTTTGGCATGACAGCATGAGGTTGGGCAAAGCCAGAGAGGAGAGGGAGGTTGGAATACAAGCTGAGATTGACACGGTTGTTAAAATATGAGAACATTATAAGAAAATCTGTAGCATTTGGCCCGAAGTATGTTCCAAAGGAAGACTCAAAGGATCGAAGTGATAACGTGGACAATCTTAGTAGTATGATACTAGAAAAGAGACTGAGCAACTGTTGTCACATCACACCTAAAAGTACAATAATTTCATTTAAATAATGGATATCCTAGTAACAGGTATTACAATGAGTTTAATTTGCATTTTCTGAAGAATGTGTAGTAGTTTCTAATACTGTGATATATAGTCCAAGATGAGTACCTCAGGATCTAATCACAGAATTTAAATTCATAATTTTGCTCCATATAATTTTAATGTGTTTTAGACTATTTTAAATTAGCACAGACCTTTTTTGTTGTGGACCAATTGGTGCAATACCCATTTTCGGAAACTTTTTTCGGCATTCTCCCATGTATGACATCTTTCCAATGGCAAAACCCAAGACACCAGCAACTATAGAGACAGATAACAAAACATTGTTAATACAACAGCTTAAATCAGGAGTGTGCTATTGGCTTCACTTTAATCATATAACAAATTCTGTACCACATCTTCTCAGAACATGTCACAAACACGTGAAATTATACAGGGTTTACAGGGGTGAATTCAATAACTACTGAAAACAATAACTCCTATCATGAGAGAGAACAACTGGTCCAAAATAATTGATACAGAAAAAGGATATAATATTCCTGTGTACAGGAAAAGGAGACAATATTTAAAGGATCATATTACAGAAAATAAAATTAACTCACAATGTCAGCACTAACAGTTTTTGCCTTTGATTGCACAACATGGTTTACTTCTAATTGATCACAGTTTTAACACCAACTTCTCTGGCCTTCTAAGTAGCTGGAATATCAGCTTGCCATACTGTTGCACTGTGGCTTTCACTCACTAGAGTCAGAATAAAAGACTACTTCAATGTCCTTGATTTCCTGCTGAATTTCTGCTGGAGAGGGAATCTATTTAATTTCTTGTCATTTACGAGCCACCTCACTGTACCAGTACAGTTCCTGTGCTTCTATCTGTTTTCTTTATCAATCCATGGTTCTGAATTAGACAGTTGAGATCAATCAAACACATGAAAAGGACCATACTATTTTATATATTATAGTATTGTGACTTCTTGGTACCGTAAATTGTGCAATCTGCCAAGCACAATGAGCTGACATAATTTATAAAACAAAGTGGAGACTAGAGTTTATACCAATTTGAGAGACTGCATTACATAAATATAAGCTGCTACTGAAAATATTTACATTAGAAGAATCTCATTTCATACATTTATTTTTAAACACATCAGAAATCTGATTTCCTGATCTGCTGGGGTAACATATAAATTGCAAAAAAAAATAAGATTTTGGAAAGAAATTCAGAGAGATGCAGGCAATATGCCTGTAAAGAACCTTTTCTTTCCTTTTAGAATTGGGTACAACTTACTTGCCATCTTGGGGAATGGACCAAATCTTGGACTTGCTGAGAAAATGCCTACAATAAAAGGAAATGGTCAGAAAGCTTATTCACTTGAGGAACTCAGCAGCACTCAAAACCAGCACTAATTTTCCTACAGATTTTGCATTTCTTAAGGTGAAGATGGTATGAAGTCCATTAACTCAGATTTCAGTACATCAGAGCACTTTCTATTCCACTAGTTCTTAGTGCATGTGTTTTGGGGCAGTTCTACAGTCACAGGAGGAAGAGAATCTGGACTTTGCAGGATTCTCCTCAGGCAGGAGTTCAGAGTGTAAACCAACATGAAAGCAGCAGCGTAAACCAACATGTCTGCCACTGGTGACACCTGCAGCACTGCAGAGGAAGTGATGGTGGCTTATGTTTCACACAAACCAACCTTGCATATAAAACACAAAATTAAATCTCTTACACAGGGTCCAGCTCCTTGTGCTGTGATAAGTAGGATGAAACTGCTCTTTGGTAGTTTTCCATGGCTATCAATTAAAATTGTACCACTCGTATCTAGCCTTCCCCTCTGCAGAGGAAAGATCACACATTTTCGCCTTTAACAGGAGAACACAGTGTGCTAAACAAGAAAAGCAAAAAATTATCTTTAGCTTTTCCACCAAAATCCAGTCATCTCAGGAGGTGAAACCAGTTTTCCTTTGAGAACTATGTGTCTGGCAGAGGAATGCCATGCTGTGGAGGAGGGCTCCACACAGCAAGATTACCATGGCAAAGGGAAGGGAAGTAAACACTGGTTGCACTGTTACATGCATTCAGACAGTAATAATAAGGCTTAGAAGCTCCAGCATCTTCTAGAGGCAGGGTACTGTGTGCAGCCATCAGAAGAAAGTATTTAGACAGAGGATTATTCAGCCCATGCTAAGCACAAGGACTTTTGCCCACTGTGATCTATGCAATTTTATACTGGGTCTCTCGGGGAAGGGAGGAACAAAAGTGTTGTTTGTTTCTAATCATGCCACTCCAACTGTTGACACACAGTAATGGTTATTTACTAAGAGCATTTGTTACTTCACAGCTGATCAGAAACATCCAAGTACAATGAACAGAAACTGAGAAGAGTACCTGGTGCCAGAGGCTGGCATGTTACTACAGAGACAGCCCCGGTGCCCTTCCTATCACTGCTCACCCTTTCTCCAATGTGTAATCCTTCTCTGACACACTCTTACTCCTTCCCTCCGTGTCTCCCTACAAGCTCAGAGGTCAAGGATGGAGTAGGATACCCACATCAGCCTCTTGTGATACAGTTTAGCAGATTTCAGGGTGGATGCCCCTCACTCTCTCCCCAAAACACCAACCTCAACTTTATACATAGTCAAGGCCCCAGCAAGGGGGTTCATCCACCACATAAACAGAACACAATTTTCTTTTGTGTTAGCCTGCAGATCGTGAGCCATCTCTACAGAAAGCTCTCTGTCTCCTCACTTTGGCAGTACTCCTTGTCCCTTTGCACCAAAGCTGCAGTCATATTGATACACGGTCAGTGTCAAAGCATTGCCAGCATTTTCAAACAGAACAGTGAGAGCTCCAGTCCCCAGTGCTGACACTCTGCTCAGGCTGTACAATGCTCTGCCCCACGAGCTGCCCCAGTGAAGGCTCTACTCAACTCCAGGTGATCATGGTGACGAAATCCAGCCACCAGTCTTTGGATTTGCAAATTCTCTTTTCAGTTCATGCTCTTGCAAAAGAATGACTGTGGTAATGCATACATAATAATCAAATCACCATAGTAATGATGGTAATGAGCAAGAAGAATATTGATCTTGAAAACCAGCACTTTAATGATGTATTTTTTTATCTTTACCTTTTGAGATTAGCCCCTGGGTGACAAGCATGCTCCCAAGAGATAAAGGAAGAGCTGTGAAAATGAAAAGGAGAGTAGCTGGTATCAGCCAAAATTTGCTACATATTTGGTAACTACTCTCCTATGCATTAAATGTTTTCTGTTTCTAACGTTAAACACATTATTTCTAAACATTAACTTTGCCTACTGTCTTAATCACCTATTACATCTGCTCATTCAGATTACGTTCTCTTCAAAGCCATGATGTCCTCACACAGTGCCAGACATCAGCCATGCTGTAACATCTGGAGCTAATGCAATATATATATATTTATTAAATAATAGTTTCCACAATCTGAATATCTCCTCTAACTACTGCAACACTTGTAATGACAACAACTCCAATAAAACGCTGAAGCCCTTTTCAATCTTCTCCATTCAGGAAATATGTAATTTAGATACAAACTGAGAGGGTGGAAGTAAAGGATACTAAAACACCAAGCACTGATCTTTAGCTGTCTTAACATACAAAGAATTTCCCAAATCAAAGACACACAGCCATGCCTGCCTTCCATTCAAAGGCAAGGATAAGTATGTAACAAAGTAAAACATTCCTAAGGTGGTTGTTATAATGGACTTCAAGAATAGAACAAACCCTACAACTGCTGAAGTTCAGATTAAACAAGACCTCAATTCAACCACCTTTACCTACAACAATTATGCAAATAATTCAATTAAACCTTTAAGAATACAAAGCTAAACATGACAGAGTTACCCCACAACAGTGTTCCAACAAAAAAGCATTTTGCAGACAGCTTTGCATACATACATCAAGAAGTCATTCTGTGTGGTAAGAATGATTTTGGATCACTCACCTCTGTACCAGAAACTTTCCTGTTTGCATTCTTTAATGATTCTTGCAACCTCTCTGTCTTGAATTTGGGACATGGGACAAAATAGCATTGGCTGAAAGTATAAACATGGATTAGTTTACTGAATTTAATGTCACAGGAAAAAAAAAATGAATCAATTAAAGAAGATAAATTATTTAAAAACAAATAAAATACAAAAACCTCCAAGCAAAATTCCTTTTTCTGCTGCTAGCAGTGTAATGAAATCGTGATACCCCAATACAGAAACAACTACATAGATTTTAAGTTTAAACAATCCATCTTGTTGGTCTTTACTTTCCTAAAATAGCTCAGCTGCTGCTTACCCCAGAAGCATATTGTTTTTTATCTGTTAGTCATTTCATTCTCATGAGCTACATTATGTCTCCCAGAAAGAAATGACAGGAAATAAAGGCAGAGTGGCAGTTTTCAAAAATCAAGTTCTGCTCTGTACAGAAGTCAACTGAAGTTCAATAAGAGCAGATTTTGCAAGTATTTAGAAGAGGGTCAACATAAATTCTGCCGGACTCCCCACTAGTAGAACTTTCTCTCTGAGCAATTTAAATATATCCATGGCATTAACTGAACTCAATAATACTGGCTTCACCCTAGTACAAATCAGGCCAGCAGCAGACTTCTTGAAGGTAGCTCTTTTTTCACCCATTGTGATTGTGAGGAAAAAGTGACAGTATTCTCCCTTGCATTCTATCCAGGGTATTGGCTTGTAAACATGAGGATTATTTTTCTTTCTTTAAGAAAAGACTCAGTGTTAGCATTTGACATGTTGTTATCAGCCATCTGAGATAAATGGTTGTACTGGTTTTGAATGGATGAGAGTTTATTTTCTCCATAGTAACCAGTGTGGTGCTAGGTTGTGGATTTATGACCAAACCAGTCTTTACAATACAGGGATATTTAACTACTGCTGAGTAGACCCTACACAGAGTCAAGGCCTGTTCTGTTTCTCAGGCTGCCCCACCAGCAAATCGGCTGGGGATGTAGAAGAATTTGGGGGGGGACAAAGCTGGGACAGCTGATCCCAGCTGATCCAAAGCATATTCCAATTCCATACCATGACATTGTGCTCAGCAAGAAAAGCCAAGGGAAAGGAGTTGTAATTACGTTAAAATTAATTGAAATTTTAACATTTTTCTGTAAAAACACATCATCTTCAAACATACACATTCTTGAAAGAAAAACCAGACATCACAGAAGAAGCAATGCCTTGGAAAAAAGAGTACATTCATCTATTACAGGATTCAATCTCCTTTTATGCCTGACTCCTTTTATGCATGATTTTATAGCCATAATAAGGAAATGCATTTACTGGCCATAGCCACACATTTCACATTACAGGTAATTAATATCTCAGCCCCTCTTCAAGCACTTCTCCCACAAAAGTTAATGTGGAGCTAGGCAAACAATACAGAATTGGCTTCACTCCAGATCATAGAGGACCGTTTCAAACTGGTTTCAGAGCAAGGTCATAGGAAATACAGTAAAATACAAACAGGCTGCCTGAAAGATAAGGAAATGCATGTCAGAGTCCCAAGTGCACCAACAGGTTTTGCAACTCTTCTGCCCCCATACACACCCTGACAGCTGTTTACTTGCTTGGGCTCAGAGTCAGCTCTCCATGGCACAGTTGAGTAACACTGAGTTAGACTGCTGAGAAAACAGAAAAGCTCAGAGAAAGCAGCAGGAAGCTTTGCCCAGGGCCTCTGCCCTTCAGCTCAGAGCTGTATATAAGCTCAGCCCCTTGCCTTAACTGTGCTGTAGCTATACCATGGAGATCCTTACCCTGCCTTGCTAACTGATCACCCAGCTTAGCATCAGACTTGCCTGGCAATCACTGAACTGACTGTAGGCTGATCCTGGTTATCATCATTGGATCTGCTCTCCTCCTCTTTTTGGGTACTGTAATACTGTGCTCCCCGTACCTGAGGCCCTATCCCCCGCCACCCTGCTGTCACTTGTGCCTCTTCCTCGCAGATCAGCCCAGTATTGCTGCCCTCTGGTAGTGACTGGTTAGCAAAAAGTCATATCACATTTAAATTCCTTGATGTCTCCATCAGAGGGGAATGTCTATCTTCTGTAGAGCTGTAGACCAGATTCTTGTGTTGTCCTGTTCCCTTCTCCCCTTCTGAACATATGCACGCAGAGCTCGCTGGGGACAGACTGTACTGGACTTGTACTCAGACACCACGGCTATGCCAGCTTATAACTCAGGGCATAAATCAGAGCCTCAAGATTCACAATTCCCAGCCCTCTGAGCACAGTGAACCAGGAAAAATAACACACCGTTCTTTCCTCTCTTCATCTATATGCTTAAGCTAACAGACACCTATTTCTCTCTTCAATAAGAGCAACTGACGCAAAATCTGTTATTCATTAGCAATAGCATCGAAATAAAAGGGAGGAAACCCAGCTTACCCATCCAGGTTGCTTTATTGGAGGTGTCTGACTTCCCTGTTGACCTGTTTCAGAAGACATTGTCTCTTTCCTTGTAGTCTGCTACTGCTCTTGTTCAGCAGAAGCGTTTTATGCTTGGCTACTTCTCCTTCTGCAAGGTACAAAGGTAAAAAGTCAAGATATCATACTGATATTTGTAAGTCCAATGTTCATCTAGAAAGAAAAATGACCAGGTTGAAAGGAGTGCATTTTTTACAGCACAGAGCATCCTGATATACAATTTACAGCACAGTTTATCACTTACCAGCAACACAGAGTTGTGAATAACTTAAACAGGTAAGTCAGTAAATTAAATGTTGAATCGTGACCTAGTATAGTATTCTCAATCAAAAAGAAATGAAAATAAATATGACCAAGTAATTGAAAACCTTTCTAATTTTTTAATGTATTGCAGGTCCAAGAAACAGCCTCTTTAGTGTGCTGTCCAGAATTATTGCACTACTTCTATCCTCACTGCCATCATCTGAAGCCTGCATTCCATGGGACCCCCCAAGCAAGACTATCACAAACCACATCTGTGTCTCCAAAAACCCAATTCAGTTACAAACATCCTTAAAAAAAAAAAACCACAAAAGAATAAATAGATTCCAAAGAGTTTTAGAGTTGCAATCTTCCATGCTTGAGAGCTATGCTGCTAGGGAAAAGCGAGAAGGAAACTCATTTATTTGTAGGGCACTTCAAATAATCTAAATTGTGGTTTTTACCTAACTGCATGCTCTGGCACTTTATTAACATAGAAGGCATTTCTCCTTTTCTGAAAGTACCTTCTGACAATGGCGGCACTGAGCAAGGCTAAAGTGACTGCAAAGGGCAGAGTTAAATAGAAAAGATATGCAACAATTTACTGATCAAAATTTTTTTGGCATTCATAATATTACCATATAAACAACTTCCTGCACTTATTTTGGGGTCAGTTACACAGCTATGAAGTTCAAGCAACATCTGCTTCATATACACTAGATATTCAGACAGGAAAGCTTTTTTAAGCAATAGGAGCAACACAACCTTCTATCCCCTTGGTAAAAAAAAACTTGAATAAAGCATTGAATTCACATCAACCTGCACTTTATTCTCAGACACTCACAAAAATGACAATGATCACTGTGTCTTTGAAAAACCATAAGTTTGAAAACCCACATTCTATGAGGAAAGCTCACAGCTCTACACCATCGTCCTCAATCTGAGAGCAATTTAATTTTCATCAGTCTCTTGTCACTTAATGCAAAAAAAATGGCATAAAATATAAGAAAGACACATAAAAATTTAAAGATGTTTGTGTCAATCAAAAATGAATCAAATTTTCTTTTCTTATCTGCTTTTTTATTCTTATCTGCTCAGAAAGCCTACTTGTGCAGACGGCTGCATAAAATAATCACTGGAAACAGTTTCTAAATGCTGCAACAGATTTACAGCGCTTGTCTTTTCCATGATAATAAAACAGCTGAGTCACAGGAGGAAAAAAAATAAAATGAAGGGAAAAGAGCCGGTATAAATAAAGATTACAGCTATTTGCAGTTTGCCATGGGCCTCCTATATTGGCCTAAGCACACATTTCTCCTGAATTATAAGATATTCAGCTATGCTACTGCTTCAACATAATGAAGAATCCCAAAAATATTTAGCCCTTTAAGCAGCCTCATGGTACATCTCCCACATGGGATGAAAGCTGAGGGCTAAACTGGCAAGAATGAAACAAAGAGACAGAGTTGATGTCATCAAAATATTATGTAACTGACTTATTAATATTCATACCTAGCAGACAAGCTATCTCCTATCTGAGGAATGTCAAAATGTTCTAATATTTCAAGCACCCGTGTCTTGGAAAGACTACTGTTATCCCAAAAAATAACTATATTCCCATTAGCTCACTGGAGAAATGTAATTTCTTGTAATTTTCTGCAATACTCATTGCTGTTTTCTCAACCTTACACGTAATTCTCAGTGCAACAATTAAGTGTATATTCTGGGAAGAATTTCCCAGTTATATTATTCTGTTGAAATGAAATACCTATATAATACAAGATTAAATCGATGTGGTTTGCAAGGATCAAATAGTCAAAAAACTTACTCTTTTACAAGAAACGTTCTGGATAATTTCTTCATTTTCAGAAGAAAATGCTAATTTTAGGCTCCTGAAAATATCTCACAGTTTGAATACCTCTAATGGGATAACAAAGAAGCAGTATGCAAGAAGATAGCTAAGTTTTTCAAATATGAGAGTTGTCCACTTCATACACTGTGCTTTCAATAAAAAGCCTCCTTCTGAATAGGAATAATAACCCCATAATTTCTAGGGCTAGAATTTCAGGGCAGAAAGCGGGGAGCCAAAATTGCTTGTATTAACTGGTCCATGCAGCGGGCTATGACGCCCAGGGCAGGCACCACTCATCAAAGATTTCAGAGAGGTGCTTCAAGGATCATCGTGAGGAAGATTACAAGCCTCAACATGATGTTTCACACCTATCTGCAACTGGTTCTCTGAAATAAGAGCCTGAGTTTAAAACGAAGGTGAGTCTACAGAGTAGCTGCACTAGGTAGTCAATGAAAAGGACCCTACCAACAACCTGAGAGCACGGGGAATGCCCCACGCCTGCTCAGCCCTGCTCAGTGCCCACACCCAGGACAGTGCACGCCTGGCCAGCACTGAGGATTTCTGTCCTACAATCACAGAACCGATTAAGCTGGAAAAGGCCTCCAAGATCATCGAGTCCAACCTATGACCAAACACCACCTTTTCAACTGAACCATGGCACTGTCACATCCATTCCAATGTCTAATCACCCTTATTGTGAAGAAATTCTTCCTAATGTCCTCCTCTGGCACAGCTGGAAGCTACGTCCTCTTGTCGTCTGGGAGAAGAGACCAATCCTCCCCTGGCTACAGCCTCCTTCCAGGGGCTTATAGAGGGCAATAAGGTCTCCCCGAGCATCCTTTTCCCCAGGTCAAACTCCCCCAGCTCTCTCAGCCGCTCCTAGCAGGACTTTAACCCCAGACCCTTCAGCAGCTCCGTTGCCCTTCTCTGGACACGCTCAAGCACCTCAGTGCGCTTCCCGAACTAACGGGCGACAGCACCGTCGGGCTGCGGCAGCACAGGCCCACAGCGACCGCCGGCGCCGGCCCTGCGGCCCAAAGCCGCGACCCGAGCCCCGCCTTCCCCCGCCGTGACGCCGGAGAAACCCGGCCCGCGGAGCCGCTCGGCGCGGAGAGGAAGAGCCTGACACTCACGGACCCCACAGCCCTTACCTTCCCCGGGCCGCCGGAGGAAACGGAACGGGCTGGGCTGGGCTGGGCTGGGCTGGGCTGACCCGGCCCGGCCCGGCTGGCCCCAGAAGACCACGAGTCGCCGCCTGCCGGGCTGAGCCGCGCTGGGCGGGGGCCGGCCCGGCCGGGCTGCCGGGCTCCAGCGGCACCTGCCGGCCGCCGGGCGCAGGGACACCGGGGAGGCTGTGCCGCCGGGCCCGCCCGGGTCACCTCGTGCCCCGCTCCTCGCTCCTACGGGGGCCGCATGGGCAGTTCTCGCCTCCCGGTGCGCTGCTCCGGTAGGAGAACAGCGAGCGCGCCAAGAAAATTCCGCGTTCTCGGATTTCTCCCCTGAAATTCAGAACGCTCTTTCAGCAAGGGTGTGTGTTAGTGAAGGTAACAGAATCAGGGAATCATTAGGGTTGGAAGGGCCCTGTGGAGGTCATCCGATCCAACCCCCCCTGCCAAGGCAGGGCCACCTGGAGCAGGTGACACAGGAACTCGTCCAGGTGGGTTTGGAATGCCTAGAGAAAGGGAGGCTCCATGAACTCCCTGGGCAGCCTGTTCAGTGCTCTGCCACTCTCAGTGGAAAGGTCTTCCTCAAGCTGAATTGGAACTTCTTGTGGTTTTAGTTTATGGCCACTGCTCCTCGTCTTATCACTGGGCACCACCAAAAAGGGTCTGGGAGCATCCTCTGACACCCTCTTTTGAGATATTTATATGCACTGATGAGATCCTCACAGTTTTCTCCTTTGCAGACTGAACAGGCCCAGCTCCTGCAGTTTCTCCTCAAGAAAGATGTTCCAGACCTCTCACCATCCTTGTGGCTTCCACCGAACCCTCTCCAGTAACTTTTTGTCTTGTAGTGAGGAGCCCACTATACAACATATGAGGTCTGTCCTATGAATTGAAAATATTTCTGGAAATGAATTCTTGTTCTTTAAAAAAAAAAAAAATTACTTTGACCCTTTTGGAATGAAAATGTTGCTTATCTACTTTGATTTTAATACTACAATGCTTATGTAAGTAAATAAATAAATTTTCATATTAACAAGAATTAAACAAATAAGAAAGGCACTTTCATCAAGGAAAAATTATTTTGCAAGAAAAAGTTATCCTGAAAATGTCAGTTGGGTGTGGGAGGTGTTGTTCTAGGAATATTGAAAAAAAATGGTTCTACTTTCTCTGAAATGAGAAACGCAATGCCTTTCTTTAAGAACAAGTTTTCTAAAACAAAAATATAAACATGAGTTTTATTCTGCATTTTATTTCAATAAAAAAGGTCTCTGTTTCTATTTTGTTTTGCTTTGTTTTTTTTCACAGCAAGACAATAGTTTTCAGTAGAGTATCTTAAATGGTGATATGACACTTCAGTGCTTATCATGAAATGAATAGTCTGTGAGATCACCATTAAACTTCCTCCTTTTGCATGACCTTGGCATTTCTGTTTCATTAGAAACATAAATCATAGTTAATTTTCTTAAGATCAAAAAAACTTTCAGCTTCCATGAGTCTTGGCTACTTGAAGCCCCTTTCCTCAGACTATTCTCCCACTCTTGCCTGCCAAACAGAGGATCAGACTTTGCTGCTGCAAAATGTGCTTTTCATGTGGAGGCTGGGCAAGAGTGTTGTCCTAAAACAAGTCTTGAAAGTGTATGTAATACCTTTCTAATACTGGGATCTAAAAGGTATTCTTGGAAACATACATTAAAACTATTTAATAGATATTGGCTAAATGCTATTCTGAAAAATGCAATACACTAGAGAATCCCATGTGGAGTGAGTACTTAATAACCAATAACTTCTTAATTGGTCCAGCTTAAACTGAACATAGAATGAAAGAGCACTGGAATGATAGTTTTCTCATGGGCCATATGTGTGCCTGGGGATAGTGATTGCCTAGAGATAGGATTGTTTGAATTCTTGCAAAAGAATTCTTGCAAATTTCTGTGCAAAAGTGCCTATTAAAAATCAGTTTACGCTTCTTTTTAATTGTATCTTTAAATGTAAAGTTGGTTATCACAATTGAATATGTTCTTCAAACACTCTTTCTACGATTTACCTGGAAGTTTTTCAGAGTTATAAAAATGGAGAGAAGGTAATAGACAGAAATCAGTAAATGTTAGTGATTTGGAAGAGTAAACAAAAAGCAAAAGAGATTCTTACTGCTCCCAGAACAAAACCAACTTTACACATCAAAGAAAAAAAACCCCAAGTGATACCAAAAATAAAACAACCAATATGGAGTTGAATGTTTGGCTGAGGAATTATCTGTTGTCAGAGTAGAGGCAGATCAAGGACTGAGATTTCACAAACTCAGGGAAGGTTTACAGGCTCTGGCTGCTTGACTGAAGAACCTCTTAGAAAAAACGGAAGAGTTGCCAGGGTCCTGAGGTTCACCACAGTCACCAAAGCAAAGCCTTGCTGGTGTGCATGTTTAACAGAAACGCTCAACTTGTGTATGCAGTGCATGCCAGCAGGAGGAACTATTACCACTTATGTTAAACGTGGTTTATTTGTCTGTTACAAAATCAAACCCTGTTAATTGCTTGAAAATTCTGTAAGAAACAAAGCTCCACCCCCTTGCTTTGTAACCATAACAGAGTATGGAAAACGAAGTAAGAATTAGACGACAGGACATTGTTGTCATGCTGATGGGAGTAGGAGTTAAGGGCGAATGAAAAGACACGAAAAGTCACAGCAGGAAACAGTCAACATACTTCTGAGTAAAACATTAAACTGCCCTCACTACTTGCAAGGAATCATGTAAGTTTTCTCTGTCTTCTTGGCTGATTCTTGGATGTACTTCTATTTTATACTTGGCCTGGGCTACCTTTAAGAAGTGAATAGTTGGTAATTATGAAATATTTAAGGTACAGGATTTCCCCTTCTCAGTGTGAAGAACCTGGTAAAGTGCTTGCAGGGACCTGCCTGTGTTTGTGTTTCCCATGAGATTGTGACAAATGCCTAACTGTAAACTCACCCACACCTGCTTTTCTCCAGACCTGCGGTTTTAATCCTAATCTGTGCTCATACTTTCATGCTTTTTTACCCCATTTCTCTGGCACTTACTTCTGCTTCTTCATCATGCTCATTTCAGGCATCTCAGGCAATATGTAAGGACAACTTCTCACAGGGGTCTGAAAGTTCTTTTAAGTGCCATGTGTTTACCTGGGTTTCAAAATATACTTGTATTACAGTTTGAACCTAAATAAAGCATTGTTTTTTACAATCACTAGCTTTAGAAAAGTTTACCCCTGTCAACCAATGTAATTATGGCTGTTAAATTCAGATAATTTTGTTATGTCTGCCTTGGGGTAAGGGTGTCTTAAATATTATTCTAGAATGAAAATGCTTCTTTTTCTGTGAGTGGAAGCTCCTACTGTAGTGTTTTCTTGACTTTACTGGTTTGACATAATTGTATTCCTATAAAGATCAGATATTTTGCTTTATTTTTTTGTCAAGTACACCTGTGGCACTCCAGGAATAAAAAAAAAGTGTGGTGAAAGGCATTGCTACACATACATGTGTAACTAAGCACCTCGCAAGCATTGACTTCTGTATTTAAGACATTATACCTGAAAACTCTCTCCTCTTTTGCTCTGATGCTCATTCATATATCAGCCCTATGGAGAGCACTAGAATGTAACTTTGTGCCATGTGAAGCCAAGCTTAATAGTTACTAAGAATCTCTGAGAGAGTACCCAGAATACAATGGGTAAATTTGTCAGGATCTGCATTATTTTCATTGCATTCTGAGTTTAAAGGAAGCTACACAAGCATATCAGGTTCACAATTCCAGTCACGTCTTGTTTTACTGGAACTCCACCTCTGAACCATGAAGCAAGATACTGTAATTACAAAAAGGGTTGCAAAATTTTTTTGAATATTTATTGGCTGAATACATGCTGCGAGCCTCGAGCTCCGCTCAGCAGCCCCAAAAGCAGCCATGTTCTGGGTTTATTCTGGCCAAAGATCTCGTCTTCCATTTGCATCACACCACAGTGAGATGAAATCGTGTCATCACTCACATAATCCTGATATCCAGTGGTAAGTGAGCTTGGTGACTATTCTGGCATGCCTTTTCTTTAATGAAGAAAAAGAAAGATGCCTTTAGTGACACAGAACTTGGAGAAAACAGAGAAGCTCATTAAATCTATGAGTCTCATTCTTCCTTCCCTAGTGAGGTCAACTTTTTATCAAAATACTTTAATTCTTCTGTGGACATTTAAAACACATTTCCATTTTTAAAACACATTTTCAAATAGCAGCCAAAATTCAACAGAGTATTTGGCTATTTTTGCAATAGCCAAAGCCCATCATGCTGCAGGATAAATGAATCACTTGACTTTGAGACTTCTAGGGCAAAATTTAGTTTACTACTGTGTCCTTTCAAATGTCTAGACCAGACTTTATTGCTAATAGTAGGTCATATAGATGATAGATGTTTATAGTTTACTCCTATGGATTTCGAGTTTCACAAACTGGGGAAAGAAAATGTGTACCATAAGGTTTATTTAGAATGGGACAACCTTCTAAACACAAATTAGAAGATACAGATGGTGGTTCTATAGGATGCTGTATGAAAATTATTAAAATTTAAGATGATGGTATATTCCAACAGCAAAAGAACTTCTTAGTTCTTAGCTTATATTAGCTTATATTTTCAATTTTACTTTTCATGCCCCCCCTCCAAAATCTAAAATTGAGATTTTGCTTATGTAAACTTTTTGCCAGGACTTGGCAGCTGTGATCATGGCTGGCTCAATTTAACTCATTATTTCTTCTAAAATTATCAAACATAGTTACTCAGGAATCTCAGCAAACGAAACGCTTCTTTTGGTGCTTTTTGTAGACAGCATTGCTTATCAGAATAAGCTTACTCTATAGCTTACCCTGCTATAGAACAACACACATTTCACAAAGGTGAGCACAGTGCTAATTCGGACATCCCGAACCCCGCGTAGTCAACCATGTGTTTGTACTGCCAAGTGGGTTAGCTCCTCTTTTCCCCACACCTTGTGCTATGACAACCTTTTGCTTTTATTTTTCTTGCCGCCGTGACTGCTCAGGGCAGCGAGAGATATACTCATGTGCGCCGCTGGCACACGAGCGGCGGGGCGAGCCGTCCCGGCCGTTCAGCGCGGCGGGGCTCTGAAGATCGCGGAGAGCGCTGTCCGGCCGCGCGGGCTGCCCGCCCCCGCCGGGGACGCGACTCCGTGAGGCGGGACGGGCGGCGGCGCCGCGCCCTGCCGGGCACTCGGGACGCGGCTCCCGGCGAGAGGGACGCAGCCCCCGCCGAGCCGGGCAGCGCCGGGGGCGATGCTCCCGCTGTGGAAGGCCGTTCTCTCGGAGAGTGTCCTGGGTAGGTGGCCCCCGGTGCCGGGGCTGGGGGCGCGGGGCCGCGGCTGAGGGCAGCTGGGGCTCGGCCGGGCCCGGCCGGGCAGGGCAGCCCCGGCGGGGATCACGGGGCTCACCTGCGTGCGGGCGTGTCGCCCATGAACAGCTCCCCTCTGGGACGAGCAAATAGTGCTCTCATCTGAGCCTTCTTCTTCGGGTTCTTTTTTTCCTCTGGCGCTGGATTGCTTTTTGTCTCTTGGATCAGCCAGAATTTATTGCTGCTCCAGGCCAAGTGTTTGTGCAGGTGTTGCAGAGGGAGTGCTGTGCTGCCCTGCTCAAGGCCGGGCTCCGAAGGTGGTCGGCAGACCCAGCATCCGCAGTGTCCTCGGCTCGGTGCATCTCCTGCAAAGCCTGGAAACTCACAGCGCAGTGCTGCTGTGCCCGGAGAAGGTGTCTCCAGGGGAGAACAGCGCACCGATTTACTAGAATAATTCCTTTATCACCAGTCTGCCTTTGAGGAACCCTCACACTGTGGGTGGACTGCTTATTTAGCCAGCCATCTGAACACTGATCCTTGCCGAGGTTGAGCACTTCAATGAGGTTCAAAGTACGAACCATTGAGTGGGGGAAGAGCTGTTTTATTTTCATAATTTTATTGCCTCATAAAATGCGTTTGTTTAACTCGAAATAACAAACATTTCTTCAAAGAAGGTGGCTGTTGTTGCTTGAACTGCTTTCAAATACATTTGATAGTCTATATATATGTGAAAATATAAAATGGTACCTCTTAAGTAATCTCCAGGAAATCTTGTTGTTGAAAATAGGTGATGGGGTTTTCTTTTTCTGGTTTGTTCTTGTTTTAGGCTACATTTCTTGGTCTCTTTACCATGCACTACCACCAATGATCTACTACTTCCCTCTTCAGACACTGGCGCTCACAGGCATAGAAGTTTTTGCTGTTGCCTTCTTTTCCCCGATATTCTTGACAATTGGCCCCTTTTGGAGGTTGGCTAACAATGAGTATGTCCTAGCCTTTCTGAGACTGACTATGGTTGGTAAGTATGCACTTACAGATTCTGTTTTGGCATCAGTGCATAAGAACAAACATTCCAAATTGTCTTAAAATTCAGACTATTACAAAAAGAGACAGGAATAAGTTCTCACTCTCCCCATACTCATGTTTTGTTTGTTTCTTTTTTTTTCTCTCAAGCTTTTAGCTGTAGTCAGAGAAATATTTTTTGTAGCCGTTGTATCGCATAAATACAGAAAAATATAATTTCACTTTTATTTCTAGGAGCTTTTAATTTAGTAAGAGTGATGTCCAATAGGAAAGGTGTTTTAAGTATCACTCAAATATCAGCAGAGCAGGTGTTTTTTGAATTGTGACAATGGGTAGGGATGAGGCATTACAGAGCAGCTTGGGGCTAATTTCTATGAGTGAGTGAAACATTCTTTTTAGTTTCTGAGGCAGTTTTTTCTTCTAAGGATGTATTTTTAAAATTAAATCTATCGATCTACATGCCTGTAGAGGGGTTATAGTTCATCCTAAATAGGAAATAACTCTTATATCATCAGTTGCACAGGACAAGAATTTGATCTTAAACTCAGGAAATAGACGCCTCGTTTCCCATTCCACAGGCTCCTCCTTAAACCAAGATTTTCTGGAATTCCTACTTCAGTTTCAGCTAGCTGGTGCAAATCTTAGCTCTTGTTGATTCTTTGAAAGTTTTTTGGGGGAAGGTTTGGCAGCTACAGCCACGTTCAGAAGCAAGAGTTTGCCATGCCCAATGAACTCAGAGGAGACAAAAGTCTCCGTCCAGTGTAGAGGTGAAAATGCTGCTGCTGAGTGATGTGTTTCACAAGCAGCAGATCCTAGCTCCTCATTTGTCAATATAAGATGATAGACAGATAATAACTTTCCTTATAACTTTCCTCTTTTACTGTTTTACTGACAGAGTAAGACAATCTTATTTACTTTCCCTGCGTAGTTTTTAAAAAAATTATTATTGTTCTTTATCTCTAGAAAAATACTAGAAATGAGCAGAATTTGTTGGTGTCATTGATTTTCATAAAGAATAGTCTTACCATGTTCTTTTCTTTTCCTGCTCTTCCCATTATATCCACCCTAGAACTTGTTGTTTTGTAATAAGCTTCTCAGTGAACAGAATCTTCAGTTTCTTGCAGCAGTGCCTTGTGTGTTGCCTTCTGCAAGTTCTTCTACTTTAGAAAGTAGGAGTGAGTATAAGCATTAAAATTGCACCTTACCTTCCTTCAGATGTGACAGTAACACAAAATTTGCCATGTTTATTTAAGGTTGATCCTTCAGATCGCCTTGCTGTGTTTACTAGTTCACTTTACCAAAAGAGATGGAAATCACTTAGAAATGTGTAACTTTTGTTCTGCTAAATAGAGAGCAGTGACCAGGCTATGACGGTCTTTTATGTGCTGCTGATTCTCCTGTTTCTCAGTTCTTCCTGCGTTTTTCCTCCTTCATACTAAGACAATTTTGTTCATTCTCTTTTTGATCTTTTTTTCTTCTCAAAAAGGCCATGGCCTTCCTCTGGGACTTGTTGAATTGTCAGGCAGAACAATCTACCCCATGCATGCTCCACCCCATTCTACTCAGTCTTCAGTTTCACAATCAAAAAATAAGAAAATTCTTCATGCTTAGCTAAGACCACAATGTTTACGGAGATGATTTTTTTTTCTATTCTGTTTCTTTCAGCCTTTTCAGGAAGCTTTATTTTCCTTGCAACTTCTAATTTCTGTATCCTTTTGTGCTACTAGATTTTGTGTTCTATTTGAAAACAAACAAACAACAGCAAAGTATCCTGTGGTAGTTCTATTTGCATATGTGTCTTCACATAACATACGTTAAATTTGGGTGTTTGGATAGATATATTTAAGTCTTGGGTGTACTTGCCCAGCAAGTAAAGGTGTGTCTGCTCTAACTTGGCAAACCCATGCTATCTTTAATCAGGGTAGCACACACAATGAAATATTTGAAGAGGCAGGTTTATGGATTGCCAGCGCAATTTAGTGACAGAAATCTGTGTGTACTGTACATGAAACCTCTGTTGAAGTTCATGCAAGTACACCTTCACTGCACATTGATCTTGTTTATCATCTTGGCTCTAAGCTTTGCATCTTTTACTCTGAGCAGAACGAGCAGCTAAATGGTTGGAGGATTCCTAGCACGTGTTGCCAGAAACTGCAGCACCATTTCTGACATTACTTGCTTAACTTCTCCTCAAGTTTGACTCATACTCACTTAGCCAATGGCTGGTATCATAAGAGTGTTGCTGCTTTTCCTGCTGTTTGTCATTGGTCCTGGGCCAGTATTTACCACGCTGACTGAAATTATGAGAATGTATGTGGTCCATTGTCACTTGAATTGGAAACCTGTTAGCAGAGTTTAAAACTGCTGGTGATGTGGGGTCACCGTGCCCTGGGAAATGGCAAAGGTATGCAAATGCTCTCTTTCAGTGGCTGGGAAAGTAGTAGCTCTCAGTAATAAACTGGCACAGGCTGGTACTGACCACTTCTGAGACCAGATACTGAGCCAGAGAAAGCCTTGTGCGCCCCTGCTGAGGCAGTAGATTACTAATCCCTGTGCTATGTGTGGTGACTGCTCCCGTCTAATAAAGAACGTGGCTTTTGCCACAGTGTACTTACTTTTGTAAGTGCACTGCAGCAAAAGCCATATCCTTTTTAGAAAGGAACAGTCACAGTACATAAAACTTTATGGCTTTTGAGTTATCTAAGTGCATGGTTGAATATCTGTATGCTTAGATACCCATACATCCTCTCTATGGAATCAATCACCGTAAGTACTTAAATAAAGGCAATCACTTGGACTGTTGGATAATTGCTTCATATAAATTTTTTCCTTGAAAATTATAACTGCTATGAAATCATGTATACCCAGTTTGTATGCATACCTACATTTCTTTGGTTGGTTTAAAAATGTGTAGTGTCACGTGTTTTCAAATGAGTGGTGTAGCTGCCCAAATTACAGACAATGTTGACCTAATGCACAGGAAATCCTTATTACCTGGTCTCTATTGATCATTAAAGCAACCTCTCTGTATGTGTATTTGTTTGTAGGAAGCTTAGCATCATACCATGCACCAAATGCTTCAATTAGACTGCTCATCTTGGCTGCTGGTGTTTCTTCTTCATTGCTGGTTCAAACAGTAACATGGTGGTCAGGAAACAGTTTACAAAGGTATTTTCTTACACTGATGGAATTTAACAGATGTTTCTTTATATTAAAAGCTGTTTTCTTTTTTTGTTTAATCCCCCAAATGTCTCACTATCTCAAAAACCGATTCTTACAGGTTCATCAGGATATGGGGCTTCATGCTAGGCAAGATAATGCTCCTTGTTCTTCGTATCTGGTACACATCTCTTAATCCAGTCTGGAGCTCACAAGCTGCCAATGCTGTCATACTGACAATTGGTTTCATAGCAGCAGTGGAGCAAATCCGTTCAGGTAAGTATATTACAGCAAAGATGGTGGCTATGAAAAGAGCCTAAAGTATACCTAGCTATGTGTCACTGGGTTTTGATTCTTTGATTTTTATCCCCAACACCATCTGGTTTTAGACCTGCTGCATGAGCATTGCAGGTTCTAGAAGTTGAGGGGTACTTCCATCTGCCCATAATATGGCAGAACTGGTATCACAATTCATACAAGTGGTAGTAAGTTGGTGCCAGAACTGCCTCTTTTTCCTTATTGCAGTGCCAACGATATGACAGTAACACAAACAAAGGCATAAGATAGACCAAGAAAATCAGAATGAATTTATTGTGTTTCCAGCATGAAACATTTGTGGTGTTTGTTTTTGTTATTTTGTTAATTCAGTTTGCACTTTGAGTTTCTCTGCCAGTGCATATCTTTTAACGGAGAAGGGGAGATATAGCTGGGGAACAGCTGATTTGTGAAAATAAACAGAAAGAATTGGAGGAGTGGACAAGTTGTCCCAGTTACACTTTGCTCAAGTTCTTGGAGTGTTTGCACAGAGTACACAGTAGTGGGGGCTGGCATAGGCTAAACTGTGGAGGTGGTATTGCCAAGGAAGACAGCAAGGCTGGGTTGGTTAGTTAAGGCAGCTCATGTTAAATCCTCAGAATATCCTTCCTTCTCAGTATAACCTTAATGAATTAATTGAAAGATAAAACCTCATCTATGTGTAAGTGGGTATAAATTAGCATCATGCATATTGTCTGTAAGGTTGCATTACATGATCTAAATTAAGCCTGAGCTTTCGTCAGAATTTAAAAAGGGAATCTGCTGCAGGAGATTAGGAAGGAAATCTGTCTTGTTTGTGGGTGACAAAATGATATGTCTATGCAATTAGAGGTGCTGCTTTCTCGTTAGATAAGAGAGGTTCTAAAGCACATGGAAAAAAAGAGAAGGAAGGGAGTTTATTTCTGGCTTATTTGGAAGTGTCAGGTTTTGTTCTTATCAGAGTTTAGAGTTTCAGAGAACAGAAGCCCCTGAACAAATTCTAATAACTTTTCTGCTGATTTTCAAAGGCAATTTAAACATTTAAAATTTATTATGGAAAATAATCAGATGGGCAGGTTGGCATTTTTGAACACTTACGGTGAATACATTTTCTTGACAGACCTTGGGTTGTTAGGAAAGATTTTTTTTTGTATTATCAATTTCTGATAACACAACCCTAATCAGATAAATTAGCTTTTATGCATGTAATTTATTCTAGTAAATTTGTGATTTTGCCTATTTCTGTTTCTCAGTAACTCTTGCTAATAGGATTTGAGAGCTTGCTTAGCTGTATTCCTATTCTTATTCTAGGTGGAGACAAGAGGAAACAAGAATCAAACAAAACTAGTAATGTGATTAGAGAGACTGCTTCCCATCCTCATTGGTTTTTATCAGGGATTGCTTTTGGCAGCCTCATGTTCCTCACTCTGTGGATATTTGGGGAGGTTTCCTTAATTTCCAGATGGGCAGTAAGTGGACATCCACATACAGGTCCAGATCCTAATCCATATGGGTAGGTGCATTATTATTATTTTTATTATTACAAAATTGTAATGAAAAGCCAGTGCTGTAGTGGGTGACAAATTAAAACTCAACCTAATGATGGTATAAGACAGAAAAAAGTGGGCACAAGGTACTTCACACAGAGGATTCATTCTTCCTTTGAGATATCACTGAAAATTTTGTCCAGACCTGAAAAATTTTCTGATACAGAATTATTTTTATTTCAGCATTAAAATCTTGGTTTGCCACATTTCAAAACAATTTTTAGATTAGGACTGAGGTTCAAGGACTTATGAATGCAGTGCATCTATAATATGCAGCAAATTAGTCTAGCAGTTGACTTCAGAGAGGAGATGATCAGAGACACATACACAAAGTATAAATAAACTGTGTGCACTATTAAAATATATACTTCAGTAGAAGTTTTGATTAGTAATAATGTAGTCTTAATGCTGTGTGTGGTTCATTCAGGTTCCAAAATCTAGAAAGAAAACAAATCAGTTGTTCTGAGTAAACTACATGTGATGGCAGTTGACAGAGTTTATATTTTGGAATTGGTATACAAAAGAGCTCTCCAAGACTGAGAGCAGTGTTAGACTCTTTAGGATTCCTTATTTGACATGAATAAAATACTTCTGTTTGGGGTAGATTCTTCCCTTTTGTTTTCTCTGACTTGTTTTTGCCTTTTGTACCAAGATTTCAGTGGACTGATTTTGCTCCTGAACATGGCTCACTTATACATTAAAGTAAATTGCCATTATTTCCAACTGGATGTTTTTTACATCCCATAAAGGGAAGAAAATGTAGCTGGGTGTGAGCAAAATTTACCTTTGTTTAAAGTAAAATAGTTATAGTATATTACCAAGAACCCTTGTCTGTATATCTAGAAGGTTTTTATTTTAAATATCAGGTGTTTTTAAGATCATATCAGTGTGTGTTTTCTTTTTCCTTATTGTTGTATCAGAGGTACAGTTCTGTTGGGCCTTGCTCATGGACTGATGCTTTCATTTTGGAGCTGGTCTTCTATCATCAGTTTTGCCTTGTTTCTTATAGGTAGGTGCAAATCCTGAGCAGAATTTTTGTCTGTTACCTTACTCCCTTTACTCAAGTCCTCTGACCTGACACCACATCTCAGAAAAGTGTGGCTAATCAAAGCCTTCTTTTCTCTTGCCACTGACTGTAGTACACGTATGCCACCAGTTGACTGAGGGTTACAGGCCAAATCTCCAGGCCATTGCAGAGCAGAGTTATTTCTTCAGAAGCCCTGTTAAGGTTCTGTTCCCTTGAGCAGCATCTCAGTTCTAACCACCTCCATTGTGTAACAGTTGGACTTGATGATCTTAGAGGTCTTTTCCAACCTTAGTGATTCTATGATAAGGCCACATCTAGGGTTAGGGGTTGAGAGGACACAAGCCTCTCAATTCCACAGGAGGCAAAATAACTTGTAATTTAACAAACAGTCTACCAGGAGACAAGCTTGCCTCTTTGTCTTTACTTGCCAAGTTCTGCAGTCAGTAAAATAGTATGAATAGGCAGGTTTTAGTGTTAAGAAATATGTGTGCAGATTGTAATGTAAGCATGAACTTTTGATTTTTGATGAACACACATTGCTTATTTAAAACAGGCACAGAAAGGTTCTTTAGTTGATTCAAGCATTATATTCTAAAATGCTCAGAACTTTGATGTATTAAAGTTAAATATTAAAAGTGTTTCTATACATTTGCTTTCATGGTGTGACAGTAAATATTCATATCTACAATAGTGTTTTAAAATGAAGTCATCCCGTTATAGAGAGGTTCTGTGGTTGTAATGTGCTGTTTAGAGTCAAATCCCCAAATCAAAGATAGCATGGTTAAGTCAAGGATCTTGCAGTCAGTAAAAGATTAATAGTTGCTTTCTTGCCCATCCTGTGGTTATCTACAGGGAAAGATCAGGAAATTATATGTTTTCTCTTCATATTAATCTATTTGATTCTTTCTATATTACGGTAAAAGAGATTTATAACGGACAGACCTGTTACTCTCTTAAGAGCTGCATCACTCCTCTGTTGTGCTGAAGAACTCTGTAAGAAAAAAACTGTTTGGTTTTGGCTCTTGATGACATTTCTCTTCCCTTTTTGCTCTACTGTTTTCAGCTGAATAGGCAATGTTTAAAAGAACAAGATATTGGGAAAAATAAAAGACTCTCTTTAACTACTGTGAATACTTGTCCTTCTAGTGATGCAGTTTCTAAGCCTAGAAAGCACAATTATATTTCCCAGACTATTTTTTCGCTAGCCAAAATATGAAAATTAATGTGGTGGGTAATACACCTGACTGAGACTTACTGTGTTCTTTTCTGTCCCTTCACAGGTTTGGCATCTTCAGCTGGTCTCCTTTATTTGCACACCTGGAGTGCTGCTGTTGCAGGCAACATTCTTGGGATCTTTACTATGTGTGTGTGGCCGCAGCTAGCGGGACGCTTTGTTAGCTGTCCCCATCCTGGGAAAGCCATGAGCACAGCCATGTTTGCCTACGTTCTTGAATTGTTCTTCTGTGTGTGGTGTACAGCTTACAAATTTGTACCTGGAGGAGTTTACATTAGAGAAAGCTCCCATCTCCTTCTAGGTACATTTGTGATAATGAACAAATACAAATATGCTTGCTTTAGCCTCAGACAGACATGTGAAATGTATCTAGAGTCTTTTCAAATGCTTGGTTACTCTTAAATTACTTACTGTGGTAAGAGTTTCAGTGCAAAAATTAATGAGACATGCAAAAAATATTCTACTTGTTTCTTTACTGTTAGAAATAGTCTAAAATGTGGACAGGAAATGGAATTCAGTTAAGGGGAAAGGACAAAGTGGAAAAATGTCTGATAACTAAAGTAGGCAGTGGAGGAAGAAATCTGTTAGCCAGTCACCTTAAAAATATGGCTGCAATCCAGGGTGTGAATGCACAAATATGCTGGTTACCTAAGGTAGCAGTGCCTCAGGTAACAGGGTAGCTACTGGGACTGTAATGTAATTCAGTGCATTATTTAGCCCTGCTCTGCAGAGCAAAGTGCAGCATCCTGCTGATCTAGCTAGTCTACATTGGACACCTGAGCTTCTTTCCCCTGTGGCTCTACCTTATGTTTTGTGGACACACCAGCATGTTTCAGGGAGTTCAGATGAGCCTGTAGCATCAGAAACATGTGAAGAGGACAGGCAGAAAAGAAATTGTCAGGTATTTGCAAATCAGGAAAAACTGAGTTGAGCAAATATAAAGGCTTTAGCAAAATGATGACTTGATGAGGGTGGAGAGGTGGAAAGGAAACCAGCCCTTCCTGGTTTTGTCTCCAGAAATATTTTTGCAATAGGTACTAACATGTTTCAATGGCATATTTCACTAACTATATTTAAACAATGCCAAACTTTGTCTTGGGCTCATTGTGTGGGACGTTTTTTAAAATGTGACGCATTAGTATATTTTATTTGGAAAGGATTAATGAATGCTGGGCTTAGCTTGTTGCTCCAAAGGTTTCAGATTTCATAAATGTCTTTGCAACTACTTTGTGTCACTCCAGTTTCTTATTCTTCAGGTGTGTTTCTTATATTACAGCATTCACATGAAGGATTTAAGTTCATTATGTTTTAGGAGAATTTAATTCCATTATTGCATTACTTTCTTTGTTCTGAAAGCACTCTGAGGAGTCTTTAGAAACAGTTATCCTAGGTAATTAAATTTAATTTTTTTAAGTTATATGAAGAAAGCATGTGGTAGAGGAGTGTCAAATGCTTTCTTGAGTAATGCTTTCACAAAAGCAATACTTTTATTAAAAATTCCTCTCTGTTACTTCCTTTGAAATGCACACTTGTGATTAATTTACCTGGTTTGATCACTGGGTGGTAACAGAGAGATGGCCCTAATTTTCTCTTTGGAAAAGAAAACTCTAAATGGAACACATCTCAGCTGATGGCACTGCACGAGTTTAACTTCCATCTGGGAATGCATTTTCTTTTTTTTATGCCATCCCATAGCTTATCAAAGATTATACCATGAGACTAGGTATTTGTTGCTGTGCCTTTACTCTTACAGCTTGGCTTTCTGGCAAACTGCTCATTTTCTTCTGGTTTCTTCCAGGTGCAAGCGCTATTTCTTGCTTTCTTCTCCTGTCCAATATCCTGCCTTTCTCTTGCTGCAGTTTGGGTAGGGAACTGCACCACGAAAAGTGACAATGAAAGTAAGATCATTAAATTCAAAACTTCTGTGCTGCTTCACTGTGATGTGGTATAATGCTGAGGGGTCAGATTCCTGATCTCTATCAACTTTAATGGCTGTGAATCAATCACCCTTTGAGAAAGGTTTTGTGTGTTTCCCTTCGTTGTGCCAGACCCAGTGTCCTGGTTTACAGCTAGTGTAACAAGTAAGGGAAATAAAAAAGTACTGAGTAATAGTTAGCTATTACTCTGAAGTAAAATATGGCTTCTATAATTAATTAACTATGCCACAAAGATGTTAAAGGCATATATCTTCTCCAGTAGAGCTCTTATCCAGTTCATTATCCTCCCATGCTTTTTTTGAACGTAATTGGATTCTTTATCTCATTAGGGATTGGAAAAGACCTTGTACTATTAGTCTGAGCTATTTATTGAAAAGATACTATCCCCACTCATTGCAACAGTTAGTGCACTGAAGTTGCTTATTAGCTTTTAAAGTGTGTCTGTAGGTGTGTTTAGTTTTCTGCTCCTGAAAAGCAGAACTATTTCTGTTGGCTCTGGGGTTCCAGAATACAAGTTGCTGCCATGTTAAATGGACTGCTGCAGTCTGCTTACACTGTTTTATAACAAAGTGTTGAGCAATTGCTTTTGTAGTTCCTATATGAAAAATGTGTTAATTTTATCTTGGTGACAGAGCAGTTCATTGTCAAAGATAATAGATATGTGCAATCATCAATGTACTTTTTTCATCAAGCTGTTATTTTAAGGTTCTATAATATGTAGGTGTAACTCAATTGTTCTTGTCCAGGTTAATTTCAGTAAATTTTGAAAACAGTGGGCTCAGCTGAGAGTTTTAGCCATCAATAGGGCCTGGAAGGATTTTAACATAATTTATCTGCCATGTGTTAGCCTTTTTGACATAATACCCTGTAACTGCCCTGCAAATCAGTCTTTACTTGAGAATGCTGCCAATAAATCTCATAGCTCCTGCATTGCCTCATTAGGTATGGCATTTATCTGCCTTTTGCTTTGAATCCTTTTTGTTGTTGGAAATGTAACACAACAGCTGAGAGTTTATAAAACCTGTTTATGAGCAATGTTTGATATGTTAAAGGTCTATGAAAAAACTAATCACTTATATTTTTACAGGTTTTATAATGTTATGTATTGGGGTAGACTTTCTAACAGGACCCAAGAAAGACCTTAGCTCTGTCTTTGAAGTGAAAAGCAATCAAAAACCATTCTTCAAAAGGAGTAAAAACTATATTAAACTACGTAAGTATAATTTTAGTTCCTTTTCTCCATGACTCTAGGAACACTGTTTGAGGAAAAAATATAACACTGTGGAGTATTTGCTCAGATGTTTTAGAAATGGTTTTTGGTGCTAGTCTTAGAGACAGACTGGTAGTTGGTATTTCCCAGGTTCCAGGGCAATAATGACATATACTACTGGAGGAGCTGACTCACTGTGGTTATGACTGATAGAGGCTATTCCTAATGGAATGTGTTAAACAGAGACAAGAAACTGGACAAAACCCAAAATGTGAAAGTGGATTCAGCCTCGTTGGTGGTTTTGTTTTAGTGGCTGAGGAGGAGGCCTCTCTGGATCTTGGGATTTACATGGTGTGTACAGAAGCTGTGAATGGTTTCCCAGCCATGCAGTATGGCGATTTTGAGGCGGTTTGGTGCGACAACACTGCCAGGGCTGTGTGAGCTGGCTGGCAGGGTGGTGGCACTGGCTGGTCCTGGGCTGCTGTACATATGACACTGTCCTGCATGAGGAGGCTGCCATTGTAGCTGGCAGCACAGCACAATGCTTGAAACTGGATGTGCCTTCAGACCAGACCTGTCCTTGGGAAACCACTGTCATGTGCTGCCCCTCAGCTATGCCTAGGGATCCCAGGTTTTCAGATTATATGTATGGGATCTGCTTTTTTCCTTAGGTTTTGAAGAGAAATGAAAATCAAATGTTTGAGTTTTTATCACTTTTTGGCTTTTAAAGCATACAAATATTTTCAAACTATTTGTCTACAATCATTTGAGTCCCTGGTTTGTTTTCATTGTCAGCTTACTGTTTCTAAAGAAAAACATCTGTCAATACCATGAAGTTTATTAGAGGAACAAAATGCTAGGCATGGTAACCCTACAGAGATCAGGATGCTGAAGATTGCAATTTCTGCATCTTTTCTTCTGTGACTTTGGATCAAATTGCCTGCCATTTGTGTACATTTTGCTACATTTGGAAAAAGAAGACAATAGTGCTTCACAGTTTTTCAGAGCTATTTCTGGAATCTTTATGGAGATCTTTACCCTGTATGCTCAGGAGCCAAAAGAATGTGAGAGTTTGTGTGTCAGAGACAACATGAGCACCATTTCAAGTGGTTTGAATATTACTGCTAAGAAACATTTCACAGAAGTAAATTAATATATCAAAATACTACCTGTCACAAAGCACAGCCCTTGCTCAGCTAACCTTGTAATGTTGCAACAGTGCCTCTTGTACTTCCTCATCATGCCCACATTTGTACTGTTTCTCAGCTTCCACTCTAAGCACTTTTGTGTCTTGTAGAGTATGAAATTGCTTGACATGTGCTAATATAGGCAGCATGTCCTTCTTTCTGACATCTTCCATTATAAACTGTATTTAAATTTTACACAAAACCATTCCATAAAACTTGCATGAAAATAATTTCATATATTTTTAAATATATGAAAGAATAAACTGGAGTTACTGAAATCATTGTAGACAGCATATGCTACTGTGTAAATTAAATAAATGCAGAGGGCTTTGACCATCAAATTAAATCATGCTGAATGGTGAGAGCTCTTAAGTGCACGCTGTGGTTATTTGTAATGCTACAGAAGCAATTAGAAAGCTCTGAACATGCTTTCTATGAAGCTGCACTGTCTTTCCAAGAGTATGTCAAACAAATGACCACTCTGAAAGTCTGGCAAGAGCCACATCTTTCTGACATCTAAAGGCTTGCAAAGTAAACTAAATTTTATTTCACACTTTGTATTAATGCAAGATAACAACTGTGTACTACAAGTGCATACTTGCACAGAGAGAGGAAAACACTAAGGGGTTTACATGATGCTCTTACTCATGTCCTATAATGAATTCTTCAGTAGTTGTAATTTTTACATAACTATTCCAAGGACTTTTGGTACATTTTATCTGCTCAGCATGTTGTGTTTTGGAGAGCGTATTTGCACATGTGTATAGATTCTGCATGCATAGATACTGCCTTGTTCTGGTGTTATCGCTTAAATGGACATTTCTCATTCTGTGAATAGCACACCTTAGAATCAGTGTCCTGCTTAACAGCAATAATAACATTTTTTTCCTCGAATTAAAACCATTTTTCTGTGTTTTTCTATTTCAAGTATTGTGGCTGCTTGTTGGTGTTGGTTTGCTTGGATTGGGTTTACGTTATAAAACTTACCAGAAGAAGTTGGGCCAAGGGGTGAGTAGGGTGTTTGTGAGAATGGTAACTATCGAATATACAGTAAAATGTGCGTGTAATAGCTTAGGTGTGTTAATTGTGGCTGAAGAGATCTTTGCAACCAAGTATTCAGAAAAACTAATGCATAAATGAAGATGCAAGACTTTAATTTATAAATTCATGTCAAATTGAAATGTCTGGGTCTTCAGAGATTTATAGTGATGCTATGAAGGAAAAAGTACTTCGAAAATTTGAGAGAGTCTTGTCTCATGTATTCAATTTGAACATTACTATTATAAATCAGTTTATTTGAATGGTATTCAAACTGGACAATGCTGTTAGCCTCCTGATCTCCTGAAGGGAGAGTTTGAACAGATAACTTCCTGAGGTTTCTTCCAGGTGAAGGAATTCTATGGTTCTATACTTTATCATAATTCTGAATTGAAGCTCTCTGAAAAGTTGGTTGACATAGGTTAGACTTAGACTAGGTATGGAAAATGGGTAAAAAATTTGAAGATTCCAGTTTTCTGTCTTGCAAGAAAATAGGTATTGCAAAGGTAGTAAATAACAAGATGGTTAACAGTCATGGAGTTCAGTGTTAAATTCACAAATGCACACAGATTTATACGGTTGGCCTTATTTTTTCAATTAATTCAGGTTTTGCCCTATTATGTGGCAAAAAGTGGGCAGTTCCTCTCAGATGAAAAAATGCATTGTCTCTTTCCTCTTCATTTGTTTACTGTTACTTGTACAAATTCATTTGAACTAGGAGGGCTTTTATTTCCTTGTTAATAGCAGATTTAGTCTTTTGTAATGCTGACAACTCTATTAGGAAAATTTATTGGTTAAAACATCTCTTCTTGTATATCTTTTATGGCACCATATGTCTGGTGTTGTTTACTGCAAAGCTATAATATGTGAAGTTCAAATTTTATTTTACTTTTTTCCTTTTATTTTTCGAGGTTCCAAAAAGAGATTTCTCTGCTATGATCTGGCCTTTTAGATTTGGATATGACAATGAAGGATGGTCTAATTTGGAAGGATCAGCTAATTTGCTTAATCAGACAGGTAACTTTTTTCCCCTACTTCATTTATATTTGGGAGGATTCATCTGAAGAGACACATGTAAACCCCTTGGTAAATGAGGCCATTTTTGCATTAACACAAGAACCTGTGTTTAGTGATTTTCTCCTCAATTTGTGAACTGTTCCAATACAATCACTTCAGTCAGAAATCCTTTTGCAGAGGTGATACTTTGTTTAATATGTTTTAAAGAGGTTTCTGGTCAGAGGAAACATCATAAACATTATAAACCCTTCTTAGTTGGATTTTTCTTCTCATATTGCTGATGAGTTACTTGTCTATAGAGAAATTCTTTGCATAAATGAAATAATATCCTTTTAGATAAAATACAATGGTATTTACAAAGGTAAATATACTTTTAGATAAAATACAATGTTTTATAACTCCTATGTGTTTTTTTAAAATGTGAAGCATTATATAATTCCTAAAGGGTATGAAATTCAAATGCCCTTAACAATGAATAAGGGCATGAAAATGCCCTTAACAATGAATAATAAACAGACAAGTCTGTTTCCATGACTGAACCAGTGCAATGTATACAAGAAAATTAGAGATTGTAGCTTGATTGTCATGATTTCACTGTAAAGAAGAGTGTCCAATCTGTTGCTCATGGGCAGGATTTTGGTTGGAAAATTAGCTATAGGAAATTAAGTATTTGGACTCAAGATGAGTGCTGTTGCAGAGGCCATTGAAAGGAATTGGCCAGTAGTGCTTGTAGGTGTTACTCTTTTCCTGGAGTGCCCATGAGATAGGCTAGACAAGGGACAGACAGTTTAGCATCTAAAGCAGTTCAGGGAATTAGGAAATGTCCGTGCTGCCATTCCAGCATTTGTTACTCTCCGGTCCACCACAGTATTTTCCTGAGCAGCTCAGGCTTTACAGACCCAAGCAATGAAAAGGTGCTCCTGTGCAAGTCTTGATTTTGTGGCAGAGATACACAGGAGTCAGTGAAGAGTGAAGAGACTGATTCTAACCTTGTTCACTCCATTTTCCCAGTGCCAAAGGTTCAGAGAGCTGGGCTATGTTGGCTATGTGGCAATATGAGAAAAGAGCCAGGACATGAATTTAATTCAAATTTGGAGCATTCTTCTACATACTGATTCCATAGTTCATGTCTGGGTAGTTATTTAATCTTTGCATATTTATTTATGCATTTTGATGAATGCATTCATTTCTGGTACCTATAGCTTAAATTAATGAATATTAGAAAAAGTGATTACCTTGTTACGTCCATTGGCATTTCTTAAGGGTAATAAAATATCACTTCTAAAAAAGACAATTGGTGAGTCAAAAATGCAGCAAATTCCAAAATATAAATAATAAATAATAATTTCTAATAGGTGGAAATAGGTGGAAAAAATTTCTAATAGACGGTATTCTGGAGTTTTATCTTACATGCATATTGTTTTATAAAATACTACATTAGCATTGTCAGTAAATGCATTCAGAGTTCATCTAGAAATTCCTATAAGAAGAGTTTCTGATTTTGAGAGCCATAGAGAAAAGAGTGGCTATCTGCTTTAGGGTAGGAGTTGTCTTTAAATGTGTGGTGGTATGCATTCCTTGGGCTCACCTCTCTGTTGCAATAGTGAAGATGCAACATATAGTGGCTTTTGTGACTGGAATTTCTGTCTGCCCTGGAGGGATCCAACACCAACCCTCTCAATGGTTTCAGTTAATGTTTCGGTGATCAGCATGTATGCTAATGATATAGAAGGAAAAACCTGTGAATCCATTTAAGAACTCTACATTCCCATTTTCCCTCCTGACAATGCTTTACACTGCTGCATATGATATTTTGAAAGCAAAAAATCTTCCATGGTGCTGGATGGTCATAATTCCTTATGGAAGGGCTGTGGATGAAATGGTGACTTAATTTGCCTTCCTGTGTAGGGGAACACTCTAAGAGGGGCATAATTGCAGCAAGAAGGGAGCACTTGGAGCACTTGTTACTGCTGCAGCTGTACCGACCTGCTGCTCAAGCTGAGTCTGAATGGTTCAGCCATCCTGGGGGCAGCTTGCAGAGTCCCACCTTCCTTCAGGCATGGGCAGGTGTTTCCTGTATGCCAGCTCCTGAAGGAATTGCAAGTTCTCTGGTATCCTGCAGTTAAAATATAGGGGAACCCATCATGTTCCCCTGGCAAAACCACACCTCTGCATGTAAACAGGGAGGGACCACGGTGCTTTGAGAAAGTGAGATGGCTGCAGGTGGTCAGCAATTCACTGGAGCTGCACACCCTTCTGTTACCATGCCTTGGAGCTCATGCAAGGTTGCTCTGGGCTGAATAATTATTTTGGCAGCAGCATCCAGCTGTGTCTTGCACAGGACCTTTTGAAGCACAGTAGGATTCGGTAGATGAAGGGAGGTGCAGATGTGCTGTGTAGTGTTTGTTCATCAAATTGAAAGCAGTAGACTTGCTGCTGTGCTGTTAATTTATGTGTGCACAATATCTCTAATGCTTTAGAAATGGCATGAGATCTGCTCAGGCCAGCTGTATTCTGCAGTCTGCATATGCACCAGGGATGAGCCATGGCCAGCAGACACTAAGTGCATCTTCATCAGAGTTTGTGTGGCCTGCAGTAGCCAAAAGTTTGGCCATGACTTTGTTGCCAGCATTGATTTGCCTTGACTGACCCCTGATGGTCTTGTGTCCATCCCTCTGTAACCAAAATAATGACCTTTTGTAGTTACTTATAAGTCCCATTTATAGGTAACAGTTATAAATGTGAAATTATTTTCTTTTTTTCCCTTCCATCCTAGGAGCAGATTTTATCACTATTATAGAGAGTGATGCCTCTAAACCATTCATTGGAAACCATGATCCAACTATGTGGCTAGGAGAAAGACTGGGATTTTATACAGATTTTGGTCCAAGCACAAGAGATCACACCTGGGGGTGAGTCATCTTCACTTGCACAGTGACAGTAAATAGATGTAAATATATTGCTCAATACAAACTGCACTAATACAGAAATAAAGAATAGTTGGAATAGTACTCACTATAATCACTTGTTGAAACTTGTTGAAACTAGCAACAAGCTTTCATTACCAGTACCATGCAATGTGGATGGAGTTTTGTTATTGCTAAACATGATCAGATTTTGGTGTCTGCCCCCATAAGTTGCTTTAGTCTTGGTGATGCAGAGAATGGCATCCTGCCCTTTAATGTACAGATTTGGAAGTTTCCATTCCAAGTGCTGCACGTGATGCCCTTTTCACTTTATTTTGTTTTGGGATACAAGAATTTTATATTTCAGATTTAAAAATGTGACAGCACTTGGAAAATGTAGCGCACCAGGAGGTATGAGAAATTTTGAATTCATATCTAGCTTGGGCTGTATAATGAGAAATGGGAATAGAAAGGTTCATGTCTGTTTGAGCAGATTATTTTGTGTCTAATTTTACCTTAATGCTTGACCATCTACCAATTGCATATCTTTAAATATCTTTGTCCTCTAGAAAAATACTGGCATATAATGTGGCTTTTTATTTTCAGGGGATATAGACATCTCTATGGCAGATAAAACTTCCTACTTTTGTTGCTATGGCCATTTAATTTTTGCCATATGTGAGCAGCATTTTGAAACTTTCTTCTTCCAGACCCTGTCTATTTGAGACAGAATGGGGGAGAGAAGGAATTCTCTGAGATTTTATTAATGAAATACATTGAAAAACCTGATGCAAAATGTCCAAGCAGAAGCTGAAAAAAGAGAAATCTCTCATTTTAAAGATATATTTCTACCTACTTCGACTTTTAATAAAATACCTTTTAATTTCTGGTAGTATAAAATTATGCTTTGTCTGAAATACAGATCATGAAAAGCTCAGTGAGAAAATTAATATTTATGGAATTATATTTCTTTGTGTAGGAATTAACTTGAAAATATATTTTTAGACATGTAGTTAAGCAATATTTTAGAGGGACACTTTCTATATTCAGAAAAATCCACTAGACATGGTTTGTATTCTGGTCTTATAGTTTTCTGTTTCAGTGACTGTGAGTCTTCTGCTCACATTTATCTGCTTAGTTCACACCTTTGATGCTTGTGAATCACAAAATGTAACTTTTTGCCTCTTCTCATGTAGGATTATGGCACTGTCCAGGTATCCAATTGTAAAATCGACCCATCACCTCCTTCCATCTCCAGAGGGAGAGATTGCACCTGCCATCTCCCTGACTGTCAACTTCACAGGGAAGCTGGTCGATTTTGTTGTTGCTCACTTTGGAAATGAAGAGTGTGTATTTAATTTATTTTTACATAGAGTGTACAAAGTCATGTAATTTGTGAACATCTGGGATTTATTTTGTACTTTTTAAAATCTGCTGCTGTAATACTGGTTCTAGCAGGGCACATGTGAAGTGTGCCATAGTGATACTATGACAGTTTAAAATTGGTTAAACTACTGGTTTAAAATTTTGAAGCATTTTTTAATGTGTCATGCAAAACTCAGCTGAACCTATTATCTGAATTACTAGGGATTTAAAAATACAGTTCTGCAAAGTCACAACAAATGACAGGGCTACAGATGCACCTCAGCACAGGACAGCATCCTTCTCACTTTTTGCATGTGGAATAGATGTATTACATTCCACAATGAGTGCAGATAGGTACAGTTAGAGATAGGTTAATTAATAGAAAACTGTTTTGTATTTTTTTAAAAAAAAGTAACACATCTGAAACCTCCAAGAAAGGACAGGGTTGGAACAGCAGCAAAAATATCCATCAGTCTCCTTCTGAGAGTATGCAAGTGGAAATAGGAAGTCTGATCTCTGAATTTGGAAAAGCAATATTATACCGATAAATCAAATCAGTGATGGAAAATAATAAGGTATAGATTTCAGTTCTTGAAAACAATCTTTTGATTACCTGGGTGTAATGAATATTAATAAGAGATGGTTTTGTGAATGCTCCATGTAGCTGTTATTTCTGTTATATTTGATGGGATATCTAGTATGTTTGCGGCTATGTAGTAAGATCTGGAATTAAACAAAAAAATCTTACAATTAATGGAGCAGCAAATTTATGGATAGGGTGCAGAATATTATAACACAAAGAAGCTGCTCAGAAAGCCAAAGGAATTCTCTGTATCCCATTTCCTTCCCCTGAGTAGAAACTGCACCAAACCTGCAAATTGTTTATAGATTTCCCATTTATTAAACAAATATAATTGTCAGAAATCACTCACCATTTTTAACTCTAGAACAGAATTTAATTCTGTACCTCACACAGATGATTAGACTTGCCTTTCTGAGAAACTGTTTGTCAAAGTAGAAGAAAATAACATTGTATTATACCCTTGCAAAGAAATGAGATAAAGATGAAAGAGAAAATTTGAGGAGACACATGGGAAATGAGTGCAAATTAGATTGTGTTTTAGAGGGGAATGAATTTGTAACTAAATACTGCACATAACTGCTAATTTTTAATATTTTTTCTTCTGTCGCTGACATTGACATAGACTATAGAATACTAGATAACTAGGGTAGGGTTGTTTTTAAATAGGATTTTTAAAATGTGGGCCTATTACTATGCCTGTGCCTTTAAAAGATCCCATCTTCTGGAGAGGTGCATTCTGGAAGAAGCAGCTAGCTGAGCAGACAACTTCACATACACCTAGGTCAGACTTCTACTTAAGTGTTCGGGGTTTTTTTTGTCTCCTGTCGGTGTGCTCTTTCTCCTTAATACAGTTGCTTCAGTCAGAAGTACCACTATCTAAAAAGTATAGCTGCACTTAAATTGTTGTCTTCTTCAGGGTTTACAGGTTCCAAAATCAGCTCTCTCTGTCAATGTTTTTACTGTTAGCCTAGACTATCAAAATCTAGAAGACAATATGATTTACACAATCATTAAAGTCATTAACATGAAGAAACATAGAAACAGTACTGCTTTTTCATTATTTTATGACAAATCCAAGGACAGGGAATGGGATCCAATGAAGTATTTTACCAGGCTCCACTTACTTCACTATCACTTTTGGTCATGGTTGGAACTCTTGCGTAAATCTTGTTAAAGAGATGTGAAGTACATGCCAAATGTAATTAAGTAGTGCTAATGGGATGATGTAACTCTAGTTACATTTCATAAATTATGGGATCCAGACTTTAAGACTTTATTTACCATGATCTATCCATAATAAAATTTTTTTAGCTTGTAAGTTCTTTGTTACACACAACATTGTGCTAGCACAGTTAAATTTTAAGTGCAAGCAGAGACAAAACCTTAGATAACCAAAACACTAACATTCACATTTCCTAGTGATGGTATCAGTATTAAAACCAGAACAGTAATAGAAAATGTCGTTCCTGTAATGGATAGAAAGAGAATGTGAATTACATCTACCATGACCATGTGGTTTTATCAAATGTAATGATAATTTTGAATCAATGAGCTTTTTGTGAACTTTCATACTCTCTAATATTCAGAAACAAAAATGGTTCTAGATTTATTTGTGGTTTACTATGTCACAGCACAAAGATTGTGAGCTAAAATGTATATGTCTTAAAGTCTTCTCCATTTCTTTCAGAGAAGACTTGGACAGAAAACTCCAAGCAATAGCTGTTTCGAACCTGCTGAAGACTAGCTCTAAGCAAGTTGTGTTTCTAGGATACATCACTTCAGCTCCTGGATCCAGAGACTATACTGAATTAATAAAAAATGGAAATGTGCAGGTAATATTAAAATATTGCATCTTTAGAGAATATATATATATATTGGAAGCACTCAGCCTAATATTCAAATTGGTAACTGAAATATAATAGAGAAGAAAACACATGCCCATTTTCAAATATAATCTTTAGCTACCTTGTAATATCTTGCAGAGAAGGTGGAATTACACAGTGAAAGAGCAAGAGGCAATGGACAGCAACTGCCCCAAGGGAAATGTCAGTTAGAAGAAATAAAAAGTCACAGGGTTGTCAAGGATTAGAACAGGGAGCTGGTGAAGTTGTGAAACCTTCATCCTTGGGAATATTCAGAGGTTAGCTGCATAAGGCCCTGAGCAACCTACCTGAAGTGACTTTGACCAAGATTAGGAGTAGGTGACCTCCAGATAGCCTCTAATTCTGTGATTCTTTTGTTTTAAAAATGAGCTCTGCATTAAGAGATAAGAAAAAGTTGTCTGATTTGTCCATGTCTAACAGTGAGCTTTTTTCTTTCTGCCTTATACAATGTTTTAGGCAAAATATCTTTCTGCAGTGAGTTTACACTTTGGTCCTGTTACTGATTTAAAGCCTACCCAGATGAACACTTATCTTATTTGTTTGACTTTTTTCCCCTTTCACTACCCCTCTAGGACATTGACAGTACAGACCGGGACAGATGGTGTAGCTATATTATGTATCGTGGAGTAATAAGGTATGTTAAAGGAAATCACCTATTTGTAGGCTTAAATATCTTTATGGTTATCAGTTTTATAATCTTTTGTAGGTGACTATGGAAGAGTCTCACATCCCTAAACAATTATTATGGGCAGTTGGAGCTATCATAAAATTACATGAAACATTGATCTTAGAGTTACAAGAACTGATGAATATAATTCACCAGTTCACAAGAACTCTGAATATAATTCACAAAGCCATTATTACAGGTTTCATCATTCTGTGTCAGAATTACATTTAGATCTACTCTTCTTTGGTAGCATAATACTACATTTTTCCAAAGCTCTGGCTTTGCACCTTCATTCTAAAATGTGAAGGCTAAGACCAAATTTGTATGTGATGTAGAAGATACAACTTTTGAATTATGCTTTAGAGTTTGTTGAAGCAAAATGCTGATCTAATCCAGCCAATTTTTATGCTGGATTTAGTGGAAAGTTGAACTGTGTAAACCCATATTGAGGCACTGGACCTATACACTCCATATCTTTTAATCCCAAATTGCTTGTAAATCGTTCTCTGAGTGATCTTTGTACTGAAATGGACTTCTTCTTTTGAGTAAGCTGTGCAAATTCTGCAGTGTTCACAAGTCATAAACTTGATAGCTGTCTTAACAGTACTGAGTGAAAAAGAAAAAAGGGCAACTAAAAAAAATCAGCTAAAACTCTATTTGCAATTTGAATTTTCCCCTCATTATAAATTATTTTTTCCTCTCATTATTCATTCAATTGATGCTTGAGTTTCTTTCTTGAATATTGAAATCTTTTCAGTGAAAATTTAGTGAGCTTATACCTGCACTCATATTCTAAAGCTGTAATTTTTAAAAAAGGTTTTTAGACATAGATCTTATTTTTACTGTCAAACACATTTTTTCACTTTTTATGCTTGTGACATGGTATTATGATCCTGTTTATGGAGCACTTTCAGTTTTTTGAGGGTGAGATTCACAGAAATGGAAAATTGTGTTGATAAGTTAAAGAATAGTTATTGGAAAAAAAAAAGATACATTAATTAAGAATGTGGTGAAATTGTCTTGGGTTATTTCTTCAAACTAACTCTTCTCATATTTGTCAGGCTGGGTTATGCCCGCATATCTCATGCTGGCTTAAGTGATTCAGAAGTCCAGATGGCCAAATTTAGAATCCCAGATCATGTGGATAGCTATGTTGACAATGACAGAATTGTCACTGATCCCAGCCAGGTTCCTGAGGACATCCATTTCAATCCCAGGTCAGTGTGTCTCACAGGAAATGAAGGGGATGATGTACCTGGCATCTGGTAAAAGAGAAGTCTAGGAATAAAATTATTTCTAAAGTGAGAGGCACTGATCAGTACCCAACTGAGCAGAAAGGTAGAAGTCAAGAACTTCTGATTTGTAGTTCCATTTTTTCGATTGTTTTGGCATATGCCCTGGGAAAATCAGTCTGTTGTGTTGCAGCATAAATTGCAAATAATGCTCATTTCACCCAGGCAGTTTCTGAGATTGTTTGATAGTGATATTTGCCAAGTGGTGTGGTGACTCATTTGATAGATGATGAAAGGTCTCCCATGTTTCTCAGCACTTCGGAGATTGGGCTCTTAATATACTGTTACTTAGAATATCAAATACAATATATACATTAAATACTTTTTGCATAAGCATTTTAAAACATACCATATAATTGGAGCAGAAATTAAAAAGAATGCCTGAGACTGTATGTTGCATATGTCAAGAAGGAAAAAAAAGGACTGGGTTTAATGTAAAAGAGTAGTTTATTTCTAAATTGCCATCATTTTTCCACTGGTATTGCATAAGGAAGAGATATATAGAGGAAGATATTTATTCTAGTATTAAGTATTAATAGTGACAGAGTCATGAAGTTAGTGATAGATGTTGCCACAGAGAGAATAATTCCCAGTAATGCCATGTTTACTACTCCTAACATGCATAATGCAGAATACATTACTTTCTCATATACATCTGACAGTGGAGTGTACTCACTTTTTATGTACCACTCAGCCACTGCTTCCTGTCTAAGCAGCGGTTTGCCCAGGCTTTTCCACTTGATGGAACTTGCCTACAGTTAGCATTCATGTTCAGATTTTTCTCAGTTGACTTCAGCACAGAATCTTGTTCTAATTTCTTTTGTCTGTCTATAATCAGAAAATGTTTACCCTATTGGAAGGTATTTAACTTTTTCTGATTTACTTTACTTCTTTAGCAATACAATGGCATTGCTCTTAAATATTATTTAGCATTGATATTTTGAATAAGTACTCAATTTTATCTTTGCAAGTCTGTCTACCATAATAGTCAGTTGTCAAAACTTTCATATTTAAATTTGGCATGAAAAATTAAAATTTTCATTATAATTTGCAAAAGCAAGATGTACAGTATTTATAACAGAGTTGACTGTTTTGATACAATGGGAGTTTAAATTGTATCTCCACTAAAATCAGGACTGAAATCTTAGCTTAGAATTTAAGTAGATAAATGCAACACTCAGCTCTTTCATCTGGAGTTCCAGTTACAGACTGCCTATAGCATGAGCAGAATCAATGTAATTAATTGTCTCCAGTATACTCAAAGGCCTTTAGCAGGAGAGGGTTCATAGACCCTGATGTACACTTAATAGAATTGGGCTCTGTTTCTGAAATAAATTGCCTAGAACATTCAGAAGTAGAGTAGGGATTGTATGATTTAATTGCATGATTTAAATAATGTTGTAATAGTGTTGCTCTGTTGAATATTTTTTTAGGTTTGGATCTTATAAAGATGGACATAATTATGTGCCTATTCATCACTTTCATATGAGCACACCTAAATATTTTAAACGGAAAAATTAGAGCAAGAAAATAAAACTATTATCCAGACCAACAAGAAAGGTTTGTTGCTTGAAACTGAATTGACAGCCAAAAAGACTACACTGTTTAAGGCTGAGCAACTCCTATGCTGCACAACACTGTGAATGTCTATGTAATAGTTGGTGACTTTCTTCTTGAATGAGCTGCCATCACTGTGAGGGAGGGAAGATGCGCACATTTTGATAAACTGGTTGGCCAGATACCTGCTTTGTATGCAACAAAGCAAGGGTGGGAACTTGCTTTGGCTACAACTTCTTCAGCTTTTGTGGAGGTATCATGTATCATGACGTTTCAGAGTGCTATTGCTGCTGCTGCAATAAAAATAGGGTTTTTAAAAATAGGAATGGAACTAGTGTATTTTTTAACTGGGAGATATGCAGTAAGTATGTGTTTGAAGTGTGCACCTTTTTGACTCAAACAGTATTTACATCTGCTGCTATTCTACATTTTATTCTTAAATGAGTTTTACAACAATTTGCAGATAATTGATATTCCTAATGCTGGAGAAAAAGAAGTGACTTTTATAGACCTCATTTTATTAACTGGACATGAGACACTTCAATGCTTTTACAAAGGGAAGAGTAGAGTACCTCTGAATAATGATGGTTATGAGACACCTGCATGAACACACTGATGAAGAATTAAGAACAATCATGCTCAGCATAACAAGGTTTCTTGAGAAGGGAGAAAAGTTGGTTGTAACTTTTATTTAAAATGAACTGTAATGGGGGAAGCTTTGTTTCTTTGCTAGCTCTACACTTCAGTAGGACTAAATAGGGATGTTGCTTTTTTGACCTAGGCAGTGAATTCCCTGTTTGCCATGCACATGTGACACAATGCAAAATGTTCTGTCTTCTCGGGGTCTCTTGGCAATGTCTTTTATATTTAGCTCCTGATCCTTCCGTATATGTGCAGAGCTTCCCTTTAACAATGAGGACATTTTCAGTGCTGTCCAGAGGATGTTTCCTGCTTGTGAGAAGCATGTTAGATAATTTAAGTGACTCATTCAGTTTGGAAACCACATTTGTGATGTTGGGATTTAATATTGTGTGTCTTTCCAGTCATATTCAAGCACACCATAACTGAGAGGCATAGGCTATGTTGCAGGAAAGAGGATGGGGGTTTTTTTCTCTAATTCTTTACCATATAGTTCTAAGAAAAGCTTGAGCATACTCAATTTGATTGTTTCTCAATGTAAGCAAATACAGGCTGGGTTTTTACCCAGGGTTTCTTGTTCTATGGAGGCAGGTAATTGCTGCCAGCACTACATTTGTTGCTCTATTCTGATCATCTATTATTTTGCTCCCTTGTTTTTAGAGCTGTGTTTCTGAGAGTGGAACTGATCACTGGCCTTTGTGGATAGAGGATGTCTGAAAGGCATTTAAAAGTCTCAGTGGTTATGTATTCATCATCTCAGATGTAACTGACAATCCAGTTATTGTTGAACTAATTTCTCACCTACGGGTGCTTTGTGTGTCTTTACAAGCCCTCTAAACTTGTTCTTTGTGTGGCTCCCCAGCAAGACAGGATAAATGATGTTGTGGAGAGATACAAATGATTTTCTTGCACTTTTAGCAGTTTTCTTCTGCAAACACCAGCGTCCCTTGTCTCTTCTTTCTCCCAGCTTGCAAAAGCAGCTGGCACTGGCACCAACGCTGCACAGTGCTCTGAGTATCCTCATTTATTTTCAGCATGCTCTCATGTTAGCTGTGATGCATGTCCAGACACAGGTTTGCCTTTTCATAGTCTGTAGAACACTTAACATTATCTTGCCACGCTATTTAACAATCTCCACAGGCTGTCTCTGCAAATACCTTGTAATGTGAGCAGATTGTTAACGTGAAATGCAAGAAACAATACATATAAGTACAAAAAGGTTGAAAACTCCTAATTTTTTAACAATTAAAAAATAGGATGAGGATATTTTTCAAGAAGCCAGACAGCATAACATGACTTGCATAACAGATCAGATTATGAATCATATCTGTATGTAATCTTCAAAGTCTCTGAGCATACTTTGATGGATTTTTTTTACAGGATTTAGACATGCTCACCCTATTAGGAAGGTTTATGTTGACAGTGAAAAAATCCTAAATTTGAATATTCTTTTATTCTAAGTAGCTTGTGTAGTTTAATGTATGTAATTGGTAGCTAATATTCATTGACATTTGCATTATTTTATCAAAATGATTAAGAAAAAACATGACCACAAACTGTTTGTATACTTCTACACCTGTGGTTAGAATTGGGAAGCTAAAATTAAACTTTATTTGTCCTTACATCTATACACTGATCTAATCCCTTGATATTTAAGTGGTTTAGGAAAATGTGCATTAAATATCTAAGTCACAATCATTCTTTCAAACTATGACAGAAATGTGCTAGAACAGGTACTGCTGCAGGGGTGTGTGACTAATCTTTAGTTTTCTAATCATACTCTCTTCATCTCAGCTTTCATAAGAAAGTATGTTATGAAAGAAGAAGTTTGTGGATATCTTTATGCATTCAGAGATGGCATGCAAATAAAATTATGTATAAAATAAGCAGTATTTACTGAAGGTTTGAACTTTTGCTTGTGTTAAAAGGTCTAGATTACCTACATCTGACTTCTAAATAATATGTATTCTGTTGTACTCCAAATCCCATCCTCTGAAATTCTGTGCAGGTCTGTTGAAGTCTGTAGGAATGTACAGGAAGAGGCAGCAGTACATCAGGGGCCTATCAGTGTGTATCTTGGAATAAAAAAGAACTCCAGGTAACATATATCAGAGCAACTTCTGAGAGTACTGGATTCGTCTGCAGGGTGGAGACTCCACTCTCCCCTTACATGTATTTTCCTGCTTTGACTCAGGCACATTGACTCTGGTGTTGCTACAGAGCACTCCAAAACCTGGGAGCTGCAGTTCAAACCGCTTGGGCTAAGAAAAACCTGAAACTGTTATTTCCCATTTTCAAAAACAGTATTGCAGCAACAAACTGAGCAAAAGTGGGACACACCCTTTGGTTTTGAACCAGACTTGATGTTATTAAAACAAGTTATTGCAGCTTAAGTGTACAGGTAACCAGTTCCCACCTGTCTCACTGGAACATAACTCTGAGAATGTTCATGGTCCTGTGCTGACAGTGAGGGAGCTTTGTGGCCCCAGAGAGAGGTGCTGGCTGATTTGATGCACCCCCAGGGTTCAGGAAGAAATTCTTAGCTGCACTCAAGCTTGGCTTCTTAGAGTTGCCTCATGATGAATAAAGAGAATGTAAAATTGAAAAGCTGAAAAAACCCTATAACTGGAACTAAGAATTTAGGTATCAACAGCCCTGCAATATGATTTTTCTCATGTATGTGAAATAACATTTGTTTGCAGGATGTTACAGAAGGACCTTTGGGCCAAAGTAATGTACTTGTGGAGCAAGTGTTAGAGAACAAACCTTTTCACTTCAGCAGGGAACACAGTGTGGGTCCATGGGACAGGGAGATTAAAATGAGGTGAACTGTTTTATGAGTAGTGCTTTGAAGCCGTTCATATAATCTGCAGCTCTGCTTTCTGCCACATGAGGTCCTCTTTTGTCCCTAATTGGTACAGTTTGCTGACAGCAAGCAGGAATAACTCACAGGTGTTAGGTTTTTTCACTGTAACTCTGAGGGTGAAAAATCTTTTCAGAAGCATTACACAAACCTGTGTTGACTTGGGTATCAGTTACCTCTTCATATCTGCAAATGATTTAGAACTGTGATTGCTGGGCTTCTTGTAGGCACTTTGTTTATTTTCTTACAATACCCTGCACTGTGCTTTGTAACTGCTTTATCTGCTTTCTTAATGTTCAGCAAATTCTTCTTTGTAATGTTTTTCTTTGCAATACAATTCGCTTTCCCCTCCGACTTGTAAAACACACCATGGCATGTGATTCTGTGTCTAAAATTAACTTTCAAGCTTGTTTCTAAGCAAAGCAAGATGAATTAAAGTATTCAAGAGATAAAATGGCTTTAGCAATCTGGAGTCTGATATCCATTGGAAATAGAGTTTCCTTTTGGAAATTCTTTCTCAGACAATCTGCATTGTTTCTGATAGTGAAGAAGATACAACTAAGTAAATTGTTCCTCTTTCTCTTGTTACCAGTATTTTTCACAGTCTACAATTAAGGGTTTTTTAAAATGTCGTTGCCATTTTAGCTATCAATTTAAAAAAGCAGTGCAAACAAAAAAAAAGCAAACAATGGCAGTCTTTTTCAGGAAAGAAGGAAAGAAGAAAAGAAGTCTGCAGTTCCAAGGTTGATCGAAGAGTGTGCAAACTGGCATATGCATTTACTGCCACTCTTCACTTCCATGGTTTGTTATTCCTCTTCTGTGCATTGATGGGAGCACTTGCACATATGTGTAGTAAGCCAGATCTGGATATTCAGCTGGCTGGGAAAACAAACAAATAAAAAAAAACTTAAAGAAGTGTTAAGAAGTTTGTTTTGTTTTGGGATTTTTTGCTTTTTGGGAGCATTAAGGATAGTCTTGCTCTTTGACCTACCTTGCTATTTAGCAGTCCAGGCGATTGCACTGGCACAGAATAAAGGATGCCAGGAGGGTTAGTATTAAGACACTAATGCTGGAACTGCTTAAGCTGTCTCAGTCCATGTGGTGGTTCCACCCTGGCTAGATGCCACATGCCCACCGAAGCCACTCAGTCACTCCCCTGTGCAACTGGACAGGGGAGAGAAAATATAATGAAAGACTTGGAGGTTGAGATAAGAACAGGGAGAGATCCCTCACCAGTTAGTGTCATGGGCAAAACAGATTTGAGTCAGGGAAATTAATTGAATTTATTGCCAATTAAAATCACAGCAGGACAGTGAGAAGTAAAACAAATCTTAGGAGCACCTTTCCCCCGCCTCTCCCTTCTTTCTGGCCTTAACTTTGTTCCCAGTTTTCTACTCCTCCCGCACAGTGGCGCAGGGAGATGGGGAATGGGGGTTATGGTCAGCTCATCATGTGTTGTTTGTGCTGCTGCTTCCTGCTCAGGGAGAGGAGTCCTTCAGCTGCTCCAGGGTGGCGTCCCTCCCACGGGAGAGGGACAGTCCTACACAAACTGCTCCAAGCTGAGCTCTTGCCATGAGCTGCAGTTCCTCACGAGCTGCTCCAGTGTGGGCCACTCTCCCACGAGGCACAGTCCTTCAGGAACAGGCTGCTCCAGCACGGATCTCCCACAGGCTCACAAGTCCTGTCAGGACCCTGCTCCAGTGTGGGCTTCCCACACCTTTCTTTTGGGCATGTCCTGCTGCAGTGTGGGGTCTCCACAGGCTGTGTAGGTGGATTGCTGAACCCTGTGGAGCTCCATGGGCTCCACCATAGCCTCCAGGAAAATATCAGCTCTGCCACGTGGAGCACCTCCTCCCCCTCCTTACTGACCCTGCTGTCTGCAGAGCTGTTTCTCTCACATGTTCTCACTCCCCCCTTCTCTGGCCACGATTACATCTGTGCATTAACTTTTTTCCCTTCTTAAATATGTTACCACAGAGGCATTACCCCATCACTGATTTGTCTGTCTTGGAGCTGTCTGCCCTTGGCTCTGTCAGACAGGAGAAGTTTCTAGGAGCTTCTCACAGAAGCACTCCTGTAATCCTGCCATCACAACCTTGGCAAGCGACCTAACACAACGATTGATCAGCCATGACCTGATTGAGCTGCTCTATCTCTATGTAAAATGAAGCATTTCTACATTTTATAAACTCAGGCTTTAGAATTTTGATTTTGTAGCATCTGTTGGCTTGGAGACCTCCATAGTGGTTTACAGCTAGTGGTAACAAAGGGGATTATTTATAACTTCTTGAGGTGCATGTTTTAATGGGCCTTGTTTTCATGGGGCAGGCTTCTGGCTGATGCATGAATCCCCTGTTTAGCAGGCAGAAGCTAAGAAAACAGTTTGTTTCCCTATGGATTTCTTTGCAGATCTCATTTTTAAGGGTCAGGGATTATACTTGTGCATTCAAAAATATATGGAAGTTTTGCTTGTCAAACCTATTTGCTTTACAATCTAGAATGAAAGTAGTTACAGAAGCTATAGTCGAAGGAAATATTTTTACGGCCAAGTAGTATCTTTCATTTTAGACTAATATAAATGGGGGGAAGGTACAAACCTCTCTGTCATCAGATACAACCAGAAAGGGTTTTTCTGTGCCACCTTTCTTTACATCTGTATCAATTTACAGCTTTGTAAGGGATGGAAGAAGTTTTCTTTTTGAATATGTTTTTTTTCTGAACTAGCAGCCTGCATGCTTTTTATGGTCAAGTGAACAAACAGACACCCCTAAAGGAATTGTTCCTCTTAAACCAGAATTAGATCAGATGAACTGCTACTCAACGGTGCCCCTATTGGGTATAAGAACATGGGATGACACATACTAATGTGAATGTCTGGCATGTGGGATGTTATAGAAGTACCAAAGAAGTGAAACCTAGCTTGCATTGCTTTATATTTTTTTGCAGAGGTTTCACAGAATCACAGAATGTTCTGAATTGGAAGGGACTCAAGGATCTCAGAGTCCAGGTCTCAAGTAAATTGTTCATATGGGGACTGAACTCCAACCTTAGTGTTATTAACACCAAACAACTGAGCTCAAGAAAAGACGGTGAAAATAGGAAAATATCCTGAGACACAGGCAGGAAGTTCTATAGAAATCATTTCAACAAGTTAGTGAGTAAGTAAGAATTTCAAATAATGTAAGCTTTCATTGCTCTGACATGGGTTTTAGTACACGACTTTTGAAAAATGGATTCATTTTATTGTGGACTCCACCCTCTTCTCTGTAAAGCAGGCAGTGGAAAACAAGCAAAATAAATTATCTGCACTTGCACATTCTGACTCACTGAGTAAGGCAAAGCTTACAAAAAACCCCAAAGAAACACAAATAGGTCTGTGATCAGTTAATTCAGGACTGTATGTTCGTGCATTACTGCAGAGGGACAATTACCTTAAATCTGGCACTACTTCAGTTTCGTAGTCCTTGACTTTCTTTTAACTTAACCTTTTAGTGGGAGGGTTTTTTCATTACTCAGTTATTTTTAATCCTGCACTGCGCACAGACGCTGCTCTAGCAGTCCGTTCACATCAGTGTTTCAGCGGCGGGAGGTGCCAGGGCCGGATTTACCCCGGACCGCCCCGGGACGCTGCGCTCGCAGGCCGAGCAGCAATGACCGGCAGGGAGCCTTCCTCCCCGGCTCGGGGATGGCGACCTTGTCCTCAGCAGTGACCGGCAGGGAGCCTTCCTCCCCGGCTCGGGGATGGCGACCTTGTCCTCAGCAATGACCGGCAGGGAGCCTTCCTCCCCGGCTCGGGGATGGCGACCTTGTCCTCAGCAATGACCGGCAGGGAGCCTTCCTCCCCGGCTCGGGGATGGCGACCTCTCCTGCAAGGGCAGGGAAAGGAGGGAGAGAGGCTCCACGCGGTACATTTCCAGGATGGAGAACAATACCGAGGGCATGAGCCGCTGCCATAGTCCCGCACGAAGCACCCCTGGCCCCAGGTATCCCCACCGCCCAGCCCGCCGCTGCTGTAACATTGACCTGACCCTTGAGTGCGTCCGGCTGGCGTTGGCAGCTTGCCATTTTTCTCCCTTGGAAGAGGGGGATGGCAGAAATAAGGAAATCGTTCCAGGCTAGCCGGCGATTTGGCCGCATGGCGCGGGGAATCACTGAGCAGAGGGGAAGTGCCGCAGTCCGGCCCCCCCGGCCCGGGCCCTCCCCACCCGCGGCCCTGGAGGGCGGGGCAACCCCACGACCACGCCCTCGTCCCCGCTCAGCCAATCGCATCAGTGCATGGGCGCGGCCCTTGGTCCCCATAGCCAATCAGCGCCGCGGGTGACACAAAGTGGTGCTCTTTGCACGCGCTTTAAAGGCCGGGAAAAACTGGCAGCGCCAGAGCCCAGTCAGAGCGGAGAAGGGCGTGGCCGGCTCGGCCTTCTAACCAATGGGAGGCCGGGGCGGTGGTGAGGGGCAGGCGGGGGGAGAGTGGCAGCAGCCTCACCCAGTCAGAGGGCGAAACTCTCCGCGTCCCCCGGCAGCGCGGGCCAATGGGCGCGGGCGGTGGGCGGGGCTGGGGTGTCCGTGCCCAGGCTCTGGATTGGGAGCAGGGCAGGAGCCGGGCCGGGCCGGCAGCGTGTGCAGCGCTGCACGAAAATGCACTCGGATGCCGCTGCTGTCAGTGAGTAGCGCCGCGGCCGGGCCCGGGCCCTGGTCCGCCGCACGCCCGCTGCCCGACCGAAAGAACCACCCGGCTGGGGGCGGCTTCTCTTGCCGCTGACCCGTGAGGCTCGGCCGAGCGCGCCATCGGGACTCCCGATGCCGGGGAAGGGTTCAGGCCCGCGGGTGCGGGACCGTCGCGGAGCGGGGCGGTGTGTGCGTGCCTGGCGGTGGGGCTCCCGCGGGTCAGCGGGAGCCCCGCGGCCCTCGGCGCGCTCCCCCAGGGGGCGGGGGCGGGAGCGGGCGGGGGCAGCAGCACCGGAGAGGGCCGGGGGCGCTCGGAGGGTGTGACGCAGTTTGCCCATCCCAGCTGGTGAGCGGGTGAGGCTGCGGCCAGCCCTCGTAGCCGGCTGTGAGAGAGCCGGGATTGCCGAGGGGAGCGCGGGCCGCCGAGCTGCGTGTGTAAGGGAAGACGGGCAGGGGTGAATTCAGCGGGTTCCGCCGGGCCGGTGCGGGAGAACCGGGCTGCTTGTGCGGGGGACTGGAGCCGCGGCGCATGGTGGGAGGTGGAGTCCCTGCGGCGGCGGCCCCGCGCAACGGGGCGGCGGGAGGCGGCCTGGCGGACTACAACTCCCAGCGGGCCTTGCGGCGGCGCGGCGCCCTGCCCCCGCCCCGCGGACCCCCGGCCGGCCGGGCCGTCCCCGCCCGCCCTGGGCAGCGCGGGGTCATCGCGCCACCTGTTCTGGAGGAGCGGAGCGAGGGCTTTGTCTCCGCAATAGTTTCTGCATGTGCGTTCCGAGCAGCAGGGACCGCCTGCTGTAGGCGGGTTGCACGGTGCATGGGTCGCGTATCTGCGTGGCCGTGGGGTGGCCGGGGTTCAGGGATAGGCACCGTCCTCTGGACAGACCTGGCGGTCGTCCCGAGCACAAAGCTGTCCTGCTCAGCGGCGTCCCTGGGAAACCTCCCAGGAACGTGTTCTCACTGCGAAAGGATTTGCAGCTCTGAGATGCTTTATTACTGTAGAACTTGCTTGTGGGAAAGATAATGAAAATTGAAGCTTTGATCGTGCGTTAGTGAATGGTGGTCCGACTATTGGAAAAAGTCCTGAAAGCAGGGCTGCAAAGAAATGCTGCATAATGCCTGGATTTTCTTGAATCCTCCTGTGTCTCTCAGAATGAGATCTCGTACAGGGGCAGCCTGGTAAAGGCTCTAATTCATAAGGTTATATCATTTTTAGTGATTCTGGTTTATTTTACCTTTATATTTAGGGATCGTTATGTGTTGGTGGTGAAGGCTGCCATTAAAGCAGGAATGACTGTCTCATATTAGAAATAGAAGGATAATTATTCTAGAAAATGCCTTCTGTTCAGTGTCTTTTGTCATGTGCCCTGTCAAAAAAATGCACGTCCTCATTATATACACATGTGAGTTACAGTTACAAATATTCCAGAGCTTCCTCATGTAGGATGATTAAGCGACATATTAATTTTAAAAATTTTTAAATTTCAGTTTTACTTCAGAAAACAGTAAGAGTAGTCTTCCTCAGCCTTCAGCTGTTACTGTCTTTTAATTAAAAGTGTGCTGCAGAGTGATCAGATCTTACACCTCCAGATTTTTTTTTTTTTTGTTTATGTGTTATTTTAAATAGATTTTTTTTTCCTACATTAACTAATTTCATTATCTGTAGCTTCATAGTGGTTGGGTTTTTTCATTGATCTAAATGCTTGAAGTAAGAAGTGTTCATAGCATAGTTTTGCACATACAGAACCTGGCGTATGGTAGAGTCTTGACTGAAGGTTTATTTTGAGACACCTTTTTGATCTTTCTTAGATCTTTATCTGGTTTTATGATATAAACTCCATTAATATGCTTTTGCTCAATCTCAGTTTTACTTTCTGAATACATACCTTTATATGAGGAAATCAACTTTGCTTTTTTCTGTTGAAGATGTTTGCTTAAAAGTTTCTTGTAGCTCCTGTAGCTATAATTGGAAAAGCCTTCTCTGTATAAGACCATGTAATAGGTTGAATTAGGCAGCTAAAGTTTTTTTTTTACTGCTTCTCTTCATTCTCTTGTATCAGGGTGAGCTTTATTTGTGTAATTGCAGCACTTCATTTGAATTTATTTTTGTCTGAGTACTTTTTGCGCTCTTAGTGAATTATTAATCCCGTGTTTTCTTTAATTCCCCTCCTCCCACACTTTCTTTGCAGGTATTGAAAGCAAAGACTTTGGGCTTTTTCAAAGCATTAGTTCCTAGTTTTGTTTGAGTCTTCAAGTAGAAGAAGATAACTCGCTTAATTTGTCTGTCTTGGTGCTTGCCAAAAAGCATAGCATTAGGAAGTACAGTACATCCTGTGAAAGTGTTCATCTCTTGTATCCAGTTTAAATATTAGAGCATTTAATAGTGTGGTTATTTCTTCTACAGGAAATAAGACTACTTAAGAGGGGCTTGAAGCAGAACTCTTAATTTATATGTGCCAGCATTTTTGTTGTACTGTCCAATTAAATTGTTTTATTTAGAGTTATGGTCTGATGTTAGACAGAATTTTTACTTTTGGCTCATAAAGAGATGGAAACAGCTACTAGTTCATTCAGTGGGGTGTGTGTGTATATACATATCAAATTGTGTGTATATAGATGGTTATATATATTTATATAGAGTTAGAGCTGCCAGGCTTTAGCTCGTCCTGGGGAACTGACTGCTGTGGCACACTTGATGCAGATGTGTCACTGCATAGACCGTGGGACTGGGTCTGCTGCTCATTACTGCTCATTAGCTGCTTCCCTTGCTCTGTTGTAGGATCACTCTCTAATCCACTCAGTCAAATGTACCTGGGTTAGCCCTTGCCACTTACTTAAGTTGTCTAAACTGACTGGTTGATTTCTTGCCTGAAGTGGGTTAGGGAATGTGGCCATGGCCAGTGCTGCTGGCAGAGCTGTGGGATCAGGAAATGTTGGCAGGGAGGAAGAAGCAAGCAGCTGGGACAGTGATGCTTTTGACTGGCATAGCTGTTCCTAGGCTGTTGCAGCTCCATCCTGAGCCGTATACCAGGTGTGCACGGTGCTGGATACCCTCTTAGCAGGTGCTTGACAGGGTTGCATTTCTGCTGAATTAGCTAGAGCACAAGATACAAAGTTTGTATTAGCTTTATGCCCTTTGTAGGGTGCCAGGTGACACCTGGCATGAAGTTAAGAGTAATGCTTGCAAACAGCTCTCAGGTCATGGCAGCCAATGATGCAAAACCAGCTCACTGACACTTGTTTGAATTAATCTGATGGTGGAATAAGTGTTAGACTGGATGGACATTTTCCAGCAATGGAAGCAGATGTTTTGCACCAGAAACACACTTAGTGTTAGGTCTTTGCTATATAGCACAAAACACCCCACCAAAATCACCTCCTCCCAAGCAAACCCAAATCCTGCCATGAGCCGGTTGGGCAGAGTATTTTATCCTATATGTTAGTATAGGAGAATTAGCCTAGCTCTTATTTGTTCCATTTGAGTTCAATGGAAATGTATTCAAACTAAAGTAGCAGTTACACAAATTTTGCCCTGCTTAAATTGTTCTAAAATTATTAACTTCAAACTGCTATAGATCTTTTTGTAAACAAGCCTTCAGATTAGCCTCCAAAACCACCTAGGTAGAATAAAGATTTGTTTCTATGGGGGCAAAAAAGAATTATGGTTTTTTCCTATCTATGTAGCATGCAGTGATCTTAAAATATTTTGTTGCAGTAGTTATTCTGAGTGGTAATGCCAAATGTAAAGAGTTGAATGTGAATGTTTACTTTTAAATTATTTTAGAGTACGTGTAGTAACTCCTACCATATTTTGTTGCTTGGGTTTGGGTTTTCTGTAGGGTTTTTTATTTACTAGCTTAAGTCAGACTGTGTTTTGCTTCAGAACATTTTAGGCTGTTATGTTTGCAAAATGTACACAAATTTGCAACTGTGGGTTTTGGATACTGCTGGTGTCAGCAGTAGCTCTGAGCTTGGTGCAGTTCTGGGTGCAGGCAGGCAGGAGAAACATTCTGCAGTATCATGTCTTCAGCTTTAATGGCTAGGTCCTGATGCTCCTCAAGATAGGTTGGATCATCCCATCTAATTGCCTGTCCTTGCTTTCCAAGCTGGAATTCACTTCTGTTTTCCTTACTTCTGAATCATGCCCTTTATTTGACCACACCAAATCAAGGGAGACCCTGCTCTTCAAGCCTGTTGTCTGCCTGCCTTGACCCAAGGCTTGTTGTCCCATGATGGACTGGGAGAAAGGATTCTTCTGCAGGTTGGCCCTGGTATAGGCTGTCACTGCCTGCAGGGATACAGCTACAGACACACTGGAAATAGATTTTTAACCCTGTCTTTGACAGGAATGCAGAGTCAGCTCCTGTCTGCTGTGTACTGCAGTTTGGGATTCTCAGTCTTCAGGTGTGTTGTTAAGTTTTTGTGTAAATAAGACTGATGTACATTTTTCTTTTGCCTTCTGTATTTAGTAATGAATACAAAAATTTTGCTTCCTGGACATGAGTGTTGAGGGCTTTCACCAAGTGTAGGTTTCAGATCTGAACTTCTACGTTCATTAATCAATTCATCATTCATCAATATAAATTGTGTTGCTGTTAGGATAATTCTGTAAGTAGACAAGTAGACTACAGAATATAAAATGGTACATTTTGTAGAAGATTCTTTTTTGAGTAAGTAAAGTTTATTTAAAGCTAACTAAGACAACAGAACTTTGAACTATAATTGCCAGTACTACTACAAGTTTTTTTTTCTTTCTCTGTTACTTGAAAGCAAGGAAAACAATTGGATAAAAGCCTAAGCATGCTATTTGAATTTTTAGGTATGAGTTTGCCTGATGTGTGTTTTCTATTAAATTTTGTTCTTAGAAGTTTACAGCTGTATCTTAGTAGTAATAAGAATTACTACTCTCTTATTACTACTGCTATTTCTATATTTAAGTTTTAATATTGTATATATGGCATATCTATTAGGGATAACTATAACTATTTTAGACTTACTGTTAAAGTGAGATTTTGTATAGGTTTTCTATTTGCTTAAAAAAGTAGCAGCTTTTAAAGGAAACTTGGAGTCAGCTGATATTATTTACTACTATTGTTAATTTCTTACTAGGTTTTTAATAGATTTTACTGCACCTTGTAGCTGTGTCCAAGCTTTAAATTTCCACAGCAGGATCTAAGTTAAAGGTTTTGTTTAGGCAGGTACTTTTTTTGTGGTTTTTTGTTTTGGTTTGGTTTTGGTTTTTCTTGTTTGTTTTTGTTTTCTTGGGGTATTCAGATGTTCATTTAAGTAGTTTGGCAACACATTGCTCCTTCTGATAAAAAAATAAAAAATCGGGATTTGACCCTTGAAGTTTTTTCGTTTTTTCATTTCAGATAGGAAAGTAGAGTATTTGAGTCCAGTTTACCTTTAGACTTTGCTTATGTTTAAGTTACATGGAGTTTTTTGTTTTCTGTATTGTATTTCATGTGTATATTGATGAGAAGGCGTAGAATGTTTTTTCTCTAGTTTGTTATGGAAGCAAGCCCAGCTAGCTCTTGTTTCTTTTACCTCTCCATAATTCTCAGGTCCATAGTTTAAACCTTAACCTATAATATTCTAAAAATTATTTTTAAACTGTTTTCTTTTTAATTTTAAATCGTATATGATTGTGACTAATTGTCTAACCCAGCCTTTAACCCTTAACATTGTGATAATTACAGAGTGCAGACAATGTGTAAATTCCATTAAACTAGGTTGGCTCTGTCATTTCTTTCTTTTCTGGGTTCTGGATTTGCAATTATTTTACTCAGATTTTTTTTTAGCCATTATATTCTGAATTACTGCAAAGTATTTAATGCCATTTGGAATTTTCATTGCTTCAGACCTCACTGAAGATCAGCTACTTTCTGCATGAAAAATAATTTAATGAACAGAATACGTATGTTTGTTTGACATACACCCCTTAAAGTCATAGCAAACTTTCCACATATCATCTTTCACTATTTACAAAGCAAGCAGATTTCCTTTTTCTGATTCGAGGTCAATGAACTGTGTGGTATGTCAGAATCTTAGAATGGCTGGAATTGGAAGGGACCTGAAAGATAATCTAGGTCCAATCCCCCTGCCATGGGCACCAGTACCTTCTACCAGGACCAGGTTGCTCAGAGCCCCCTCCAGCCTCACGCTTCAGGCTTGGGGCATCCACAGCTTCTTTGGACAGCCTGTGCTAAGGTCTCACCACCCTCACAGTAAAGAATTTCTTACTAATATCTAATCTAAACCCACTGTCAGTTTGCAGCCATTCCTCCTTGTCCTGTCACTACGTGCTCTTCTGGAAAGTCCCTCTCCAGCTTTCTTGAAAGTCCCTTTAAAGTACTGTAAGTGCACTTAAAGTGCTATGAGATCTCCCTGGAGTCTTCTGTTCTCCCCACTGAACAAGCCTAGCTCTCAGCCTTTCTTCGTGGGAGAGGTGTTCCTCCAGTTGTCCTTTGTGATCTTTTTCCAACAGGTCCATGTCTTTCCTGTGCTGAGGACCCCAGAGCTGGATGCAGTTTCTGTAGGAAAAAAAATAAATCAGACCAATTCATGTGCTTCGAAACTCTTGTCTTGGGGTAAAAAATAGCTTCACATGTGGTGGCATTATTCGTGTCAGGCTCATCTGAGCAGCTGTGGAGCGTGCAGCTTCCTGTGATGTATTGCTCCTCTTGTGGTGGCACTGGGAGGGACAGGTGGATTAGTGGAACACATTGCTGCTGCCACAAGGGACTGCTGGGCTCCCACTTTGGAAGACCTTTCCTGTTTCTTCCTCTAACTGAGCTGCTGTTGCAGCTCCTTGGTGATCTCTTTCAGAGCACTGGGATGGCAGGATTTGTTTATTTATTCTGTGGATAAGATTCCAAGTGTAGTGGGCTGACCAAAGGGATCAGCAGGAACAACTTTGGAGGCTGCATAAGCATATGTGGCAAGTTTGGGAAGTGGACAGGAGAGAATGTGTTCCTATAGAATACAATTGCAACCAATTGTCCAATTGCTTGCCATCTTGACCACTGTTGATCAGTGCTATTTTTGCTAATTTCCCAGATAATGTACATGAGCATGGGAGGTGTTAGTTTTTGGATTTTGTTTCTTAAAAAAACCAAAATTTTTTCCAAAATAGGCTTTTTTGCAGTGGCATAGGATACTTTGTATATCATTCTTGAAATATAAAACAAACACTAACTCACTGGCCAGTTCAGAGAATAACCTGAACTGTAATTTAATTTCCCTAATTTAATGGGTGCTCCTTGCATTTGCTTTTATTACTGTAAAAGAAACCTGTTTTCAGTTTTAGGTAATATCCCTACACTGTGCAAGCTTCCCGTGTGAAAGCAAGAAAACTTTGGACTCTGGTCCTCGATATTCAACTGGTGGATAGTGTGATATCTCTTGTATTAGGACTGGAAAATATATTTGTATAACCCTGCTAAATCCATCATAATTATGGATCCTATTTCTGAAGGAGCAGCTTAAAATGTTGCAGATATTTCCAGCGGATGTGTAAAACATACTGGCATGAGCTATGTGTTTTAAAGTGCCTAGGAATGTTTTGTTTCAAAGGTGATACCTGTATATATAATCCTAATGTTAGAGCATTTTTTCGACCATTTAAGAGTGCTATCTGAAGTTAATATTAGATTAGGATAAATAAATATTTGCTCAGTGTTCTCAGCTTCTTACTTCCAGATATAACTGCTTTCTCTAACCACTCATGTTCTTTGTAGATTTTAGGCTAAGCAGAAAGGGAAACTGTAAAATTTGTATTCCAGAAAGTTTAATCTGATCTGCCAGTTAACAAATCAAATTTAATCTTGCCCTCCTCAGGATGGCTTTTATGTTCCCTGTTGTCCTCATTCCTGTTTGCCCCCCTCTCCTTTTGTTTTTTCTCATTGCTTTATATTGAATTGAGGATTGACTAAGAAACTCAGGTTTATTTTTTTCTTGCAGAATGGTTCTGCATAGTATTGTTTGACTAGCATAAATGGAACTTTATTGAGCTCTTAATGCAGGAAAAACTCTAGCACCCTGTTCGAGGTTCAAGAGCTTCCTATTGTAGCTTGGTAAGAAGATCTGGATTATCTTTGACTTTGTATATATAAGGTTAGCTAAATTTGGAAATTGCATCTCTGGTGCTTCTGACTTAGAGCAATTGTATTGCTGTGGTGGATTGGAGACAACGTGTTAAGAAATAGGTAGCAATAAATTAAATTATACTCTGGCTAACATAATGAATGAAATGTATCATTCCTGAAAGTATCTTTTGATTTATTTTTTTTTTAATTCACTGTGATAAGAGAATTCCACAGAGATGTGTGTAACGTTCACTTAGAGCAGGCAGTTTTTCAGTTCCACTTGTTAACTTCTTTGCAGTGTGCTTCACTGACTTGGCAGTCGGATGTTTAATGCTGACTCTTGTTTATCTGGGTCATCTTAAGTGTATCTTGAGAGCATTCCTTTGAAATGCTCTGGATGGAAATAAGGGAATTATTTTTTTGACCTTACTTGCGTCTTGCATCAGCTGCTGGGCAAAGCCAAATTAGATGTCTCATATTAGAAATGCTTTAGTGCATTAGCTGGGTAGTGATGCTAGGCACATACAGAAGCTTTTCACATATAGAGGAAGTTTGCTTGGAATACTTTGCTTATCATACAGTACGTTTCTCTAGAGTGTTTTGGCACATGAGTTCTAGTGGGGTAGCTAATTTATTTTTAGTTTAAATGGAGATACTCTGTAGTAGTTGGCTGTCTTTAAGCCCTCTCGGCTGGTTTGTGTTCAGTTTCTGAGATTCTTTTTGGTTTGCCTACTGTCTAGCTGGATCTCAGCTGTTCTTTTGTGAATTACTTACTTTCCAGTTTTGTTCTTGCCACATTCCTAGCAAAAATAGGGAATTCAAAAGAATAGGGAAAAATTAGTTTCTCACTCTTTAGCAACTGAAGCAAACTCAAGTGTTTTATATTTGGAGTGTGGAAGCAAAATTAACATCTATGCTATGGCTTCTTCCAAGAAGTGTCAGAATATTTCATTATCAGTTTTTCTGACTCTTGTCTTAACACCTGCTGTATTGTAACCTTTGGTTTGTTATTAAAAAGCCATGTTTGAACTGTGCTAGTGTATTCTAGTCACTTATTTTTGCAAGGAAGTTAGTATGAAGGCAAGTATATGTGTATTAATAAAATCAGATTTTCTTAAGAACTAGGATTTTCATTAATTATTTTAGAATGTTACATGCTACTTAATTTTGTTTTGGAATAGATGAAACAGAAGGATGGGGTAACATGGAAGTTATAATGATTCCTAATATCAGGGGGAAAAAAAAGTTGTGATTTTTTTTTAATTCAGCTGTAGTTAGCTATACTTCTGTTCTGCTGAGGGTCATCCATGCCTTAAGAAATATACATACATAGGATATCTTTTTGCAGATTTCAGTTGTTCTACTCAAGTGTTGAAAATGTCGGTACTGAAAAAGTTAAGATTACTTTTACTTTATAGTTCTGTGATGATTTTATTAAATAGCCAGAATGTAGGAAGATCATGACTGTTGCATTTGGAAACCAGAAATTTAAAACCCTTTTTTTTCCCTCCCCTCTAGATTTTCAACTGAATTCTCATCTATCAACACTGGCAAATATTCACAAGATTTACCACACCCTCAATAGGCTGGTAATGACTTGCCATTTTCTCTTAGCAGAATAGCTAGGGCTTTGGTCCAGAATATTTAATGATTGAAATCATTAAGTGATTACACTTCTAAAAATTATAACTGCCTTGTTGTATGAAAGGCTGTTGGGTTTGAATTGGTGAAGAGATAAGCAGTATTAGGAAAAGGTGAAAGATTATACTCCACAGGTCAGTGGAGTTTGAATATTGGATTTACATGTTGCCTCATACAAGAAGCTTTCTTGGATACAATAAATGATGGTAATCATCATAGTTACCCAGTTTCTTGCAGTTCTTCTGGAAAACATATTGAATGAGCAAGCTGTCCTCTTACACCCATGCAAAAAGTGAAACAAGGTTTTAGTGAAGACTCTTCCTGCTTATGTGCTGTGTATTTACATTTGTTTTATTGCAACCATAGCTGGAAATGGTGATACAGTTTCTGTGTGTACACTGCAAAGTTAGTGCAAAAGACCTTGCCTGAAGAAGGGGTAAACTTGTTTCCAAGGTTTCAGTTGGTTTTTAATCAGTTTCCTTTAGAACACCTATGTTTATCTTTAAGCAAAGCCATTTCTGTGCTAAGTGGTAAATTCAGTCTTTCTAATGCTGCATTCATTGGTGGAATTATTAAGTAAAATAATGCCAGTTCCCCACCTGATGGGCAGTTATTTCCACTCTTGAAATAATTTGATATGTTTTTGATTGAAAAAAACCTCAAAAATATTTATCAAATTCAATTTACTTTTTAGATAAATTTGCAAGTGTAACTTTTTAAGTAAATAGGAGCTGAAAACACAAAATCTGCAATCTTAGGTAGATGATCCTTAAGTAATTAGGATGAATATTAATATCAGGTAAAATTAAAAATAGTACAGAACAATGAAGATCACTGTCTTGTTTAACTGTGTCATTCCTGTTTCTTGCAGAATCTGACAGAGGACGTTGGTCAAGACGATCACCAGACAGGTATTTAATAGGGATGGAGTAAAAATAGATTGAAACAGTTTAAACACACTTTATTAAGCAAGTCTCTCTAACATAACTGAAAATGATGTTTTAGAAGGCTAAATGAGTTTTAGGAAACAAGTGCCTGGGTTTCTTATTTTTTTTTTCAAAATAGGTGTTTGTGCTTTTAGTTTATCAAATTATGAAGGACTTGAACAGGTATCAACAGTATCTGTAATTTTACTGTCTCTTAGTTTAGAAGACTTAATGAAAAATTTATCTCACTCCTGGGACTCAGCCTGATGGGCCACAGAATATCCATGTTCTTACAGTGTTTTGAGTCTTGAAAGAGCATTAGTGAAAATAGAGCAGAAGCAAGACCTCTTCTGGCTGTTGTGATGCCTGTGACCAAGTTTAAATGCTGTGCTCCAAGCAATCAGCTTTTTTCTTGACTGGTTCTGATGCAGTTTATTTCTATTTCTTGTACAGATTTTCAGTCAGTGTCTGAGTACTATCTATTTTTGAGTTCATATCTGTATTTTGTTCCATGAAGTGTCACCATTTTTTCAGGCAGTCTTCTGAGGTACCTGGTACCAGCTTCCTGTCATTCTTGATTTGTCAGCATTTGACCTTTGTGACTAGATGTTTTGCAAGGGTTCTTACCTCCTTTTGCACTGTCTTCAAGCCCTGATCACTCACTCAGCAGAGCTATTCTTTAAAACTGACCATGTCTATCCTACCATCTGACTCGAAGCTTTTTCACTATCCTGAGGTGATGACTGTATTTGCTGATGTTACCTTGAGCATTTAGCAAAGTGGAGAGAGCTGTCAGCTCCTGGAGATTTGTGGCACCCATTTACAAATCTAGCACACTTTTAGCCTAGAGCAATGAGAAGACATGCATGGAACTGCATTGCTTGGGATTGGAGCTCACTTAGGGGATTATGCACCCTCCTCTGTACAGCATCAGGTCACTTTGTTTCAGGCTTGAACTCTTACCCTGGGCACAAAAGGCTTCTCTGAAATACTTTCCTTCAGTGTGGTTAGTGATTTGATACTTGAAATTAGCTCATTATGTAAATGAAAAGCCTCTGAAAAAGAGGTTGTGACCGATAGTTGAAGACAGAGATTTTAATGTCCATAATTTAGAACTGATGTCCTCTCCCATCTTGTGATGGAGACTTGGAATTTTTTCCTATGTGTCCCAGGTGCTCTAAACTGAACAGCTACATACTGATTTCCTGTATGAAAATGTGTTCTATAATCTTTGTTTACTCTTGATCACCAAGATCTGTTGTGAAGCATTGAGGTAGTCCCCTTCTGTCACTAATCAGTAAGTGTTGATGTACTTGAGGTGTTTGGAATTTGTCTTACCTGTTGCCTAGGACTTCTGTCATAAAGTGTAAGAAATTAGCCTTGGTGCTCTCATAACCTCTGTTGGAAGGTACTTGAGCATGTTACCATCAGTGTCAGTACAAAACTGTTCATCAAAGCCAGTATCCTATTGCCTGCACACTGTTGCTTGAATTAAGCTGTTTCAAAAGTGTAAATGTGCCTGTTGAATGAGTTGGGGCACAAAATCCCAGTAAAGAGTGCAATTTTTTGGCAATAGTTGTAAAACCTTTCAAACCAGAAGCAAATACAAAATGGGAACCACAAGTAAAGGTTGATAATGCCAGGTTGCCTCCTGATCTTCAGATATTATTTCCACTATTTCTTATGCTTCTGCTCTGTTTTATGTCTCCTGGTAGGAAGAGATGAAGCCCAAATGTTTGCATAAGTTCCAGGCATATTCAGTTGAAATGTGTGTTTGATTTGACTCAAATGAGGACAAATACACATGCAAGGAGCTATTTTGGCCCTCATGAATGTAGTACAGTGTGGTCTCCTGTTTCTGTTTTGTATGGAACTTGACACTTCTGAAACATCTTACTTGGAGACACTCACATAAATCCATAGAGTTACTTTTGAAAATTGTTTGATTTCAATGTGCCTAAACTTGTGGAACTTCTGTTTTCCAGTAAGAAGTTGTCAAGACCTATTAATTTTGTTGCACAATTTATAGAACTGTATAGGTGCTGTAAATTTGAGATTCTGTGTCTAGAACTCATTTGAAAGTCAGATTAAGAAGTGTTGCCAAACCCATGTCAAGGTTTTTTATAGTTCTGAGATTATTTTAACCCTAAATCATCTGGCACAGGCCTTATTCTTAAAGATTGGTGCTCATTTTCTGACATAATTATCTGGGTTATTGTCATTAGGTTGTGGACTTAGTTTTTGGGATGACTTAATGTATGCTTATCTAAATTGGATTGGGATTTCTAAAAGCTATTTTTAAAAAAATCTTAGTTTTAAGTTAATATTTCTTGGTAATGGTATTAACTTTTAAATGCACATCACATTTACTTCAAAGCAGTTGTTTGTAAGCTAACAAAAAATGTCTTGGACATGTAAATTACTTAGAAGCAAATTGTATATTTTCTAAGTATTAGCCAGATTTCCTTTCTGAAACCAGACCCTAAAACACCAATGAGCTACAGGGAAGTGGCAGTTTCAAAATTCCTTCAGTGATCTGAGAGCTAAGATGAATCTTGTTTCAAAATTCTAGTTCCCCACAATGATTGCAATCTCATGTGCTATAGTTCAGTATGCATATCTGTCTGAAAATAAGATAGACTTCAAATGTGTCATGGGCTTTGCCTTTTCACCTGTTTGTAGGTGTAAGAACAGCAGGCATTCAGATTATGTAAACAATTTATTTTCTTTTAGTGCGTATATGCATTAACTTGGAAAACTCACATTTGAAATAATAGTTGTTTTTATGTCATAACAAATCTAGTAGCTTGTTAATAGCTTAAAGTCGTGATTTGGTATTTAAATTGTGACTTACTTATCCAGACTAAAAAGTCTTTAAAAGTATGCTTCTTGTTGTCACCTGACTTGTTTAAAATAGTGAGGTCACCTCTTCAACAAAAAGGCTTCATTGTGGCTCATGAATCTTTGGAGGCGGAGAAATTGCTTTTGCTTCTGCTGGTTTTTTCTTTTGTTATATTAGAGAAGAAACCCCTCTTGAGTCCAGAGCAGTTCTGTAGTGTGGTATTCAAGACAGAGAAGATGATTTTTCCTTTTGCAACTGCATTGCAAGTTGTTTAATGTTTTGATGAGTATCTTACTTTCTCATCTTGTCTGAAAACTGATGATTGTTAGCTATGCTTGTGGTTGTTTTGTTGCATTATTAAATGATCAGCTGTATCTTCCCAATTGCTTCAGCATTCACAGTTTCTAATTATTTGTCCTTTGAAGCATCCTTCTACTGAAGCATCAGAAGAGCAGGATTCCTCACAGGTTTTAGCTAGAGAAGGTGAAAGTGCCATGCCTGTAAATAATTTCCGTAGGGACACAGCTTGTAGAGTTCTTTTTTATTGACTTTTTTTCCTTTTGTCTTTTCTGATTTTGTTGCTATTCTAGGACTGTTCCTGTCTTGTGGGTTTTATTTTATATATTGCTTTAAATTTCTTAGGGTGAATTTTAGCTCTTGAATTGATACTTCCCTTTGGAAGCTTTGTCTCCTGCAAATTTGGAAGTATTCAATAGGATGTTTGGCAAACAGCATTTAAACTCGACAGGCTTTTGGCTGGTGGTGGTCTATTCAGCAGCCATTTGGAGGCTCTACCTTGTAAATGCTAGCTTCAAGTGTCAAAAAATGAGTGAGAATTTGGAGGGTTCTGCCAATCTTGAGTTGAGGCCTAGGAGTGAGAAACTTTGAAGATAATCACATCAGCAAAGCTGCACTTGGTAAGTAAAATTCTGTCAAATTTGCATGTAGTCAGAGGTAGCTGCATGTTTGTTTGCAGATGGTCAGACCTTTGGGAAGAGAAATTAGTTGTGCACTGCTAGACCTAAAATTACATTTAGAATTAAAAAGCTCTGTGTAGGAAAGGTTAATATTGCTATTTAGTGAGCTGTATTGTAAATTAAGAAATCGTAGGAGTTCAAAGTAAAAAACCTAAATTGATAATTTTTAGCTTATATGAAAATGAAAGAAGTATTCTGCTGCTGTTACAGAGGAATTATAACTGCCCTTCAAATTTAACACACCAATTTTAGTAACAAAAGAAATGCTTTGAAAGTAAAATCCTTACACTGTGTTTTTTAGTAGTTTAGAGATTATTCAACAGCTAAAGTCTAGTGAAGACTTGCTCCAAACCTCAGTTACTAAGATGTTAAGTCTTGGAAAGCATTTACAATATGTCTGCCTGGTGTCTGTGTGCTGTCAGCTGTCAGTGTGTGAGGGCAGTGTATGTGTGCATTTAAAACTACCAATTTCTGAGCTGTCTCTTTTCTTCCCTTTTCTGTGCCTTTGAGAGCTGCAACTAGATACATTCAAACCAAAAAGGGTACAAGTCTTTCATATGGGTCATTGGAGAAATTGGGTTGTAGTGAATTGTGATCAGTTTAAGCCTTTAAAACAAGTTCACCAATCTTCTTAAAAACATCCTATCATTTAAGGAGGCAAAGAGTCCTAGCAGGAATTCTTGAGTTAAATTCTTTGGTTTGTATGGGGTTGCAGGTCTGACAAAATGATTTCTCTATTCTATAACTGCTTTATTTTACTTTTATTTATTTTTTCACCTTTTGCCCTGCTTCTTTTGTCACAGAGGCCTTGCATATTTCTTTTCACAATCAACTGACCAGTAAACTGCACAAATTTGTGGGGGGTGAGGGGGATGTGTATTTTTTCTTGCATTTTACCACCATCCAATGCCTGTGTCCATCACAGATGGATTTTTACTTTTTTAAAAGAAAGGCACTTAAAAGCAATCTATTTGCTCTCAAAGGAATGAGATAGCTACAGGTTATACTTAAGTAAATGCATATTTACCAAAAAGAGGTGTTCACTATATATTTTCATTTATTAAGTTCAGTGTGTGTCTTAAGTCTGTTGGCTCTTTCTAGCCATCTGTTGAGTTCTGCTGTCATCTTAGGTGTTTTTGGTCTGTGTAGGCTTTCAAAAAATACGTACTGGCAGAGTCTTTACAAATTTGATCTGAAAGATAAAGTATTGCAGATTCAATAACTTATGAGAGTAGAGTTTTTCAATATCATGAATGTGCAGGCATAATTAGATGGAACAAATATCATTCAGCAGGTCAGGTTAGTTTGTTTAATTTGTAAAATGCCTTGGGTGTACTCTGAGTTTTTTATGGTCTCTGGCTTACCTGTTTCAAATATATCTGATATTGTTGAGGAGAAAATAAATGCTCTTGTCACTAATTTCCTTTTGTAATATGTTCTGGACAGTGCTTCTAGAAGTATCTTTTTCTGACACAGCCATTACGATTTTTTTTTATGGTAATAGTTTATGGAGCATAATACTTGCAAGTTTTTGATGATTAGTTAAATTGTAATTTGAATTTACAATGCTGTTAATTCTCTTTCAAAAAGACAGGATATGGCCATACTCTCCTGGGGACAATAATGGAGAGGGAGTTTTAGGGTTAAAAAAAAAGAATATATAGGAAGAATTTTTTGAATTGGAGAGTATTTCTTGAACTAGCGAGATTAATTTTCTTCTTAATAGATAGAAATTAATATAAACATAAGACCAAAGAAGGCATACTTAGTGCAAAAGCTTTATTAGTTGAAACCAGATTAGTTCATCTTGGTGTAAAAACTGGGTTCAACATCTTACATAATACTAGAGAACTGTGAACATAATACTAGAGAAATATGTAGTTTCTTATGGGTTAGAGTTTCCATGCATGTTTAAATAATGTACATATAGCAAAGCCTGTGAGGCTCTAAGGTTCCTTACATGTGTTTCTCCTATAACAGGAGAGAGCCTTTCAAAGATTCGAAGAATAGGTAAGCAAAAGATTGCTGTCAGTGTTTGTTGGGAATTGGGCCTCTGATTTCAGTCTGTTCCCTTGGTGTCAAAAAGCAGTCCAAGTTTTATTGCTTGCTCTGTGCTCTGATGTTGTAAGATAAAAGATTTTGTGGGCATCTTAATTGAGCATAGCTAAACTTGGATGCTGTTGTAGCAAAGAGAACATAGCTTAGGAATGCTGGAGTTCTTAATGTTGTCTTGCAAATTTCTTTGGCATCGCTTTATGTCTGGATTTTTATACCTCACTTCTCTCTTCCTTTTCTTTTCAAATTCTCTGTGTAACACTTAGAGGTGTGATAGCTCTTGGAGCTGCTCTTACACACACCTTTCTCAGGTGTCTTCAGCACATGAAAGTAGGACAAAATTATGCCTGGAGTGTTAGCCTACTGTTTTCATGAGGCAGCAAAAGCAATTTAATGACTTGCTGTGGTCAAAAGGGCTGATCCTGTGCTCTTTCTTGTGCTAATGTACAGAAAGTTGTTATTCTTTTTCCTTTGGTTAATTATCTACAGGTTTGGTGAGCTGGATTGGCACACGGAAGAGTTACCATAGACATAGGAGTATGTAGCTGAGAGAAGGGGATGGAAAGACTGCCACCTGATTCACCTGACACTGCATCAGTGTCTTGAATTGGCTATTTCCTATTTGGGGACCTTCATTTTTTGAGAACTGTTCAGTCCGAATAATACAGCCAGCCACTTAGTTCTTTTCCTGGTGGTTGCTGACTGTCTCTTCCTGTCCCTGCAAAACAGAACAAAAAACCTCCTAAAAATCCTGAGAAAACCCTCTCACCAAAGAACAAACAAAACCTTTCCTGCCTCTTGCTCTCTGTATCACATAAAACTTTGGGCTTGAAAATAAAGGGTTCTGTTTTCTAGAGGTAGGTGTTCACTCAGATCTGTATTTCAAAAAGCAGTGATCAACCCTTAGAACTCGTGATTTGAATAAAAGACTAAAAATAAGGATGACTTTTTCAGGACCTAAATACTTCTTCAGGATAGTGTCAGTTTTTGACTGCTGTTAGACTGAAGTAATGCCAGGGCTACTGTGCATTTTGGTATAGTACTTTTGACCTTAATGGAAATCTGGTCATAGGAAACCATGTAAAAGTGAGATGGATTTTGCTATTGAAAGGAGACTGTTTCTTTTTTAATTTTTAAATCCCCTAACTTCCTTCCCTTTCCTTTGTAATATGCCTATTAGTGGACACAGTTTAACTGGTCTGCAACAGTTTCATTTCTTTGTGCTGGTGTTTTTAATTCCCTCTGTAGGAAGTCTTCGGTCTTGCAGTTCATCAGACTGCTTTAGTAAAGTGATGCCTCCAAGGAAAAAGAGGAGACCTGCAGCAGGAGATGATTTATCTGCTAAGAAAAGTAGACATGATGGGTATGTCATCTTACCATGAGCTAAGATTGATGGAATATCTAAAGTTGAAGAGCTGATATATCATGTGTTTAAATACTAATGGAAATAATATTGACATTTACTTGGTTTCTCAATGTGGAGCCATAGCTGGTGATTGAACTGTGGGATATTGATAAGTATGTGTAGGTTCAGTTTGCATCTCACCTTTCTCTAGATATACAAGAAACATGTAGGGACCTTCTCCTTGCTCTAGTTGCCAGCTGTCAGAATATGTACTTGTTTGTTCAAAACCAACGTCTGAGAGATACAGTACTATTTTCTCATATACATGCATAAGGTCTGGATTGGCTGTTACCAGTCTCTAGCCTGTCCAAAAAGTGAATGTCGTTATAGTCCACTCGGCTCTTAAAATCCTGCTAGTCTCTCCCTGTTATGTTGTGATTTGATACTGAACATAGAAGGGGAAATTGCCCAGGTAAGGTGACAGCCAGTGGTTCAGCAGTTATTGAGGGGCTTCTCACTGGACAGCAGAAGCCAAACAGGTTAAAGAGAGTGCATGAACAGTGTATTCTTTTGGCATGAAGTATTGGATAGCTGAGACCTCTGCAAGTGCTGGATTTCCAGTATGTGTAGTGTGTTGAGTCATTCAGAAAGCATTGAATGTGCTCGGGGGTGTGCAAAAATCACTATTTATGTGGACTAGATTCAGAACTTGAGGCTGTATAGAACTACACTCTCCTGCATGACAGATGCAGGACTGCTCTGATGTTGAAAAGTGGCTTATACAACTAGAAAGTTTGCTTGGCACTGCATCAATCAATAGAATTTCAGCTCTGTTATACTCATGTGTTACTGATGTCTCAGAAAACGCATGCCTCCATAGCAAGTACCTTCAGGGAGGTTAAAAGAGGCATTTTTCTCTAAACTGTCAGCCTGAAATCAGACTGGGTTCTCTCCTTTTTATACTCTAGCATGAGTAAGAAAAGTACTGGTAGCCAAATTAAGCCTCTGGTCATGCCCCTATAACTCTATTGTGTTTAATAGGGTTGCACAACTGTAACTGCACTGGAATTTATTAAATGATCTGTTGATGCAGAAGAAAGAGGTTTCAGCTCTTTCTTTCATTGCTTTGTAACACTAACGAGAACAAAAAAGCTGTTCATGTCCTTAATATTTTTTCTTGCTTTTCAGAAATAATGAAATACAAAAGGTAAATAGTTGATCAAGGGCATTACAGCTTATTCAAAGATAGGCATACAATGTGGAAGCAATACAAGGACAGACCCTTTCTAGAATATAGAGAGGTTCATAAAACTGAACTCTACCTACCTTAGCCAAGACATTGATGATAGAAAAAAGCAACCCCCTAAAAAGTAAGCTTGCCTGTAAGTAAGAAATACTGATTTGTGTAATTACATAGGAAAATTGTAAAAACCTGATTTTTTTTCTCTCTGAATAGTAGATATTTCATAGTTTTTAAGAGCTTGTTGCAAATGTAATTTGAAGGATTTTTTTTGTATCTGCCTCTCATTTTATAACTAATGGATCTAGTCTTCATTTTACTGCCATGTAAGTCTTTATTAAAAGGAAGATCTCAGCCTGCTTTTAGAATTGGAGGAGAAACCAGATCTGCTAGTCATGAGCCACGGGGTAATATCCTCTGATGTGGTTCCAGTTTTTCTGACTGACTTCCTGTAAAGGTTTTTGAGCTTGCTCTGTTTCCCAGAGTCTTTCTTTTGTTTTGGTCTTCAAGAAAACAGTTTTTTATTTCAGCATGACTGGCAATATGAAATTATTTGCTGGACATTCAGCCTGGTCTTGAAGTGCTATTTTCTTTCAAGGAAGGATTTTTACCCCTGTAATCTCCTGTGAACGGATTAGTCAAAAAGCAGTCTCATACTTCCATGCTTGTTTTGTCAGGTGGAGTTCATAACTGTCAAGTTTAGGTTTTGGATCAGACATCTCAGTTAGTTGAGCAGAAATCAAGTCTGAAATCAGGAAACTCTACAGCAGTGTTCTGTAGCATACCTAGTTTGCAAAGCCTGTTCTTCTTACACTGTGTGCAGAGAATGCTATATACAGTAAAAAGAGAATAGTGGAATACCACTTTATAGAATAAGGGGGCTCCTAGGCCCAGTTCTCAGCTTCTGTTTTAGACACAGACTTCCTAGAAGCTGCACTCTAGTAACTCAGAATAAGCCTTCACAGGACATTAGTCTGTGTGGATTCTGTATTAAGTGAAGAAAGGCAGTCACTGTCTGAAGAGCTACACAGTCCTTTCCAGAAGAGCCTCTCTTTCCTAACAGAAGTGATTTGTCACTTCAAATACTTAATGGAATGACATACATTTCTGTGTGTTTGTCAGCAACAGTGGCATACTTACGGGTCGACATTAACAAATTTAGTAATTCAGCGTCTCCTGTTGGTTCTCAGTGTGAAAATATGGGGTAGTAGTCCAAAGATTTTCAAGGAATGTCATCATTAATGGTGTTACTGCAGCTGAGACTGAAGGTTGATGATTTTTTTCTGGTTTGTCCATTAGAAAAATGTGGGGGGTTTTATTCTGTAATGGAGTGGTTTTTTGGGTGATATTTTCAGTCTTCACTATTTTTTATTCATTCCTATAATTTCTTCAAATCTGATAAGAATATTTTTAGATATGCCTTCTTCCATAAAGTTTCTTTCAGCAGGTCTCTATGCTGAAAGACAAGATGGTGTCTTAAGATTCTTAAAGTCATAAACTTAAACATGTCTTACACCCTTAGTTTCAAGCTGGTAAGAATACAGCCTCATCTCAGAAGCACTAGTGGAGTGCACAGGCAATTGAGGAAAAGCATTTATAGGAAAAAGTCTAGTTGTGAAATTATTTGGAAATGCTGGTCTAGTGCATAAACTGATTATAGAAGACTCCAAGCATGTTCATTATTATTACACCCTTACATAATAAGAACTTGAATTCTCTTAATTAGTGTTTATAGCATCATCATGAACCAAGCATGAATGCAGTGTTTCAGTGGGAGGGAATTTTTATACCAGATGATGAATAATAAAAAGAACTCAGTGCTTTATAGATAACAGTAAGAGCTATCTTGCCTTAAAGAATAGCTGTTGGAAGTAAACAGTTGAGCATGTGCTAATTTGAACATAATCACTTGAAGACTTAGTTTGTATTTTCATCTCAGTATCACGGTCTTGACTTTATTGTACTTAAAGCCGTCATGTATAGAGTACTCTCAAATTGGAGTTAAAATTACATTTTCTGTACATTGTTCTTCCATCACCATGTTAGGCATCTTCAGAAAGGTAAAGCAAAATTGATGTAAAGATACTTGCTAGGTAAAATGATAGTCCTCACTGGGTAATTGTTTTATGCTGCTTATCTGTTATACAATATCTAGCCAAATAGGAAAAATGAGCTGTTTAATATAATGTCTTATGTTTTGACAGTCTCATTTAAAAATTAATTCTCCTCCTTATTCTGGAATCACGCTGAGGGCAAATGCCTTGCAGTAATGGATATTGTCACTTTAGGCGAATGAAAATTAGGAATATTTACCTACTTCCCTGAAATTTATGTTTTCAAACAATTAGATAAATGTTTTCAATTGATTTATCCTTATGTGTGTAGGAACCACAAAAGGGCCTACTAACATGAAAAATAGGTTTTCTGTATTGAATAGTAAACTCCATACTCTGTAGTGGAAAAATGCAGTTTTTGAAAACACAGTGTCATTAACTTAAGATGTACTAACTTCCAAAGTTTTCAAAACCTTTGGTGTTGAGAGTTGGTTTGGTTTTTGTTCTGCTGTTGTTTACTAACTGGTTAGGTCCTTCCCCATGCAGACCACCTTTGTTCCCAGCTGTCATAGATGTGTAGATCTTTTTCCTTGAAGTAGGAGTTTTCAGGTGCACACAAGTATAATTTTTCCTTTTTTTATAGCTTTTCAGCACACTTCACTTAAACTGGACATGTGACTATCAGCATGTGTGTTGTTGCACATTCTGCTCATTAAGTAAGCCTGATAAAAGTTCCAAACATTTAACAGTTTAGGAATGATTGTAAGTCTTTAAACAAGGAGACATAAGGGATATTCATCATTCATAAAACTTAACAGTCAAGTTAGTCCTGAGGCTTGCTTTAAACTGTTTTTGTCATGTCTTGCAAATTGCAAAGCATCTCTTCTCCCACCCTTCTCTTTCTACTACAATTTTAATGACACTATTGCTAGAATCATAATTGTGGGTGAATAGATAAGACTTTATTAAAATACTTTCATTGTGCTACATTGATGAAAATTTTCAGCCAAAATTTTAAATTAATTAGTATTAATGGAAGTAGTGTGGGGCATTTTCAATCAAAAATTGGCATGTTTTGAAAAAAAATAATCTGGAAGCAATTAGTTACTTAGTTCAAAACTCAAACAAAACTCAGTAAAGATTTTCATTAAGTTCTGGTTGCTTAGAAACAAAGCTTCTGTTGGTGCATTTCTTGATGTCTTCATTCGGTAAGCACTGACCATCTGAAATAACCAGGCTGTAGATCTTCATGAGAGGCTTTTGACTTACCATAATAAAGCATAGCTTTTTTTCCCCTTCCATTTTTATTTTCTTTTTCCTCCTCAATGTATTATTACCAGCTTCCACCATTAAGAGAATGTTTTATGTGACCTAAGCTCCACGTTTTCACTGATCTTGGTTTGAGTATTCTGGAGCTACACAGCCCAGAGTTGGTGCAGTGGGAGGGGCTGTAGCTGGAGCTTTAACCAACTCCAATACAGGTGAAACATGCTCAGAGCAGCAGATAACCCAGCTTTGAAGACTGCAGTGGGTTGAAGAGAATTGCCCTTACCTTGTTCTTTTTGCTGGCAGCAACCATCAACTTTTACAGTCATTTTCCTAGTCACCCCATTATAGTTGGATGGAATTTTCATGCTTTTGTTTTCCCACCAAATCTGTTAGGAAGAGAAGAAAATAATCTGGAAAAGATGTGGACCATGTATTTAAAGTTCCCACAAAGTGTGAAGTGCCTAGACACTCAGTTTTAATATTTTTTTTAGTGGTTGTTGATGCTTGCCTATAGCACTTCCAGTTACAAACTATATTGTCTTACCTTTTTTGCTGATATATTACAGTTCCCTAGCTCACATGAATATTTCATATATATGTTTGAACATGGATGTTATGAGTCAGCTATTAGGTCATGATGGAGGTGCAAGCATCTCTGAGAAAATTATTACATTTTGATGTGGTTAAGTAACTGAAATCAGTTTTACAAAATTTAAGCACGTTACCTCATGTTGCTTTTGCCCTGCCCTGTCCCACATTCTTTCCTCTCCCTAGCTGATGAAATGGCTGTTAGAAAGAGATAATTAAAAAAACCCTAAATGCTCCTTACAGGGATGTTTGTTACGAATAACTTGTATATTGCTGTCACTGTCCTGACACCATGTCATGCTAAACAAAGAAAAAAAAGCTATTTTTCAAGTGAAGATTTTTCTGAGTTTCTGAGTTACTGTACCTACATGTGTGTTTCATCTGAGAAGTAAATACATACTTAGCCTGTAGGTAATACTTTTCTCTTTTTTTCTGTTTCTGATGGATATCATGTCATGAGTCAGAAATGGAAGGATAATTCTAAAAACAAAGTTTTGAGTTTGGTATTGTCTGGTAGTGAAGAGTATAGCAGACACTCTGGGATAAAACTGTACATTCACCTTTCTAACTGATGATGGAGAAAAGCCCTTAGCAATCCTGTTTCGGTGCCAGCATTCTTGTGTGCATCAGTGAGATCAGTGTGCAAATTCTAGTACCAAAAGTACCAGGTATATTCAATTGCTCTTTCTTTATGGAAGGCATCTTTTTGAGTTTTTTTACTTACCCCTGTGCCTTGCCTGCTCTCACCCTCCCCCCCTGCCCCCTTTTTTTTTTTTTTTTTTGTGAGCAGTGTGTTGTTTCACATCTGGTGTGTGACTGACACTTTCCTGGCAGTTTCCTTTTACGGACCATCAATATGGAAGCAAATTACTAAGCAGAACTTGGTTGGCATAATGGTTGTGCATTTGTTTGAAAGTGCTGGTGCTGGTCATCTTGATGAAGCTGTGAGCCATTGAGGACTTGCTGTTTGTGAGATCTGTTCATTAGATGTTTGGTACTCCCAAAGTATTCAGATACCCTGTGTACTCTGGCAGTATATTTTTCTGCATAGCAAGAGATACTGTCATTAGAATAAAGACAAGGCACATCATCTTGCAGTATATACTGAGAGATTCCACAGAGATGAGGAATACTGCAAGATATAAAATGGATGCCAGATGTGTCTGGAAGTTTGTTTTTCTCCTCTGTAAATATGGTTCTTGAGGTAATCAAATCCATATTAATCATAATTCAGCAGATGTAGTCCTTGAAAACACCTTTACTCTGTGCCACTGGATTGAACGAAGTTGTCCTAGGCTGAGCAATCTCAGGTACCTGTCTACTTACTTGTTTGCATCTCCCCAGTCATCTTGCTTCCCTAGGCACTTCAGAGATTAGGAGTCTCTTGCTAGTAGAAATAGCTGGCTTGGCTAGGCAGGGGTGAGACACTCATTTAATGTTTGGAGTAAGCAGGGGAAGAAAAGGGTTTGTCTTTTTACATGAGATCACTAATTCTGACTGTGCATAGTCTGTTTTCATTATAAATGTGGTACAGTATCATCTGCACTGTTAATGCATTTCTGACTAATTAGCTTATTATTATTGCTACTTCCTGCAGTTCCTGAACTGTGACCTTAGCCCTTAAGACAAGTGACTTTCAATCTCATATCAGTTGTCTGAAATTCTTCTGCTATGTGCAGATGCAGAGAATGTATAAAAAGGGCTGGTTTTTTCTGTTCTTGCTCACCATTCCTGTTACCCATACTGTTGGCACCGATGTCTTGTTTCAGGTTGCAGTATTTCAGGCTGCAGCTCTGCCATTTGTAGATGCAGGAAGCCTTTTTTCTAAAATACCTGAATGACTTACAGCTCTGTCCATAAGTCTGTTTCTTGAGAGTTCCTTCTTAAATGCACTGTTTGCATACTGACAGCTTAATGTGTTGATGATTTACATGAACAAGCAGGGCAGGACAATTGCTTATCATCCTTTCTAAGAAAAAGCATTGAGTCTTGTGATAAATACCTTTCTTTGTGAACCTTGTTAGCTTTGCCATGTCCTCTATCCCAGCAGTACTCTTACAGACTTCTTGAATAAAGAGAATAGAATAAAGATGTTGACTAGCTCCTGCTACAGTTTCCAACTTGATATTCTACTTGGTGTTTGTCACGTTTGTTTGTGACAAAAAAGGGGATACTGAATAATTAAGACTTTTGCCAAAGTGGCAGAATGCTTCCTTTCTTTGTCTTGATTGCTCTGAATACAGAGTACCCTAAAAATTATTGGATAGGTCTTTCATAATCACAGTTCATTTTGCAAGTGTGAAAATGTTATCAGACCTATTAAAAAAATTATTCCAACTTAGACTTATGCCTTCTGGATTAGCTCTTACGAGCGATGCTGTCAGCCTTTTCCTTTGCAGCTTCAGTAAAGCTTATGCAAAATAGATAATTCAAATAGGAAAAGAGTGTTTTCAAAATGAAAAAACCCCAAACCTAAAATTGTGAGTATATGAATATGTGTTTGGAACACATATGGCTGACATTTCTATGCAGTGTTCCAATTTGTTGTAGATCAGTGTGTTCAGTACAGTGTCAATTTTTCTTAAGAAATTTCTTGAGAGCCTCATTTGTATTTGCTTCCAATTAGCAATTTATCTTTTTGTTCTGACTAGTATTACTTTTCTAAAGGTTAGCTGCTTTAAAGGAACTATGACAGTAAACACAAAGTATTTCTTTGAATTCTTGTCAGAATGATCTGTGTGCTGTTAACTTCTAGCTACACTTCCTTACAGCTGATAGCTGAGCTAGCTGGAGGATAGTGGGATCAGTGTCTTCTAAGCTCATAAATCTAGGTGTCTTGTACATGTCTTTCTAGAAGGACGAAACAGTGATGAAGTCAGCTCCAAATTAATTTCATTATTCAAATGGTTTCCAAATTCTCCTTGAACCAGTTAGCCGCTTCATTGTCTTCCCCCATCAGGAATTGACATTGTGAGAGGAAACTCTGCATGCTTGGAACACTTACAGAGCTGTTCTTGGCTACCTCCTCTAGACTAAACCATTTTTTTGTTGCTCTTTTCAGCCTTTATGAGCCCAAGCTCTGAAGAGTGGTGGAAATGGATCAGAGAATGCATATGCAGCAGTGGATTACTGCTTGGACTGCTGAGTCTCTTTCCTCTAGCAGGCACAAATGATATTGTGCCTGTTTCAGAAGGTCTAACTGGGGGAATGGCCCTTCACATTCTGTCATGTTTTCTGTGCTTTAGGGGTTTCAGATACTAAATTTGTTTCCTTAGTGTAGTTAAAATTCTTTACAGTTCTTGTTAAAGGAGAAGAGCATTACCCTGCTGGTAGTCTCTGAGGGAAGGGGCCAGCTTTTCAGATGGTTCTGTATTCCATGATGAATGGTGTCCCTTGAGGTATTGTCTATGAGAACTTTCAACCTTTTTTTTGTGTGATTCTTTTATGTTACTTACTTACTGGCTTTAGAATAATATAAGTGTAGGTCTTGTCTCTTTTGGCCTTTATGCCTTTTGTAGAATCTTTTTGAGGCAGCAAAAAGAGTGTTTGCAGTTTTCTTTAGTTAATAATTCAAAGTGCACCTAGAGGTAGGACCCGTGTTGACTGTGACATGGAATTACTCTGGCCATAGACCCAGAGCTGGATTGCAGCCCATCAGCTGACTGTGGTAACTGGTGGTGTACGGCAAGGCCTTACTGTGAACTTTTATAGAACAGTTTGGGGTTGAATTTGAACTGACCTATATTCATTTTAGGGGAAGGTCATTTCATGGGTAATGATTATGAATCAGTGGAAGTGTGACAGAGTGAGCAAACCAAGTATTAAGTGTCATTGATTCTTAAGCAGTGTTCCAAATGACTGGATATGAGGACAGAATGTTGAGTAAACTGAAAGGAATAATGTTTCTGCTAAGAGTGGCTGTTGACTAAAAGATCGCTTTTAAAAAATGTTGATGAATTAATTACTTGTTTCTCTTTTTTCTAAGTATGTATAGAAAATACGATTCAACTAGAATAAAAGCAGAGGAAGAAGAAGTCTTTTCAAGTAAGAGATGCTTAGAATGGTTCTATGAATATGCAGGTAAGTGTGAAATGCAAATTTGCTACCAGTAACAATTAAATTTATATTGGAATATGAAAATTGCATTAACTGAGCTTTCAAAAGACAGAATAGAAAAGGGTTTTTGTAAAAGGCTTAGAGAAACTTTCCTTTATCCTGTGGGATGTGAGGTTGAAGAGTTCAAGGTTCAGTTTTGTCTATATCCTATGAAAAGAATACAGAAGGTGTGTAATTTGAAATGTTTTGGAGCATGTATATGTTACTATTCAAATCTACAGTTAAAGCTGTACTTCTGTTGAAAATGTTGTTACCTCTCTATCATCTGCCATGTTAGTGCTGTATAGTACAGAATTAGCCTCAGAAGTGGTCTGTCTTTAATTAAAAATCCCAAAGGGTGAGGGAGGTAGTAATGCTAGTTTTGTTCCTGCTGAATCTGGTGCTTAGGGTTTCAAGCAAAGAAGTGAATGAATTCAAATATCCTGTACTAGTTTTATCAGACAGTTTTCCATTACAAGGTATACGGAAGGTAGCCTGTATTATTTATTCTTGCCCTTGTGTATGAGAATTTTGTTCAGGCATTATTTCCAGGAATGTTAATTATGGTATGTGGTTACAGAAGATGATCCTTTATTAGTGAAGTTGGTTGTTGTATTTGTTTTCCTGCAAATGTTTTCTGAAAGGAAGAATTTGACATATGGGGGAAAATGATCTCATCATGATTGTAAAGACCAAAAAGAAATTAAATAGATATTTTGTGTCATCTTGCAGTTTTCTGGTGATGTCTTGAATAACATGTCTAACTTGTTTGGTTTTGTCTACTTTTTAAACGTAATGAAGAGTGACTTAATTTGATGTAATAAAACATTTTTTTCTCCTAATAAAATTATATAAATGAAATTAAATACTTTGAAATCTCACTTGTCTGTGGCAGTCTGTGAGAGGAGATTCAGACAAATTCAAGCCAAATCTAACCTGTTAGATTGTCTGCCTTTCTGACCAGCTTGATTTATTTTTTTACTCTAGCAACAGGCATGACTCATTTTTGTCAAGACTTTCATGGAAAGAAAGGATGAAAGGAAGGCTGTTTGTGAAAGAACTTTGGGGTTTCCACTGGATGCACACACCAAGATAAAACACAGAAAAGTGGAGAGTACGATTCTGTTTACAGTATTGAGTAACATTCTAAAAATTGAATTTTCAAGGAATAATCTCTTGTGTTCTTGCTTCATAAGTCTTCTTTATGTATGCAGACAGTTGACACTGCATTTGGGTTTTTTTCCCTCCCTTGGTGTGTTTTTGCATTACAGAATGAGTCTTTTAAAGGCTGTTGTGTACACTCTGAGAGCTGAGAAGCTATTATGAGAAGATGGGAAAAGACATAATTAAACCTTGTCATTTCTAGAATAGATCACCTAATAATAAAATACAGATTGATCTTTCCTTTTATAAATCCTGTTTTTCTTGCGCATGTGATCTTTATATTGGAGGAAAGGCATTTCAGCATGTATTTTTTTCAAATGAACCCTTTTAAACATGAGTCAAATAATTCTATCAAAATAGTTCGAATACTTCAAGTGTAGAATTGCACAGTACCATTCTTAATGTCTGTATAATTTTTTCAGAGTATTATAGAAGTTGCAAATATCTTGATTTAAGACCATGTTTTATTAGTGGTGTGTTTTAATAGCATTTGTGTTAAGAATCTTTTTTTTCCTTTTAAGTAGGCAAAGAAATAACTGTAATTCATTATTTCCTTCCTGTTACATTTACTGTTAGATGGATGATGTGTGGCCATGGTGTGGCAATATGAATAAGCAGGATAACATTATATAAAGATAATATATGAGACAGTGAGGAATGAGGTTCTGGGAATGATAATGCCTTGTACCCTGTATAGCTGTACATCATGTTTTTATGTGATTTGATTTTGTGATAAAGTAGAGATCCCAGCCAGGGAATGAGTTTCACTAGCCATCGTCCACTCATTTAATTTGGTCATATTATGTGGGTGTTCTGTTAGTCTTAAGTGCATTATGAAAAAATCTTACTAATTTATACTTCCAAGATTGTCTCAGTAAACGAGTTGAAAGATTGGCAGGGATGAAAAGTTGTTTTACAGTTTCTCGGTTTTCAAAGGTGAGATAAAGATTTAAGTGTATCCAAGTCTGATAGTAAATGTGGAAATATTTGTTTAATGCCAAAACAAACTGTATTAAAGTTAGGTTGCACTATGTGATTGCACTTATTTTGTGCTCTAAAGGATAGGCTATTTTAATTTTTAGAGATAAGTAAAATAGATTTTGTTTGCAGGCACGGATGACATTGTAGGGCCAGAAGGTATGGAGAAATTTTGTGAAGACATTGGAGTTGAACCAGAAAATGTAAGTTTGGAATCCATTAAAATGTAAGTTTGGAATCCATTAAAAATTGCCTCGTCTGCTGTGGTGTACATGAGCTAGTCTTACAGTTCTTGCTTTTCCACCAAGAATTAAAAAAAATCTTGAGAGTTTAAAAAAATTCAAGAAATCTAAACCAGGGAGGTTTTGAAACATACTTGGGAACAACTTGCCATTATGCTAAACCCCAGACTGTCAACCTGTAAAACCTCAGTTTGTCTTCACTGCCACCCCTTCTTTCACTTTAAGACCACCAACCTTCAGTCTCTCCAGAAGAAGAGAGATCTTAAAAAAAAAAAGCTGATGATTGTCTTCTCTGAAACAATGAGATAACATTCAAGATTTAATATATCAGCTAACAAACAAGTAGTGTTTCCTTTGGGTTTTCTAGGACAGAAAAAGATCTCAAATATTATGGGCAGTAGTGGCACTACCATTACACCATTTCAAAAAAACAAATAAGGAATATAAGTACGTTTACAGGTACTTACTCTGTATGGGAGCTGTGTATAGTTATATATATATATATAAATAAATAAAATCTGAAGAAGCAATTGAGCATTTTACAGGCTTTTTCCTAGTGCCTAAGTTTTGTTCTTTAAATGCATTTTGTAAGTCCTGTCTTTTGCAGAATTCATGGAGCTTCATGTAAGTAAATGAGAATTGTGGCTTTGAAAGACGTACTGGAAAATCAGATGTAATTTGCTAATTTCAGAGTTTAGGATAATAATAAATGTTGTGATTTATGCAGACATTTGGAGGTATGAGCAGGTATTCTGATTTCGCATTATAAGCTGTATAGGGTTGCCCTAACTGTAGCTAGTTAATGGCTGAGTTGCAAATTCAAATAACTCGATTATTTTTTCTTCCAGGTCGGGTCAGTTATCCTGCAAGTTTTTCTTTTCACATATTTGTCAAAAGTGGTTTCTTAAGTTGATAAATAAGATAATAATAATCTTATGGTATTGCTTTATCTAAATTCTTTTTTGCTTTGGTCTTCTGTGTGAGGTGTGGAAAAGACTGTTTTCTTTTGGGCAGATGTGAGGTATTATATCAGCCTGTGTTTTGATGTATTACTGTTAGTTCATCTAGATTTACTTATCTGCTTGAACTATGGGATCATTATTAGCTTTCAAATAATTGATTCCATGGATTGCAGGTGATGCTCATTGAGATGAAGGTTTAACAAATGTCAGGTATAGCTTGTCAAACTGATACTGAAATTTTGTAGTTACTTTGGGAAATCTTTTCTGCAGCTTTCACACCAACTCATCTTCTCCCCATTGTATTGCTTATGAGATGACTGATAACTTGCGTAGATGTTCACTCCATATATTTGTACTGTTACCTTCACTTCATTTGGATTGCGTACAGGTTTGTCACTTACAGGGTTTTTTAAACTTCTAAAATAGTGCAGCAAAGTTCTGAACTTTCCACTTATACAAGTAAAAGCGTTTGTATCCTACTAAACAGTGGTTATTTATAAAACATATGGATCTTTTTGTTAAATTCTTAGTCTCCATTTTTTTCTCTTCAAAACAGGTAGTTATGCTTGTGCTAGCATGGAAGTTGGATGCACAAAATATGGGCTACTTTACATTACAAGAATGGTTAAAAGGAATGACATCACTACAGTAAGTGCCTTGAAAATTCTCTATAGTTACTTAATTCTCTATAGTTATTTAATTCTCTGTAGTTACTATAACTATATTTGTTATAGTAAACACAGCTTTTCAGAAAAAACACACTTAATGTTTTCACTCAACACCTAAAGCAAAGAACTCTGCCATAGAGTAGAAGTCACAAAGTTTTGGCCTGATTTATGATAATTGGTCACTTAGAGACAACTTGAAACCTGATGTTGCACATTTAAATATAGTTGGGTTAAAAGATCTGCAGTCTCAATAAAAGAGAAATGTCATGAGGGTTGACACTCTTTCTGTCCCCAAGGACACCAACAATCTTTGTTACTGGATTGCATGTATCTTTTAGATATTGGTGTGTTGTTAGAGTGATTTAAAACACTAAATAATACCAACCATTTCTGTAACTCTGCATTGCTCTAAAAGTTGCTTTCTCCAGTTAAGAACTTAATTTTATGGCAAAATTAACATAAGTAAAGTTGAATAATCATGTTTCACAGAGAGTTGGAGAAAGAACGAACTGTTTTGACTTACCTTCCAGAAGAGAATTACTAAAACTGTGTAGGAAGTTCTATAGTTTCAGCAAGAAGTATTTTTCACTGCTTTGATTCGATGTTTGTTTGCCATGCATGGACAAGCTCTTAGTTTTGTCTGTTGGAGAGTGCATTTTTTATAAAGCCAGTCAGTCCCAGTGTAAGACTGCTACTTCATCTGAATTTGTTTTACACTATGGGTTTAATAAGGCAATTTGTGCAGACATACTCAAAAACTTGTGTCTGTACAGAGTGATGTGTTTTGAACAGGTTAATGGGCATACATGTTAGAGATTCTTTCGTAGAACATCAGACATCTCAATAAGAATGCAGACTCTAAATTCACTTGGTGCTTGTTTTGTAGGTGTGATACTACAGAAAAATTGAGAAATTCTCTGGATTACTTGAGATCTTTATTAAATGAGCCTACCAATTTTAAACTTATTTATAGATATGCCTTTGACTTTGCACGGGTAAGTACTGTGCATTTGAAATTACATACTTTAATGTAATAAATAATAACTGAAAGACTGTGTCCTTCTAAGTTTGTTTCTCTGAAAGTACCACTCAAGATTGCTTTGAACAAATGGAACAATTTGTGTTCTGAAACAGTATATGCAAGATGTCAAAAGTGGAAAAGAAAAGTATATAGAATGTGTAATGCTTAGTGGTTTAGTGACATGTATTAATTACGTCTCTGCCTCAAGCTATTTTATGACTTCAGGGAAGTGATTTAGGTCCCATTCTGTTGTGTATTGGAGCTTTATCACTGAGTTTATAATTTACTGTGGTTTTTCTTACTCTGAATTTTGTGAGCATAAACATATATAAAGCAGGAAGACACTTCACACATTTCCATAGCTCGTAAAAATGGATAACATGATAAAAGCTGGATATGATATAAATACTGATTCAGAAGATTGTTGGAATGGCTTTAATGATGTTGTCAGTATTCATTAAAGAATACCCTGATATTAGTCTTCCTGCTATAACACATACTTTGATGAAATTTTACCTGTAATGGAACCAATATGCATAAGACTGTTCACACTTGGAAGGAGTAATAGGAGAACTTTGTTTTCTGAAATAACATTTTGAAATAGAATTTGGACATCCCTTTTGCTAATGTGATGGAGTGTACAGAAGACTTAACATAAAAAAAACCTGAACGTCAGATTTCAGTGCAAGAAAACTAAAAATACTAAGAAAACTTGCACCAAAAAAGTAGCATGAGAAAAATAAGGGGAAGTTGAACTGATAGCAGTTCTGATAGTCTCCCATTAGCAACTCAGATTTTTGGTACCCTAGTGCTTTCTGCATCTCAGCATTCGGATTTATGGTAGTTCACTTCTAAACAAGGAAACTTGCAGTTGAATAGAAAAAAATGTATGGGATTAGTTAGTATGTGAGGAAAAGAATAGCTATATCAACCTCTTAATTCCTCCTTTGCTGTATGAAGCTTTATTCTGCTAGTTTTGCTGAATGTAAAATGCAAAGGCATTGCCTAAGAAGTTCAAGATACTGATGAAATATTTGGGATAGAGACCAAACCTGTGCCAGCTGATGGCCTGTCAGAAGTAAGTGCAGATACTTAAAAGGTGGATAAATGTGTATGTTCTTTTCAAGAGGTACCAAACTGGTGTGACAAACAGTGGTCTCAGAAAATTTAAACATTGAGACACAGGTGCTGTGACTTCATTTGTGACAAAAAGCAGATTATAGAACTTGAAGTCAATGATGTATAAACTGGGGAATATTTGGCTAATATGATTATTGAACTTTCCATACTACAGACTTGGGGAAAGTCTATAGGAGAATGTTCTTTTCTATTCTTACTGGATGCCAAAGGCATATTTATAGATGTCAGGTTAAACTGGGCATAACTTTTTTCAGGATCACTGAAGTGATTGATAGAAAAAAGCTGATGGTTTCAGATTGAGGAGATTGTGTAATTTCTGTCCTAAGGATAATTCTTTCAAGGGAGTGCTCTGTGGCAAAAAGCCACTTGTCTAAACTTCCTAAGTTTTAAGAGAAAACGTTTTTAAAGAGTCTGTTGATTTGGCATTTGAAGTTAGTTTGTGAATAAAGATGTGTCATCAAGGTTTCATGTGGCATGTGTGATTTAAGTCAGCATAGATTTGGGGAAATAATTTATAACACCATATGTTGATATTAAGCACAAATAACATTCCTCAATCCATGTTTGCCCTTGTTATTGCCAAGTTTGAGAACATACAGATGCATCTGTTGAATGGCTTAAATTGATCTTTAAAAAAATCTCAGGATGACTGTCTATCATTAGTGTAAAACAAATACTCAGATAAAATAAAGTTTGTTTAAAAATTCCTTTAACTGTACCAAGGAATGTGTCTAGAATGTAAGCTAAGAATGCAATTGCATCATCTGTCATGGCAGATGTGCCATTAGGCAGTTGGAGGTGGGTAGAAAGGGCTTATCAGAACAATTTGTTCTGATCAGTAGTCTGAGAGAGAGAATGTAGAAATGTAACAATATAAGGCATGAAAAACCAGTGTGGCCAAAGTAAAGGCAATAGAGCCTGATTTCATTAATACTTGAGTGTGTGGGAAGAATTCAGAGTATGAACAGTAGGTAAAATGAAATGTATTCTGACAGCATTATTATTTCTGCTTTAAAGGTGTTTGTGACAGAAGTGTAGATGGGCTTTGGAAAGAGAATTAGTTTTTAGAACTTTTTGAGATTGGAAGTAAGTGAAAGATTTATATCATACTAGTACAAAAATGCCTTTGCAGGTTTCTCTTTCTTCTTTATTGCTAATTGAAAAGCGTTGCTCATCATGGAATTTACTTTTTTTTTCCCTAAATCCCTCTTGGATTTAGTGCCCAGAATGCAAAACAGTTTCTCATGTTTTCAGAATTGCTGGTCTCCCCACTTTACTTTCAAAACAAATCTGCATTAAATTCTGTCTGTACAATTTTAGAACTGAGGAGCATTTAGTATGAAATGAACATAACCTTGTACCTAGGGCATTCAGTTATTGACTGAGAACTGGGATCTTGCTCTGTCAATTTCTTCCTGTATGATAAAACAATTCAGTTATGATTTGTTTCTTTTAATAAAGACGCATGTTCTGTAATACATACCAAGTGCATTTTTGCAGGTGAAGTGTAGGGCACAATTCCCCTTGTGGTGGGCAGCTAGCTGTCTTGCAATGATCTGTTAGACAGTCCCTGCATCCAGAATATCCCTGTGTGGGATATGTCCTGGTGGACAGCAAGCTGTCCATGAGTCAGCAGTGTATTCTGGTGGCCAGGAAAGCCAGTGGTTTTCTGGGGGGCATTAGGAAGGACAGTGCCAGCAGGCTGAGGGAGGTGATCCTGCCCCTCTACTCAGCCCTGGTGAGGCCACATCAGGAGTGCTGTGCCCAGCTCTGGGCTCCTCAGGGCAAGAGAGACATGGAGCTGCTGGAGCAGGTCCAGTGGAGGGCAATGAGGTTGGTTAAAGGATAGGAGCTTACCAGTGTCTATCAGTATCTGCAGGGAGGGTGTCAGAGAATGGATCCAGGCTTTTCTCAGTGCTGTCAAGCAATAGGACAAGAGGCTGTGAGCAGAAAGTGATGCACAGGAAGTTCCATCTGAATATGGGGGAGAACTTTTTTGCTGTGCAGGTGACCACACACTGGAACAGACTGCCCAGAGAGGCTGTGGAGTCTCCCTCTCAGGAGATAGTCAAGAACTACTTGGGTGCAATCCTGTGTCATGTGCTCTAAGATGACCCTGCTTGAGCAGGGGAGCTGGACCCGATGACCCACTGTGGTCATCCATTCCATGATTCTGTGATGCCTCTTAATTCAGCCTTTGCAATCTGCTGTCATGAATACATACACAGAACAAGGTCTATGTTAGCTAATACAGAGATTTATTTTTTGCGATTTCATTAACTTGTGAATTTGTCGCTCAGTGTTAAAACCAAGGCGTAAAAGTGTGGGGGTTTACGTCTCATCTCTCAGCAAAATTGGTTTAATTTTGTGATAACAAATGTAGGTGAATAAACTACTTAACAAAATGGAATCATACACATACATGTTACTTTGAGATGTGCAGAAGTTATGTTACTAAATATTTGCCACTGATTAACAAACCTGCTGGATACATATGTTGCTGCTCTTACTTAGCAGAAACAAAAAAAAAACCAGCCCTTAAGCTTAAATATGTTGTTGTTACATTGAACTAAAACTGGACAGTCCAGAGGGGAGTCTCAATGTGCTAGTGTACTATGTTCTGTCTGCTTGTTTGATAATTTAATCTGAATTCCATGTAATCAGTTAGAATAACAGAACAAAGATCCTCCCTTGGCTCACTCTCGGGTGGGGAAGGAGGTGTCAATTAGCACTGAGTGTCTATTGACAGCCCGCATAGTTGTAATGATATGGTGGGAAGTGGGGACAGCTCTGCTATTGTGAGAGGTGTGGCTGTGCAGAGGATAAGTGCCAGCCTGGCTGGGGATTGGTGGTCATTGCTGGCTAGGGAGGTCTGAAGTCAGAAATGACCTGATGCCTCATCTGCCATAACGGTGATGTTTTTATTGGGAGCATCTATAAAAAGCAACATCTCCATATAACAAACCATTACCTATAAGAAAGGAAATTTTACTGGCAAGTAGTGTATTATTAAAAAACACTGTTAGATACTGCTGTATATTATTTATTTGGTAATTTATTTTGTCCATGGGTGAGCTGTGAGGGAAATGAAAAATCTGGAATTCATGCACTGTTTTCCTTTATGACCTTTTCATGCAGGAAAAGGACCAGCGCAGCCTAGATATTAATACTGCCAAGTGTATGTTGGGCCTTCTCTTAGGAAAAGCATGGTCCCTTTTTCCAGTGTTTCATCAGTTTCTGGAGGTATGGAATTGGAAACAGAATTATGGGGGGTTTTAATCTGTCTTCTTTGATACTTTTAACCCAAGGTAGAATGAACAGCTTAGAATGCTGTGTTCTGATTCAGGAAATTGTAACCACCAAAGCAGCACATGCAGCTGGTTATCTTTCCTTTCTTCCTTTTTCCCAAAATCCAATGCTGTTAAGATTTGTGTAATGCAGAACAAACTATAGAATGTTATTTATTTGCTTTTGGACTTTATTTTATTGCTGTATGTTTGCCCTGTAAAAGATGTCTTAATCAGAAGCATGATTCAACACTAGTTTCGATACTTGCTGGTTTAATCCTTTTTAGTTTCAGATGGCATACAGATTAAAATAATAAGGCACCAGAAAGTTGGAATTTTCTGTAAGAAAGACTTTGAGACAGTTGAAAATACATTGCAGTAATTTCTGTTTCTTGCCTCAAGCAGCAATCAAAATACAAAGTTATCAATAAGGACCAGTGGTGTAACGTTCTTGAATTCAGCAGAACAATTAACCTTGACCTCAGTAACTATGATGAAGATGGAGCCTGTAAGTACTACCATGTGTTGATGTTCTAAAATAATTTATTTCTGTGAGCTTAATCAAATCAGTGTTCTTTTACAAAATTTTGTAAAATACAGTTCTTTGATCTCTTCACAGGGCCGGTGTTGTTGGATGAATTTGTGGAATGGTATAAAGGAAAACAGATGACATAGGAGTTTAACTATGCACAGCCACTCAAGAGTCACTGTTACCACAGTTATGTCAACCATTAGCCATAAACTGCTATTTGTATCAAAGTGCATGCTGCTTTTCTTGCACTGCATCCCTTTGGCAAGGAACTTTTGATGTTTGCTATTTAACAAGCTAGCTATGCTTGCTGTTTAGCATTGTTCTCTTTGAAGGCTGCTTTGCATTTTGTATTTACACTACAAATTGTTGAACTTGCCAGAGTCTTCACTGTGATTATGTGTATATTGCTGTCTAAATTTTGTATATGTGTATAAAAAAAGGCTTCACCTAGGAATTATTTCTGCAGAAATGTATTGTAAAAATAATTTTGTGGCATATTTCTAATCATCACTTACATGTCTGTTGAAACTTTAGTTATTTTGTTTTTCTTTTGGTCTCAAATGTAGCATTTCAGTCTTTCTGGACATAGTTATGTGAAGAACTATTTACGGTTTCAATGTTACTATTTGAGATGCCAATTTCTGAGAAGACATGCTGTGATTTCCTTCACCAGAATTTGCCAAACCTGACTTAATGCTTTATAGGAATGAAATATTGGTGTCTTAAATAATATATATACATATAAATATTTAAACACTGTAATAGTTGTACATGCCACAGATGATTTCCATTTGAAGAAAAAAGTACTGACTTTTTAATGTTAAAACTGCAGTAGTTGTTACAGGTACAAAAGAACAAATTAAAGTACCTTTTAAAAATGGGTTTTAGACTTTTGTAAATTGCCTTTGGCATACTCCTTTTAATTTTTGGTGCACCAAGAGTGTTTGGTCTATGTTGTGATCTAGTGACCCAATGACATTGAAAGTGCTAGCTGAAATAAGTGGTTTGGGGAATGAAGTATGCTCACCCCTAGCACAGACACAATAAAGGTTTTGGGGATTATTTTGTTTGTAACACTAGTCTTTCCAAGGACCTCCAGCTTCCTGTTTCTAAGTACTTAAAAATATGGTATTGGAAAAAATACCACGTTGAATAGTCAAAATATTACTTTTTCTTTCCTGTTGGGGATTAAAGTTTCCTGGCAGAATGTCCATTGCAGGCAATGGGCATGTAAGACACCAGCATTAAGTGACAGTACGTTTTAGTAGGGACCACTGCCTGTTTCACTCATCTCCGTCTGTATGGGATGGTTCTAGTGATTTTTTTGGGAAAAAATGAGTGAATGGAATAATGTTTAAGTTCTGTAATTTTGTCATGTTGTCTTTGCCTTACCCTTCTTTATTAATATTAGTGCTGATATTTCTAAATAGGTCCTTAAAGTATCAGGTGCTATTAAACTTTTATCCCTAAGGATTTATTAAAATGCTATTCATTCATGGAGCATATAACAACAAAGGGCCAGTGGGTGTTTTGGAACAACAAATAACATTACTTTTCTGTAAAAATATTTTACAGGGTATTGGCAGTTTCATTATTTCCCTAGAATGCCATCCAGAGGAACAGGAGGAAAGCATTTTAAGTTGAAAGTTAAATTCTCTTCTGTGTTGAAGGTTCTATCCTTCCCATCAAGTGAGGAACAGCTGCCATTGACTTGACTCCTTTCAGGATTAAGTCTAGTTTAGCAAAAGCACATTAGTTTGCCGCCCTGGGCCAGGAGGTTGTAATTGTCATGGTACAGGTGGTCATTTGTGTTCAGATCTGTTTGTTGTTGTTCTTGGTTTTTGTTTTTCAAGTTCAGCTGCCAAAGACAAAAACTGCGTGTCTGTGTATATTTGTATATACGTAAATATACATGCATATACAAAACCTAGAATTTCATGATGCTAAGGAGAAAATGCTACCTTTCTTGTGAAATAGCTACATTTGGATTTCCATAATACTAAATAGTGCTTTTTAAAGTTAGTAGTGGTAAAACATACACAGTTAGTGCTTTCTCATGTACTAATGCACATAACCTTAATTCCATGTTTGATGCCAGTTTGCACAAGAAGTTGAGTGGAGTGTGGTATTTAATGTTTACAATAAGCCTCTTAAGAAAACACACCTTTTATTAAGACTTCTGATGTAAATGTGTATATTACAATAGTATTACTGTAATGAAATACCAGTGGAGCTACTGGTTTAGTTCTTCAAAGAATGAACTTAGAAGCAATATAACTGTTAACATTAGGCCAAATTGTGATTGCCAAGATTTTAAGAGAAACAGGTGTAATTGTTCTTTAAACATTAAGCTAGCTTTTGACTCTAGGAAACTGTTCAGCCCAAATTGGTGCGAATCCTGCAACAAATACAAGTTTTGTATAAAAGGTTTTGTATGTCACAAATAACTGAGCTTCCAATAATGGAAGCAAGAGCCAAAGACACTTTTAATGTATTACTGTTACAGGTACAGCTTTCATATAACAGGATTGACAGAAATTGGTTCAGCCAGGTGTTGGCAGTTTTGCAAATGTTTATCAGAATAAAAAATTTACTTAAAAGCAAAGAAATGGGGAAAGAAACCTCAGAAAATACTTGAGCTGTGTAAGCAAACAAACTTGGGTTTTTAATTTGGGTAAAAATAATTGGGATTGTTGGAAAGGAAGAATGTGTTTGGAAATGAATCAGATGTTGCAAAATTTTTTCTTTCATTTGAAACAGTATGAATTTGTAGCCATCAGCGGGTTTATAAACATGCATCTTCATAAAATAAACCACAGATTCAATTAAAGCTAGTAGAGACAGCTTTACCAACATGTATAGTGAACAGATGGACTAAAATGGACCTGTGTGGTTTGATGAGCTTCCTTGTGCTATCCATCCGGTTGGTTTTGCTAAATATGCTGATAAGCAGAAGATCCTAACATTGCCTACTCCTGTATATTGGAGAAACTTTTAATGGTTGTGGAAACTTAACTAACATACTCAGTTAATCTTGTATTTAGTACAAGTGTGGCATTTGCTTTTTTCATTTATTATGCCATCAAATAGCTGATGTAGATTTTTTATTTGATTGTGGGCTCCCATCCCAACCCTTATGAAAAGTAATGTACAAAACATGCTGTTTTCTGGGACAAGACACTGGGAGGCCATTCCAAAAAGTGTTATGGCTCCTGTGCTAATGTTACTGGTGTACTGTTATTGAACTTTAAGCAGAAACTTGATGACCAATCTACAGTTCATTTTTGGTGTTTGGGAGATGTAAATTAGAAAGACAGTTGGTGAAAGGAAAACAGTGTCCAGAGCCTATAGCAGTTGATGTTCTTCGATAGATGACAAACATTTGGAGCTCTTTGCACTCAGTAGTCTTAAGAATCTTTTCAACCTAAATGATTCTATTAATACTAGTAACCAAAACAGTCCATGAATTAAATTTTCTTCTAAAGCAAAGTAATACTAAGTATTTAAAGTATTAATACAATTCTCTATTGCTGTTATTTCTTCACTTTTTATCTTTTCCAAGGAAAGCAAGCAGAAAAACATAGAAATTACTGAAAATATTTATGTATTTAAGTTTTCAGTTAAAACCTCTTTAAGGTTGTTTTTAAACTACAATAACTACTTGGGTTCTCTTTCTGTAGCCATTTCTAATTCTGTAGAGGCTTCTCCCATTTTACCACAAACGTGTTTTATTTAATCAGAAGTATTCTTACACAATCAAAATTGGTCATAGCTTATTGCTACTTCATTAATGTTCCCAAGTTACTACTTTGAAGGACAAGAAATGGACTTCATTTGTGTTGAGATTTTCCCAGATTTCTGTTGACCCTTAGTCACAAGTCTCAGAAATTGTTTGATACTCTTGGAATTCATATAGGCAGCTTTAAAGGTTAGCTTGTGGCCTGGTTTTATTTATAGCTGCTAACATACCTCTTTCTAGGCCTTAGATTTTGTCTTTTCATACTGTTGTAAAAGTATATAGAATCCATCCACAAACAGAATGGTTTGTTTTCTGTAATTGAGACCAAAATTCAGCTTATTTTTTTTGCTTGTTTGCTTTTATTTTTTAAATCCTCACCCACTCCTCCACTGTGTGTGTGCATGTGTACATGTGTCCAAATAGCACCTACTGACACTGCTGTGGCAGGAACAGCAGTTAACCTGTAACTGTGAATGCTTTATGTCTTAGTTACCTGTATATTACATAAATAAGGTGTGCTAACTCCTGTGACTCACAATATGATGAAAATACTATTATGCCACCTAACATGAGTTAATCCAGTTGATTTTTTTAGGTCTTTTCTTGGTGTTGTTGTAAAATGGCATCCCACAAATAAACAGTATTTGTGTTGGTTTCAGAAACTGACTTCAGATTTTTCTATGGTTCATACTTCAGAATTCTCATATCTGAACATACATCAGCAGGCAGCCTTTATCAAATATTAGCAGGGAATTTGTGTGTAGGATCTTGCCCCCCTGGTTTCTAATAGTGGAGCAAATCAGTATTTAAAACTGTTGGGAACAGGTACATGTATCAAAAAAGTTATGGTTCAAATGGAGTGTGTTGGTGTATGACAGTACTGTAATACAAAAGTTTTCAACAATAAGTGAATTTGAGTAGAAATGTCTCAAGACAAAATTTTACAGAAGCATAATTGTTACCCAGTCATCTTGGTCCAGCCTTTTGACCCACAAGGTCCTCATAGAAAAGCTGTTGATGCATGGACTGGATGAGCAGATGGGTGAAAACTGAAAATTGTAGGGCCCAGAGAGTGGTGCTCTGCAGAGCAAAGTCTAACTGGAGACCAGTAACTAGTGCTATACCCCCAGGGTCAGAGCTGGGCCCAGTCCTGTTCAACAGCTTCATTATGGACCTGGGTGATGGGGCACAGCAAGTTTGCTGATATGACAGAGCTGGAAGTAAAGGATGATAAGCCAGAGGATCATACTGCCTTCCAGAGGGATCTCAGCATGCTTGAGAAATGGCCTGACAGGAACTACATGAACTTCATCCAGGAGAGGTGCAAAGTCCTGCAGCTGGGGAGGAGCAGCCCCCTGCACCAGTATCTGCTAGGGGCACCCAGCTGGGAAGCAGCTTGGCAGAAAAGGGCCTGGGGGTCCTGGTGGACACCGACTCAGAGATGAGCCAGCAACAAGTCCTTGCTGTGACGAAGGTGAGTGGTTCCTGCCTGATTCTGACAAAGCATTGCCAGCAGGCTGAGGGATGACTATTCCCTCCTGCACAGCACTGATGAGGCCACACCTGAATATTGTGTCCCAGTACCAGAGACACTGTGACATTCTGGAGAGGGTCCAGTAAAGGGCCATGAAGATAATGAAGAAGGAAATGAAGGGATGGGAACTTCTCTCCCATGAGGAAAGGCTTACAGCTATTTACCCTGGAGAAGAGAAGGTACTGTGGGAAGTCTTACTGAAGTATTTCAACATCTGAAGGGAGGGTATAAAGAAGACAAAGACTAGCCAGTGCCCAGTGACAGGACAGAGGCAGTGGGCATTAACTGAAACCTAAGAGGCTCCATCTGCACATCAGGAACTGCTCTCTTCTTCTTGAGGGTTGTCATGCACTGTTACTGAGTCTATCCTCAGAGATACTCAAAAGCCATCTGAAAGTGGTCCTGAGCAACTGGCTCTAGGTGGCCTCGATTGATAAGGATCATTGGACTAGGTGACCTCCAGGTATTGCTTCCAACCTTTATTTAAAATATTACTTGAAGTGGATGTATTTACATTGTAATTAGAATATTGTAATGCAGAACCCATCCTGAAGAAGTTTTTCATTGTGCTTATGTTTCTGATGAAGGCTGGGATTGGCTTTGCCAATTCTCAGAATGTAGGCTGTTGCTTGTCTGTATTTATCAGAGGGGGTGAGTCACAGTCTTCTATCATGAAAAATTTACTACCACTATCCAAAAATGTTTCTTTTGTTGGTGATGTGTAGGTTAAATGTGCATGTCTTTTCCTCATATTTAAGGGTTATTTTCCAGCCCAGTTTTCAGCATATTCAGGAAAGATTGAAATGCTTTGTACCTACAGCAAGTAACTTGACAGTTATCAAACTATTATATGTTTGAAAATGGGAGTTTTGTTTTGTTTCATCCTGATTACTGTATTTGAAGTTCTTGATCTGTTTTTAAAACTCCTCCATTTTGTCCTGTCCTGATTCACTGTGTGAGGGATTGTGTCCTGTCCATTGTGGAGCTGGGCAGGCCATTGCCCTGTGAGAAGGGTGTGTCCAGACTATTGCCAGCATCCTCTTGGCTGGCTGCTCAGGCTTCATTGGCAAATTCCTACAGCTACACTCCGGCACCTTTTTTATCCAACTCATTCTGTGACTTTGTGTGATTACCCACAGTCAACTGGGATAGTAACAGCAGTGGGCATCCTACTAGTATAGGTGTCCTAGAAAATTATCAGTGGCCAAACAACCTAAATCAATTTTCAGTGTGAACAAGATACAGTGGATGAAATGTAAAGAAATGTGAGGATACAGTCTTGGGGTCAGTGTGTGTGGGACTATACATTGAGTGTACACAGAAGGGCGTGCTAACATGGGATGGGTAGGGAGGAGCAGAGTATGATCAGTACTGTGTGGAAGTCACAGAAAATAAAAAAGGTTTTATATTAAAGAGCAATTGCTAATGAAATGAACTAATATGAAGGAGAAGCAGCTGAGTTTGAATTTGAATGAAGATGTGATAGTAAGAATGGAGAGGTGAGTAGCAGAGGACAGTGGCAAGATTTGGCAGGCATACAAAGGTAAGTTTGAGATGAAACAGTATTTTGGCAGTAGAATGAATACTTTGCCACATGTTAAAATCCCACTATAATGGAGTGAATTTATTTTGTCTGACAAGAACAGAAACTTTTCCACAACTTTATGGCATAAAGGGAATCTTAGAAATCCTGCAGCTTCTCACAAGTAGTGTACTGTCTGCCTCACCACCACAACATCCGCATGGTCAGAAAAAAAGATGAGAAAATGATTTCCCAATATGTATTTTGAAATCCTATTGGACTGTTGCACAAGTAAATGACAAAACATTTCCAGTGTATGAGATATTAATAGAGCACTCAAGTGGGTTTTTTCCCCATGATTCACAGAACTGCCTTGCTTGTATAGTTAGATTTGTTAACATGTTAGTAGCTGCAACAACCAGAAGGCGACAGGCCTAGGAGAGGTGTTAATGATGTTTGAAGACCCACTGATACCAAAAAGAGTGAGTCAGTGCTTTTTTCAGGCGTTGTATTTTTAAAGTTGTTTTGGCCACAAAGAATCTGTGTGGATAATGAGCTTTACTGAAACTGGCAGTGGTGCTTTGTTCTTAGTTTTTTCTTTAAAGGTAGTTTCAGTGATGTAGTGTGCCGCTGAACTTGTTCTTCTTGTGATGGAATTGAAATGTGTTCCTTCTGTTTGGAGTTTTTAGGAGTTAATTGTATCTTTGTGAAAGAGTTTTCCCAGAGTTGTAGCCAACATCCTGCATTTTCCCAGAACTGGATCTGCTCCCTTTCATGATGACATTTCCCTTCAAGGACTGCATCAGTGGTACTGAGTCTGTTGAAAGGGCCTTGGGCTGTATTCAGAGGTAATTTTACCTTACAATTGCTATTTTTTGGCTACTGATGTTTTAAAATAGCAGTTTTGAACTGCTCTTGATTTTCCCCTCTTAAATAAAATTCTCAAGTGGATATAGGATCCTTGGTCTCTTTTAAAATTACCCTGCCTGTATCACCACATCTGCAAACTTCAGGTGATGTCCCATTATAGCTACATTTCTATGTATGTTGCTGCAGAATTGAATTCTATTCTGTGTCTTTGAGAAAGGTGGTTTTCTCTCTTTTGCCAAATTAAAAAGTAACTTTTGAAATGTAATTGAATACTTCTTGGACTTTACTTGTCTTTGCAACACTAGGAATTCAGAGATAATCCACAATTCTGGCTCAAAAAGCAGAAGACTGTAGTATGTACCATTTCACTGTATAGGTTGAGTCCCATAAGAAAACACAGTAATAGTAATAATGTAAATTTCCATATTGCATTTATTTTAGACAAAAAGACAAAACTGAGTATCTGAAGCAAATTCCAAGGGAAACAATATATTAGTATCAACTACCAGTAATGAGAAAGTAAACATAATTCAGCAAAAGCTTAATTAATATGCCAGAGTAGCTTTTTATAAAGTCTGTTATTGGGTTTTTTACGAGTACCCTTCTAAACAAAAGTAATTTCACTTTAAAACAAAATAATGTTTGCACCTACTGTAGTGACATAAACACTGTGGGAGCTTAGTATTACCATTTTGTGTTTCAGCTACTGAAGTTTGTTCTCCTGCTTTGCAAAATATTAGCAAATCCATCAAATGCTCTTTTCTTCTTAACAAAAAACTGATCCTGTCCCGAATTTGTCCGACTTTTTTGGCTGAGATTTTCACTGGAATTTTGGAAGTGGTCTCCAGTTATTGCAGAATGGTTCTCTAGTTCTGTCAAAGTAGTGTGATCCTTCATCTTGCTGGAATCAGTGCTTTCCAAGATTGTATTTCCTGTAGGCTTTTGTGTGAAGGAACATGAGCTGTATGGTGTGCTTTCATTGAAGAAACCTTGTGGGATTGAGAAGGAGTATGCATCCTCATCACTCTGATCCAGTTGGAAGGGATCATCTGTTGTGAATTCTGACTGTGTTTTCCCAGAACTATGAAGATGCAGCAGAACTGCTGTAGGACGACAGGACTGCATTTCTTCAGGCAGGCTGTGATTGCTGCTTTCCTGCAATTCTGTGAATCCATCAGAATTTTTCTCATCAGAATCTCCTTGCATTTCATCTGCACAAGCCTGCTTCTGTTGTGGTAGCAAGTCATCTTCCTGTATAATAAACATTAAATGTTTTTCAGCTGTGTGTTCAGGCAGCAGTTGAAGAGATGATTCTTGGCTGGAATGCAGCAGCGATGGCTTTTTTACAACTTCATTCAAACCAGTATCAATGGGAGCAAAAATAAAGCCATTGTCCTCAGATGTACTCATGTTTCTTTGTAATGTAATGTCTGCTTCACCATGATTCTTTTCAGAGGAGTTCCTGGCTGTGTGCTCATCTGTGCTTCCTGCTGGTGCATTTCCTTTTTGTTCTGTGTGACTGAAGCTGAGGAAATGCTGTTGTTCTCTGGGAAACAGAGAAAGCTGCAGTTCATCTTCTTCAGAAGTTTTTTCTGTGTCATATGTGGGAAAAGATTTCAACTTAAATATCCTGTTACCAAAATCTGTACTCTGATTGTGGAGAGAATCAGAAATAGAGTTTTCTTCTGTTGACTCTGCCTTAATGTCTGCCTCACCATGATTCTTTTCAGGGAAGTTCCTGGCTGTGTGCTCATCTGTGCTTCCTGCTGGTGCATTTTCTTTTTGTTCTGTGTGACTGAAGGTGAGGAAGTGCTGTGGTTCTCTGGTAAGAAGAAGAGAAAACTGCAGTTCATCCTCTTCAGATGTTTTCTCTGTGTCATATGTGGGAAAAGGTTTCAACTTAAGTACCCTGTTACCAAAATCTGTACTTCGATTGTGGAGAGAATCAGAAATAGAGTTTTCTACTGTTGACTCTGCATTAGTAAAATAATCAAATGTAACTGGAATTTCTTGACTTGAAGAACTAACTGTATCTGGATCTGACACGCTTACATGGCTACTGCTTTTATCAGTGTAAGGGGATACTGTTCCCTGCATGGTGGTGTCTGATCCATAATTAATAGTGGTTTCAAAACAGGCATTGTTCTCATCTTCATTTTTCGCAGTCTGCTGAAGTTCAGCAGTATTGTTTGGAGACTCTGGTGGTGTTACAAACTTCTCAGTTCCACTGTCTGTGTTGGCTTCTTCTAGAGGTGACTGACACACTGGCAGATTGTCACTAACACCAGGGTGTTCCACTTCAAAGTCTGCTAAAGAGCTACAGTCACTCATTGTGAATGGAGTCCCTTCAGCTGAAGAACTGTCACCAAATATATCAGCTGCAGCATCTTTTTCATCTGAATATATCCTTTTACAATCATGCTCTGTTGTGGGAAACTTTTCTATTGTTTCATAGATGCCTAACTTCTCAATATCTGCATCTCTTCTGAAGCTACTGGGTGGAGTAAAATCTCCAACATCACTAGGTATATTTTTGTTGCCATTTAGACAAAGTTGTTCTTCACAGCTTTGCCTTCTCTGCATAAATTTTCTAGTGTGCCTGGGTTTGTTATGTGAAATAGCACCTTTTCTTTCTGGAGAATCTGGTGTAGCTTTTGTGATCTCAGACTGCAGCAGACCAGAGTTGTTTCTTACCTTGCTGTTTGGTGTTGTTTTGTTGCTGTTCTGGTAGTCTGTCTTTACAAAAAATAGTCTAGTATCATAAGCATTTATGCTTTCATAATTGTCAGTACTAGTTTGGGCTTTTGAAAACACTGGTATTTTCTTCATGTTGATCTCAATATTGCTTTGTTTCTGGTACTCTGCTTTGGGATTTGGTGAATGTACACCACTGGCAGTGACATTTTCATACACAGTAGAAGCTTCTGTAGGAAAAATCCATGTGTTTCTTAAAGAATTCTTATCACAAATGAATGTATTATGCTGCATATTTGTTGGCTTGCTTGCAGAAGACTCTCTGCTCAAGGTTTCATCTGAAAAACCTTGGTTGGAATATGTGTGTTCTGAACCTGAATTTTTGTTTCTGTGCATGAGCCTCCACAGGCTCTCCAGGTAGGGTCTAGCAAAAGCACCCAGACAAAAAGCACAAACAAATGTAATGAGCACAGAGAGGGAGACAGCCAGTGCAAAGTTTGGCTCAGTTTCTTTCTCTCTAAAAAGAGTGTCCCTGGCTTTTCTAACCAAAAATGCTGAGACTCCTTCTTTCACCTCTATATTGTAAATGAGATATTTCTCTTTTGTTGTATTAAAAAGACACAAATATAATCCTTCAGCAGTTTTCTCAACATTGTATATCACTAAATTATTCATTTTATCCAGTGTCATATGAGGAAGACTGTGATTTTTTGAAATTCTGCCCTTAGGTGTCCACCAAGAGACTCCATTGCCTGAAATGAAAGAAAATACAAACTCAGTCTTTGTTAAAAGCGTAGTATACTTGGGTTTACAGAATCCAGTGATGTTTTTCAGAATATACTCTGGATTATCTTTCATAATTTTAACAGTTTATTATAAACCTAATTTTTCTTTTATCCATCCTAAGTAATTTTACATGATACAAAGTCTGTTAAAGCATATTACAGGCCTGTCCCCATTGCCTCCCATCTAAAAACACAGTACATGTGGGGTCTTAATTGCAGACTTTACAAAATGGTAAAGAAAAATGGTAATGTGAGGCTGAAATAATCTAAGCAAGTTCAGGGCTGTACTAGAAACACCTCCTGATCTTCCTTGTGGCAGAGACATCTACAGCCAGCTGCTCTGCAGCCAGCTGCACTGCAGGCTGGCCATGGTCACTGTGTGCCGCTGTGGGATAAAACATCATCTCTTAATTGCCAGTGTTTCAACCACTGTGATTTTCTTGTAGTTCCTGATCTGACTGCAGCAAAAAAGTCTGTAAATCAAGGGTATTTATACTGACTGAGCAATTGTTCCAAACTTGAGCTAGTGTGGGCCATGGCTGGTTGTTGGCTTTTAGCAATTTGTTTCAAGGTTGCATTTTTGGCTTTGTCTTTGGATCAGCTTTCGTTCCCAGCTGAGTTTTGCTGCAATCCAGTGTGTTGATTGAATTCAGGTTTCTGTGACTTTTCTTGTCAACAGACAGAGCAGGTGGCATTTCTGGTAGGTCCTGCATATTTTCATTTGGGATGAAGTATTCCCAGGGGAAAGCCTTGCCACCTCCAAATGCTATTAGTCCATTAGAGTTAAACCATTTTGCCTTATGGCACATGACAAATACACCTTCTGCTCTGAGTTTGGTCTTAGTTTTCCATCTGCATAGTAAGTCTTGGCTCTCTAGGTTTTGTTGTTTATATCCTCAATGTTCTCTATTAATTTTAAATGTAAGTAAAGCGTCTGCTACAGTGGCTGTACTTCTTTAGAAGAACTAGAGATCTTTTTCCCTGCAAGAAAAACCCCCTTCAATTCATTTTGCTGTAACTGAATACAGAAAACTATTGCATCCTTCTTGGTTTCCTACATGCCTCAGAAGTGCCACCCTGCTGTTTGGTCCTTTGTTTCAGTCCAAAACAAACCAGTACATTCACAATGCATTACTTACAGAAACTTATTTGTATGGAATTTAGCATCACTTCCTCCTTTTGTGTAAGGAAGGAGATGAAGACTCAGGAAACCTAACTTTCAAATATTCTAAGCAGAATGCTACTTTCTAATGAAATATTTTTTCATGTTAAATTGTTATTCAGTTATTTTTAAACAGTGTCTTTAGAAAGACATTTTTAAAACCAGACTAATTTGATCATTCTGCATTCATTTGGATTTTAGTAGCATTTGAATGGAGTGCCTGATTTACATACCCCTTATGTTGTCCAAGTTACAGGTCAGCACTGATGTGTTCCCTGTTGGGACTGTGGCCCTTCTGAGCACAACATTGTCCCTGCAGTTTAAATGGAAATGTGAAAGATACAGCAGAGGTTTCTGGGGGTTGTTGGCAGACTTATTGTATGAAAGGCTCCATTTCTGCCTTGTGGAGTCAAAGACAAAATGAAAGAAATGTCTAAAAGCATTTAGCCTGCAGTTAAATATCCAGGCATTCTTTGACAAATACACTTCAAGTTGAAAAAAGTTCAAACTGACTAGTATCTGTGGTAGAGGGATTGTCAGAGCATTTTCACGGAGATCCACGACCTATTTGGAAACAACACAGATTTAATTTGATAAGGCTTACAGTGGAATTCTTATTGCAACATCTTACAACAGTGTTTCAGTGTACAAGCAATTCTGTGAATCTGCTTAGGATTTCAATAATGTTGTTCTAAGGTTTTTAATGTAGATTAAAAGTTTAAATGGCGGTGCTTACATTTCCCCCATTGTAGACTTACCTTTGTGTGAATAGGGAGCTGCAGAGCTCCTGCCATGGAAGGGGTGGGGGTAGAAAGGGACATGTATTGTTATGGATTGGTTTGTGGCACAGAGAAATTGTGAATTTATGGTTATATCTATAACATTTCAGCGTGTGTGTTTTCCTACATATAAAAAGTAAATATATAAAATATTATTTTCACCATTTTCTCTAGTTTTTAAATTCTACACTAGTATTATAATCAGAACCATATAATCATGCTGAATAGTTGATGAATAATATCTTTAATGATTACCATAAAATATTGAAACAGCTGTATTGCTTTACAACCTGTAATTTTTTGAGATCTCTGAAGGCATCTGGATGAATTTTAGTTATCCTGTTGTTTCTCAGGTCAATGTCCTTCCGCTGTGAACAGTTCTGAAAATCCTTTGGGTCAATCTGTTGTATGGCATTGGATGACATATGGACAGTTTGTAAAGACTGCAGGAGGCCTAGCCCTAGGAAGAAAAAACCCTCTTTTACATTTCATATCCTTGTTTTCTCAATTGCATCAAGTGTCTTTATAAAATTCTTTGCAACAACACTCCTTCAATTCCTCACTATTGCAATGAGTGGCTGCAGCCTTTGTGTTATGCCTTTCCTAGTCAGGGGTTGGCCCATTCTAAAAGCTGCATAGCGTCAACAGCTGGCACATTAAAACATTCACAGTCAATAGATGTCTTTAAAATTGACACTTTCACAAAAGCCACTAGCATTTCTTTGTGCTAGCAAAATTATTCTGACTTTGATCTCTGTACTTTGAGCAAGCTTCTCTGGAGAACTGGAGGTAGGAATGGAGTGTGAAAAGGCTAGAGTATATTGAGTAGACAAGATCCAAATATGCTAATTGCAAGTAAAAGATAGAGATGCAAAAGGTGACACAGTATCTCCTATCCATTTGCATGTGCAGTTTCATGGGAGTTTTTCATATGTGGAATTACTTGAACTGTATTCCTAGGATGTAAAACCAAATGAAAACAAAGCCATGTTGTTGCCTATGCCTATCTGCCTGTGAATTATGAGGCATGACAGTATATTCTTCAGTGTATCCTAGCTACAATGACATCCACCTTGCATAAGGAACACTTTTGTTTGCTGGAGACACCTAATTGTTTTGAGGCGCTGTGAAGGCAGCCCCTGAAGCTCCAGCCTGCAAGATGCAATGGAAAGGCAGGCACTTGAACACTCAGCATGCCCACTGATGCTGAGTGTTCAACACCACAGTGCCACTCTGAAGTGATTTTTGATTGTACAGCATTGTTGAAAAGCTACTAGTTCTTAACAATTTTGCCCTGGGTGTCACCTTGTTTACCAGAAACCTCTTTTCTCAGACAACAGTTCTGTTTGCTGAGTAATTGATCTTTGGGTTTATTGTGAAAAGCAGAGGGAATGATTCATTCCTGGTGTAAAACTAGAGGTGGGTGATAGGAAAGGCATACAGAAGTTCTGGCGCTTCATAAATTCATCAGTGTACCTACATGAGAATTGTACTGTGGCTACTTCCCTGAATGTAAGTTTGTGCCAAAAATATACACTGCTAGTATATATATAGTGGGCGGCAGCCTTACTCCTGGGGTGGGTGGAGAAAGGTAGGGGAAGGGTTTTCTGTGGGAAACCTCTGGTACAGAACTGCATATTGTGTTTTCTTTCCAGAGCTTAAACCTCAGAATTTTAGTGAAGTATTTTGGACAAGAATAAGGTTCTGAACATGTATTTAAATGAATATAGGATTGAAGTATAACTTGAAATATGGTGGTACCATGCACAGCAATTTGAACTTAAAAAACTGAGAGTCTCTTATAAAAGAGGATTGATCTGTCTGACCTTCTGAGGCATCCTATAATAGGCAGTAAAATTTATCTAAATCAAACGAAATCATGTTTATCTATATCAAAACAAATCAAATCTTAATAGATGTATTTTAAAATGTAAGCTTTTTCTATACTGTCTATTCAGATACCTTTTCTATACAGATGCTACAAAATCATTAAATGAAATGGGTTTCCTGTGTGCCAGAGAATTATTTAATAGCAGAAAAGGAGAAAAACAAAACTTTCATGATCCTGTGTAGGGGCAAATATATTATCTTTGTGTGATTTTGTGGGATTAGTGGCATTTTTGTTTGTCAGCACTTGTCCTCCTGTATTTTCAAACTCTCGTGAATCTGATGGTGTTATCAGACATCAATAAATTCAACATATTGTACAGGACAGGGTTGCTCATCTGGTAGCTTCTGCTTCATTTAAACTATTTGGTCACTGTGACTCATCCCTGGATAAGGCTGAGCTGCCCAGCATAGTTCAGTGACCAGCAAAGCCCTTCTCAAAGTCTCTCAAAGCCTTGCAGCCCTCTCCTGTTACACCAAGGTGTCGCTGTGATTATTAAATGGCTCTGAGCAAAATTGTTAGCAATGAACAAAATATATTTTCCTCTTTGAAATACTGAAACTATAGCAAGTTTTATTTAAGACTGTTGATTTCCTTCTGAAGGGTAGTATGAAATTAATGATCTGTAATTTTTTTGGCCTTAAAGTCCACGACTGGGATATGGAGGCTGGTAGTTTTCCAAAGATCTATACTCTCCCTTTCTATACAGCAAGTAAGAATACTGCTTGGGCTCTTAAGGGCTAAAACTGGTTATATTTGACTGCTGTTAATGCAGTACAGTTGCTAACACTGTAATAAAAAACCTAACAAAGTAAACAAACAACAAATTTACTTCCGCCTCAGTATTTGCCAGTGGAACTTCCCCTCGCCTTAAGTATAATAAAATGAGAAAGTCACATTCTGGATTCAGTAAGATGTATGAATTATATCAAAGCCAACCTACCCCTTGGGAATCAAGTCCTTAAAGATTTTTGAAATGCTTACCTCTTGGAACTGTGTTAAGATTGTTTCTTTCAACTGACAATACTTTCAAAGCAGGCAGGAGACGATCAACAATGCTGTACTTTTTAGACCTGTGTGCAGGTATAGGCATTTCCAGTGTGAGGGTGTGGATGGCATTACCACTGAGGTTTAGAGTTTCTAAATTGGGTAAATTTGTACAAGCAGTTAAGGTGAGTTCAGAAATCAGGTTGTTACTGAGGTTCAGGTGTTTTAGCATCCACTCTTCATTTCTTCCATCAGAGCACACGAAAGTTTTAATATTATTGTAACTCAAATCAGCTGTTACTGCTGCTTGTGATGTATCTTCTGGAATAGTAGATATTCTGGTAAAAGAGCAATTGAGCAAGAGCTGCCCATCCCACCGGCACTCTGAACGGCGATGTGTAGCAGGAAGGATCCACTGGGACTTGGCTCCCACTGACCCAGGAAGATTAAAGTAAAGGACCACAGCTATGACATGCAAGTGATAGTTATCCATAGTATCTATATGTAAAATGTAGAATTATGGTTAAATTCAGCACAACAAGGATAGAAAGCATAAAGAGTTTGACATTTAAAAAAATCAACACTGAATAACCACAGCATTACCAACATTCTGCCTTGAACATTCAGTTTTGGAGTCTTATTTTCAAAGAGCATTCATAAACTGGTAACCTCCCTCCTCCCCCCATCTATCCCAAAAAACAATCAGAACCTTTTTTTCCTTTTCCAGCCTTTTGGTCGAGAAACACAACTTCTTGGGAGCTTGAGATCTAACAATAGTGGAGACTTTTGAACTCTGCTTCAGGTATTGCACACAATTACACTGAGCAAAGTCCACCACATACAACCTATGACAAACAGGTGTGGAACAATTTTTATACTTCCAGCTGTCATATCAATAACACAACAATGCATTTTTAATTAAAAACTATATTCTTACAAATAACACTTCTGGACTGCAGCTGCATCTTAGAATTTATTGTTTTATTTCAAAACAAGCATTTGAAATTCTACTGCCTTTCACCCATTGGAACAACCACCACACTTAAAGATGGTGAGAGCTCTTCACATGCAAGTTGTTTCAGCATACCCAGTATGGCATTTTACAGAGGCATGTAGAATACACTTTATACATGCAGAATCTTAAGTGCATCTGTGGGACTGAAATAAACAGTGTTCCACTCAATGTTTTAAATACATATAGAAAAATGTACCTTACACAGCTAGAAGATAAACAAGTAAATGCTCAACAGAGGCATGTGTGGCACCAACATTTCTCAAACTGTGTAATATAAATATAAAATATATTAACAATACATAGTGGCTAGCAAATTTGATAATTTATTTCATTTGGTATTTTTATGATTGGTTTTGCTACATTTTGACAAAAAAATCCACACTTCAAAAACAACTCTGCAGATCATGATTTAAGAGTACCTTTGTGACAAATCTTTCAGCTGTACATTGTACACAGTATTTTAAAAAGAACTCTTGATAATTACAAGAATCCAATACTAGCATATAGGCATGTCACTATTAATCAGAGAAGAGCTTTAATACGTGTTTAACCTACTTGACCAAGGTTGTATCTGTTATTTTCAAGATGTACTTCAGCTTTGAGGATACTGCTCTTCGTATTTTTTAATATGTGTTTGCATTTGTATACATAAAGTGACAAACTTCCATTAGCATGAGAGTGAAAATTCTAAAAACGTTAGTTCATTTCCTCCTCTTAACTCTAACAGATACTAATTGAGGCACTGCTTAGCAGCAAAAGCAAAGGTGGGTGTAAAGCAGCAAAATGTGTGCTGAAGTGTTTAGTAACTATTAACTCTGATAAAACTATGACGGCCATGAAGGAAGAATGCAAAATGTTAGTACTTCCCCACAGTCTTTAATGTGAGAACTCAGTGGTTTTTGCTACATTATATTTTGCTTATTCTGATTTTGTCGGAACAGCTCCACTGCTGTCCAGCCCCAAAAATGCAACAATTACTGAGCATCAAAATCTGGCTTTGCCTTTGAGCAGTGACGGAAATACGACTCCTCTGGCCTCCCCCATGTGCTGTAATGCCTGACTGATGAATACCCCTCCAAAAATCACTTCCAACCATACACATTCTGCATGAGTGCTTACTGCCTGCCAGTAAATTCAGAAACTGGGACCTTGGATATTAATTTCTTGTTACAGCAGGAGCTGATTTGTGATTTATGGAATTCTATGTACTTTGAGCACTGTAAAACAAGGGTAGATAGTTTATCTTCCTGTAACAAATAATCAATTCTGAAGTTAATGTGTAAAACTCACATAATTTTTAGGTAAAGAAGTGTGTGCTTATCAAAAAACTTGTCAAAAAGCTGTTACAAAGTCACTTTGAGACCTCCAATATTAAGATTACTTGATGCTACTGCAAAACAAAGTGGTTTTAAACTGAAGAAATACATGGGATGAGGAAAGAAGGAATCTTATAAATAGCTGGTCTATTTTTAGCACAAAACACCTCACTGCTGCCGAAGCAGTTGGAAGGCTCTAATAGACCCCAGTTCACCATAGTTTCACTGCTGACAAATTCTGATACACATCTATTTACCCTGATGTCCTACCACCGCTGCAATAATAATAAATTGTCCTACACCGCTGCTGTAATAATAAATTACCACTGTAATTTATTATTACAGACCTGCAGTTTAACTTCAAAATTTAATGTTTTGATGCTCTCAGTAATGCATCAGTACTGACATTTATGAGGAAGGAGAGATCTATCTCAGACACTGCTGCAACAGTTATGCTTAGATTACTACCTACTGATTAATGGACTCAGACACTGTTCACATTAGAACACCCAGGAAAACACTATTTTTGGGTAGTACGCAAGTTGTAAGTACATTTTTAAAAATGTACTTTTACTATAAACACATTTTATAAGTACTTCACATAAATTAAGCAACTGCAGAATGCATTAACTGCACAGATAGAATGGAAGTTCAAGCAACACTTCAATAACCACAAGACTACTTCAAAACTCAAGTTAAATTTCCATACTCTGTATTACTTTGCAAATATTATTTATGATAGCATAATTTTTAGCAACGTGAGAATGAATACATGGCAGAAATAATGTGATATTTTAAAGTGAATCTGCCACTCCCCCTCTTAGTACACATCTGGTAAGCCACCTAAGTTTGGGGTTAATCAATGTATCAAAAAGAAAGAAAAGTCTGCCACTTCAGCCATCCTAGGAAAATCTATTTCCAACAAAAAGTTGACATTCCTGTTGAAGTACTTGAGACTGCAGTTGTGTTCTCAGCAGTTTTCAAGGTCTTGGGACATAGGACAAAAAGCTCCTCTAGAGACAGCTGTAGGCAGTAGAGCTGTCGCCAAGATCATGTTCTTTACATATATTCTACTGATCCCAACTCAAGAAGGTACTTCAGTATGCATGTACACTGAAAGCTTACAGATTCAGTGCCACTATTGCAGCTAACAGCACAATGACCTAACACTGCTGACCGTAACAGCCTTTCCTTAAAAATACTATGTAAGAATTGTTAGTATAAACTGCTGTAAAAAAAGAAACCCTGGAAGGCATGCAATTACTTCATACAGCTCTATGTAAACACCAAGGAGGCCTGTCCCAGGAGCAGTTGTTTCAGTGTGTGGCTCCACAGGGGTTGGCAGAGGTCTGGCAGCCCATGTTGTGCCCGGTGACCTGGACCTTGAAGAGCGTCCCGTCGGCGCACATGCACAGCTTGAAGCGCAGCCAGTTGCCGTTGTTGAACTGATCCCCATAAGAAGAGCTCGGCAGCCGTGACGGGCTGACCATCACACTTCCGTTCAGAATGATGCTGTTTTCCTATTGAGGAGAGGAAAAAAAATAAACTGTAGAATTACAACTTCTAATGTAAATAAGGCAGATTGTTTTTGAGAAGGACAAACTGGTTTAATGGATAAATAACACCTCTAGGATCGCTGTAGAATCAACAATAATACAAAAGGTATGTAAACAAATGTTTGATTTTTTAATGAAAATTAGACTGATGCCTATGGATATCTAGTCAGCAATGTACTTTGCTATTCCAGTGGTGGATCGATATGGAGAAAGACAGCAGCAGGGTGACTTTTCATCTTACATTCTTATTAGCAATTGCTGTAAATGTAAAATATGGACATGAAACAGGTAATTGAATTCATACATGAAATTCATTCACACTTGAAAGTGCATATACCTCTATTTTTATCCTTCTTTTCCATCACTCCATATATACTGGTATCTTAATCTCCAAAAATCTTAAAGGAATGCTAGTGAGTCTTACAGCAGCACAGAAGGTAATGCTCAGAACTCTGCTTGTCTAGCAAAGGTTGTCAACCCTGGTTAAGCTTCCAGAGGAGATATAACTCCCTTTGGTATTCATGTCAATAGATTAGCTTTAACTGCATAGTAGGTTTTTGGTGTCTTAACAGTTGTAAATCAATGTTATCTGAAGCTACTCAACCACTGCTTAACAGCAAACTAATAAATCAACTATTTAAATCCTACTAAATATACTGACTTCTATGCATGAGTAATTTATATAAAGTTTGAAGCTATATAAAGCTACATCAGTTTACTATCAGCCTAAATTTGAAACTAAGCTGTTAGAAAAAATTGCTTTGATTTGAAGTACTTACTGCTTTAAGTTCCATGTTTCCACCCATTCGAAACTCAATTGTCTTGCCTGTGATGAAAACACCTTCATTTCCCCGGACAATGGCACGACCATCAACCTTTATGTTTAGATCACTGGTTGCATTGCTGGTAATCTAAGAACACAACCAAAAAAACTGTATTATGGATTAGTGAAAATGTGCCACTTGTGTTTGTCTGAGTAACTTTAATTACTTTAAAAGTAGTGCTGTGCAATTTAATAAAAAACTTGAATTTCCTTTCTGCATATTTGTTATTTTCCACGTTCAATTTCAAAACAGGATTACTGAATTTTGGAAGGTATGTAAAATTAATTTTCTGTATAAAGATAACAATTCATATGACAATTTTATGGGACACAAAGCTAACACTTGTACCAAATACAGGCTTCCTGATAAGACAGATTATGTAAATTTACCACTCTGTTTTCACTGAATCTGTTCCTCCTACATATTTATAGTTGTGGGTGTTTTTTCTGCAACAGGATTGCTCAGTGCTTCCAAAGGCACACTGAACCCTCTATAAAACCACTAACCCTACTCTACTCTTACACAAACAAACGATGGGCTGTATTGTCATTACTTACAAATAATAAGAAACATACCCTCTCTGTAGAGGCCTTTTGTACATTCAAGATTTTAACTCCATTTGGCAGATGAAACTCATGAGTTTCATAGTCGGTGCTGAACAAAGTATTTTGAGTTCGTGGGTCAACAAATTCCATGCCAATATCACTGGTGATAGAAGTTTTGTCTTTTTCCACACTAAGCTTGGTTGTTCCTTGCTGAAATACAATCTTCAGAAACAAAGGCGTGAACTTAATTATGTTTCAAATGTAACATTTATCAGCAATGTGAGTGTAATTCCCCAGCGCTGCTCACACACTTTCAATTCATGGTATAACTTACAGGCTGATTATTCCCAGTGATCACCAAGTCTTCGTTCCGTCTCCCTCCCACAGTGCTTTTATATAAGGGATGGATAACACCCATGTCAGACACCTGCTTGAACCGCAGCAAGCCACTCTCATGGAATTCCATACTGTCACAACCATTGGGACCAATTCTTATCACTGCCCAGATAACCAGGGTAATCTGAAAGAGAAACACATTTTCAAGGATTATGTTGATTGCTCAGATCTTCCTACCACAATTATTGTATTAATTAGATGTTTTATTTGAACAATTATTAATGCCAGTGTTAAAGTGAGCTTTAAGTGTAAGTTGACTTTACTTTGTTCGTACTGAAAACATCATAACACATTTAATTATGAAAAGCATTTTAAATTATTTTTAGACTTACTTGAAACAGTAACTGAAATGATTTATACATATATGAAATATTAAAACACATCCATAGTAATATCTTTTTTCTGTTTAAGGGTAATAATTAATTAAACAAATTTCCTGAACAGTTCAGCTTGGTATATAATATATTGAACTGCAAGAATGCATCCCCCCAGATGGTTGTGCAATTATGAAAAATAATTTGTTACTTCTCATTGACCAAGCAATAAAAATGTGATTATTAGAACAATGAAGCTTTAAATTGTAGTGGTTTGTTAATTCTGAATGTTCACATACAGCTCTGTAACATAAAATATAACCATGTTTTATATGCCATATATCCTGAATGCATATGTACTAATAACACTTCTCATTAGGTGACTATTACTACAAAAATACTCATGCCTGAACTTACACCATTCTTCCATCTAACCTTGCTCAGACTAAAAAAGAACTAAAAAGAAAGAAGAAAAATGAGAATCTCCTTCAGTATGTTTTAAGTCCTCAGCCATACTGGAAATATTTTTTTTACTGAACCGTCAAAATGAAATACGACCTAATGTTGCTTACACTATAGCTATTATACTCACAATCAGATTGATGACGGCCAAAATAAAAAGAACAACAATCACACATATGGCCAAGTTGCCTTTCCTGCCACGTAAACCTGTCTTATGGAGACGGTCTTCATCAATTGGGATGTATCCTGCTTTGAAGTTACTGTTGTGCTCCTTATTAACATTCCTGCGTTCCACAGCCTTCTCTCGCATAGACTTCTTCACCGGGCCGTTAGAGCTTTGCTGTAACACAAGGCATGGGTCAGCTTTAAAAGGCACGCAAATTAGCTACAATGGCATACACATATGTATGCAAAAAATGTAAATTGACTAGTGGGATATATTGGATATTATGTTCAGTATTAGATTTAAGTCTGGCACCTGGCTGTCAGAAAAAACACTTAGAACCACAGCAACCTCTGCTAGTACAATGACTAAATTAAAAATCCAGATACTTTCAGACAGTATATGGCTTTATATCATATTTTTATCATGGCAGATAGGAATTATTAATTACATTGTTACAGTTAAAAAACTAAAACCAGCTACAAAGAAATTAATTACATGTTTACCTCTCAGGAACGATACAGGCCATAATTGGCAGGTCATCTGCCAATACACAGGATTTTCGTTCCCTCTGTGCTCATATGTGATATACTCCCAGTGACTATTCAAAAAGAGTGTGGTGGATACCGTTTTTTAATTAGTTTGACAGCACAGGGTTTGCGTTCAACTCCTGTTGCTTGCATGCAGCATTGATAAAGATACTGTGAGGCTTCAAACCTGGCATGGGGAACTTGGCCAAAGTAGCTTTCCTGTAATAATCTGAAGTTATGAGATTGTAAGGGATATCTTGTCAACATAACAAAGTAATACAGGAAACTCTTGTACATATTCATAGTAAAAATAAACCTTTAATGTATTTTCGTAGCTGTCCAAAATTTTGTTCCACTTCCCTTGAATGGAACTGTTTGTTATTTAGGGATTCACATCTTCAAAGAAGGAGTTTGATCTTTTGGATGGAATTAAGTTTATTCACTTGAAATGAACCCTAAAGCTACTCCTTAAGTAACTACACTTGCACATATCTACGCTGATGTAACGAGTAACAACACCGTGTTTTCTTCTGCTGCTGAAGAACTATTAAGAGATGGTGTTGAGAAAGGTGCTTGACCTGGACGAGTCTGTGGAGGCTTCGCTGCCTCGGAGATGTTCTGGACCCCCCGAGACCCTGCCGAGCCCACACGAGCTGCGGAGCCCCGCAGGCACCCACGGCTGCCTCCCGCCCCCTCGGCAGCGCCAAGCGCCCTGACAGGCGCGGCGGCGGCGTCCCCGCACCGCTCCAATGCCCGGCGCCTCACACAGGGCACGAAGTATTTTTGTCTGTCACACACCCACGCCTGCGGGCAGGACGGCGCCGCTCCGGGCCGCCCCGCCCGGACAGCAGACTCGGGCCGTCTCTCCCCGGCACGGCCGAGCCCGTCCTGTCCGAACACTGCCGGGCACAAGGCGGGAAGGGCCGCCCGAGCGCCGTCCCTTCCCCTCCCCAGCCGGATCGCTCCGGTACCACACCAGCCTCCCCCACCGCGGCGAAAATGGCGCCCCCGCCCGCGCTTCCCCTCTGCGAGCAGCACCCCCGGCCGGACCGCCTGCTCCCCGCGGCCCCGCTCCCCCCTGGCCCCGGCGGAGACGCTGCCGCGCCTCTCCGTGCCCGCGTCCCGCTGCTGACGGACCTGCTCGGGGGCGGCCGCCGCCATCTTCCCCGCCGCCGCCGCCACCGCCGCTGCGCGGGGCCCGCGAGCGCCCCCTGGTGCCGCTCCGCGCGCCGGGTCCCCGCGGCTCTCGCGCACCGGCGTTACCCGGCAGCGTCACCTGGCGGCCGCGAACCGTCCACGCGCCCCGCGAGGCGCCTCGCAGCCCCCCAGTACCGTGGCACCGCCATCGCCGCGCCAGCCGTTGAGACACCACCGCGGCTGTGGAAGCCCTCGGACGCGGCCAAGCCCAGGGAAGGGGCCCGGGCTGGCATTACCATCTCCATTACACCCGCGCCGCCCGAAGAATACTGCCGAAAGGACAGCAGAGCGAGCTGACATCTAGCCATGGCCAAAGACTTAAAGAGCCTGGTGGGAGCGGGAAGCGCCCGGGAGATGCAGGAGAAGCTGGAAAGCTGGCAGCAGAACTACGAGGTGAGTCCTGCCACTCCTCGGGGCCAGAGACAGCCGCCCTCGCTCGGCGTTCCATGGGCGGTCTGGGACACTGCCCGGAACGCGCGTCCAGTTAGCGCAGTTTTAACACCTGTTAAGCTCCCATAGCTTCGGTTATTTGGCTTTTTGTCCGTGACAAGGTTCCCTGAAAGGAAGGGTTGGAGGTTAAAAGTGAGATTTGATCGGTACCGGCTGTGCTTAAAAGGGAGGAGAGCGTTGAAAAACGGCCGGTGGAAGGACTACGGTTGGGGTCGTGCTCAGAAGGAATGGGTTGGGGCCCAGGGACGGTCACGAAAACGTGAGGAAAAAGGCTGCTGGAAGGGAGAAGGGGTTATCCAGCATCCCAGCTTTTTTGGGTGGGGAAACTCGTTAGGGAGAAAGGCTGTTACAAGGCAGCGCGCGGCACGGCCGCCAAACGGCTTCAGAAACGGCGGGCGGTGCGGGAGGAGCGGCCGTTAAGAGGAGAGGGCTGCCGGTGGGTGAGATGGAGTTCATGCAGGAGTGACAGGAGGTGAGGTGAGGAGGTGAAACAGTGGAAGCAGTAGAGAAAGTGTAAAATTAGGGAAAGATGAGACTTCACAGCTGTAACTTTGCTCAGTGGGAAAAAAATCTTGATAGAATTTGCCGTCCGGCATCCCCACGTTTCTGTACCTTCAGGATGCAGATAGTTGGTCCCGAGCTTGTAACCACCTACTGTGTGTGCTGTGGTTGGTGAGAAAAGAAATGCAGTGTTTTCAGGGGATATCAGTTTTTTTTCTTTTACTTCATGGTTGAATAGGAGTTAGAGTTACATACAGTTACATAGGAGTTACAGTAACTGTCTGCAAGATTCATGGCAAAGGACGGTTTTAAGGAGTTCGGTGGTAGCTGGTAAAGCTACCACAGAGGAGGAGGAACAGCGTCATGTATTTCAAAATCTTGCAAATGGTTGTTGGAGGTAGACCTTAGGAGGGCTGAATGGTTTAGGAATAGTCTTTATGGTCTTGGGAAATGAAGATGAACAGTTTCAGGCTGCTGTTGCAGAAAAAGAGGAGCTGCCAGATGGAAACATTCTGTTATGTTGCTGTAATGAGCTGGAAAAATGCACTTTGCAGCCGTGTTCTTGTGGAGGCGAGCAGGTTTACTGCACTCCCCAAGGCCTGAGGAAAGCATGTTGCAGCAATCGAAACACAAGCTGATGGGGGCATGGGTGGGAATTTCAGCTGTTTCGGAAACTTGTAAAAACCATATGGAGTCATTAAAACCTGAAGACCTAGAGGGTGATCTATGTGGAAGGTGAAACACAAGTTACAGGTAAAGATAAGTAAAGCAGGTATGAAGTGTGTATTCTTCTGGCAGGTGCAGTAGTACCCTGAAAAGATTAACCTAATCAACTCCTTTTCAGAATTGCACTTAATGAAAGTGATGTAGTTTTGCTGTTTCCTAGACATAATGCTGGGTTTTTCTCCTTCAGTATATGTTTCAGTCTGTAACTCTTAAAAATGAGGTGAAATTGCATGGAAGCTTCATGTGACTGCTGACAAAGCAAGATAAGAGCCTTATATGTATTATTTCAGCTAAAGTGAAAACCAGATTTTGGGCTATTTTTTAAAATCCAACAATCTGCTAGATTATTATTTTAATAACTGTTGAAAGATTTTAACTCAACTTGTGGTTGCATCCTCTTTATGATGGAAAAGGAGTATGCTTTCTCAAGTAGTGAATGAACTGGGTCATAGAAGTCCTGATGTTTTGCTCATTTGCCTATTAGAAATGAGTATTCAAAAATGAGTATTCTAATGGACCCAGTAAGAAAAGGTTGGGAAGATGTAATTATGAGCATAGTGGTATCATGACACACATGGAACACTTGTGTGGGAGGGATATGTGCCATGATTGTAACAGGAGTAACTTTAGGTAAGAAAGCCCACACAGATGTAATAATACACATCAATTTACAGGGGAATTCTGCTGACGAAAATCTGAGCCGAGGCTGTGAAATATTAGAACTGAACAATGCAATTCAAAAGCAGGTCTTCTCAATTCTCAATGAAACAGCTCAAGGAGGTAAATTGATGCCTTGTCTAATTACTTACACATTTAACATGTGCTATTTTTTCCAGCTCTGGCTTTTTCTGTACGTGTTCTTACCATTTCTTAATGTATGTGTTTTATTAGATGATTGTGCAGCAAAAATAAAAGGCTGTCTCCTGCCAAGTATATGTTGTACTGCTTCAGGAAGTGACAACGTCACTCAGGTGTGTAAGGAACTTATTTTAAGGGAATAGAACTAGGTGAATTTATACCTGCGGAAGTGCTTTAATGACTTTCTGTTAATATTAGCCTCCCTCAGATTTTACTTAATGAAATATGTCCTTAGCTGCTTGTGGAGACACCTATGGAGACAACTATGCTATTATGAAGGAATTTGCTTTGTATAAGAAGTCTGTGTTATTATACTGCTTTCCTTTTCTAGGTACAGATTTGCCATTTACATTCACATTTGCAGAGACATAATGGCAGTATTTATGCCATATCTCTTTTAGAAAAAAGAGCACTGTGAAAATACGTGTGTAAGCTGAAGGTGTGCATAAACTCCATGCATTAATCTGTGAGCTCCTTTTACTTTTTTTTATTAAGGAAAAAACTCTAAGGATATCTTAACATTATATTATTTCCTAGAGTGTTAAAAAAAGTGTTCCATGTGTGTCATGATACCACTATGCTCCTGCCATGATATTTGGAGTTCATATGTATTTGGTATTTACTGAAGGGGTTGTAATACTAACAGTTTGATACTAACAGAAAAGACATTTTCTGTTAGTGACTTTCTGGTTTGAATGAAAATAAGAGACTTCGCTAATTCAGGCTAGGGGAAAGTCTTCAAGATCTGAGATTTGACAGTGATGTCTCCATGTTCTTTGGTTTCTCATTTTTACACCTGCTCTGTCAAAATATTTCACAATTAAAATAGGATAAATAAAAAGTGATATCCCTTAAGAGTTAGAGTCTATTATAAAGCAGGAGCGGTGGTGCGTCGAAACCCTCCCAAAATATAAAACAACAAAGTTATTAAATGATAGTACACCAGGAACACCAGTTGCAGATTTGTAATTGCATGTGACATTCAAAATTTAAAGAAAAGCCTGTTGCACAGTTACTAATTTAATTCCAGTACTAGCTGGCCATTCTATGGGTTGTTAAAGGCAGCTGCATGTATAGTAGTGTGCTTTCTGGAATGATACTTGCCTTCTGTGTTCTAATAACTTTTTCTGTTGTTTTGTATACATGATTTCCCAAAAAGTTTACTTGAGTTGATGATTTAGTCAATCAGGAGTTGACTAACTAAAAAAACCAACTATACAACACATCTGCAAAATGCTTTGTTCTGATGATTCGGGCAGTAAATCTGCATGTGCTGACCTTCCATAATTTCTACCATGAGGTATAAAATAAAGTGAATATTTTACTTTCTATAACTGAATCTTTCCTTGGTGTGCCTGAAAGGTATTGCTTATGTCTCAGAGAGAATGCAATAGCTTTTGTTCTCAGTTTCTTTAGGAATGATCGTTGCTGAAATATTTAGAAATACATCTGCCCATTATGCTGTAGTACTTTACTGAGGGAATTTATAAGGTAGAACATTCAAGCAGTGTTACTTCATTTCCTGGTAGGATTCAGCTGAAGGAGAGCTACAGCTGAGAGACTTGTCCTGCAAACCAAGGTGTGAACTGCGAGAGCTGGAGGACAAACTAAGCGAAACTCGTGTGCAGATCAACCAGATGGAACGAGAGTAGGGAGATTAACTGCAGTTCTTTCTGTTTGCTTTTTGGGTTTTTTTTCCCCTTGATGTCTAAATATTGATGGAGATTTGTAAAATGTTTTATTTCTGGCCTAAAACCAGAGTTTCAAAATGCATCTGAGCTCTGTATCATGTGTATATATCCAAAGTGGGGTACAAATGATACAGTCACACCCACATTCATAAATTGACTTGGTAGGTTTTGCTTTTGACAGAGATGTTGAAAAACATGCCAGTATTCTACATAAAAAGGCTTTGTATAGTCCATGACAATCCCTTGTGAAGTTATAGTCTATGAAATGTTGCATGCTGAACAAACCCTAAATAAAAAAATCAATAGAGTAGCTACAGTGTAACATTTATTGAAGGACCTACAACATGTCACAATTAATTATACAATCTAATTGATACATAAATACATAAGAAGATAAAAGCCACTGTCATAAGATGGAGGAAGAGAGTTGGATTTCCAGATGAGTGACTAGGCCTGAAGAGTTTTTGTCTAGTTGCATAAAACATATTTTATGGAGCATTATAATATGAAAGTTAATAAATTGCTTCAGATACAAGTTTGTGCAGTTATTACCAGCTCCATGGCAATTTAAGAGGTAGCTCGAAGTGGCAGGCACATTCTCATGCATCCTATTACCACGAGAACAATGAACGTTCCATAAGTCTTGGGTCAGTACATTAAGTGATATAATTTCATGCCCTTACTAAGTGATTCCAAGAATATCAGTTTGGATTTCCCCCATGCCTATTTCTAGAGCTCATCTTCCCAAATCTGATTTTTTTTCCCAGTTGTCCTTTGTAGTAGAATTCTTTAGCCCTCTTTTGCTACTGTTCTGCTAGAAGTCCTTCCTGAAGGAGCTGACTTAGGATGGAACTGGGCAGTCTTTCCTCTTAGCAGATGTTGCTGGCCTTATTACCTGTGGTCATCTCAGTCAGCTTCTTCCTTAAAAAAGTGGAACAAGAATCCTATCAATTCATAAGTGTTAGAGCTTTTGTTGATTCACATTCCCCAAAAAAATCTCACAAGGGTCCTCCAGTAAGGAAAAGGAAGGGCAGAGTGAATACCTTCAAAATAAATAGAAAACATATTTTCTTTTTGCCTTCCACTTTTGGTAAGAGAAAAGCAACAGTAATACTGGTATTTGGAGGGAAAGCAGAGATTTTGGGATAGTTTTTAATATTAACTAAGAGTAAAGGACAGAAGATAAACTTGCTTCACTGGTTGTCTGCCAATCTTTAAGAATCACCCCCTCTTTTGGGGACAGCAGGAGAGGAATTGTTAGCTTTTGGTATTACTTTACTAACATCTGTGATATCTTTTGACTGACAAATGTATTTCTGCAAAGAAAAATAGCCCAAGAACCTGATAGAAGACAATACATAGGTTCTTAATCTATAGGAAAGAAAACTGAGATGGTTTAGTTAACGTCTTAAATGTGAGAAAGAAATTAGTTTCTTTTAGACCTGATCATCTGAGCTAGTATAAGGATGCCAAATTTTAACCAGTGATTTTTCCTATAGCACACAGTGCTATATCCACTTTCCTGCCACACTACACTTATACAATTTAAAGTAAGATCAAGGGTCTGCTTTGTTTCATTTGTTTTTAAACTCTGGATTTTTCCTGTATTTCAGCATAAGGAAAGCATGCTGAAATTATTCAGCAAGCAAAAGGAGCTTCGTCAATAATTTTCCTATTTTTTTGCTCCTTTTGTGTGGTGATGAGGATTAATTGATAGATAGTTTACATTGATAGAAGGACATCTTGTGATTGACTGTTCTGTGTGTTTAAGTCTGAGGGCTTCCCGGTGCAACTTAAGGAGGCTAGAGCAACTGGATGAGTACGAGCAGAAGATTGAGAACTTGCGGGATGAGATTGCTATGCTGGATTGCAAAAAGTCTGTTATCCAGAGCAGGTAGAGACCTTACTCTGAGAAGCCACTGAATCATAGAAATCGGTCATGTTAGGTAGCATGAATTTCTTCCTCATTTAAATTGAAATATAAACAAAAGCCAAGATTTTTACTTTGTTATGAAGGAGCATAAACTCTTTAGGTTATTTGTTCTAGTGCCCAAATATTTTATTTTAAAGCAGTTATGTTAGGTTTCAGACAAAACAGCAAATAATGCACCTTTACAAAATACATGGAGAGCAACTGTATGAAACAGTTATTTTGTTGATGAGTCCTCTTTTATAGAGTTCTACTCTGTAGTTGTAGTATTTAATTTTCACTTGTTTGACTTCAGCAGTACTCTTCAGTGGTACTGAAAGAGGAACAAATCTCCAAAATATTACTAGTTAAAAGTGTGTTTCCTAGGAACAAAGTGCTTGGCCTTATATGCTTTACATGTTACTTTATGAAAATGCCTTCATATTAGACTAACCAGCTGTAGCTTCTTTAATTATTTTGGCTCAAAACTCACCTTATCCTTGTAAAAATTAAATTGATGAAGAAGTCTGCCATAGGGAAAAGCATCTGAGGATGGTAAAGTGACATGAAACTTCTTTGCATGTGTGTCCATAGGCTTTCGCGCTGCACTCCTCCACCATGCCGTCGGAGGTGTGTCTCTCCACCGTGCCGTCTGAGGGCCTGTATCTCTCCTCCACTGTGCCTTCCGAGGGCCTGTATTTCTCCTCCACCGTGCCTTCCGAGGGCCTGCTCTCCATGCGGTCCGAGGGCCTGCTCTCCATGCGGTCCGAGGGCCTGCTCTCCATGCGGTCCGAGGGCCTGCTCTCCATGCCGTCCAAGGGCCTGCTCTCCATGCCCTGTGAGGGCCTGCTCTCCATGCCGTCCAAGGGCCTGCTCTCCATGCCCTGTGAGGGCCTGCTCTCCATGCCCTCCAAGGGCCTGCTCTCCATGCCCTGTGAGGGCCTGCTCTCCATGCCTACCATGCCGTCCTAGGGCCTGCTCTCCATGCCTACCATGCCGTCCAAGGGCCTGCTCTCCATGCCCTCCAAGGGCCTGCACTCCACCGTGCCTACCATGCCGTCCAAGGGCCTGCTCTCCATGCCTACCATGCCGTCCAAGGGCCTGCTCTCCATGCCTACCATGCCGTCCTAGGGCCTGCTCTCCATGCCTACCATGCCGTCCAAGGGCCTGCTCTCCATGCCTACCATGCCGTCCGAGGGCCTGCTCTCCATGCCTACCATGCCGTCCGAGGGCCTGCTCTCCATGCCTACCATGCCGTCCGAGGGCCTGCTCTCCATGCCTACCATGTCGTCCGAGGGCCTGCTCTCCATGCCTACCATGCCGTCCGAGGGCCTGCTCTCCATGCCTACCATGCCGTCCGAGGGCCTGCTCTCCATGCCTACCCTGTGGTCCGAGCCCCTGCTCTCCATGCCTACCCTGCGGTCCAAGCCCCTGCTCTCCATGCCTACCATGCCGTCCAAGGGTCTGCTCTCCTCCGCTGTGCGGTGTCAGGCCCTGTGTCAGGCCCTGTATCAGGCCCTGTGCCAGGCCCTGTGTGAGGCCCTGTATCTCTCCTCTGCCATGCCGTTTGAGGCCCTGGCGTGAGACCCTGCGTGAGACCCTGCGTGAGACCCTGCGTGAGGCCCTGTCCTCCCAAGTGCCGTGCCCTTTGCCCGAGGCCCTGTTCACCTCCCCGGCTCAGGCGGGGCAGCGCTTCACACCGTGCCTGCCTCATAGCTCGCTATAACTTCATTTACGCTAAAGAACGCTTGGAGGCAGAGTGCATTTTGAGGCGATATGTCTGTAACTTGGAGACAGTGCAGAGGATAATATACATTGCATGTGTGGTGAGAAAGAAATATTATTTCTTATTTTACAGGCTGGAGGTGTGTTGTAAAATACTATGTCTGCAGTGGTTTAAATTGTGGGTAAATTAGCATTTCTGTCAAGTGCAGAGAAGAAAAGCTTTCTTCCCTTTTTTATTTTGATTTTTCTTTCTTCCCCTCACACTTCTACATTGAACTCTCAATGTAGTGTCCTACCTGACCTGTCCCAAGATTGGAATAGGGTCAATGATTTATTGTACGGGTACTAAATGAGTGAAATTTAGTCTGAAATTGGTCAAGTGATTTGGTCTGAAAAGTACATGGTATCTGCAGTGGTCAACATTGCCTTAGTTAGAAAAATTCTTTTGGGAATGGTGCATTAAATACTACAACACTAAAAAGCTAAAAATCTTTCCGTATCATGCTTTCCTTATGCTTGTAGCTATGTGCTTTTTTAGTTTAATTGGGTCCCTCGAAACCATCTAGATACCCCACATTTACCATGAACTAAGTTTGAAGAAAGTCTTCATTTTTTCTGTATTGAATCTTCTTTTCTATAAAAATGGTGTAACACATACCTGTATTAGAGAGACAGCATCTCTTAATGTGTGTGATCCCAAGCACATTTTACTTACTGAAGATTTTTTCTTTCAACCGTCATTCAGTTTACACTCTCCAGTTCAACCTCTTTTCCCAGCAAATGAAGCTTTTCAATCTTATCTTCTGCAAATAAATTACACTCAATCAGAAAATTCCTTCCTCATGAGTTAATTTTCTCCTTTACAGCAATGTATTATATTCCTCCTTGTTTTGATGATAGTGGGTCAAATTAATTTTCTTAGATAACTGATAAAATATTAAACTGGGTCTCCTGTATTTAACTAGATGTTCTTTACTTTTACAGGAATCTTTCCGTGCAGCAAAGATGGCCTTCTGGAAGGTGAAAATAAATGTAAAAGACACTTTGGCTATATGTTACAGAGGGGGACCTACATCACTTGAAGTTGCTGTCCTGGATTATATAGCTTGCCACAAGGATCTGTATGACGTTTGTTGCAGCGTCCATGTAAGTCAAGGACAGTGGTGATCTCTTTCTGGAGCTAGTAAATTCAGAATATGTAAATTAGAAATGCACTGTAACCTGAAGGAGAAAAGAATTACTATATGGACTTTGTCTTGTAGCAGTTTATTTTCTAGAACAATATTGCTAGGACTAGTATATGTATGACTTAGTAACAGCTTCCTTGGTTTGTTCATAGCAGCACATACTTTCTGAAGTTGTTGTTTTCTGAAATAGTCCAGGGCAACATTCCTATGAGCTTCTTATACTGATCTTTAAATGTAGAAAGCTGAGAGGCATATTTAGGGGGGATTTCTGTAGTTGCTTGTGAAAAAAATTGTTAGTGAGTGCAAATTACTCATGTATGTTTATTTTCAGGAAGTAGTTTGCTGCATGAACAGGAACCCAAAGCTTCCATGTCCAGGAGAGTTGGATTTCGTTGTGATCAGCGCTTTGATTCGAGAGGTGTGCTGTTTGGCTTATTCAATGCAGACACTCATTCCTCCTCTTGATATTGCCTATGGCGTTGATGGAGAATGCTTCAATAGGAACATGTAAGAAATTTTTATATTCAGTCAGACTTACCATTAAAGGTTTTGTAGTCTACTTGTTTCCTAATTAATATAGCAGTTCAATATTGCTAAACATTAATTTAGGGCAAAACCCCCTGGTCTGTAGTGAATTTGGTATGTCTTTAAGGTGTAGGATAGTGTGTAAATACTAGCATGTACATAAGCATCAACAATTTTTTTTTAGTGAACCGCAGAGCAGTTTTCTAGATAAACTTCAGTCTCAAGAGCATATTTATCATTTAAGAAGAAAATGATCATCAGCTTTCCCTGCTTACTCTCTATCTACCTTTTTAAAAATGTTTGCATCTTCGTTCCTCCTTACTGGCCTGTCCTGTAAAAGTCACATTTGCTGAGATCTTGCAGTTGGTGTCATTACCAGGGTCATCAACATGTTTGCTGCAACCTCCAGGCTGTGGCTGCTGTACAACATATGAGTATTAATATGCTCCCATCTCTTCTGGTTTAGAGCAGGGCAAAACCAAAACTGCCTCTTAAAAATGAGAATTTTGTTAATAATTTTTCTTTTTTCTATAGGGTCAAGCTGTTTCTTTAGCAGAGAGCTGTAGGGTGCTTCCATGTTGTCTAGAAAATAATTGGAATTGATAGGTCATAAAAATTTCTCTAAAAAGCAAAACACCTTACATCACTAAGGAAGTTTCTAGTAATAATTTAGAATAGAATGGAACCCAGGTCGTGAAGAGCTTGAGAAGTCAAGGAGAGAAATAGAGAAGATGAAAGTAGACTCTCAACAGGGGAGTGCAAAATCATACAGGACTACTCAATGATCCTATCCAAATACAGGACAGTTAGCTTTTGACACTCAAAGCTATTGGCTAAATTAGGAAGCAAAACCACTGTGATATAGTCTTGAGATGCTTTCTCCACCTACTTGGTGTGTATGGCCTTAAGAAACCACATTTAATATGTTTTTGTGTGCTGCCGGGGGAGACACGTACACCTGTCTAGCTAGATAAATGTGGCATATGTATATGCTTACATGCATAGCATTTGTATGTGGTACACAGTGATGGAGCTTAAATTAAAATTGTAGAAATTAAAAGATATCTGTTTATTACATGTGATAGCATTCTACAAAGAGCCAGCCAAACATTGTTGTACCCTATGCCTTGCTTTGTGCCTCTGGTTATGACATTGTTTTATATAATTTACTATTGTAATAGATTACTAACATATAGATGCATTGCTTTTTATACAATTTCTGTTATTTGGTATTTGTTGTGAGTTTGAATCCATAAAGACAGACGTGTTATTTGTCCTTATAGGGGGCTTGTTCTAGCAAGGTATTCCAGGAAGAGGGGATGACTGTGTCTGGCAAATTGCTGCTCAGAAGGTTTAATCTGTCAGTGGACACAGGGGCCCTGGCTTGTGTGGGGCTTATGCAAAAATTAAGGTCTAGTGCCATTCTGAAGTGTGAGATGGCTTTATTAGAATATCTGTCAGGATAAGTAAACAGTATGTTCTGCTAAGTCTGTCTTCCAAGTCCATTTCTTTTACAGGACGACATAAAGAATACATATTTTTGTGATGTGGAAAGATATTAGAGCTGTAGCTACTTTTTATCAACATTGATGATTTGGAACATATTTCTCTTTCGGCACTTATATGCAGACATTTCTTGTTCTGTTTGTTTCAACAGGTACTTTCGTAGCTTTGACTCAGATTTCGCAGCTCCCTTTGTGGCCTATCACGTCTGGCCTCCTCTGATAGAAGATGGTACTGTTATTGTGAAGGGAGAAGTAGTCACTAAAAAAATGGTTATGGTATGTATTTTGTTAAAGAAATATGTTAAGGGAAGTCAGTGGATTTCAACACTGTTTTTAAAATTTAAAAGGTTAAGTTTTTAACTGTCCCCTATATGGGTGGAGTAGTATATCAAATATCAATTAGATTTTAGTGCCTCATCCTGTATATAGGATGAATAGTTCCATTTTCCTTCATGTATTAATTATGCAGATGTATGGTTGTTGTCAGAACCTGTTCTAAGGAGAAAGCTTACCATGTTTCTGCTCTGTCCTCAAACCTTGTCTCCATCATGGCAAGTTTGTCATGGCTTGCAAAGTGTGTCTTTATTAAACCTTCTCTCTCAGAAGAGGTTTACTCTTCAAGAGACTACTTTTCTCTTGTAGTGTCCTCGCAGATGCAGAATTAGAAGCAGAAGCTGCAGCTGTGGCCGTCCTCTGCTGTGTGGTCAAGTAAGCCTCAGCTAAATGTTTGTAGTGTTAACATCATCAAGTATTTTAACTAGGAATGTAGGCAACCTGTTAAAAATGCTGACGTGCCACATGTGCATTTTAGCACTGGGAATAAGTGCCTTTGCTTGATGGTCTCGAATGAGGTGAAGCTGAACTGACAGATAGTTATTGCCTGGTATAATGATCAGTAGAGATACTGTATGAGAAGTAGATCATAGTTAAATTCTCAGAAGTATCAACTGTGTATCTTGGAATGCTTTGCCCCTACTCCCGTTGCTTTAGTGCCCTTCTGAATAAATAATAGCATCATCTGGAAGTGTTTCAGTCATTTTGGAGTACATATAAAACACTAAATTTACTCCTAATTTATGAAATGCATCAAAGGGGCCAAAAATAAATGTAGGGTGAGCAGGAAGGGAAGGTGGTACAAATAAGATATGTGAAACTTTAGCAGAATTCTGCATATTGTATGGTTACAAAACGTTTTAAATTATTTCTGTTAAAAATGTGTATATTTTTCTAGCTGTTAGCCCATCGTATTAAATGGACATAGGTGCCCTCAACTTAAAATGTGAATATTGAAAATGTGAGAGGCTTTGGGTAGGGCTCCTTTTTTTGTGTGTGTGCAGGCTGTGAAAAAAAACCTAGAAAGTTGTTGTACTTGACTTAGTAACAGTAGAACTGCACTGATAAATGTGCAGATTTTCTGAATGTTGCTGGGCCCCCGGGTAGCTTTTTTGGTTACAGTTCTTTAGCACACCTGATTTTCCTTTTCTCTTTGTCTTGCAGGTGCCTCGAAGCCGCAGTCTTTCAACAGTGAGGGTCAAAAGTAAGTGGGCATATTGGTTCCTAATGACTCATGGTTTTCACAGTATGCCCTTGAACGATTGAACAAAAGAACAAAATTACATGTTGAACGTCTCTGATTCTAAAATACTTGCCAAAGGCTTAAATTGGATAGCCCTTTTTTTTAATGCGTGGAAAAAGGCTGAGATTTTACTTGAAGGAAATCTTGTTTTTTCACTCTATTTGGACCATTGTCATGGTTTCTCTCTGCTGGTTGCTTTCACTGTGGCCAGTGCTGTAGTAAGTAAAACTTGCTTCCTTCCTTACACAAGAGACAATTTGCTACTGCGCGTCTGCTGTCTTCCTGCCCTTCAAAGTTCAAAGAGATGGCTAAGTTGTGACAGAGAAGTGAGGGATTTCAGCCAGTATGAGTGTGTGCCTATCTTGAAACCAACCCAATTCAGAGATTTAGAAAATATAGTTGCACTGAAATGTACCTTTTTCTTCCATAGGGCGCTGCTAACTGGACATCTTCCTGCAGTGCAACACAACTGGATTCAACAACTTTGCTGGTGCCGTTTCTCTTCGGAAATACCTCAAAACTCTCAATGAATGGCGGTTGTCACTCCAAACAGAGTTTGTGTTCAGTGTGTTTTTTAGAATTATAGAAGGCTTATTTATAATTTTAGAAACAAAACACTTCTGATTTAAAAAAAAAAGTGCATGCAGTACAGGATCATTTGGCAAAATTTGCAAAAGCGATCAGGAACCTATGATGTAATCTTGCAGGTGAAGATAGAATTATTGCATCTAGAATGTTTGCTTCCCCCATATTCCAAATGATGCAGTTTATCTTGATAGGATGTTTAATGTAACCTAAATAGTGAATGTTGCAGAATGTTGAGGTTAGCTTTTCCTTGAAAACAGTGTAATTAATTGGTTCTTATTTACAATTTTAGAAAATAGCAATAATCATAGGATGTGGCAGTCTCACACAGCAGCCTTTTAATATATCCCTGTCATAAACTGAATTTTCTAACTGCAATGCAGAAATTGCACAGAGCAGTCATAAACTGCCAATACTCCAGCAATCTCCAGGGCTTTATTGACATTTATGGATGAATGCTCACGTGTTCTTTAGCAAGGCAGTAATAGTCCTTGTTTAAAGACATTCTAACTTAGAAATTATAATAAAAATTTGTAGTTTGATACTAGAAGTATTTAGAAAGTGTGCCACTGAGTATTTATAGGCTTGAAATATTTGAGGCCTCTTCAGCGTCACACTTAATGGGCTTTCATACTGTATTGATAGATCAGTAATTGTTGTGAATACAGTGAAAAAATCCTGTCCAGTTATCTCTTACTGTAGGCATTTATTGCACTTTAAGTGTAAAAATTGGAGAGACCTGAAGAGATTTAACAGTGATAAGATGTGGGATGACATGCCATCCCACTCATACCAGTTGGCTCTCTGAGCCAGAAAGAGATGACCAGAGCCTGGAGAGGGTGTGCAGGTCAGTGGAGAACACCTGAAGGAATAGCACCAAGGAATTCCAGCCACTGCAGGCAGAGAGCTTCACCAGGGGCCCAGCTTAAATCCTCTATTCTAAAAAAAGTGGGTAGGATAGGAAGTAAACAGCAGAAACTAGAGACGTGTGCAAGCCTGCAGGGCTATGGACCATGTTGTCATCCTGAGAAGTGGTGGGATGGTTCCTGTGTCTGGAGGGCTGGAATGGAAGGGCAAAGACACTTTATGAAGGAAAGGCATGGGAGATGAATGGTATTGCCCTCTCTGTCGACCAGCTGGAGTGCGTGGAACTTGGCCTGGCATGGATGAGGAGCTGACTGGGTAAGGATTAAAGGGAGGGCAGGAACAGGTGTCATTAGTAGTGGGGAACTGCTACAGACCACTTGGCCAGAAAGACTGAGTCAATGAGGCCCACTACAGACAGGTAGGAGCAGCCTCATGCTTGCAAGGCCTGATCCTCATGAGGGACTTCTACCACCCTAATACCTATTGGAGGGACAACACAGCAGGACTCAGGCAGTTCAGGAGGTTTCAGAAGTGCACTGATGGTAGCTTCCTTCTCTAAGTGACAGAGGAACCAATGAGGGGAGGTGTATGCTGGACCTCATGCTCACCAACAAGGAGCAGCTGGTGGGGAATGTGAAGCTCAAGGGCAGCCTGAGCTGCAGTGACCATGAAGTGGTGTAGTCTGAGATCCTTGAGTCAATGAGTAGAGTGAGAAGCAAGCTTGCTACCCAGTGCTTCAGGAAAGCAGACTTTGGTCTCTTCAAGGATCTCCTTGATAGAGTGCTGTGGGATAGAGCCCTGGTGGGTAGAGGAGCCCAAAAGAGCTACATGATATTGTAGCTCTCTTGGGCTACAATGACATGGGCTCCATGTCACTCCAGGGTGAAAAGCAATGTATTTCTACAAAGATGAAATCAGGGAAGAACACCAGGATGCCTGCATGGATGAACAAGGAGCTCCTGGACAAACTTTAACAGGTAGCTTACAGAAGGTGGAAATGGGGAAAGGTAGCCTGGGATAAACACAGAGAAATTGTCCCAAAAGCCAAGGATCTGTTTAGGAAAGCAAAAGCAACAGCGAATTTGCCAAGGGCATCATAGCTAAAAAAGAAGTGCTTTCAGGTGCATCAGCAATAAAAGAAAGACTAGGAAAAAATGTGGGTCCTCTCAGGAAGAATACAGGAATGCTAGTTACCCAGGACATGGAGAAGACTGAGGTATTCAATGACTTTTTTGCCTCAGTCTCCACCAGCAAGTGCTCCAGCCACATTGCCAAAGTTGTAGAAGGTGGAATCAAGGATTTGGAGAATGAAGAACTATGGGCTTAGAAGCCCACTGTGATCCCCCGACTTGGCTTAGCTGGGAGGGGCTGGCTAATAAAGAGGAATGGGAATGATGGAATAGCCTGGAAAATAAAAACTTTAATAACAAAAATAACAATGGTGGCACAGGGTACAGAGGCTAGATTCCAAAAACCCTTTCGATGGGGCAAATGCAGCCAGGTATAGGGGCACAGGCCCAATCAGGAAGGTGAACTCAGAACATGACCTTATAAGAAAAAATTTCTGAACCAACAGAGAAGGAAAACTGGAAACAACCAAATATAGGAAGGTTCTATTACATACTACTCACAAGAACCTATAGTTCCCACTGTGACCTGATTAGGTGTCCCCCCTCAGTATACTATCTGCCATGGTCTGAGGTCAAAACCCTCTGTAAAAGCATCTGAGCTAAAGATCTTAGCAGGATGAGATTCCACAAAGAACTGTCTGCTGTAGGAGGAGAATGAGTTTGAGAACATCTCAGGAACCCAAAGGTGCACAAGTCCCTGACATCTGGTGAGTAACATCCACAGGAACTAGCCAAGGAAGTGACCAAGCCACTATCCATCGTGTTTGAGAAGTCATGGCGGTCCCATGAAGTTCACATAGACTGGAAAAGGACAAGCATAACCCCCATTATTAAAAAGGAAAGAAGGAAGACCCACTGCTTGTGGGAAAACCAGATGCATCCTCATTGTTTACACTCTGCAGGACAGACAGCATTTTAAATGTAAAAAGGTGTCAGGTGCTCTGGCTTGTGAGATGTTTTTGCTTGACTCTGCAGAAACTGAGGGAAAAAGCCATTAAAAGGAGAGGAGGCACAAAATCAGATAAAAGAGTCCGAAAATGTTGCCAGAAGAAGCAGGGTTAAGATGTGACTGGCCATTGTGTGTGTGTGTGTGTGTGTGTGTGTGTGTGTAACGCATGCAGCAGAGCCGACGACTCACAGCATGGACTTGGTTGGTGAGGCTGGTCTTGCTGGACAATGCAGAGTAGCACTACTTGTGCTGGGCTGGGTGCTCTGCCTCCTACTCTCCTGGCAGGCTCCCTAGACACATACCCAGAGAGGGGCTGTGGTTTGTAGAACACCTTGGAGCAGAGCAAAAACCTTATGAAACCTTACCAGAGTGACTAGAAAGGGCTAGTGGGCATTTTAGATGAAAGTTTATGTATTAACCGGAGGGAACCAACTTAGGGGAAAAAAAATTACATCTCTTTTTCTTGAGGAATTGTTGGTCTAAGAAAGGCTCAGGGCTCCTTTGCCCAGCATAAAACGCAAAGCTGAATATTTCCCACTAGATGGCACTATTGCCTTAAGAACAGAAAAATCAGGTTTTAATTTCAACTGCAGTTTTAAAAGCTAACGCCATAATGAGGTTTGCCAGTAATAGTCACAGATTGAAGCAGTATCAACAGATGTCAGATGGAGAATTATGCTGTCAAATTAGCTTGCTGATTGAACTATTGAAGTTTGCTGCCTGATAAGAATATGAAAATCTTGACGTATGTGTTGTAAGATGAACATCACTGTCAATACATTATTGGAGGAACTGTTCGAGCTAAGGTTTTTTCCTGTTGAGGGGTCAATTTTTCAAAATTACATTAATGAGTCTTTCCAAACTGAATGGTATTTATCTGGTTGTATTCTGACCAATCTTCTCAAAGAACATATATAAAAACAAATCCCGAACTGAAATTCAGATTGAAAATTAACTTCTCACAACATTGTTCTTTTAAAATTACTTCTAGTTCAAGAAAATCACTCTAGTTCTTTTAAAATTTCTATCTAGTTCAAGAAAATGGCAGCTTGCAAAATTGTTATATTGCGTGTGATTTTTCTGTTGAGATGGCTGACTGGCAAGTTTCTTCACTATTCCCTTTCAGTCTATGACTGAAATAGATGTTTTTGAACATCTTTGCAGACTTTTTAACGAAGTCTGCTAAGCCTTTGAATCAGGAAGGTACTCCCTGCTTTTAGCTGCACCTCTGTTAATTTTCTGATCAAAGACAGAGTCAATTGCACCTGCTGGACTCTCAGGATACAGCTGGAGGGAAGGCTGCTGTAACAGTAACTGGTTTGGGTAATCATGTTCTTCAACTTATTAATTACATTTTAAAAGAAAGTTTGTTTAGCACCATGCTCTATCTTTAATTGCAATGTTGGTCCAGAATGTAATTCTCTAATGCTTGGAAGTTTTCTTCTGTATCCAGCCCAAATGAATTCATTTCCTATAGCTGAAGAGGCTATACCTCTTTGCTCTTCTGCCAGTGTCATTATCTTCAGAAGTCATCGTTCCCTGCCTTTGGTATTTGCCCTACTGTTGACAGCAATAATCTTTTCTCCTCTGAACTAAAACCACCAAATCTTTCCATCTCCTCTGAAGAGAGATTTTTCATTGCCTTGATTATCCTTTTTGGGTGGCTCTGGGTTTATTTCATTTCAGTTCATCTTTCTTGAGTACAGATGACTAGAAATGGTGCCCAGTATTCAGGATAAGGCCTGACAACAGCCTTGTGTCATACACTTATTATTTTCATTGTACCATTGTAGTGTGTCTGTGGGAAGTGGCTCATTATCTGTGATCAGTTAAGAAGCTTTGTTATCCTCAGTTGTTTCAAATTGATGAGTCTTTTCCCCCTAGAACTTAATTCATCCACATTTTTGGTGGACTCTTGATGTCTAATGCTTTTCATATGAATGGCACGGTTGTTTTAGAAATGCTGAGCTCTGGGCATCCATTTGCACACATACCATGACAATGTGAACGCCATAGTGCATCATGGTGTGTTCCTCTATTGCTAAAACTTACTGCAGGGTGATTCTGTGCATTAAGCAGCCTGAAGAGATTTTAGTAACCAGCCTTACAAATTTTCAAAGTAGCTACCTGGAGCTTGATGATGCAAAGGAAAATATCTTACTTAACTCTATTTATGTCCACTTTGCCAAGAGAAGAAATAAATAAGGAGAGTATCGCTATAAACTTGTTGAAATATTGGAGACCATTCAATGGACAGGTCTCTGTCAATATTAACAGAATGAAACACTAGAAATTCCTCATGAAAAGAATAGAAGCTATATACCTGATGGTTTGCAGCAAGAGCTTTAAATAACGTTGAAATATTTTATAAGTCATCTAAACCTGCCTTTTGATTTATTGATGACACGGCTCTCATTTCTTGAGACATGATTTTTTTTCTTAGTTGTATTTGCCTACCCCTTGGATTTGATGAGAGCCTTCATAGGCATCTCCAAAATATATGTATAACACTTGTCAGAGAAAAAAATGATCCTTCTAAAAATATTTTCTGCCATGATTCTGGATTTGTGCTGTTCATCTGTAAGTCCTGGGTCATCCAGAATTTTGAAGTCTGTTCTCTTGGTTGAATGGCACTTTCCCCAGGCTATTTTGTGCCATTGCTTCTTGTCTGAATCATGCAACCAGTAACAGGCAAGCAGTCAACATGTACAGGTGCCTCTGTCATTGAAATACCCTGCTCATGTATCTAAATCTCTGTGCGCCCACAGGATGTGGTTATTGTTCCCATGGTTCTTCCTTCCCAGTTCATCTACTGTGCAGCTTTCAGACTAAAATCTTTGGGTCAGGAACAGTTTCTTACCTTTTGTGCAGCAGGGCTGGATTTCACAGGTGATGTGTCTGCAAAGCAGATGCAGCCTTAACATATCAGTGCTTGGTGCAACGTGCTCCCCTAGTCCCATGAGTCAGCTGTGGACCCATCCAGACTCCTGTTGCACAGCATGAGTCACTCTCTGTGCCCAAGTATTGTGCAGTTAGAACAGCTCCATCATCTCATATAAATAAAAACAACCCAGGCATCTGGATGAATGTTTACATGCACAAATTCCTATGTGTAATAAAGACAGGGAGGAAGTATTAGAGGGAATATGATCAAAAAGGCTCTTACATTAAGAGCCTTCCTAAGTCACCCCTAAAATATGTGGGCCTTTAAGTGTTCTTGAAGGTAATTGTACACTTTTCCCTTATTTTTGAATAGGCTTAAAATATCTCCCTAAAGCATGGAGTGCACACAGGGAGCAAAGCTGCTTGGGAGATTCCCCTGGACCAAGGACAGGAGATTTTTCATAAGGTCAGCTCTTCCCCCCTAGCTGCTGTCTAGGAGACTTCTCAGAATTTGGATAGATGGGCTGTTCTTATAGGGTGGTTTTTGTTGCTGTTGTTGTTTTGGGTTTGGCTTTTTTTTTTTTAACCCAGCCTTGGAATAATATCAGATAAATGAATACTTCAACAAATGGTGAAAGTTGCCTCAGAGAAATTGCTTTTGGCAACTGTTCCTCCTAATTAAAATGAAAGTCTGAGAAGCCTCAGTCTTTGGGAACAATTAATCAAATGCTGACACTAGATAAGATACAGATAATGCTTGGTGCCTATTAATTTCTTTCTACAATTAGCATTTGTGTGTTCAGCCAAATGCAGCCTGACCCTGATGTGGTGGGAAAGAGAGGTTTGGAGTGAATGGAGGGCAGTACCTCTCACTTGCCCTGCTGAGCCAACTAGTGCCTTCTCACCTTCCTGCTAACAGCAATAAGAACAATTAGTGGAAAGTTTCAGTACTGAGAGACTCCCAAACTGTCCCCAGGACCCTGCAGTGGGCAGCAAGGGACCTTGCTCTGGTAGCTTAGATGCAGCAGCTACAACACCTCTGTAAGCATTTGAGAGGATGGCCAGACAGAAAAAAGAAAAGAAAGAAGAATTCTCTCCTTCTGGGGTCCAAGATATTAATTTCCCTGCTGGGGACTTCAGTGCTGATCTAGAGTGGTCAAAGAGAGGTGTGCAGGACTTCCAAGTTCTGTTTAGATTTACTTATTTCTCAAACGGTTACATATTTAGCAGTCATCAAAATCCTGAGGAAATCTGTGCTCTCTGCCCCCTAGAGTGGCAGCCTCAAGGCCCGGACACTTGTACAGGGACAGGGCTCATTTAACCCCTGAAGAGATCAGGCCTAGCGGCTGGTGGAGGTCCTGGGGGAGGCTCTGCACCCTCAGAGACCTCAGAGATTATTCCTGTCCTCTGTCCCAGCTTGGGAGGTCAAAAACACGTTGAGAAAGTGCCAAGCAGGAGCTGCAGACAAAACCAGTGAGTACAAGTGAGTACATTGGTCAGGTGAATCCCCCAGAAAAAAAACAGGCAACCAGAGGCTTTGGGAGGCAATGCTGGATTTATGGCAGCCCAGCAGTAGGAGATGTGACCCCAAAACCTGATGGATGGTGCTGGGTGTGAAAATGTGCAGGCAGGCGCCTGGAGGAAGGCTCTGGAGGACAGCCATGGATCTGCACATGGGGAAGGGACATGCTGGAGGCTGCAGGACCCAGATGAGACAGAGCAAAGAAATGAAGTTTTGAGCCTATTATCTTCATATGGAGAATGTGTGAGTCAGGGGTGTGGGAGAGCTGAGGATCCACATGTGCATGCATGAAAGGCAGAAGGGCAGGGAGAAGCCAGCCTGCTTGGCTCAGAAGCAGCAGAGACGGGCTCTCAAGCGATGCCTCCAAAGTAATCCCAACTGTAAGGAGAGTTTCAGACAGCAGAGTGAGAGTTGAAGATGACAGAGCAATGTCATCATCTCAGCTGGCGCTGCATCCCTCAGCCCTGGCAGCTAAAGCATGGAAATAGAAACCAGTGAGCACTTAACAAAATAAAAGTACACTACAAGGTAAAGGGGCTAATTGACACATCCATTCTAAGCAATGTTACTGCATGTAGGGGCATTTAAGTGTAGGACAGGCACCACATTCTGGGAGCAGCAGCCCCATGGCAGCCTGAGCTAGATGTGGAGGGAAATCTTGCCTTGCCATTTGGGTTGTGGCCCAGGCAGATTCGCTTAACTAAGGCTCAGAGATGTATAGAAAAACTGTGATTAAGCAAGCTGTGTACAGGAAAGTATTCTCAGAACTCGCTTTAACCACTGCCACAACCTAGTGGTTTCAGAAATGTCTGCAAAGTAGTTGTGCTGCTCCTCCACTGCTGGGCTTAAATTCATGGGAGGGATTTATGCTACAGCTCAGGGTGCCTGCATAAGCCTGTTTTTCCTTTGCTTTGTGTGCAGGAATGAGGGTCTGGGCCCATGGCTGCTGTCTGACTAGCTTATTCCCAGAATAACTCCTCTCCCAGCCTCCTCTGCCCCACAAGAAAAAAAATCTTAAGCAAATGTATAAACACTGGCAGCCTTCAGGTTTGTGTTTCTTTCTGAGCCTAATTTAAATGAACAGCAGACATTTTATGGGCTTTTCCAAGAGAACCTACAGGGGCTTATTTGCTTGAGTCTGACTTTCTGACAGCTCTCTACAAGCCTAATCAAAACCAGACTTAGTCTCTTGTGAAGCAAAATAATATATATTATGCAGCTACAAAGAAGCAGGCTAAATGTAGTAAGTCATAAACCATTACTATAGCAGCAAGCATTCAATCATGTGCATGTACCACACTTGGATTTGGAACAAGGGGTGTATTTGTTTTGTTCCCATTGTACAAAAAGCTGTAGTGGTGAGGAGCCGAGAAAACATGCCTTGCATCTAGAAAATGCCCCACTTGTGTAACTTGGAGTTTGTAGCTCCAACTCAAAGGGTATCTCTTCATGTTTGTCCCCACAGAGGGGAATGCTGGGTTGATATCTCATGGTGGTGTGCACCCAGTTCTGTTAGGGAAGCTGTGGGTGTGGAAGGCACTCCCTTGGAGCTGGATAGGACAAATCCTAGGACTAAGCTGGATTTAAGGGAGATTTGTCTTTATCATCTTTTTAGTTTTTTTTTCTTCAATACATAGACCATATTTCTGAAATGTTCCCAAGTCTTTGTTTAGGTAATTCTGGACGGCATAGTTAGAGTGGGGAATTCTGCGGAGACATTAAATACTTATAATGTTTTGACAGACAGCTCACCACTGACCTCTAAAAGGTCTTTTTTCTATTTCTAATCATCCCACAGTGTTCTCATCACATAATATCACCTCTCTCTGTATAAGTTCATGTTCAGTTCCTGACATCTGGAAGTAATTTCTCCTTATCTGGCATGTGTATTTTCAAGTGAAATTGTGAAAAGAGGTGCTGAACTGATAAAGCAGGGATGTACCTTTGGGCTGGACCAGATGGCGAAGGCGCTGCAAGCAGAAGGCATTCTGCCCAAAACAAGGAAAAGGGGAAGGAAATCTCTAGGACTGGGCCAAGATGGAGGAATGGTAAAATCCTCATTCAGGAGATGTCAGGGTGTTTAACCTTCCCCTTCTAACAGAGACCTTAAGTTTGTCTGAAGCTGGAGAGACATTAGGCAGGTTTAGATTGTGAGCTTTCCTGTCTAATTTAGATTTCAGTGTTTCCAATTTCTCTGTTGAACTATTGCGTGACTGAAAATCTTATCAGGTAGCAGACAGCCTGCACAGGCCACAGTGTGTATAATATGGTCCACCTGGTTTCCTTAAACCTTTTGCTTTTCAAGATAGATCAACTTTTCTATGCTGAAGCCACAGTTCAGCTCTTGCTGTATTGCCTCAATGATTTTAGGGTGATGACAATTGCTTTTGCCTAACAGTTCCAAATTACCTTTTGCAATATGCCTAGAGGAGAGATTTCAGCCCATGGGCTGAGATTCCTTCAAGCACAGTTCCTGTCCAAGGGGACTATTGACATGGGGTTTTTGACATCCCCTCTTTGTTGTCACCCAGTGATTTGGAAGGAAATGATTCTTTCAAAGCAAGCCTGAGCTCCAGCAGACTAATGGATTTTTATTTCTAGTCAAGTAGACATACTTGTGTCCTTTACCATTGTGCAGAACACATCGAGTTGAGCTGTTGGGATTCAGTGTTATTTGAGGTCCGTCTGCCCACGATGCAGGAAAGCATCTCCCACAGAAAGTTGTAACAGGACCAAGACATAGAGTTACACCAAGTCCTACATGGTCATGTTTGATAGCCATAGAGTGATTTGGGTGGATGTAAAACTGATACCAAATTAATTTTGGTTTGTTGTTTCTTCTAGTGACTTTCACTGAGTAAACAGTGAAATTTTACTTCATCTGTGTTGATTAGACTGTTTGGATTTTTCATGGACACTCTGTGTTCAAATCTGCAATTTTGATTCAGGGTCTGTTTACCTGAGATTTTTTGGTGGGTTTTGTTTTTGTTGTTTGCTTTATTCTTTTTTTTTGTTTGTGCTCTTTACTTTGTACAAAGCCAGCACACAGACAAATGTATTAACTGCATGGGCCATGTATTTGGTTTGATGTAATTATTTTTCACTGCTCTCTGCAGACACTATCACTGATTATTTTTTTAAAATTTGTTGTAGCCATTTGACAGGTTTTCCAAGTTTAATGTCTCTCAGCACAATGCATTGCAGTTTAACTTGCTTTTGAAAGGGTGGATGACTATAGACAAAACATTATCTTGCTTTAAAATTATGTAGGATCTTTTTATTATTTTTTTGTGAGTACTATCCAGTTTTGGCATGAGAGCAGCCATGCAATCAGTATAAATCAAATTCTTTTAGATACTTACCTTTTCATTTTCTAAAAATATGGATGTGTTGACATTTTTATAAACCCACCTTTAAAGTATTTTTGGTATCAGAATTTGGTAGAGTGTTTTAACCTCTTTATGTAGAAGATGAAACCATTAGAACCCTCTGGATGGCTTTTTAGCAAGACTGCTTTTCACTGTGGACAGAAAAGATGACTCAGACAGAAACAATAGTGTTACTCTATGAATACAAAGGCTTTTAAGGGGTTTAATAATGCCTGTTGCACTGGATTAGAATAAAATGTGAACACTTTTCTAGGAAATGATTATTAAAACTGTAATCCTGGATTATGCATAAATTTGGTCAACATTTGAAGGGTGTCACCAGGGACTGATTTGCAACCTGACTTGTGGTGTCTTCCTGCTGCTCTACAGGCCAGGTAGTTTGGACAGCAGAAGACAATTTTACATCTGAACACCAAATTTTGTATCGTGCGCACTCATGTAGTGGAAAAAGCCTGTAGATGAAAAATCTATTTGAAGAGAAAAGCCATTCTCCAGGGATGCTGAAAAAGTGACACTTCGTAGGCTATCCATAAAAATGGTTGCAGAGGAGAATATTTCACATGTGAATGCACCTGGCTTTGGAGAGGACCCCACTGACTTGTGCCCTTTCATTCTGTAAAGGGGAAACAAAAAGGTGCATTCCAGGTACTTTCATACAGAAAATAATTGAGTCAATATTTAGATTGCCTTTCAAGGATAAAAAAAATTTGCCTGTGCACTTGTATTAATGGTGAGTATTCAAGTTCTGTGTACAGTTGAGGAAGTGGCTTTTTTTCTAAAATTGAACGCCTTGTTTTGTGGCAACATAGTGGAAACCACAGAAATGATATTAAATCAGGTTACATTGAAAAAGCAGACCTATGTCATTTGGAGAGAGCAAGTTCATTTGTGAAGGACAGAGGCATAGTAATTCACAAAATCAAATTTGTTGGTTTTTGGTTTCTTTTTGTGCTTCTGTTAAGGTTGGGATTGAAAGCAGTAGGGATGGTATTTTGTGTCCAGACTCAGATGTTTATTTTTTCTTATCTATATCACAGTCTTACAAGTCATGAGCTCTACAGTATTCTACTAATAAGTTACAAAATGGCTAACTATTTTTCTCTACAAGGTCTTTTAAGGCTAAACTATCTAATTAAGAAATGACACCTAAATTATTTTCACTTTTAACTCAGTAACTAATCTCTTGTATCTTGCAATGTGGACTTTTCTGTTTAATTACAAAACACCACAAACTCATGAAGAAGGTGAAAAAGAAGGACTAGCTACTGCTTTAAAACTTCTATCTTGTTTCACATATAATATTATGTTCTAAAATTTTAAACTCAAAGTTTTCCACCATGTGATATTACACACTTCTAATCAAACTACACACTAATAATCCTAGTTATATCATTCAATTTTAGAAGCCTTCTCTATGGCCTTAGGTCAAATATAGTATTCTCTTGTGGGTCTGTGCCTTTCAGAACAGAAAGTTTAAAATTCTCATCATCCAGTGTTCCAACACAAATTGGTAAAACCAGAAACTCCTGAGCTGTATTTAGCTGTTCCCTTACTCAGTTATTTCTCATGGGAAACCCAGATCCTGCAGAAGAGAGTGCAGCCACATGAATGAAGTGTGAGTCAGTTTGCCCCTTGCCAGCAACAGCAATCATTTCTTTGTCTCATTTGTAGGTGATTTTGAGATCCTGTCAGGGTAGTTTTTTTCCTGCTTGTGCAAATAATCTTCTCCATTCCCGTTGTACCAAATCTGAGTCACAATATCAAACTCCAAACCCAGTTTTCTTGCACGTGGTGCTGGCAGTCTTTTCCATGGCCCCTGATTACTTGTGGTGATGTAAATACCACTGGGATGCTAGATGTCATCCACAAATCACAGCCTCCACAGGTGAAGACCTCATATGTGAACCCTCTGACTGTGCCCTTCATAAAAGTTTGGTTAATGAGCAGTAACAGAGAAGGTTTTCTTCTGAACACAGAGCATCAAGGTATGTGTTCTTTGGACCCTTTGTGTAGACATACTCCAGATGTGTTCCTTGCTGCTTGGTAATCACTGCATTCCCCAGATAACTCTGTGATAATGATAATATTAGCAAAATTCTAGTAATAGATGTGCACAGGGGCTTTCAAGTATATAACAATTTCCTGCTTGCAAAGAAGTAGGTTCAGGTATATTTTTTCTTTATTATCTTGCTAGGAGGATTGTCTTACATGTCTTTAAAATGAAGAAAACAGTGATACATAGACTGTATTTTTGTTACCTCTCTGATTGCCAGCAGATAACAACAAAATGGTTTCACTACCGCTATGCCATTATTTTTACACCTGGATATTATACCAAAAGTTTTCTTTTCCATCTTTCTTTTCTTCTTTAAATTTTTTTTAAAGGTAGGGGAAAATTGAAGTTTACTGCTAAGTTATTTCTTGCCAAGCTTTTTCAGCTGCAGGATATAATGGAAGCCAAATCCTTTGGAACTTATTAAAGCTGTCAGTATAATCAAGGGGAACAGCATGGTGGTAAAATTACGGATCTATGCCATAGTGGTCATGTGTAATGGATGGCTGTAGACATATATATGTTCATTATGCCAGGGTGCTGTGGTGTAGCTCCATATTTTTCTTCAAGTGGAATTTCTCTGGATTGTTGTATATGGGTGTACATACACATACACAGGAGAGAGAAAAAAAAGAAGTATCTCCTCCCCTTGTGTTGTCTGAGTCTTTGAAGACAGCATCTGCTCATAATGATACAGTCATTGACAAGCAGATGTTCCAAAGCGGGTTTAAGAGTTGCATAAATCGAGATTTCAACAATTCCTTTAAATTTTGCTATGTCGCTTTCAAAACATTATGTATTTTGAATTTATGAAAGACAGAAATGTAAATGCTTTCATTTTGTCTCATACTCAAGCCCCAGTGGTGTTTTGGGGTTTTTTTCAAATGATGAATTCCTTTGTCAGGAGCCATGTTTTATGGCACACCCACAGTTCCTAGTGGAAAATTTGAAAGAAGTCATTTGTTCAGAGCTGGGCTTGTTCAGGCTCTCTCTGCTTTGGCTGGTATGTACAATGCACCAGCTTCCTGAGAGTAGTTCCCATCAGGATATTTAAGGAGGTTTTTGTTTACCAAAGGAAGACATGGCTTTCACTCAAATATAACATATAATGACTCTCACAGCCAGATCAGCTTTTATGAAAATAGTTTTAAATGCTCTTCTTAGTTTTAAATGCCCACAATAAAACATGGCAAGAAATGTGTGTTTGAGTCAGAAAACCCAACCTGTGTTCTTATGCCTGTTGGCACAGGAGAGGAAAGAGGGGACCAAGACAAAATGTAAAGGGGTTGCAGGAGGATATTGCCTGTGTTATACCATCTTCCCTTTCCCAGTGGGAATCTTCCTCCGAGGATGATACAAGCAGCAGGTTTGAGGCTGTGAAAAGTGAGAGATCCCTGACCATTGCCGTTTGCCACTGAGCCCTGCCCTGCACCAGCCAGCTGAGTCCTGGCTCCCTGTCTTCTTTGGCTTGCCTGTTGGGTGCTTTAAGAGGAAACTCCTGTCCACGGCTCACCTGGTGCTGGGGTCACATGTGGGATGGGCACACAGACAGACAGAAAACATCTAAGGGACAAATAGTGTCCAATGCTCCCAGAAGCCTGTGCTTTAGCCCAGCAGCTCTCTGGACAGCTCCACAAAGCTGAAGTTAACTCAGGACATTATCCTGTGCAATTTCCAATGGATTTTGATAGGATGCAGATGGTCAGCAGCTCCTTCTGTGGGACAGTCTGCTGGCCAAAGATGTGCTCTGGCCCAAGGAGACCATGCATTGCCTGGGATCTTAGACTCCACTCTAAAGTAAAGTCCAAAGACTCCCCTCATGGTGTTGATGTTTGGGGTGCTTTTGGGTTTTGATGTTTGACTCAGAAAGTAACCCCTAACAAGGCAGGAAGTTTAATTGTAAGGCTGCAGGAGTTTTCCAGAGTTACAAAGATAAATGGGACACGGTGGTTCTGTATTCTGTAGCTACACAGAACACATGGCAGGATTCAACTGAGCTCTCTTGAGCTCCAAAGCAATGGTTTGTCTCTTATTGATAAGTATTTGCCATAGACAGATGAAGGAAACCCTCAACAAATCTTGGTTAGCTTTTCAAGCTGGGAGTTAATTTGTCCATAGTTAAACAGAAAATATTTATAGAGGCATTAGCCGGTTGAACAAAACACTTCAGAAGTTTGTTTAGAAGTGATTGAAATCAGCTGTTGCTGAACTGAAAAACCAGCCACACAAACTAATTCTACAGCCCTTTGTCTGTCTGTTGTCTGTTAGTGTAGTGTTTTCTTCTTCCAGCAACATCACTAACTCAGGGAAATAACGTCAATCTCCTGTCTTTCATTGGTGGGTATTAATAATTCAAGGATTAAACTCATTACTGAAGAGGGCAATTTAAGAGGGTTTTAATGAGAAACTGCTCCAGTTCTTATATTAAAATATATTTAAAATATTTCCATGTTTGAGAAGTCAAGCACTGAACCAGCAGGAAAACCAGTGCAGCCCCCAGCCAAAGCCCTCTTTGCCAGCAGTTGTAAACCTAGTCAAAAGTGAGTGATGTGGAAGATAACAGAGGGCCCTTCCCTTTCAGAGTCCTGCAGGTCAAAATCCACCACTGCAGTAAGTTACAATTAAGAAAATGCTGGTGTCAGTGTGAACCAGGCTGCTCTGTCCTCATCCAGCCCTTCTTCTATCCCCCAGCAAGTTGTGGACCCAGCTACAGTGGTGTGTTTTGTACAAGCTGAGTAGAAGAAAAAAATGTCATTAGGGTAATGAATGGAACCTGTCTCATTTGAAAAGGAACTTTCCAGATGATGCACTTCTCACGGCAGCTATGCTCCACTGGTGCCCTTCCTCTAGGCCATTTCTGTAGTATTTTGCTAAATATGAATATTGCTTTGATTCCTATAGGATTTTCAAAGAGATCACTGATTCCAGGGAATTAATCACTATGTTGATAAGCAGCAAGTTGCTGATATTTTTTTTCTATTTGTTTTTCTTCCTATACGTAAGTAAGTATACTAGTACCATTAGTTAAATAGCATGCTTAACTTCATCATATTTAAATACCCTAGGACAATGCCTCTTATAGCATCCTCATTTATGTGACAGCAGTGACACTTCCACAGCTCAACCAAAACTTGGCATTCCTGTCTAACACCTGCATAGCTCAGAGCTCTGCTCTTCCTTTGCATGTTCCCTGGTGGGAACATCACAGCCTTGACACCATGACTGGTTGTCCTATGATTTTGTCTCCCAGTTGTGGATGGTTTTCAGGAGACATACTTCCTTGATGAATAGCATGAAAAATGCTTTCATAACAAAAAATGCCAGAGATGCCTTTAAAATATTTCAATGCAAGGGGCCTGAATGTGAAGTAAAAGGAAAACTTTCCATATTTAATCTCTAAATTATAAGTTTATTGCTGATGTTTACACAGATGCCATAGAGCTGGAGCCACTGCACATCTGGGGAGTAGTTGGCTAAATCTCCCTTTCAGTTTTTTTACTGAAAACACAGTCAGAGGAGGCTGGCTGACAGCATGAATAAATCAACATGCTGTCCACAGGAAATAAGGAGATAGCTGGAATGAGGCATAAATAATGTAATAGTAACATGGAGAGATTATTTAATACATCTTTTTCAGAGGACTGTAGTGGATGGGTTGCTGGAAAATTTCTGAGTGCTGCTCTAAGTGCACAGTTATGAATGGTCTCTTCACCTCCATGCAAAATGCTGGATTAGCAGGATTCCACAAGGCCACAGACGCAGAGTCAGGGAAAGAGGTGGGAGACAAAAGACAAGATGGAAAGATCTTTTGATACATCCTATCCTATCTTTGATAGGAGAATAAAAGAACAAAGACCTTTTGGTTTTAACAACATGAAAAAAATGATTTTGCCTTTTCCATAAAACTTTCCAGATTAAAAGAATGAAGAGGCATGCAGTTTTTAATCATCTGCTCTTCTCCATAAAAAAGTTCCCATGTCTTGTTTTGAGAAGAATAGAGTTGCTTGCTTAGTCAGAAAATTTAACCACCTATTCCTTCCCACTATTATTCTTCTCTGAGCAAAACTTCTATTCCCTCTCTACCTGTTTGCACTTGGACATGGAAGCAGAGGTACCAGCCCAAGGGCAGTGTTTCAAAGAAATCTGGGTTGACACTGAAAAACTTGGCTAATGTCAGCAGAACATGTGGTCTGGTGTAGCCAGAGGTGCTACTCAGGGGGTGTCTCAGCAATCCTGTCAGTCATGGCTGAGTGCAATTTTGCTTTGTGCTCCCACTGGTACCCACTCCATGCTGGGGTTATGCTGCCTTGAGGTCTGCAGAACATCTGGAAGCACTCACCAGGTACTTCATGAAGACTCAGAAGCCCAGGAAGATGGTGACAGGAGAGCATGAGCTCTTACAAAGACTGTTATTTCCTATCATACTCTATCAGGTTCCAGGAAATAAAATCATTGGGGTGATCAGATCTTGGTCCTTGCTGAACCAGAAGAGGTCCCGGTGTTACCACTTTGCAAATCCATTGCAAGCCAGCTGTACAGGGATGTTGATTGGAGCTAAATCCCTGAGAAACACTATTACGGGAAGTTAAAACTCTGATTTGAATTCCAGTGACTTCCCATTGGATTATGGGCACATTAGTAGGTTTCTGAGGCAAAATTATTAGAGGAAAAAGAAATAGTGAGATTTTCTAAATCACTATGGTCATATTTAATGCAAAGCATATGCACAGTCCAAGGGAGAATGCACAGAAGACCCTGGGATAGGCACAGCATCTCTTAATGAGCATTTTGGCTGCTGACAGGGTCTCTATTTCCCAATTTGTGTGTTTGAAACTTTGTTTCTGAAGTAGCTGTGATTGCTAGAAAACACCAGAGAGATGTGCCAAGGATAATTTATATTAATGGATAAAGTAATTGTTTATCTGTGAGGTCTTAAGTTATAATGTATCAGACCAGCATTATTTCATGGGATATTTTTTGTCTGCTTGTGTCATAATGCTGTCTCCAAATCATGTGCAGTAACATCTCTGTCCAGTATGAGGAATTTTAAGATACAAGAAAACCAAGACAAAAGGGGTCATGAGGGATTCTTAAAATTCCAGAAAATTTTCATTGCATTCAGGTGACCAGAGAAATATTCTTCTGTTTCCACTAGGTATGAGGAGTTTTTCCAGGATCCTGTAGAAGCTCCAAATGTACTTTCTGTCATGGCAAAGTCCTACAGAACTCTGCACATCTGTAAAGCTGGAAATTTGACTGGTTTTGCATGTCTTATTTTGCTTTTGTTGATGGAAATTCCATCCTTGCTGATTTTGCTTCTCTGTTGGTTTGGGGTTTTTTTTAACATGCAACATGTTGGAATTTAGATTTAGCCAAGATGTTTAGAGAGGTCTGCCAGCTATTCCAGGATCATCTGTGTTCTACAAGCTGTTGCAACCACAGTCTTTTGTGTTGACTCAGAGTCTGTGCTGTAGACTTTCCCCCATCTTCTGAGCCCATTTCTCATTGCTTGCTTAAAATCCAGCACAGAAAAATAATTGGGTCCACTCTTGCACCCAAGGGTAACATTGGTGTGTGTGTGGAATACGATATTCCTTCATGGTGACTTTGGTAACTCCACTGTGGCCAGATCTAGATAGTCTCTGATGCCTTTTTCTTTTGCTAAGTGATGGCCAAAGTCTCTGAGCAATCTTTAATGGCTTGTAAGACGACTTTGTCCTTTGCAATTACCAAATGATGAGGTGGCTGTTTCTAGAGCCTCTTCCCTCTGCATCAGTCTTTTTTGGACTGATGCTCCATGACTGATAATTTCTGAGATAAGGACAGTTCCTAAACAAAAGGTATCTTCAAGCTGTGTTGAAGGCATTAAGATCCACCCCATGCTATACTGAACCACACTGAATCCAAATAAACGCAGGGAGCTTCTAGCCTAGAATATTCTTCATTGTTTTATGTCTTTTAGAGTTGTCATCTTCAAGATAGAGACACCTTTTTGTTCATCTTCTCAACAATCCATGTGGCTGGATAATTGAGAGAAATAGGCTTCTTAGCAAATGGTCTTCCCAAACAGTTGTTTTTCTTATTTGAACTGAAGCAATCTGAACTGTACTTCCTGAACCTGTATAAGCCACAAAAAGGTTGTGAAATTCCTGTTGTATCAAAGTTGTCTGGTGGGTCCAATTCACTACCCGGATGGTGAATTTTGACTGAAGTCTTAACATTAGGTTTTTTTGTGGATCTTACGCATCTTACGACAATAATTTTATTGGCAGGTCTGTGCTGGCACACATGCAGAGAAGCCCAGCAGACTGGCAATCTGAGGTGAAATTTGTGAATGAGTGAAGAGAGAAGCAGGGAGATCAGCAGAGACTCAGGGGCAGTGAGTTGCTTCAGCTCAGTGTTGCCCAGTGAGCCTGAAGACCAGGGTCTTAGACCTTGCAGTAAAGGCTAAACAAAGCCTTAGTCAGTGGAGCCAGGAAACTCTGATGCACAAAGGCATTTGGGCTGAAGAAAAAAGATGGAAGATCGGAGCAAAGACAATTTCTGGGTGGACAGAGAGATTATTACATTTGGCCATTGCTGGCTGTGGGCTGTTATTTTGTGGAAGACTACTCCTTGTATTGAAGGTAGAGAAATGGCTGCCTATCAGTCATACCAGCAAGACTCATGTTAGCAACTTCCAGATCAGTTTAAAAGCTCCTGGCCTCTTTTGTTTCTTGAAAAGTCTGTTCCTCAGAAGTTAGGTCATGCCAGTGGTTTGAATTTCTCCTCAAGTCTGAGAGAAATGCCTACTTGCCTTACTGCTTTCTCTAGTGAAATGTCCTTATTTTTAAAGGGCCGAAGAGGCTTATTGGCTTTAACATGAAAGTAGTCAAAAAACAGATGACTGTTTATTTTCATACAGTCACAAGGCACATTTTGTAATACCTATCCCAGAAAACACTCTGGTGGCTTTCTCCCAGTGTCACTCTGTGGCTCTGGCTGAGTTATCTTGGTCAGGCTCAAGAAGTGGGTGTGTGGAAATCTCATGAGATTTAGGAAGACCAAGGGCAAGGTGCTGCACCTGGGTTGAGGATGTGAGCCTTCTCAGCTGTCTGCCTGGGGAAGAGTGGAAGACTGCAATGGCTTGATGAAACCAAGACCAGTCTAGTCTCCCTGTAACCATGCTTCCAGCAGCTGCTTAAAGAAAAGGAGCATGGCAGAGGAGTGATTCTTCTCCTGTACACCCTTGCAGCCTCTGGGATCTGCTGTCCCAGAAGAGACAAAGTTTGGGAAATCAGATCCTTCAGGCCCAAGAAAGCTAAAATTCACAGAATTTCCTACCAGCCCTGGTATTTCCATATTACCGATTTCTCGACCATGATATGAGCCAGCATCCTATAGGCTGTTTGGTGACCCTCAATTCATGTTGTTACTGAGCTAAAGTCAGACTCTGACTTGTGTTCTGGATTGTGGTTTGGTATGGTTTCTATGAGCTAGGGACCATAATCCTGATGATGAATTGTTTTCTGGTGGTTCCTATGCTTGTGTTGACAGTACTGCTCTTGCCCCAGAAATGAACAATAACTATACTTTATGTTAATTTGCTTTGAGGTATTAGCCACAGCTAATAATTCTGCCCTCTCTAGGTTTTTGTTTTCTTTAGAAAACAGTTTAAAGATTATGTGGTGCTCTTGTTTTGTTTTTGGCCAGACTCCAGCAAAACAAAGTCTAGAAATTACACTCTAATTAAAACAGTCCTTACTGAGAGCTATCAAGCCATGAAGCATATCTATGTTTTCAACTCTGAACTTCCTTCCTGAGGACATGATAGGTTTTAATGAAAATGAACATGATTTCTTCAGGATTTTTTTCCTCTTCATGAACCACAGAGATATGGTCTGTCACATATGTTGTGTATCAGAGAAGCACTCAAACGGTTAAGAGAAAACCAAAGTATTTCAGCCAGCCTGTTTTGTTGTGACGATTTTTTAATTTATTTAGCAAAGGGAGAAAAAAACTGACGTTAGCTGCAGGCCCTGCCAAAATAGACATTTGTTTCCCATTAGCTGCACATGTGCTTTCCTAAGGGCTTACTACGAACTGAGATGCAGCTCTGGGCATAGATCTGGTTTATGTAAGGCATTTTTTATAAAGATAAGTAAGCTTCACACTCAGAAATTTCCAGTTTCTTCTTCTAATTCTACATTGATTATGTCTCTGCTTAACACCTAAGGGCTGTGAGCCTATCTCACCTGGGGAGAGGTGTCCCAGAATAAGAGGGAGTGATGTAGTTAGGTGGCCTTCAAAAGTCCTACAACAAATTAAAGAATAATAAGCTATTTTATGCTTTGGTGTCATTCTCAAGGCTTAACATATACTTCACCTGATCTCAGGTGAGTCTTGGAGAGAAAGTCATAATACTTCAGCACATCTACTTTGCAATCTACAGCAAGTGGAGGAAAATTTTCTTCTAGACATTTTTTATTTTTAGCTGAAAGGTGGACTGGAAGCAATCCACTGGATAGTTTGTTACCAGCAACCTAGTCCATACATTAGCAGTAACTTTTGAAATCAGATTTTCACATGTTCCAGGTGCAAGAAGCAGTTCATGGATGGCCACATGGATGCCAGAGGACTCCAGAAGCAGTTATACTTTTAGACTGAAACATGTTTGAAAGTAAAACTCACCACAGACTTCAGTGGCTACATTTTCTATGGTGGCAGGCAACACAAGTGCCATGAGAGGTCACTGCCTCTCAAGAATCAGATTACTGATTTTTTGGATAATACAAAACTCTCTTAAATAAATATCAAGAAGAGAAAGCAAAGTATGGTATTCTTCACTACCACAACCCCTGACTGAAAGTGAAAAGTGAATTGCTGGAAAGCTGAAACCC